>NC_074695.1:19900757-20536590 GCF_029448725.1 Salvelinus fontinalis
GTAGATTGATGAGGAAAAGTTATACTTAATCCATTTTATAATAAGGCTGTAACGTAACAAAATGTTAAGTCCAAGGGGTCTAAATACTTTCCATATGCACTGGGTATTTATTATTATTATTATTCACACACTAAGTATTTTTGTCCCACAACAATCCATTTTCTTAAAAACAAGGTGTCCCCAACCCACTATTATCCTGGTAACTTTTGAGAAGATGCCTAAGATCCCTTTACACGCTCTCAGCTGCCTCGCCTGTAATCTGGTAAATGTGTCAGCCCTTTAGAGAAATAAGCCTTCCTGAAGAGTTTCTTCATTGTTGAGGTAATTGTCTCCTCTTTGACAGGCACATTCATCAGTGGCTTAATGGTCAATCAAAAGTTGGCAGGCAGAGTGTTTCCATTCTTTCCTATCCACTACATTAGGAATACTTAATCAAAATGTCTACCGGTAATGGTTGTGAAGAGTTCATGACTGACTGATCCGTTGTCTGTGCCGATAGAAAATTAACAGCTCGGCACTAGAGAGATGTTGGCCTGCAGATAAACAAATTGTGCATTAATATTTCATCTTCAAGACCTGGGATGTGCTTGCAGGCAGCTGAATATTCCTGGGCGGTGTTGTCATTTCTCTCACTCGCTTTTTTCCCCCTCTGTATTCTTGAAGGCTCTTTGCAGCTGTAACTCATTTCGCTTGATGACTTTACTGGGGTTACAGAGAGTGACGACAAATTGATTACCTGGCAGAGCAAGAATGGTGCGAAGAGAGACACGGGCTGACAGTCATGTTATAATAATATGTTTAATGATGTGTGGAAGGGAACAGGGAGAGAGGGCTATTGAAATAAGAGATGCAAGTATTATTTTTTTTATTTTTTTGTGCAGATGTAGTAGGCCTATACCTCAGTGAAAATGTAATTTTGAAGGTGTAATGAAGAGAATGTCCTCAGCTACAGCCCATTAATTTATGGGACATTTTGTTTGAGGCGACAGACATTCATGCGAAGTCCAGTTACAGTATTAGATTTGCTCATCATTCATTGAACGTAAGGGTAACTTAGTGACAATTCCTTCCTGGCACACTGCAGAACACACTAAACTTTTAGATTTAGATTTAAGTCACCATACGCCATTGTGGAAACGTTAAGGAATATGTGATGGAGTATAGGAAAGCATTTCAGTGTTTTGTTTCATATGTTGCAGACGCATGCAACCCTGTGACTGGACTAAATACTGAAGCTCTAGCTGTACCTCAAACCGTTAGCCCAATTTTCTTTTAACAAGATACATTGGGCAACAAACAAAGGCTTCACGTTTTGCAGTGCCAGTAAGTGAGTGACAGTAGCTTGTGGGGATTGGCAAGCTGAAAGTGATTTGTTCTAGAAACATCTTATCATCAGGGCAGATGTTGTTTATTCTAGTTCATGTAAAAATAAAAGGATGTCCAGTGCAGCAGTTTGATTTGAGTGACAAAAGATGAAAGGAAAGGGCACCACCAAATATAGAAGTGATACATTTTCTGGCCTATTTTTCTATAGAAGATTATAACCGTTGCTAATTATTGTGTTTTGTACCAAAAGTGTTGACTTTGTCGAAGGTCTTGATGGCTTAGTTTTGCTCTCCTATTGAGTTGTCCTCATATTTGGTATAAGAGTAATATGGGGTGTGTTGTGTGATTTTGTAATGATAAATGCCGTTTAGCAAATGTTTTTTATCCAAAGCGACTTACAGTCATGCATGCATACATTTTTAGAGTGGGTGGACCCAGCAGGAATCAACCCACAATCTTGGCATTGCAAGCACCATGCTCTACCAGCTAAGCTATAGAGATCTCATTACATTTCACGACAGTGAGGTGAGGTGACAGCAGGTGTGTATAGGTAATAGTCTGAGGGAGTCAGCAGGGGGGCACACTATCTATGTGATAAGAACAGAGACTCCTATGCCCTCCAGCGGACTGATCTCTCCTGTGTGGAAAACAGACTGTTATGATTGGTCTCAAGGCGAGTGCCTGACTGCCTGTGCAGTGCTGCACCGTACCTCCTCAGTCACAACGCAACTGCAGCCTGCAACTGCTCATTCACCTTGCGTTCCCTCTGAGACCTGCGCTAGTTTCCAGGCAAATTACACAATTTGATATGCCATTGGGCTGGGTGATTCATGTGGATCATGTGTCTGTGATCATCGCTGCAGAAAAAGGCTTTCTTGTTATATTTTTTTCCTCATTAAGGCAGACAATAACTAGAATATTGGGAGAGTTTATTGTAAGCAGGCTAAATCTCAAGGATCAAGGAAATTATGCCACAGCACTGTGCTTTGTCCAGGTTCCAGATACAATGGTTTAAAGACCGAAATGGGGAAAAGACTGAAGAGACTTCTTCACCTGCATTCTAGCTGTTTGGGGTTTTAGGCTGGGTCTCTGTACAGCACTTCGAGATATTAGCTGATGTACGAAGGGCTATATAAAATAAACTTGATTGATTAAAGAGTAAGGGCAGTTCATCTAAATGTACTTTGAAGATGAAAATGGGGAAGGACTAGTAGAGATAATGTAATAACACTCTGTTCCTGCTGTGTGAAGGATGTTTGTATATGATGAAGTACAGTGGAGGATTTCCACTTGCCAAGAGCACTGCATTCTTATAAGTATGCAATAAGCACATTTACCCTGTACATCACCTTATACAACACAGTTTACTCCAACACAGGAAAGACTAGGACTACCTGAGAGTTGTTGAATGAAATGAATGGTTGTAGACCTACTTTTTGAACACAATGACTCTGAAGGCAGTGCTGGATCAGGTATCTAGCGCCATATGCCTCTCAAATGGATACATCCATGTAAATCCATATCTGTTCTATTTGACACAATTCACAGAAGAATATCCTGTGTTGTGTGTGTATATATGATGTTCTCTCATTTCAGTTGTATACACATCATATTGTGTACGCCACATCATATTGTAAGTTACTTAAATTGTGAAATAAATAAAAAATTAGTTGTGTGTAAGATTAGCATAGACAAATTTCAAATTTGACGACAGCACCTCGAGAAACTATCCAACATTTGAGCAATTTAGTGCTTTATGAGGTTGTTTCGTTTTGAATCTTTTTTTGGGGTTTCAATGATACATTTTTTAATTGTTTTTTTATTTTTACATAATGCGCTATGTGGGTTGAATGCTGTAACACAGAATAAAACAATTTAATACCAGTCCCATAATGTTAGTGTCTGCCCCTTACTTGTAACGGCAGTCTAAGTCGTCCTCCTCCTCAGACGAGGAGAGGCGAGAAGGATCTGAGGACCAATGTGCAGCGTGGTAATTTTCCATGATTTAATTAACACAAAACAAGACACTATACAAAATGACAAAACAAACTAACCGTCACAGTCCTAGCTGGTGCAGACAAAACACAAAGACAGGAAACAACCACCCACAATCCCCAACACAAAACAAGCCACCTATATATGATTCTCAATCAGGGACAACGATTGACAGCTGTCTCTGATTGAGAACCATATTAGGCTGAACACAGAAACAGACGAACTAGACACACAACATAGAATTCCCACCCAGCTCACGTCCTGACCCACACTAAACAAGCAAAACACATAAGAACTCTGGTCAGGACGTTACATTACTGCTAATCGGTTATTACCCATAATTTATTTATTCACTTTACTTTAATCAAATATTTGAGTAGTTGTGTATTACATTTGATTTATTTGATTACTGCATTATTTTATTCTCAAGTCATCAACTCATCTCTATAGAGCTGCTGCCTATACTGTCTGACAATCATCATTTTAGTAGTTCTTCAAAGTAAATAAGGCATACTTTTTTATGACTGCTGAACACCTACTATCAATCACTTAGATTGGGTATTTTCAGGTAGAGAGACCTCGCGAAGTAACTGCTCTCTATCCTTTTCCATCACGCATTCTTCTGTCTCTTCTCTCTCTCTCTTTCCTTTTCTTCCTCACACTAACCTAATGTGGCAGGCGTAAAAGAAACACACAGACCAGACAAGTAGGCGTGCAATGGATTATGGTCATTGTAGTTAGTTTAGCGCAGACAATGTGGTAAATTATGTAGAATTATTGGTCTGTTGGAAGCCACAACTCCCTACAACATCACACAGTTCGCAGTAGTGATCTGATTTATCTTTAGAGAAACTGTGCAATGTGCACATTTAAGCTCACTGAAAAAACAGACAAATAATTGAACTGATTGGGTCAATTAGTTGTTTTAAACAAAAAATAATCAACATTTTGGTTAATTACTCAGTGCCACTGAATGCAAAAAAATCTAAAACACAGTGAAAACATTAATCTGAAGTTATCTGCGGTGTACCTGATTTGCTTCTAATCAAATCCTTAATAGGCTTAAATTAAGATGTATTATGCAAATTAACTCTCAGCTGTTACTGTCTGCAGGAGCTAGGACAATATTGTGCTAATGGTGTGATCTGTAACAATTACAAAGTTAAACTGATTTCATACTGTGGCTCTATGCTTTTCCTAGAGGTCAAAAGGCAGTTCAGTTTGCATTGTAAATGTTGTTCATATTTTAGCATACACTCTTAGAAAAAAGGCTTCCAAAAGGATTCTTCAGTTGTCCCCATATGAGTAACTTTTAAAGAACAATTTTTGTTTTCAAGTAGAACCTTTTTGAGTTCCATGTAGAACCCTCTGTGCAAATGATTCTACATGGAACGCAAAAGAGTTCTACCTGGAACCAAAAAGCTGACCTCCCTTGCCCATGCTCTCCATTCTCTAGACTGGGGTCAAACCGAGGCTTTTACGTTTGAAAGAATTTTACCAATTCAATCACATTTCGTGTTTTGAAGAACGACTCTTGTACATTAACCTCTTAGTATTCAACTATTCAGGAATATAAAGTGGGCTAAAAAATCATGGTATTTTCAATGTCAATTTCAGTATGGTACTGTATTTGACAATCAATTCATTGATCAATCAATGGACTAAACAGAACCGTATATTGGTTTCTTCTGATTTTGGACATTTAAAACTATTTTGCTAGGGTAGCTTCAGTGTATATAATGTCAGTTTATGTGCCTCTTAGTAACATATTGCAATAAATATTCATACTGAACAATATTCCTAAAATTCAATACAGCAAATGTAGTATGGTTACTCATCACTTTCCATTGGTGTGCATTTCAAGCCTTGAGTTATTTGCCTGTATGTGCTGCATGTGCTGAGCCAGTCTTTTGAAACCAACATCTTAATTGAATCTCATTAAATAGCACTGACAGCTTGGGTGTTCGTGTTGAATATAGAATGATTCTGCTGTGCTTGCAACTTGATTAAGAGGATTCAAGAGAACATATTATTGTATGCCTTGGTATGTAAAATTAACAAGTCAATCATTAAAGGGAATAACCTGTTTAATTACTTTTTACCAGGCATGTACTTACTAGGTAACAGTTATGTTACTTACAGTGCATTTGGAAGTTATTTAGACCCCTTTGACCCTTTTCCACATTTTGTATTCTGTTTTTCCTCCTCAATCTACACACAACACACTATGACAAAGTGAAAACAGGCGTTTAGAAATGTTTGCATATGTATCGGGGGAAAAAACAAGCAGAAATACTTATTTACTTAAGTATTCAGATCTTTTGCTATGAGACTCGAAATTGAGCTCAGGTGCATCCTGTTTCAATTGATCATACTTGATGTTTCTACACCTTGATTGGAGTCCGCCTGTGGTAAATTCAATTGATTGGACATGATTTGGAAAGGCACACACCTGTCTAAACAAGGTCCCATAGTTGACAGTGCATGTCAGAGCAAAAACCAAGCCAAGTCGAAGGAATTGTCGGTAGAGCTCTGAGGCAGGATTGTACCGTGGTACAGATCTGGGGAAGGGTACCACAAAATGTTTGCAGCATTAAAGGTTCCCAAGAACACAGTGGACTCCCTCATTCTTAAACGAAAGAAGTTTGGAACCACCAAAACTCTTCCTAGAGCTGGCCGCCTGTCCAAACTGAGCAATTGGGGGAAAGGGCCTTGGTCAGGGAGGTGACCAAGAACCTGATGGTCACTCTGACAAAGCCACTCAGTAAACTGCACGTGACAGCCCCCTTGGAGTTTGCCAAAAGGCACCTAAAAGGACTCTGACCATGAGAAACAAGATGCTCTGGTCTGATGAAACCAAGATTGAACTCTTTGGCCTGAATGCCAAGCGTCACGTCTGGAGGAGTCTTGGTATCATCCCTACGGTAAAGCATGGTGGTGGCAACATCATGCTCATGGGAATGTTTTCAGTGGCAGGGACTGGGAGACTAGTCAGGATCGAGGGAAAGATGAACAGAGAAAAGTACAGAGATCCTTGATGAAAACCTGCTCCAGAGCGCTCAGGACCTCAGACTGGGGCGACGGTCTGAATACTTTCCAAATACGCTGTACTTGCCTATTAGTACTTACATTCTCATTCTCATATTTTTTTTTATTTAACCTTTATTTAACCTTTATTTAACCAGGTAGGCAAATTGAGAACACGTTCTCATTTACAATTGCGACCTGGCCAAGATAAAGCAAAGCAGTTCGACACATACAACAACACATAGTTACACATGGAGTAAAAACAAACATATAGTCAATAATACAGTGAAAAAAAAATAAAAATAAAAAAAATAAGTCTATATACAATGCGAGCAAGTGAGGTGAGATAAGGGAGGTGAAGGCAAACAGATATATGTATAAATAAATAAAAATAGAAAAAGGCCATGGAGGCGAAGTGAGTACAACACAGCAAAAAATAAAAAAACACTGGAATGGTTGGTTTGCATTGGAAGAAAGTGCAAAGTAGAGACAGAAATAATGGGGTGCAAAGGAGCAAAATAAATTAAGAGGTAGTTGTTTGGGCTAAATTGTAGATGGGTTATGTACAGGTGCAGTAATCTATGAGCTGCTCTGACAGCTGGTGCTTAAAGCTAGTGAGGGAGATAGGTGTTTCCAGTTTCAGAGATTATTGTAGTTCGTTCCAGTCATTGGCAGCAGAGAACTGGAAGGAGAGGCGTCCAAAGGAAGAATTGGTTTTGGGGGTGACTAGAGAGATATACCTGCTGGAGCGCGTGCTACAGGTAGGTGCTGCTATGGTGACCAGCGAGCTGAGATAAGGGGGGACTTTACCTAGCAGGGTCTTGTAGATGACCTGGAACCAGTGGGTTTGGCGACGAGTATGAAGCGAGGGCCAGCCAACGAGAGTGTACAGGTCGCAGTGGTGGGTAGTATATAGGGCTTTGGTGACAAAACGGATGGCACTGTGATAGACTGCATCCAATTTATTGAGTAGGGTTTTGGAGGCTATTTTGTAAATGACATCACCGAAGTCGAGGATTGGTAGGATGGTCAGTTTTACAAGGGTATGTTTGGCAGCATGAGTAAAGGATGCTTTGTTGCGGAATAGGAAGCCAATTCTAGATTTGACTTTGGATTGGAGATGTTTGATGTGGGTCTGGAAGGAGAGTTTACAGTCTAACCAGACACCTAGGTATTTGTAGTTGTCCACATATTCTAAGTCAGAGCCGTCCAAAGTAGTGATGTTGGACAGGCGGGCAGGAGCAGGCAGCGATCGGTTGAAGAGCATGCATTTGGTTTTACTTGTATTTAAGAGCAGTTGGAGGCCACGGAAGGAGAGTTGTATGGCATTGAAGCTCGCCTGGAGGGTTGTTAACACAGTGTCAAAAGAAGGGCCAGAAGTATACAGAATAGTGTCGTCTGCGTAGAGGTGGATCAGAGAATCACCAGCAGCAAGAGCGACATCATTGATGTAAACAGAGAAGAGAGTCGGTCCAAGAATTGAACCCTGTGGCACCCCCATAGAGACTGCCAGAGGCCCGGACAACAGACCCTCCGATTTGACACACTGAACTCTATCAGAGAAGTAGTTGGTGAACCAGGCGAGGCAATCATTAGAGAAACCAAGGCTGTCGAGTCTGCCAATGAGGATGTGGTGATTGACAGAGTCAAAAGCCTTGGCCAGGTCAATGAATACGGCTGCACAGTATTGTTTCCTATCGATGGCGGTTACGATATCGTTTATGACCTTGAGCGTGGCTGAGGTGCACCCATGACCAGCTCTGAAACCAGATTGCATAGCGGAGAAGGTGTGGTGTGATTCGAAATGGTCGGTAATCTGTTTGTTGACTTGGCTTTCGAAGACCTTAGAAAGGCAGGGTAGGATAGATATAGGTCTGTAGCAGTTAGGGTCAAGGGTGTCCCCCCCTTTGAAGAGGGGGATAACCGCAAGTGCTTTCCAATCTTTGGGGATCTCAGACGACACGAAAGAGAGGCTAGTAATAGGGGTGGCAACAATTTCAGCAGATAGTTTTAGAAAGAAAGGGTCCAGATTATCTAGCCCGGCTGATTTGTAAGGGTCCAGATTTTGCAGCTCATTAAGAACATCAGCTGACTGTATTTGGGAGAAAGAGAAATGGGGAAGGCTTGGGCGAGTAGCAGAGGGGAGGGCAGTGCTGTTGTCCGGGGTAGGGGTAGCCAGGTGGAAAGCATGGCCAGCCGTAGAAAAATGCTTATTGAAATTCTCAATTATAGTGGATTTGTCGGTGGTGACAGTGTTTCCTATCTTCAGAGCGGTTGGAAGCTGGGAGGAGGTGTTCTTATTCTCCATGGACTTTACGGTGTCCCAGAACTTTTTTGAATTTGTGTTGCAGGAAGCAAATTTCTGCTTGAAAAAGCTAGCCTTGGCTGTTCTAACTGCCTGTGTATATTGGTTTCTGGCTTCCCTGAAAAGTTGCATATCACGGGGGCTGTTCGATGCTAATGCAGAACGCCATAGGATGTTTTTCTGTTGGTTAAGGGCAGTCAGGTCAGGAGAGAACCAAGGGCTATATCTGTTCCTGGTTCTAAATTTCTTGAATGGGGCATGCTTATTCAAGATGGTGAGGAAGGCATTTTAAAAAAATGACCAGGCATCCTCTACTGACGGGATGAGATCAATATCCTTCCAGGATACCCCGGCCAGGTCGATTAGGAAGGCCTGCTCGCTGAAGTGTTTCAGGGAGCGTTTGACAGTGATGAGTGGAGGTCGTTTGACCGCTGACCCATTACGGATGCAGGCAATGAGGCAGTGATCGCTGAGATCTTGGTTGAAAACAGCAGAGGTGTATTTGGAGGGCAAGTTTGTTAGGATGATATCTATGAGGGTACCCGTGTTTACGGAATTGGGGTGGTACCTGGTAGGTTCATTGATAATTTGTGTGAGATTGAGGGCATCAAGCTTAGATTGTAGGGTGGCTGGGGTGTTGAGCATGTTCAAATTTAGGTCGCCTAGCAGCACGAGCTCTGAAGATAGATGGGGGGCAATCAGTTCACATATAGTGTCCAGAGCACAGCTGGGGGCAGAGGGTGGTCTATAGCAGGCGGCAACGGTGAGAGACTTGTTTTTAGAGAGGTGGATTTTTAAAAGTAGAAGTTCAAATTGTTTGGGAACAGACCTGGATAGTATAACAGAACTCTGCAGGCAGTCTTTGCAGTAGATTGCAACACCGCCCCCTTTGGCCGTTCTATCTTGTCTGAAAATATTGTTATTGGGGATAAAAATGTCTGAATTTTTGGTGGTCTTTCTAAGCCAGGATTCAGACACGGCTAAAACATCCGGGTTGGTAGAGTGTGCTAAAGCAGTGAACAAAACAAACTTAGGGAGGAGGCTTCTAATGTTAACATGCATGAAGCCAAGGCTATTACGGTTACAGAAGTCATCAAAAGAGAGCGCCTGGGGAATAGGAGTGGAGCTAGGTACTGCAGGGCCTGGATTCACCTCTACATCACCAGAGGAACAGAGGAGAAGTACGATAAGGGTACGGCTAAAAGCTATGAGAATTGGTCGCCTAGAGCTACTAGAGCAGAGAGTAAAAGGAAGTTTCTGGGGGCGATAAAATAGTTTAAAGGAATAATGTACAGACAAAGGTATGGTAGGATATGAATACAGTGGAGGTAAACCTAGGTATTGAGTGATGATGAGAGAGATCTTGTCTCTAGAAACATCATTGAAACCAGGTGATGTCATCGCATATGTGGGTGGTGGAACTGAGAGGTTGGATATGGTATAGAGAGCAGGGCTAGAATCTCTACAGTGAAATAAGCCAATAAACACTAACCAGAACAGCAATGGACAAGGCATATTTACATTAAGGAGAGGCATGCTTAATCGAGTGATCAATAAGGGTCCAGTGAGTAGAGGTTGGTTGGGGTCGTGGCGATCCAGACAGCTGGCCGGGTATATGGCTATCGGTAGCAGCATAGGATGGAGGTCTGTTTGTAGATACCTCGTGCGTTTCCGTCGGTAGGTTCCGTGTAGTGGGGTTTTGTTCAGATAGCAGCCGATAAGACAGCTAACGATTAGCGGGCCTCAGATGAGCGTTCAGGTAACGTCGGGACGGAGGTGCCGGTTGGATAAATCCCTCGGGCAGATAACGTCGGCAGTCAGTCGTGAAGGCCCGGTGGGGTTCCGTATCTGCAGCAGCAACAAAAGAAACGGGTCCGGATGGTGATGGAACTCCTCAGCTGGCTAGCTCCAGCATGATTTGAGTTTGCTCCGGGGTCGACGTAAGCCAATAGTCACACGGTATGCAGCTAGCTAGCTGCGAAATCAAGGTGCAAGTGTCCAGAGCCTGCGGTTGGAATCCGGGGAAACTGAGAGAAAAAAAGTCCCGGAATGCTCCGGTCCGAGTCGCGTTGCACAAAAGTGCCCGGTAGATTATCGAGCTAAAGGAATAGCTGATGACCGCAAAACGTGGGCAGCTGAAACACCAACGCTAGCCAGCAAACCGGCTAATTTCGGGGCAGCTACAGATTAGCTTCTGGCTAGCTATCGGAGTAGCTTCTGGTTAGCTTTCAGGCTAGCTTCTGAATTAGCCCCTGGCTATCTTCCACGATGGATTTTCAGATTGAGGTAAATAATACTTATTGTAATTGGTGAAGCGGGTTGCAGGAAAGCTTTTGCAGGAAAGCTTTTGTAGTTGAGTTCTTGGATAATAAAATAAATTAAAGATATGTGAAGAAAAGGTGTAAATATATATATATACAGGACACGACATGACAATACGGAAAAAGACGTCTGAACTGCTCAGCCACCTTGGAATTAAAACAGGACAGTTTGCATGCAACCCAAAATGTGAATCATGTTCACTTTATTATTGCATTTATTCATGCAGGGCACAATATATTATCTTAGCTACAATAACAGAGTCCGTAGTAGACAGAGTTATGAAAAATATGCATCCTGTATCATCTAAGCTAGCAATAAAAGGCAATTGGAATTGGTTCAAAATTGTCTGTCCTTGTAATGAGAGGATGACGAATGATATAATTTAGGGAAAGGAAATGAATTCGGGCAAACCAAAGAAATAATGATTCTGCTGCATTTTTTATTCGCCATGAAGATTCACTAATTCTGCTAAATATACCAGGAAATGTATGATCGCCAGTTAATCATTAGGTATTTTCTAACATTGTTATAGTCTGGTAGTAACACAAATGATGTATGGACAATGTAGATTTGATAGATGAACAGAGCATACATAGTGTGTGTATGAAGACGAGTAGGCTACACAAACATTGTCAAAATTGAATCCATTTCTTAGTACACTTTTTTTCTTCTTTAGCCCCCCCTCCTCCTCTTTTTTACCATTAACTCAGATCATCCTGTACTTAAGGACATTAATCATTGCAGATTCCAGTACTTGGCCCATGTATGATCTCAGATTGCAGACATCTGATTAAACCACACAATTCAAACGGAGTCCTTTTCACCATTTTTAACATCATGAAAAGGGGGGAATTTCCGAAGGAGATGGATCTAAAGCTCAATAATTTTGTCCTCACATGATTAATAGTAGACAGGGAGGGCTTTGTACAGGAAAGAGCTACATCTAATTGTGGGCCAAGTGTATCTAAGTGAAAGAAAACATGATGCCATAGGCTTCCTGTATGAAGTGACATGACATGAAAGGTTCACGTGGGTGTTGGATGCTGTGATGATGTCACATAAGATTTTGGAGACCGCAAATGTTTCATGACTGATTGGACAAATACGTTTCTGGCATTTCCACACAATTCTAAAGAACACCCAGGCAACTTTTTCCAAAGAAATGTTAGTTGAAAAGGCAGAGGTGTGTGTGTGTGTGTGTGTGTGTTAGAGTTTCCGGTAATAGCCGGCTTTTGGCGTTTATTATAATTATTTTGGGCGAGAAATAAAATTGGTGCCAGCAAATTGTCTGGGAGAATAAGAACAAATCCTGTTGCGAAATAATGCGTTTTAGCCTCTTCATTGATGTAAATACCAGTCGATGTACAGTGGGGCAAAAAAGTATTTAGTCAGCCACAAATTGTGCAAGTTCTCCCACTTAAAAAGATGAGAGAGGCCTGTAATTTTTATCATAGGTACACTTCAACTATGACAGACAAAATGAGAAAAAAAAAGAAAAAAAATCACATTGTAGGATTTGTTATGAATTTATTTGCAAATTATGGTGGAAAATAAGTATTTGGTCAATAACAAAAGTTTATCTCAATACTTTGTTATATACCCTTTGTTGGCAATGACAGAGGTCAAACGTTTTCTGTAAGTCTTCACAAGGTTTTCACACACTGTTGCTGGTATTTTGGCCCATTCCTCCATGCAGATCTCCTCTATAGCAGTGATGTTTTGGGGCTGTTGCTGGGCAACACGGACTTTCAACTCCCTCCAAAGATTTTCTATGGGGTTGAGATCTGGAGACTGGCTAGGCCACTCCAGGACCTTGAAATGCTTCTTACGAAGCCACTCCTTCGTTGCCCGGGCGGTGTGTTTGGGATCATTGTCATGCTGAAAGACCTTTTGTAGGTGACCAAATACTTATTTTCCACCATAATTTGCAAATAAATTCATTAAAAATCCTACAATGTGATTTTCTGGATTTTTTTTTCTCATTTTGTCTGTCATAGCTGAAGTGTACCTATGATGCAAATTACAGGCTTCTCTCATCTTTTTAAGTGGGAGAACTTGCACAATTGGTGGCTGACTAAATACTGTTTTGCCCCACTGTAAATACATTTGACTGGTAATGCTATTCGGTCTATAGGTTAATTTGCATAATTTCGTGGAATTAAAATGGCACGTGTGTACACAGTAGATTCGTTATGTATCTTATTTTTCACACTGGTACAGAATGCAGATACTGCTGCCGCATCTCAAACAGCACACATAGGCAACAGAAAGCAGGCTTCATCACTTTGCAATGAGCTGTAGGTAGTATGCATTTTGAAAACATACACTACCGGTCAAAAGTGTTAACCCCTTGAATGAGCAGGTGTTCTTTCTTTTATTTTTACTATTTTCTACATTGTAAAATAATAGTGAAGACATCAAAACTATGAAATAACACATATGGAATCATCTAGTAAACAAAGTCCAAATCAAAATAGATTTTAGATTCTTCAATGTAGCCACCCTTTGCCTTGACAGCTTTGCACACACTTGGCATTCTGTCAACCAGCTTCACCTGGAATGCTTTTCCAAAAGTCTTGAAGGAGTTCCCACATATGCTGAGCACTTGTTGGCTGCTTTTCCTTGACTCATCCCAAACCATCTCAATTTAGTTGAGGTCAGGGGATTGTGGAGGACAGGTCATTTCTATTTCATTGATTTGTTTCACCTTTATTTAGCAAGGTAGGCCAGTAGAGAAATCTATGTACAATGTGTGCAAATGTAGAAGAGTAGGGAGGTAAGGTAATAAATAGGCCATAGAGGAAAAATAATTACAATTTAGCATTAACACTGGAGTGATAGATGTGCACATGATGATGTACAAGTAGAGATACTGGGGTGCAAAAGAGCAAGAAGATAAATAACAATATGGGGAAGAGGTAGTTGGGCGTGCTATTTACAGATTGGCTGTGTACAGTGATCGTTAAGCTGCTCTGACAGCTGATGCTTAAAGTTAGAGAGGGAGATATGACTCCAACTTCAGTGATAAAATGTTATTTAGATTTTTTTTGCAATTCGTTCCAGTCATTGGCAGCAGAGAACTGGAAGGAAATGCAGCCAAAGGAGGAATTGGATTTTGGGATGACCAGTGAAATATACCTGCTGGAGTGCATGCTACGGGTGGGTGTTGCTATGGTGACCAGTGAGCTGAGATAAGGCGGGGCTTTAACTTGCAAAGACTTATAGATGACCTGGAGCCAGTGGGTTTGGTGACGAATATGTAGTGAGGGCCAGCCAAGCATACAGGTCGCAGTGGTGGGTAGTATATGGGGCTTTGGTGACAAAACGGATGGCACTGTGATAGACTGCATCCAATTTAATGAGTAGAGTGTTGGAGGCTATTTTGCAAATGACATCGCCGAAGTCAAGGATCGGTAGGATAGTACATTTTATGAGGGTATGTGATAAAATCATTTATATATTTCAAGATAATGAGTAAATAATTCCACTCTGAAACCATATAATTGTACGAAATTTATTAGATTCATAAAACTATAATCTGATGATGTGTGTAGTTTTAGTCAGAATTAGAACAAGGACCTTTTGTTCCTTGTTAGTATGTACGCAGGGTGCAAGTGGGAAACAAATTATAAGAGGAGCTATCGACAGACGAGTTGTACTACTGTGTCCCTTACAGGACATTCTGTCTACACCCGTGGAGGGGAGAAACTGTTAGGCTGGCAGAAAATTATGAGACATGTTGTAGATTAAACAATGTATCTGTGTAGTGGAAAAACACCGACTTTCTTAGCAAGGCGTAGTTTAAGATTTTAACTTGTTTGTGTGTGTTATAAAAGACTGGGTTTGTATAATGGACTTCAGAGTACTCTCGTGAATAAACATGTTTGACTATTGTAAGCTGGGACTCTTGTCTGTTTCATTCAACCAAACTCTGGGTTGCAGACTGAGTAAATTAATTGAAGTTTATGAACATTGATAACGAAGTTCTCATAACATTATGTTTGGCAGCATGAGTGAATGATGCTTTGTTGCGAAATAGGATTGCCTATTCTATATTTAATTTTGGATTGGAGATGCTTAATGTGAGTCTGGAAGGAGAGTTTACAGTCTAACCAGACACCTAGGTATTTGTAGTTGTCCACATATTCTAAGTCATAGCCGCCCAGAGTAGTGATACTGGGGGGCAACAATCGGTTGAAGAACATGCATTTAGTTTTTCTAGAATTTAAAAGCTTTTGGAGGCCATGGAAGGAGTGTTGTATGGCATTGAAGCTCGTTTGTAGGTTTGTTAACAGTGTCCAAAGAAGGGCCAGATGTATGCAGAATGGTGTTGTCTGCGTAGAGTTGGATCAGAGAATCACCAGCAACAAGAGCGACATCATTGATATATACAGAGAAAAGAGTTGGCCTGAGAACCTTAAACAGTGGCACACCATAGAGACTGCCAGAGGTCCGCAACACAGGCCCTCCGATTTGACACACTGAACTCTGTCTGAGAAGTAGTTGGTGAACCAGGCGAGGCAGTAATTTGAGAAACCAAGGCTATTGAATTCTGCCGATAATAATACGGTGATCGACAGAGTCGAAAGCCTTGGCCAGGTTAATGAAGACGGCTGCACAGTGCTGTCTTTTATCAATGGCAGTTATATTGTTTTGGACCTTAAGCGTGGCTGAGGTGCACCCATAACCAGCACGGAAACCAGATTGCATAGTGGAGAAGGTACGGTGGGATTTGAGATAGTCGGTGATCTGTTTGTTAACTTGGCTTTCAAAGATTTTAGAAAGGCAGGGCAGGATGGATATAGGTCTGTAGCAGTTTGGGTCTAGAGTGTCTCCCCCTTTGAAGAGGGGGATGACCGCGGCGGCTTTCCAATCTTTGGGGATCTCAGACGATTCGAAAGAGAGGTTGAACAGGCTAGTAATAGGGATCCAGATTTTCCTCTTTCAGAACATCTGCTGTCTGGATTTGGGTGAAGGAGAAGCGGGGGGGGCGGGGGCTTGGGCGAGTTGCTGCAGGGGGTGCTGAGCTGTTGGCTGGGCTGGGGTAGGGGTAGTCAGGTGGAAATTATGGCCAGCTGTAGAAAAATGCTTATTGAAATTGTTGATTATTATATTCGATGCTAATGCAGAATGCCAGAGGGTGATTTTGTGCTGGTCAAGTCTGGGGTGAACCATGGGCTATATCTGTTCTTAGTGCTTATTTATGATGGCGAGGAAAGCACTTTTAAAGAATAACCAGCCATCCTCTACTGACGGGATGAGGTCAATATCCTTCCAGGATACCCGGGCCAGGTCGATTAGAAAGGCCTGCTCGCTGAAGTGTTTGAGGGGACATTTGACAGTGATGAGAGGTGGTCGTTTGACCACAGACCCATTACGCACACAGGCAATGAGGCTGAGATCCTGGTTTAAGACAGCAGAGGTGTATTTAGAGGGCAAGTTGGTCAGGATGATATCTAAGAAGGTACCCATGGTTACGTATTTAGGGTTGTACCTGGTCGGTTCCTTTAATAATTTTTGTGAGATTGAGGGCATCTAGCTTAGATTGTAGGATGGCCGGGGTGTTAAGCATATCCCAGTTTAGGTCACCTAACAGTACGAACTCTGAAGATAAATGGGGGACAATCAATTCACATACGTATATGGTGTCCAGGGCACAGCTGGGGGCTGAAGGGGTCTATAACAAGCGGCAACTGTGAGAGACTTGATTCTGGAAAGGTGGATTTTTAAAAATAGAAGCTCTAATTGTTTGGGAACAGACCTGGATAGTATGACAGAGCTCTGCAGGCTATCGCTGCAGTAGATTGCAACTCTGCCCCGTTTGGCAGTTCTATCTTGTCGGAAGATGTTATAGGTAGGAAAGGAAATTTCAGGATTTTTGGTGATTCAGACACAGCTAGGACATCCGGTTTGGAAGAGTGTGCTAAAGCAGTGAATAGAACAAACTTAGGGAGGAGGCTTCTAATGTTAACATGCGTGAAACCTAGGCTTTTACAGTTACCGAAGTCAACAAATGACAGCGCCTTGGGAATGGGAGTGGTGCTGGGGGCTGCAGGGCCTGGGTTAACCTCTACATCACCAGAGGAACAGAGGATGAGTAGGATAAGGGTACGGCTAAAGGCTATAAGAACTGGTCGTCTCGTGCATTTGGAACAGAGAGTAAAAGGAGCAGATTTCTGGGCGCGGAAAAATTGATTCAAGGCATAATGTACAGACAATGTTATGGTAGGATGTGAGTACAGTGGAGGTAAACCTTGGCATTGAGTTACGATGAGAGAGATTTTGTCTCTAGAGGCACCAGTTAAGCCAGGTGAGGTCACCGCATGTGTGGGGGGTGGAGCAAAAGGGCCATCTCAGGCATATTGAGCAGGGCTGGGGGCTCTACAGTGAAACAAGACAATAATCACTAACCAAAACAACAATAGACAAAGCATATTGACATTAGGGAGAGGGATGTGTAGCCGAGTGATCATAGGATCCAATAAGTAGCGCTAGATGAGTCAGGGAGCCAATTCAGTATCTACTATGCTAGGCGAGCTGGTGACACAGTGATTCAGACAGTGGGCCGGGGCTAGCAGATGGGCATCCGGCGACGTCGCAACGGAAGAGCCTGTTCAAACCACCTCGGACAGTTACGTCGGCAAACCAGTCATGATGTATCGGCGGGGCTCGGTGTCGGCAGTGAAGGGTCCAGGTCAATTGGCAAAAGAGGTATTGTAGCCCAAAAATTGGCTGGTGGACCTCTTTGGCTAGCCGGGAGATGGGCCTAGCTCCAGGCTAGCTCCAGGGTAACTGGTGCTTGCTTCGGGACAGAGACGTTAGCCAGGACTGGCCACTCGGATATCAGCTAGCTAGCTGTGATGATCCGGTGTAAAGGGTCAGAGCTTGCGGTAGGAATCCGGAGATGTGGTAGAGAAAAAGCAGGTCCTTTGCTGTTGTTCTGGGATTGATTTGCACTTTTCGCACCAATCTACGTTCATCTCTAGGAGACAGAACGCGTCTCCTTCCTGAGCGGTATGACGGCTGCATGGTCCCATGGTGTTTATACTTGCGTACTATTGTTTGTACAGATGAACGTGGTACCTTCAGGCGTTTGGAAATTGCTCCCAAGGATGAACCAGACTTGTGGAGGTCTACAATTCTTTATCTGAGGTCTTGGCTGATTTCTTTTTGATTTTTCCATGATGTCAAGCAAAGAAGTACTGAGTTTGAAGGTAGGCCTTGAAATACATCCACTGGTACACCTCCAATTGACTCAAATTATGTCAATTAGCCTATCAGAAGCTTCTAAAGCCATGACATCATTTTCTGGAATTTTCCAAGCTGTTTAAGGCACAGCCAACTTAGTGTATGTAAACCTCTGACCCACTGGAATTGTGATACAGTGAAATAATCTGTCTGTAAACAATTGTTGGAAAAATTACTTGTCATGCACAAAGTAGATGTCCTACCTTGCCAAAACTATAGTTTGTTAACAAGAAATTTGTGGAGTGGTTGAAAAACGAGTGTTAAAGTCTCCCACCGAAGTGTATGTAAACTTCCGACTTCAACTGTATAAAACCCCCAAGGTGCATTATTGCTATTATAAACTGGTTACCGATGTAATTAGAGTAGTCAAATTAAATGTTTTATCATACCTGTGGTATACGGTCTGATATACCACGGCTGCCCACCAATCAGCATTCAGGTCTCGAACCACTCAGTTTATAATATAAAATAATTCCCTCAACGGACATGGTCTGATTTTGGCTAGGCTACTTTGAAGCAAGGTAAGATATGCCTCATAATATGTAGTAAAACGTTCAGGTTTCAAACAAAGTACACACTACCGGTCAAAAGTTTTAGAACACCTACTCATTCAAGGGTTTTTCTTTATTTTGAATAATTTCTACATTGTAAAATGATTTTTGGAGGAATGTCATTTTTGGAGAAATGTCCTCTGGTCTGATGGAACAGAAATAGAACTGTTTGTCCATAATAACCATTGTTATGTTCAGAGGAAAAAAGGGGATGCTTGTAAGCCGAAGAACACCATCCCAACCGTGAAGCATGGGGGTGGCAGCATCATGTGGTGTGGGTGCTTTGCTGCAGGAGGGACTGGTGCACTTCACAAAATAGATGGCATCATGAGGCAGGAAAATTATGTGGATATATTGAAGCAACATCTCAAGACATCAGTCAGGAAGTTAAAGCTTGGTCACAAATGGGTCTTCCAAATGGACAATGACCCAAGCATACTTCCAAAGTTGTGGCAAAATGGCTTAAGGACAACAAAGTCAAGGTATTGGAGTGAGCATCACAAAGCCCTGACCTCAATCCTATAGAAAATTTGTGTGCAGAACTGAAAAAGCGTGTGCGAGCAAGGAGGCCTACAAACCTGACTCAGTTACACCAGCTCTGTCAGGAGGAATGGGCCAAAATTCACCCAACTTATTGTGGGAAGCTTGTGGAAGGTTACCGGAAGTGTTTGACCCAAGTTTAAACAATTTAATGTCAATGCTACCAAATACTGATTGAGTGTATGTAAACTTCTGACCCACTGGGAATGTGATGAAAGAAATAAAAGCTGAAATAAATCATTCTCTCTACTATTATTCTGACATTTCACATTTTTTAAATAAAGTGGTGATCTTAACTGACCTAAGACAGGGTATTTTTACTAGGATTAAATGTCAGGAATTGTGAAAAACTGAGTTTAAATGTATTTGGCTAAGGTATATATAAACTTCCAACTTCAACTGTATATGGCCAATATACCACGGCTAAGGCCTGTTTTCAAGCACTCCGCGTTGCGTCGTGCATAAGAACAGCCCTTAGCCGTGGTATATTGACAATATACAACACCTCCTCGGGCCTTATTACTTGATGAACTTTCTTTCATTGTCAAATAGCCAAAGGCACAATCCTAATTATACTAGCAACCTATGCAATTATTATTACATTTTTTTGGCCTACTGGTACATTAGTATGAATTTGTGATCTATCGTCCCACAACTGTCTGAGTCTGTTTGGAATAGGCTATTTATTTCTTGACAAGTTGACTATTGGTATAGGTAAACTTTTCTACTATGGGGGATAGTAGATTGACAGGCTAGTGAGTTTTCTGTTGGTTACTTGTCTTGTTGGGTGAGAAAAAGTACATTTGGAAAGTTATTCTAACATCTTCAAAGTGCGCATCAGAATTTGGTAAGAAGGACCGCACATCGTTGCACCCTCGACTTGCATGTTCTGTTGAATATTAATACCATAATCTAAATGGGATTTCTGTCATTCTGAACACCGTGGGTGGACACCCTAATCAAGTTACACACCCAATGCATATGGGTCAGGTACATTTCTCAAATGACCGGTAAATTTAAATGTTCCTGGTCAATTGTCTGGCGCCACATTTTCCTAATGACTACCCTGGTGTGTGTGTGTGGGAGGCAGGGCTTTGGGGGATCAGCAGTGTAATACATGCCATTACATTGCCAGGGGGAGTCATTGACGGTTAGCAGGATCCTGTTCCACATTATACTGCAGTCAAATTAATTCTGCGGTAAAACGACAATATGCATTTCAGTGGAAACCAGACCTTAATGTTCTCAGGCGTTTCCACTGTTGTTCCCTGAACATACAGTGTACATAGTTATTTGTCCGTTACTGTTTTTCAATAAAATGTCAAAAAGGAAAGTGGAAAAGGGAAATATCAATACTTATTGAGCTAACAGTGATGTGATCAGGTACTTGTGGGAAGTCTTCACAATCAGAAGGAATGTTAAAATGAGTCCAAAAGCCATTTTAGCTTTAAAGAACAATATATTTTTTCCCCTCCCTCTCATATCCTGAAAAACACGCTGACTCAGCATTTCCTTTTTGTTTTGATCAAAGTTCATAAGTTTTATATTTTTATTCATACATTTTTTATCTTTAACTCTGCATTTTTGGAAAAGGACATTTCAGTAAGCGTCTCACTGTTAGTCTACACCTGTTGTTTACGAAGCATGTGACAAATACAATTTGATTTGAATTATCTCACAGTCCCCTCAGGTAATTTTGTGAAGTAGATCACGGCCATTTTCTCCATGACAGTCTGTGGTGTAGTGTTTGGATAAGAGGGAAGCCGTTGTCTGGTGGTGAAAGTGATCATGTTGGGAGTGAACCACGAGCCAGTCGTCTCCTTGGTCATAATAAACAACAGCAATCCTCTGTCTGTGAGTCTGAGTGACATGACCAGAGCTCAAGGCTGTGGGAAGATCATCTCCACGACAACGTAACAGAGGTCACACATAGATCAAAGCACGTTGCCCAGAGCCATGACATCAACACTGGACAGGCTCTTTGTCAGCTGGACAGGGTACTGCATATCTCTTCATATCTACTGGAAACATACATCCTAACAATCTGCTCCTCTATCATTGTTATGAACTGAGACAGACTGTTTCAGTTCTGTATGTACCCAACAACAATCATTGCATGTCTCAGTACTGTACAGTATATGCATTCATCCACAGCCCTGTAAGGCTGGCTGAACAAGGCTTAGAGGCAGGGGTTGATTCAATTTGAAAAAGGGACTTTGTGATTGGCTGTTTGATACGTGAAACTGTATATCAGATGTCATATGGAGGATGTAAGCGGATTCATTTCTGATGTCTATTTAACACCTATATCAGTCAAGGAGTGAAGTGTTTTGGGAATACATTTGATGTAGTTTATATAGATCTGACTTTGTAAACATTGTTAAATGTTAAGTGCATTTCCCTCGTATTTTGACAACACCCCCCCCCCCATTCAGAATAACTTTGACTCTGAACCCCTAACCCTATTTGTCGCCACTTCCATTTCCTGAAACACAAAAGAGGCGGATCCAGAAGCGTTGAGTTATGACTCATGACTTCCTGTCCCGTCCACTCTCTTACCTTGTCAATCTAAGAGACGCATGCAGCTGTCAGGACACATGTACTATGGCCAAAATAACAGCTGCTATACATTGTCTTAGAAAATCTCTTATCCTTATGTTGTTGTTGTTTTGTAGTGTATTTGCATGTATGTCTTGTGCTCTACTGTACATACGCAACTGCAGTCCTTATACATTGTGTCAGTGACATGTGTTTGCACACTTGTTTGTGCGTACATATGTGTTTATTTTTGCATGTTCCCTACATGCGCTATGGCAGCCCTACCATTCTGGCATGGACCCAGCTGAGAAGGTTCCGGCAGTGTCCAGACGCATCCTTTAAGGACCTCTTCAGGTCCTGAACCCCCCCCCCCCCCTTGCCTGCAGGAGGGCATTCATATTAATATCCTCCTCTGATTTGGGAGAAATGATAAAAGGCGAGTTTCTTCCCCCCACTCTTCTTTCCTGCCTGTGTTACTTACAACACGAACCTGCACACTCATTCACATTTAAAATGTTTGTATTTTTTAAATATATTTTTCAAATGTATTATTTCCCCCTGACCCTACCACCCCTCTAATTGAAGTAAAGTAATGGACAACAATACTTAGGCTTCTACTTCCAGCTTATACATTCCCATTTGATTTAGACCCTAGACTGTTAATGATTGTCATGCCATGTCACAGAGTAGGATGAAGGAAAGCTCCATGTTAGGATCTGTGATTACTGAACGTAGTGTTAGTGAACTCTTTGTTGGGTGTTTGTTTTTTTATAACATTCATCACTTCCGATATCCATATCTTAGTTGCTTCATATACTAGTACACTTTTGTGTCATTCTAAAGATGTGTTTCTCACCCTGAACTGAAAAAAACCCTCTAAATAAAGTTATTAGTGCTCGATGTTATAGGGTTAGGGTTGAAATAAATTACACTGATTAGACTGCTGGCTGTATATTTATTTTCTTACTGAGGACGTTGAGTAAATTAATGGTAATGAAAATAAGTCAGTCATGTAACTCAACTCTGTAATTACTGGCATACTTTGATGGTGCTTTATGATACAGACAGCATACGCATCTACCTATTTATCCAAAACTCAGGTATCATTACATCTTATCCAGAGCGACTTACGGGAACAATTAGGGCTAAGTGCCTTGCTCAAGGGCACATCGACATATTTTTCACCAAGTGAGCCCAACTCTCTTAATCACTAGGCTACCTTCCACCCTATCATTTACACAATATTAAGTATCCCTCCTCTAAATATGCAGGCCTGGGTGGGGTAGCTTAGCTATAGCTCTGTGACTCTGTAGGCTGTAGTCTGTATGGTTGCCATGTCAACTCTAAACACACATACACACAACTACAGCACCTTTAGCTTTGAGAGGATGATCTCCACCTCTGGCTCAGATTATGAGGGGTCTCTGTCTCGGCTCTGTTCAGTCAGCGAGGAATGTGCTCCCTGCTCTCTGCCTCCCTCTCGCCTACAGGCACATTGAGCAGAATGTGTCTGCGGTCTTCAAACAGCCCACATTGATCATTATTCATGACAGAAAGTCATAGGAAGGTTTATGCTTATTCTAGTGAGAACGGAACAGTTTGTTTGTGTTTCAATCTGAGTAACAGAAACGTAACTTTTTTAGTAGATAGGCCTTAACTACAATTACTGTAAAGACACCCACTTCTTCTTGTAATACGTGGTGCGATTCATATGTGCGATTCAAGTGTGGATAACAAAATGGAAACTGAAACAAAATAAATTGCCAAGGTTGTTCATTATCTTATTTGCACATACTTTTTAACTGTAATTATGTGTGAGAGGGTGAGAGAGATGTGCAGTATTGGTGTATGGGCAGCCTATACTGTATATGAGCTCTGTTGGGGTGTGCACCATCTTGAGTCCCCTCTTTGCAGGGGCAGCAGGCTGGCTATGGCATCAGTAAGGCACTGGGCTAGCTGAGATTCCAGCCTGTGAGTAATTGACTTGCTCTGGTAAACTCCTCTGAATGACACAGGCATAATTCACCCTAAAAGTTTGCACTGTCACCAAGATGAGCTAACTGTCTCCCTCTAATATATGGGTGCAATTTTCGTAATTGGGTTTATAGCAATTCTTGGGAGAGGAGAGTGAGATTGAGATATTACAGACTTTATTACTGCAGCTGAACACCATCTAGCACCTTTCCCCTCAGTATCTCTCTCTTCCTCTATTGAACACTATTGTGAAGGTTCACATGGCCCATACATTTGAGGTATTACCAAAGTGAAGATTTTAAACGGTACTTACGTACAATACAGAATAGGAGGATGAGAAGTCACCATACATAATGTCGTATTACCCATGCCTACCGTATATTCTATTACTGATGTAATAATGTTAGAAATGGTGTTCCAGTTTCCTGGTCCTCTGGTACATTACTGTAGTTGCAGCCCTTGGTTATTGTGGTGGTGTGTCTGCTAGCATTACCTTGTTTTCACCTTGATTGGTCATTTTAAAGTAGAAATTGTGGGAAGCTTGTGGAAGGCTACCCGAAACACTTGACCCAAGTTTAACAATTTAAAGGCAATGCTACCAAGTACTCATTGAGTGTATGTACACTTCTGACCCACTGGGAATGTGATGAAAGAAATAAAAGCTGAAATAAATAATTATTTATACAAATTATTCTGACATTTCACATTCTTAAAATAAAGTGGTGATCCTAACTGACCTAAGACAGGGACTTTTTACAATGATTAAATGTCAGGAATTGTGAAAAACTGAGTTTAAATGTATTTGGCTAAGGTGTATGTAAACTTCTGACTTCAACTGTTTACTAAGAATGATATGTACAGCAGTATATTGCAGTGAGCTATGTCAAGAATCCTGTATATAAATAATGGAACGTACAGTAGTAGAATGAACAGCTCATTGTTTAACCCTCTCATTGGATCATTTTCTCATCTTTACTCATGTGCCAAAACATAATGTGAACTCATAAAAAATCTAATATACATAGGCTGTATAACACATCCCATAAATTGATTTTGACTCAAGCGTTTGAACAAAAACATCACTGTTACATTGCCCATGTTAGAGAGCTGATGCCACTCCCCTCTCTGGCTCCCTGTGAATACTCTCCTTTAATAGTGTGATGGGTGGTAGCTGAAAAGGTAGCTTACTTTGTGGGTTGAGGGAGAGGAGAGGTAGGATGGGTTTTTTGTGACTGGCAGCAATCAATCACTTTGTGAGTGCAGGCTAATGAAGCGGCCTGTGGTTTATTAAAGGCTACCTGGGAAAAGATTACTGCTGGGCCTGTATTTCTCGACAGGCAGAGACAAGGCAGAGACAAGGCAGAGACAAGGCAGAGACAAGGCAGAGACAAGGCAGAGACAAGGCAGAGACAAGGCAGAGACAAGGCAGAGACAAGGCAGAGACAAGGCAGAGACAAGGCAGAGACAAGGCAGAGACAAGGCAGAGACAAGGCAGAGACAAGGCAGAGACAAGGCAGAGCCAGCCAAGGTGTTAACTCAACACTGGCTCCTATTATGTGACCTGGGTATATATGTGAATGCAAAGCTTTATACATTTTGTATTTTAGTAGGAGGAGAGAGAGAAAATAACAATTTTAGGATTTTTATTAGGATCCCCATTAGCCGACGCAAATGGTGACACATAATGACGCCATCCTGGGGTTGAGACATAATGACAAATTAATTACAGACAAAAAGGCTTTACAATTGACATACATTTAAAATCAAATTTTATTGGTCACATACACATGGTTAGCAGATGTTAATGCGAGTGTAGCGAAATGCTTGTGCTTCTAGTTCCGACTGTGCAGTAATATCTAACAAGTAATCTAACAATTTCACAACTACCTTATACACACAAGTGAAAAGGAATGAATAAGAATATGTACTTATAAATATATGGATGAGCGATGGCTGAATGGCATAGGTAAGATGCAGTAGATGGTATAGAGTACAGTATATACATATGAGATTAGTAATGTAGGGTATGTAAACATTATATAAAGTGGCATTGTTTAAAGTGACTAGTGATACATTTATTACATGCAATTTTAATTAGTAAAGTGGCTAGAGATTGAGTCAGTATTTTGGCAGCAGCCACTCAATGTTAGTGATGGCTGTTTAACAGTCTGATGGCCTTGAGATAGAAGCTGTTTTTCAGTCTCTCGGGCCCAGCTCGGGTGGTTGTTGTCCTTGATGATCTTTTTGGCCTTCTTGTGACATCGGGTGGTGCAGCTGTCCTGGAGGGCAGGTAGTTTGCCCCCGGTGATGCGTTGTGCAGACCTCACTACCCTCTGGAGAGCCTTGCGATTGTGGGCGGAGCAGTTGCCGTACCAGGCGGTGATACAGGCCGAAAGGATGCTCTCGAATGTGAATCTGTAAAAATGTGAGTGTTTTTGGTGACAAGCTACATTTCTTCAGCCTCCTGAGGTTCAAGAGGCGCTGTTGTGCCTTCTTCACCACGCTGTCTGGGATGTGTATGCCGAGGAACTTAACTTTCCACCTTCTCCACTACTGTCCCATCGATGTGGATAGGGGGGTGCTCCCGCTGCTGTTACCTGAAGTCCACGATCATCTCCTTTGTTTTGTTGACATTGAGTGTGAGGTTATTTTCCTGACACCACACTCTGAGGGCCTCACTTCCTCCCTGTAGGCCGTCTCGTCGTTGTTGGTAATCAAGCCTACCACTGTAGTGTCGTCTGCAAACTGATCAAATCAAATTTATTTATAAAGTCCTTCTTACATCAGCTTATATCTCAAAGTGCTGTACAGAAACCCAGCCTAGAACCCCAATCAGCAAGCAATGCAGGTGTAGAAGCACGGTGGCTAGGAAAAACTCCCTAGAAAGGACAGAACCTAGGAAGAAACCTTGAGAGGAACCAGGCTATGAGGGGTGGCCAGTCCTCTTCTGGCTGTGCCGGGTGGAGATTATAACAGAACATGGCCAAGATGTACAAATGTTCATAAATGACCAGCAGGGTCAAATAATAATCATAGTGGTTGTCGAGGGTGCAACAGGTAAGCACCTCAGGAGTAAATGTCAGTTGGCTTTTCATAGCCGATCATTAAGAGTATCTCTACTGCTCTTGCTGTCTCTAGAGAGTTGAAAACAGCAGATCTGGGACAGGTAGCACGTCCGGTGAACTGGTCAGGGTTCCATAGCCGCAGGCAGAACAGTTGAAGCTGGAGCAGCAGCAAGGCCAGGTGGACTGGGGACAGCAAGGAGTCATCAGGCCATGTAGTCCTGAGGCATGGTCCTAGGGCTCAGGTCCTCCGAGAGAGAGAATTAGAGAGAACATACTTAAATTCACACAGGACACCGAATAAGACAGGAGAAATACTCCAGATATAACAGACTGACCCTAGCCCCCTGACACATAAACTACTGCAGCATAGATACTGGAGGCTGAGACAGGAAGGGTCGGGAGACACTGTGTCCCCATCCGACGATACCCCCGGACAGGGCCAAACAGGCAGGATATAACCCCACCCACTTTGCCAAAGCACAGCCCCCACACCACTAGAGGGATACCTTCAACCACACTTACCATCCGGAGACAAGGCCGAGTATAGCCCACAAAGATCTCCGCAACGGAACAACCCAAGGGGGGCGACAACCCAGACAAGAAGATCACGTCAGTGACTCAACCCACTCAAGTGACGCAACCCTCCTAGGGACGGCATGGAAGAGCACTAGTAAGCCAGTGACTCAGCCCCTGTAATAGGGTTAGAGGCAGATAATCCCAGTGGAGAGAGGGGAGCCGGCCAGGCAGAGACAGCAAGAGCGGTTCGTTGCTCCAGTGCCTTTCCGTTTACCTTCACACACCTGGGCCAGCCTACACTCAATCATAGGACCTACTGAAGAGATGAGTCTTCAATAAAGACTTAAAGGTTGATACCGAGTCTGCGTCTCTCACATGGGTAGGCAGACCATTCCATAAAAATGTAGCTCTATAGTAGAAAGCCCTGCCTCCAGCTGTTTGCTTAGAAATTCTAGGGACAGTTAGGTGGCCTGCATCTTGTGACCTTAGCGTACGTGTAGGTATGTATGGCAGGACCAAATCGGAAAGATAGGTAGGAGCAAGCCCATGTAATGCTTTGGAGGTTAGCAGTAAAACCTTGGAAATCAGCCCTTGCCTTAACAGGAAGCCAGTGTAGAGAGGCTAGCACTGGAGTAATATGATCAAATTTTTTGGTACTAGTCAAGATTCTAGCAGCCGTGTTTAGCACTAACTGAAGTTTATTTAGTGCTTAATCCGGGTAGCCGGAAAGTAGAGCATTGCAGTAGTCTAACCTAGAAGTGACATGATGATTGAGTTGGAGGCGTGCATGGCCACGCAGTCATGGGTGAACAGGGAGTACAGGAGAGGGCTGAGAACGCACCCTTGTGGGGTCTCAGTATTGAGGATCAGCGGGGTGGAGATGTTGTTTCCTACCCTCACCACCTGGTGAAGTCCAGGACCCAGTTGCACAGCGCAGGGTTGAGACCCAGGGTCTCGAGCTTAATGACGAGTTTGGAGGGTACTATGGTGTTAAATGCTGAGCTGTAATCGATGAACAGCATTCTCACATAGGTATTCCTCTTGTCCAGATGGGTTAGGGCAGTGTGCAGTGTGATTGCGATTGCGTCATCTGTGGACCTATTGGGGCGGTAAGCAAATTGGAGTGGGTCTAGGGTGTCAGGTAGGGTGGAGGTGATATGATCCTTGACTAGTCTCTCAAAGCACTTCATGATGACGGAAGTGAGTGCTACCGGACGATAGTCGTTTAGCTCAGTTACCTTAGCTTTCTTGGGAACAGGAACAATGGTGGCCCTCTTGAAGCATGTGGGAACAGCAGACTGGGATAGGGATTGATTGAATATGTCCGTAAACACACCAGTCAGCTGGTCTGCGCATGCTCTGAGGATGCGGCTAGGGATGCCTGGGCCGGCGGCCTTGCGAGGGATAACACGTTTAAAAGTTTTATTAACGTTGGCTGCGTTGAAGGAGAGCCCGCAGGCTTTGGTAGTGGGCTGTCTCAGTGGAACTGTATTGTCCTCAAAGCGAGCAAAGAAGTTGTTTAGCTTGTCTGGGAGCAAGACATCGGTGTCTGCAACGGGGCTGGTTTTCTTTTTGTAATCCGTGATTGACTGTAGACCCTGCCACATACGTCTCGTGTCTGAGCCATTGAATTGCGACTCTACTTTGTCTCTATACTGACGCTTAGCTTGTTTGATTGCCTTGCGGAGGGAATATCTACACTGTTTGTATTTGGTCATGTTTCCGGTCACCTTGCCATGATTAAAAGGAGTAGTTCGCGCTTTGTTTTGCGCGAATGCTGCGATCAATCCACTGTTTCTGGTTGGGGAAGGTTTTAATAGTTACTGTGGATACAACATCACCGATACAGTTGCTAATAAACTCGCTCACCGATTCAGCGTATACATCAATGTTGTTGTCTGAGGCTATCTGGAACATATCCCAGTCCACGTGATCGAAGCAATCTTGAAGCATGGAATCAGATTGGTCGGACCAGCATTGAACAGACCTGACCACGGGCGTTTCCTGTTTTAGTTTCTGTCTATAGGCTGGGAGCAACAAAATGGAGTCATGGTTAGATTTGCTGAAAGGAGGGCGAGGGAGGGCTTTGTATGCGTCACGGAAGTTAGTAGCAATGATCCAGAATTTTGCCAACCCGGGTCGCGCATTCGATATGCTGATAAAATTGACATTACAGACTTAAATACAAAAATATTTGTAAACCGCTACTAAAGACACACAAATATACGCCTCCCCAAAAAAATACAGAAACATTGTGTCCTAGGCTGGAGTTCAAAATTATAATTTACACTGCAGATTGACGGTGTCTACACTGGGAAATTCAATTTAAGATGGAAAAAGATGTTAAACTAATCACACTAAGTTGGTTATTTTATTGGGTTCTCATTTCATGTAATAGTGGTGTACACATACAGATGTAGAATCTTAATTTTAGCCAGTTTGCTACAGCAGGAAAATAATCCTACAGCAACAGGCAACCACCTGGCACAGCCAGAAGAGGACTGGCCACCCCTCATAGCCTGGTTCCTCTCTAGGTTTCTTCCTAGGTTTTGGCCTTTCTAGGGAGTTATTCCCAGCCACCGTGCTTCTACACCTGCATTGCTTGCTGTTTGGGGTTTTAGGCTGGGTTTCTGTACAGCACTTCGAGATATTAGCTGATGTACGAAGGGCTATATAAAATAAACTTGATTGATGTAAATTATTATGTGGATTATAATTAATGAACTTTTTTGTAGCGGTTGATAAATTTTTTGTAAGGGGAAGTGGAAATTACAAACTTCAGAAGCCTTTTTAACCTCAAATGTACAAGTAAAAAAATGTCCTGCGTTGCAGGAAAGTTATCATGAAACAGAGTGATCAAATGAAGATCTGACATCTGTAAAGCTTGATCAGGTGTGTGAGTGTAATACTTTTCCATTGTACAATTAACATTCATCTGTTGAGGGGTTTTGGAGGGGCGTAATGTGCAACTTATGTGTTTTCCGTTTGCTCCCACAGTATTCTTAAAGTTTATGTCAATTTTGCAGCAGAACCGTATTTATTTTCCAATATTAGTATGGTGATCCCTTTCCGTAAAAACCAAGACTACTTTGCTTTCGAATGTCAGCATGTCGGCAAAACATAAGGCCAAAAATATGACTTTGAGAAAACCCGGCCTACAAGACCCACTCTTATCACCGCCCTATCCTGAGTCTGAGGGCCCGGGGACTTAAACTTTACCTGGAGGTACGACTTGGCCTGGTGGCGCTGAAATGAACATTCTCGAAGCCATCAAACTACTACGCTCTGAGGTAGTTTAAATGAAAACAGAGGTAGTTGCTACGATTGAGGCCCGAATACAGGAGGTTTCTGATACTTTACAAGCAGATCTAACCATCCTGCGGAAGGAGACGGTGCCAGCAATCACATCACTCAAATCAACAACAGAGTTGCACACTACAACGATTGCAGCACTGGAGACCTCTGCTACCAATGTCTCCGACCTTACTACCTCCCTGGAAGCTGATGTGAAACGTGTGGCTGCGGATATGAAAAAGGTGCAGGAGAGTTGTGAGTTTAGAGGGATTCTCTCGTCGCAATAACCTGAAACTGGTATCGGTCCCAGAGTCAGCGGAAATGCCTCGCGCCCCATATTTCGTTGCTGGGCTCCTGAAGAATGTTCTTGCCATGGATGAGAAGCCGCTAATTGACGGTGCCCACCGGTCGCTCCGCCCAAAGCCCCGGGATGGTGAGAGGCCCTGTGACATCATTCTTCGAGTGCACTTTTTCCATGAGAAGATGGAGATTCTCCGACTAGCCCGCAATACCACTCTGAGCTTTCAAGGACAGAGCTTCTCTATCTACCAGGACTACTCCCCTACTTTTTCCAGGCAGCGCACACAGCTTTCGGGCAGGCCAAACGACTACTACGGGACCATCCAGGTGTAAAGTATGGACTGCAAATCCCGGCCCATTTATGGCTTTCTCATGATGGTAAAGACCACATTTGATTCTCCGGATGAGGCTATGGCTCACATTCAACGTCACATCAAGAAGTCTTGAACTTGCCCATAGATCAGCAATTGTTGCTTGCGAACTGTGGATAGTAAGTAAGTAGGCCACCTGTGGTACAATTATGTTTAGTTATAATGTACTATTCTTGTATAGTTGGGGAATTTGCGAACCCATTCAGGCTTATTTGATGTGAACTAATGTTTTGATCATCTAGTGTGCTTGCCTTTACAAGCATTCAGTCATTTTAATTTCATTGTATTAAGGTTTTACTTAACTCCTTTGTTTCCAGGCTGTCTCATTCACCTATTCAGTTTGTTTACATAGTTTCTCAGTGACCTCAAAATATTTTGGGTTATTTGTTTACTGCATCCGTTTGTACCGACCCAGTAAACAGTAAATGTTCTGAGGTTACACGTTTTTGGGGGTCTTCACTTCAATTTTAAAGGTTTTGAAAGTCATTTCTGCCCAGCAAACTTTCAATGTTGCACACACACAGTTTTTTGGTCTTAGCTGTAAGTTGTCTTATCGTCCAACTAGACAATTATGTTTTTTTGATCGTCTTACTATGATTTGCTTACTTCAAATTCGTTTTTTGGTTGAGAGCCTTGATACATTTATTTTATTGTCTCTCTCAATGCTTGTTATAAGACTGGGAATATGATTACATACATCTACAAGTGGTGCCTTTGTAATATCGATTGCACAAGGGATTCACTTTTTTATTTAAATTTTTTGCTGCTTGATCCATTAACACAAAACGCGACTTTAAAGAGCGGGACTGTGGGTTTGGGTTTAACACCGCACTCTCACAGACATACTGTGCGAAGAGAACATGTTTTATTTAGGCTTGTACCTCGTTTGGGGAGGTATTGTCTGTGATTGGGGAGGGGGTGGGTGGGTGGAAGGAGGTTTAATTTTTCAGTTCTAATGTTGTCATTCTATCTTTTTAAGTGTTTTTTTTACTGTACTTTTTCAAAGTATCTTACACCGTACATTTTTACTCTGAGACAAGTTATTCTGGGGTTTTTGGGTATTCATTGCTTTTCCCTAATGATTGGGTTGTATAATGGGAGTGCTCATGGTGCCCGAAATAATATAATCAAGTACATTCCGTGGAACATCAAAGGGGCTAACAACCCTGTGAAGCGGAAGAGGGTGCTGACACACTTAAAGGGTTTGAATGCAAAAGGTGCATTTCTACAAGAGACTCACTTGAGGACTGGTGAGCACTTTAGGATGCATAGGGACTGGCTTGGTCAAGTGTTCCACTCTAATTTTCATAGTAAATCGAGAGGTGCTGCTGCCATTTTGGTTGATAAATCTACTCCCTTTGTAGCTTCTGAGGTTATTGCTAATTCTGCCTAACCTTCGACAGTGTACTTATGAGAGTATTGTTATTTCTGACCATTCACCATTAGTGCTTGAACTAGAGTTTCCCCAGCGACCTCCTGTGTGTTATCCATGGCGTCTTAACCCCATTTTACTCTCAGATAAGGAGTTTGTCAATATAATTTCTTCTGAAATCACCTTATTCCTAGAAATTAATTCAACTCCAGGTATGACCTTCTCTACCATATGGGAGTCTCTCAAAGCATACTTACGTGGCCAAATTATGGAATCCATAGCTACATTGGATGAGAAGTATGCTACAGATCCTTCCTCTGATCTACATAAAGAGTGCCAACTACTCCAATCTGAATTTGATGAGCTTTCTACCAGCCAAACTGAACAGTTACTCTTGCGAGCTCGGTACAGAGTGTATGAACAAGGCGACAAGGCCATTAAACTCCTTGCACATCAGATCCGTAAATCTGAGGCCTCACGTTTAATCCCACAAATAAGGACCCTGTCTGGTGCCACCACAGTTATACATAAAGAGATCAATGATCAATTCAAACAATTTTACTCTGCGCTATACACCTCTGAATCTCCTCAAGAACCTTTGCTGATTGATTAATTCTTTAATGTTCTGAATATGCCTTCAATTAATACAGACTCCCATGACTGTTTAGAAGAAGAATTTACACCTGAGGAGATTGCAACAGTAGTGTCCGTATTGAAAAGTGGTAAATCACCGGGTCCGGATGGTTTTCCAACCGAATTTTACAGGACATTTTCTGGTCTGCTTTGCCCATTCTTGTCTCGATTTATTTAGAGTGCCTTAATACCTCAAAGCTACCGCCTAGTCTTTATCAGGCTTCAATTTCATTACTATTAAAGAAAAACAAAGACCCCCTGGAATGTGGATCCTATCGCCCAATCTCTCTTTTAAACTGTGATTACAAAATCCTAGCCAAGCTCTTAGCCATCCGTATGGAAGGCTCGCTGCACCAAGTAATACACCCTGACCAGACTGGCTTTGTGAGAAATAGGAATTTGTTTTTCATTATTAGACACTTTATGAATATACTGTACTCCCCAGCATCGGGCGACCCGGAGGTGGGGGTCTCGCTCAATGCTTTTGACCGTGTTGAGTGGGACTACCTAACAGCTGCCCTTTATAGATTTGGCTTATGCCCCAAATTCATCGCGTGGATAAAGATTCTTTATTTTTTTCCCATGGCTTCGGTATGGACTAACAACTTGTCCTCTGACTATTTTCCCTTTCACCATGGATCCAGACAGGGTTGTCCACTCTCCCCCTTGTTGTTTTCTTTGGCAATCGATCCCATCGCCATCGCACTACACTCTAATGATGCCATTCAAGGTATAATCAGGACATGCTTAGAGCAGAAAGTCTTGCTATATGCTGACAACCTCCTTTTGTTTATCTCCAACCCTGATACCTCATTGCCACAAGCCTTATCTGTTCTTAAAAATTTTGCTCAATCTCAGGGTACAAGCTGAATCTAGGCAAGAGTGAGCTTTTTCCTGTAAGTATGGCTGCTTTAACGTGCTCGTTTACAAGTTTTCAGTTTAGGATTATCCAGGATCAATTCACCTACTTGGGAGGTAAAGTAACAAGGAAATATTTAAATTTGTTTCAAGAAAACATTGTAGTTCTAGCAGACAGTTTCAAACTGTCTTTTACTTTTTGGAATTCTTTGTCTTATTGGAAGGATTAATGTAATTAAAATGAATGTGTTGCCCAAATGTTTATTTATTTCAATGTTTACCCATTTTTATTCCAAAATCTTTTTTTAAATTCACTGGATCAAACATTCATGTATTTTATTTGGGATGGTAAGGTACGACGGATTGGTATAAAACATTTACAGAAGCCGAAAGCATTGGGTGGTTTAGCTCTACAAAATTAACAGACCTACTATTAGGCTGCAAATTTCAGAGCCCTTTTGTACTGGCCCGAGACCACTCTGGTTCCGGATGGAGTCTGAATTGTGTAAACCTGCTGCACTTTCTTCTGTTTTGTGCTCGTCTCTCCCAGTGTCCCTAGGCAAAAGGTGTGTCAACCCAATTGTAAAGCAGTCTCTTAATGTGGAATCAGTTCCGTTTAGCCTTTAGCCTCTGAGGCTTTTCTCTATCGGGCCCAATCAATTAGAACATTTTATTTAATCCGTCTTTAAATTATGGGGCTTTTGGCATCTGACATTCACTAGGCCTCTCCTCACTAGCCCAATTATTCTTTGATGATACATTTGCCTCACTTGCTCAGCTTCAGGAAAAGTTCAACCTCCCCCAATCCCACTTTTTCCGCTATCTCCAGACTAGAAACTTTGTCAGAATTTCACATGAACACCTGAATTTCTCCATAGGCCTGCGAATACAGCTTTAGAGAGCATCTTTGAGCTGAACAAGCTTCCTAGGGGCGCAATTTCAGATGTATATGCAATCATTAATGACTTACAGAACCCTTCTTTGGTGCCTTCAAAGACTCCATGGGGAAAGGATTTGGGGGAGGAACTTGGGGAAGACACCTGGGAATCTGTGCTGCACAGGGTGCATTCGTCCTCTTTTAGCACCAGACACAGCCTCATTCAATTCAAGGTGGTTCACCGTATCCACAGGTCTGGGGCCAAACATGGAAGAATATTCTCTGATTTTGCTCCTACCTGTGTCCAAAGTAAAACGGCACCAGCTACACTGTATCATATGTTTTGGGGCTGTCACAAACTGTCAGGTTTCTGGGAATTAATATTTAAATGTTTCTATATACACTGCTCAAAAAAATAAAGGGAACACTTAAACAACACAATGTAACTTCAAGTCAATCACACTTCTGTGAAATCAAACTATCCACTTAGGAAGCAACACTGATTGACAATACATTTCACATGCTGTTGTGCAAATGGAATAGACAAAAGGTGGAAATTATAGGCAATTAGTAAGACACCCCCCAAAAAGGAATGGTTCTGCAGGTGGTGACCACACACCACTTCTCAGTTCCTATGCTTCCTGGCTGATGTTTTGGTCACTTTTGAATGCTGGCGGTGCTTTTACTCTAGTGGTAGCATGAGACGGAGTCTACAACCCACACAAGTGGCTCAGGTAGTGCAGTTCATCCAGGATGGCACATCAATGCGAGCTGTGGCAAAAAGGTTTGTTGTGTCTGTCAGCGTAGTGTCCAGAGCATGGAGGCGCTACCAGGAGACAGGCCAGTACATCAGGAGACGTGGAGGAGGCCGTAGGAGGTCAACAACCCAGCAGCAGGACCGCTACCTCCGCCTTTGTGCAAGGAGGTGCACTGCCAGAGCCCTGCAAAATGACCTCCAGCAGGCCACAACAGCCAATGAAATTGCAGGGCGCCAAAGTATTAGACACCCTTTTAAAGATAACATTCTCGTTAATCCAACCACAGTGTCCGATTTCAAAAAAGCTTTTCGGCGAAAGCAGAACATATCATTATGTTAGGTCAGCAACTAGTCACAGAAAGCATACAGCGATTTTCCAACCAGAGAGGAGTCACAAAAAGCAGAAATATTGATAAAATGAATCACTAACCTTTGATATTCTTCATCAGATGACACTCCCGGGACAACATGTTACACAATACATGTATGTTTTGTTCGATCAAGTTCATATTTATATCCAAAAACCTCAGTTTACATTTGGCTTTGCCTCCAAAACATCCCATGAATTTGCACAGAGCCACATCAAATCATAGAAATACTCATAATAAACATTGATAAAAGATACAAGTGTTATTCACAGATTTAAAGATATACTTCTCCTTAATGCAACCGCTGTGTCAGATTTCAAAAACGCTTTACGAAAAAGCAAACCATGCAATAATCTGAGTACGGCGCTCAGACGACAAATTAAGAGATATCCGCCATGTTGGAGTCAACATAAGTCAGAAATAGCATTATAAATATTCACTTACCTTTGATCTTCATCAGAATGCCATCCCAGGAATCCCAGTTCCACAATAAATGTTTGGTTTGTTCCATAAAGTCCATAATTTATGTCCAAATTACTCAGTACACAATCTAAACTCACGACGCGCAGGCAGGTCCAGGCAGAAGTTCAGACGAAAAGTCATATTACAGTCCGTAGAAACATGTCAAACGAAGTATAGAATCAATCTTTAGGATGTTTTTAACAAAGATCTTCAATAATGTTCCAACTGGAGAATTCCTTTGTCTTCAGAAAAGCAATGGAACAGAGCTCGCTCTCACGTGAACGAGAGTCACGAGCTCCTGGCATTCTGCCAGAGCCCTGACTCATTCCCCTCTCATTCGGCCCCACTTCACAGTAGAAGCATCAAACAAGGTTCTAAAGACTGTTGACATCTAGTGGAAGCCTTAGGAAGTGCAAAATGACCCCATAGATACTGTGTATTCGATAGGCCAAGAGTTGAAAACCTACAAACCTCAGATTTCCCACTTCCTGGTTGGATTTTTCTCAGGTTTTTGCCTGCCATATGAGTTCTGTTATACTCACAGACATCATTAAAAAAGTATTAGAAACTTCAGAGTTTTCTATCCAAATATACTAATAATATGCATATATTAGCAACTGGGACTGAGAAGCAGGCAGTTTACTCTGGGCACGCTTTTCATCCAAACGTGTTAACTTATCCAAAGTACGATATCTTTAAAGCTATTATTTTTTTTTATTTTTTTTTCTTGTTGAGTATATTATTTATATTGTTTTGTGTTGTCCTGTGTGTAAAACTGAATAAACAGAGTTTAAAAAAAAACATTAATCTGTTGAAGTTTATATAAGTAACTTTTTCTTGTCATTTTTTTTTTACGGAGAGAGCATTTAAATCAAGGCACACAAATATAGTTAGGAAGACAAATGAGTAGCAAGAGTGCAAAATGCAAAGCAGTTCTTTTTCTCTTTATTTTAATGGTGGTGAAACATTACTGATGCCATTACAGAGACCTTTTATTGCATTCTTTTTGTCCCTCAACCCGCCTGCCCAGAGTAAAGAAAACCCTTGTGGTGCAATGTAGCCTCTTTACTTTTAAGAGGATAATTTGAAGCCATTTCCAATTCATCCCCTTATCTGTCAGCAGGCTTTACAGGGCTTACGATGCAATTACTCTACTAACTGAAATAAGGTAAAGAAAGATAACTCTGAGGTAAATCTATCGTATTAGTTGTCTGTGTTTAGATTGATACCATCAACTGAAAATGGCTCTTGCTGATAATGAACTGTACCAAAAATGGAAAATCCTTTGAAAACAGAGATATAGGGCACATAGTTACAACTTTTTTAATGCATTGTAAATGATAAAGATCAAAAACAATTCTCGATAACCACCAAACAAATTCTCGTCAGACATTCTAACTACATATCCTGATCAGATTTACATGTGGTGGGTGTGAGTCATACGTTTGGTCCCTGTATCAGGTCCAACCTGCAGGTCTCCCAGGGGTCTGACTCTGGGATGGGGTGAGTTGAACTATATGGCTCCATCCCACAGTCCAGACGGTAGTATATCAGCGGAATCGCAGCCGCATGGGCGTGTGTGTGTGTGAACGCGCTGCTCATAAATATCCCCTCCTCCATAGGGGCCCCTCTGATGGTGATGGCGAAAGGATGTTGCTGTCTGAGTGATTGAGTGCTCCTGATCCTGGCCCTGGGCACATCCCTGTACTCAGCACCCAAATGGGAGGCCTACCGCTGAGCTGAGCAGAGCACTGGGCTGGCTGGCTGGCCTGAGGGGGCTCTTCTACTAACACAGGCCGATCAGTCGCAGACATACAGCTACACACACAGCATAAAAGCTGCAGAGACCCTTTCTCCCTTTCAGACCACAGACAAAGGAACACTTGCAGTGCAGCCAGCTACACCGTGAACACAATGTGAATGGGGTATTGTCTGATAGTAGGCCTACATCTGTGGGGAGAAACATACATTAATTTATGAAATGTGAAACTTGGTGCTGAATTGTTTTATTGTAGTGGAAAAATATGATACAATTTTTGGGGGTAGATCATGTGATAAATGTGTCTTCACGTAACCTCCTAAAGGCGTCAGCAGACTTCAGTTCGGCTGGCGGCTACTCGAACCGAACGAGTATGCTCGCAATACTCCCTTAACTTCTTATGGCTGCAGGGGGCGTATTGAGTAGCCAGATTATATGTGTCCATTTCAAACGGCGTCGTACTCAATTCTTGTTCGTACAATATGCATATTATTATTACATTTGGATAGAAAACACTCTCTAGTTTCTAAAAACGTTTGAATTTTTTCTCTGAGTGAAACAGATCTCATTCTGCAGCACTTTTCCTGACCCGGAAGTTCAAAGTATGAAATCGAGGCTCTCTTCCTCTTCATGCCTATACATGGGCAATGAATGTAAGAGTCTACGTACACTTCATACTCCTTCCTCTGGGTCTCAAGAAGGCTCTGAGAGAAGAAAGGAGTTGAATATCTCGATCTGGAATGGAATAAAGCGTCTTGGAATGACGTGTACCCAACTTCCGGTAGTCTGAAGAACGCATTTTGGACAGTGCAGTTGCCTGTTGTTTTGCTGACGTTATATGAGAATATTATTTCCGTCTTAGATTTGATTTGATACATGTCACCATATCATCGTAACGTATGTTTTTTCAATATAGTTTAATCAGATTATTGAAACTTTTTCGGGAGTTTTGCCGTGTTCCGTTTTCTAACTTTGTTGACTTTGGAGTAATCCGTGTCACTTGCCAAGTGCCCATGCTATACGAAGAGGGATATTTGCCGTTCCAGATCAAAACAACGACTATTCTGGACAAAGGACACCTTATCCAACATTCTGACGGAAGACCACCAAAAGTAAGAAACATTTTATGATGCTATTTCTAATATCTGTCGTGCATGTTGACTGGTCGTGGGCGCCCAAGTTTTTCTGGCTATTGATGCTATGCTAACATCACGCTACATTTTGATTGCGCAGTAAAACATTTAATAAATCGGAAATATTGTCTAGAATCACAAGATGCCTGTCTTTCAATTGCTGTACACTATGTATTTTTCAGAAATGTTTTATGATGAGTAATAAGGTATTTGATGTTGTTGTCTGTAAATATTATGGCTGCTTTCGGTGCAATTTCTGATTGTAGCTGAAATGTAAACTATGAATTATACCTGAAATATGCACATTTTTTGGAAAAAAAACATGCTATACAATAAATATGTTATCAGACTGTCGTCTGATGAGGTTGTTTCTTAGTTAGTGGCTATTTTTATCTTTATTTGGCCGAATTTGTGATAGCTACTGATGGAGTCATAAACTGATGGAGTAAGAATATTGGTGTCTTTTGCTAACGTGATTAGCTAATAGATTTACATATTGTGTCTTCCCTGTAAAACATTTTAAAAATCGGACATGTTGGCTTGATTCACAAGATGTGCACCTTTCATCTGGTGTCTTGGACTTGTTAATGTGTGAAAGTTAAATATTTAAAAAAAAATATATTTTGAATTTCGCGCCGTTTGGTGCCGTATTTCTCAATAAAAAAATGTCCCTCGTTGAATGACAACAAAGAAGAATCCCTAATGTTGACCACTGAAAAATGTTGTGTGCCTGAACAGCCCCAAACAAACTCACCAAAGTCCCCCAAAAACCGCCACAAAATGTCATCATAGTATATGCACAAACTCTTCTGAGTGATTTCGGCTGGGAAGCATGCGGTCTCCTTAAGTACTGTAACATTATCAATACAGTATTGTGTGCCCTGCCGTTAACTTTCAAATAGGAATCTCTCGCTCTCTCTCCCCTGTTGCTCTCTCTTTCTCTCCCCTCTTTCTCTCCATCTCTCTCTCAAACCCTCTCTCTCCCTCCTGTCTGTCTATCACTCACTCTCACAGGAATCTGAGATAATCAAGGAGCGGTAATTAGCCTGACTTGCTTCATGGTAATTGGGGGCAGGAGGAGGTTGATCTTTCTCGAATGTTTTATTTTCTTTCTGATATTTACGTACTTTAGGTTGCTCAAGCCAGCTTTTTTCCTTCAGTCTTTTCCTCAACTCGTCCCGCTGAAGTGGATAGCAGCCGTTTTATGGTCTCCTGACCAATTCTGCTGTTCGGTGTGTTTTTTTACACTGATCTTAACCGTTTTGTACATAATGTCTCCGCCATGATTTCCTATGACCGAAAAGAGCTTTTGGGCATCAGAACAGCTATCACAAACCTCAATTTGAATGGCAATTTCTATTTCAACAAGTTCGCAGCTCTGGACGTTATGCTTATTTTGGACCAGGCCCTAATCCCTTGGACTCGAAAGAGAAAGCGACGGCGCAAGAGAGGCAGGCGAGCCGGCATCCTGACGAGACTACGTTGGCGAGCAAATAAATCACTTCTACCCTCCTTTCTATTTGCGAACTTAGTCACTAGAGAACAAACTGGACAAGCTTGGTTCGAGGCTATCCTATCAACGGGACCTGAAGAACTGTAATATTCTATGTTTCATTTTCAATGCAACGTCAAGACTGATCGGCAGCCTCGGTAAGACAAACAACAGCTGGTGTGCGATCTCTAATGTTAAGGAAGTCTCAAGTTTTTGATCACCTGAGTTAGAAAACCTCATGATAAGCTGCAGACCATACTATTTACCAAGAGAGTTTTCATCTATTTTTTGTAGCTGTCTATTTACCACCACAAACTGAGGCTGACACTAAGACCGCATTTAAGAGCTGTATAAGGCCATAAGCAAACAAAAAAATGCACATCCAGAGGCGACGAAATCCGTTTTAACAAATTTTTACCAGCATGTCACCTATGCAACTAGAGGCGACAAAACTCCAGATCACCTTTACTCCACACACAGAAACACAAAAGGCTCTCTCACGCCTCCCTTAGGCAAATCTGAACATAACTCTATCCTCCTGAATCCTGCTTACAAGCAAAAACTCAAACAGGAAGTACCAGTGATGCACTCAATACGGATATGGTCAGATGAAGCGGATGCTAAACTAAAGGACTGTTTCGCTAGCACAGAGTGGAATATGTTCCTGGATTCATCCGATAACATTGAGGAGTTTACCACATCAGTCACCGGTTTCAGTAATAACTGCATCGGCAACGTCTTCCCCACAGTGACCGTACGTACATATTCCAACCGGAAACCATGGATTACAGGCAACATCTGTACTGAGCTAAAGGCTAGAGCTGCTGCTTTCAAAGAGCGGGACACTAATCCAAATGCTTATAAGATATCCCGCTACGACCTCCGATGAACCATCAAACAGGCAATGCATCAGTACAGGACTAAGATTGAATCCCACTAACTGGCTCTAATGCTCGTCGGATGTGGCAGGACTTGCAAACTATCACGGATTACAAAGGGGAACCCAGCCGTGAGATTCCCAGTGACACAAGCCTACCAGACTAGCTAAATGCCTTCTATGCTTGCTTCGAGGCAAGCAACACTGAACCCTGCATGAGAGCACCAGCTGTTCCGGTTGACTGAGATTTTGCTCTCCGTAGCCAATGTAAGACCTTTAAATAGGTTAACGTTCTCAATGTCGTGGGGCCAGACAGATTACCAGGACATGCACTCAGAACATGCGCTGACCAGCTGGGAAGTGTCTTCACTGACATTTTCAACCTCTCCCTAACCCAGTCTGTAATAACTACATGTTTCAAGCAGACCAGCCTGCCCAAGAACGCCAAAGTAACATGTCTAAATGATTATCGCCCCGTAGTACTCACTTCTGTAGCCATGAAATGCTTTGAAAGGCTGGTCATGGCTCACATCAACACCATTATCCAAGAAACTCTGGACCCACTCCAATTTGCATACCGCCTCAACAGATCCACAGATTATGCAATCTCTATTGCACTCCACACTGCCCTCTCCCACCTGGACAATTGGAACACCTATGGCAGAATTCTGTTCATTGACTACAACTCAATGTCAACACCATAGTGCCTTCCATGCTCATCACTAAACTCCATGCTTCTGGTTGGGATATGTACATATGGTCCCTGTGGGGACCCAGGGACTGAACACCTCCCTCTGCAACTGGATCCTGGACTTCCTGACTGGCCGCCCCCAGGTGGTGTGGTTAAGCAACAACACATCTGCCACTCTGACCCCTCCTGTACTCACTTTTCACCCATAACTGTGTGACTGCGCATGATTAAGTTTGCTGACGACACAGCAATGGTCACTGTTAGTCTACACCTGTTGTTCACGATGCATGATTTGATTCTTTTGTTTGTTTTTTACATAATGACCCTTGCATTTCATCATCAGTCAGTACCAGCTCAGGCATTTTATTTATTTAACCTTTATTTAACTAGGCAAGTCAAACAGGAATTTGCATCCTGAAACACTGTCTCCACCGATAAATCCACGATAATAGAGAATTTCAATAAGCATTTTTCTATGGCTGGCCATGCTTTCCACCTGGCTACCCTTCCATCCTGCACCCCCCCACAGCAACTCGCCCAAGCCTCCCCCATTTCTCCTTCACCCAAATCCAGATATCTAATGTTCTGAAAGAGCTGCAAAATCTGTACCCCTACAAATCAGCCTGGCTAGACAATCTGGACCCTTTCTAAAATGATCTGCCGAAATTGTTGCAACCCCTATTACTAGCCTGTTCAACCTCTCTTTTGTGTCGTTTGAGATTCCCAAAGATTGGAAAGCTGCCGTGGTCATCCCCCTCTTCAAAGGGGGAAAGACTCTAGACCCTAACGGCTACAGACCTATATCTATCCTACCCTGCCTTTCTAAGGTCTTCGAAAGCCAAGTTAACAAACAGATTACCGACCATCAAGTCCCACCGTATCTTCTCCACTGTGCAATATGGTTTCAGAGCTGGTCATGGGTGCACCTCAGCCACGCTCAAGGTCCTAAACGGTATCATAACCAACATTGATAAGAGACAATACTGTGCAGCTGTATTCATCGACCTGGCCAAGGCTTTCAACTCTGTCAATCACCACATTCGTATCTGCAGACTCGATAGCCTTGGTTTCTGAAATGACTGCTTCGCCTGGTTCACCAACTACTTCTCAGACAGAGTTCAGTGTGTGTCAAATCGGAGGGCCTGTTGTCCGGACCTCTGGCAGTCTCTATGGGGGTGCCAAAGGGTTCAATTCTTGGGCTGTCTCTCTTCTCTGTATACATCAATGATGTCGCTCTTGCTGCTGGTGATTCTCTGATCCACCTCTACGCAGACGACACCATTCTGTATACTTCTGGCCCTTCTTTGGACACTGTTACTAAATCTCCAGACGAGCTTCAATGCCATAAACTCTACTTCCGTGGCCTCCAACTGCTCTTAAATGCAAGTAAAACTAAATGCATGCTCTTCAACCGATCGCTGCCCGCACCTGCCCGCCCAGCATCACTACTCTGGACGGTTCTGACTTAGAATATGTGGACAACTACAAATACCTAGGTGTCTGGTTAGACTGTAAACTCTCCTTCCATACTCACATTAAGCATCTCCAATCCAAAATGTAATCTGGAATCGGCTTCCTATTTCGCAACAAAGCATCCTTCACTCATGCTGCCTAACATACCTTCGTAAAACTGACTATCCTACCGATCCTCGACTTCGGCGATGTCATTTACAAAATAGCCTCCGACACTCTACTCAACAAATTGGATGCAGTCTATCACAGTGCCATCCGTTTTGTCACCAAAGCCCCATATACTACCTACCACTGCGACCTGTTTGCTCTCGTTGGCTGGCCCTCGCTTCATACTCGTCGCCAAACCCACTGGCTCCAGGTCATCTACAAGTCTTTGCTAAAGCCCCGCCTTATCTCAGCTCACTGGTCACCATAGCAGCACCTACCCGTAGCACACTCTCCAGCAGGTATATTTCACTGGTCACCCACAAAGCCAATTCTTCTTTTGGCTGCCTTTCCTTCCAGTTCTCTGCTGCCAATGGCTGGAACGAACTGCAAAAATCCCTGAAGCTGGAGACTCATATCTCCCTCACTAACATTAAGCATCAGCTGTCAGAGCAGCTCACAGATCACTGCACCTGTACATAGCCCATCTGTAAATAGCCCATCCAACGACCTCATCCCCATATTGTTATTTTTTAGTTTATTTTGCTTCTTTGCATCCCAGTATCTCTGCTTGCACATTCATTTTCGGCACATCTATCACTCCAGTGTTTAATTACTAAATTGTGTCGTGTCTTTGACTATGCCAGATTAATTGCTATGACATGCTATTCAATAAAATTATTTCTCCGTAATTAATATTACCTGATTGAACTAATCATGTAAATATTAATTAACTAGAGAGGGACACCACGAAATAATATTTATAGAGCTGTTATCTTTCGAATAAACTCTTAAAGATTTTGTAATATTTTACTAAATAGCCGTCACATTAATCGTCATTATATTCAGTCTCATCAAAGTTGTAAGTCCTTGATTATCTGCAAGAATCCTAGCTAACAAGTTGAATCAGCAATACAAAATTGGGTTTAATTATTTATTTACTAAATACCTAACCAATCACACAGAATCACACATATACAATTAGATCATAACTTGATCACAAATTACGTCATACAGAAAACGTCCCTAGCGGGCGGAATAGATATGACAGCTTGTTACACAAAGGGAATGGGCTGAGTCTTAGTGAAAGAGCGGGAGATTCGGAACAGGGCAAAAGCTGTGCTCTCGTAAATCAGTATCTGATGCATTCTAAATTACCGCCCATTTGAGAAAGAAAATGCAATACATATTTACTCTGAGCTGCGCTTCAGTAGGTTGGTGGTAGATGGAAGAACGTATCGCCAACCCGAGTCCTCTGTCTTTTGGAGAATGTCTCTGGTTGTCACGGGATACTTTGTAGTAACGTTGTGTGTGGAAGACGGGATACTCGGACTGTCCTTCCTAACCTGCGTTTGTAGCAGCTGTTGCCAACTCAACGGCTAGGAGATATCACTTCTGTAGTGAACACGAGTTCAAAGTTCATACCATTCACAATCAAAGTCCATGCTGATGTTGGCTTCATCTATAGTGATTATCTGAACCATTCTGAACCTGGATCGTCATCCTAGAGTACCCGGAACAGGAAGTTATATTCTTGTCTATGGCTTTATATAGTGGAGGGAGAGGGGTGTGTCTGAAAAGTCTATTACCCAGGTCTCTTCACAGGGGCGGGCCCCTGGTTGAGCAGAAGCCAAATTTATGAAAACACAGATCTCTCATTTGGAAGGTGAAATTACATTTCACCTCTTCACAAACAATGTCATATTCAAACATTTGAATTAAACAACAATTCCATGTGAATCCGATACCTCTGACGTTTAGACTTTTCACAGTAACGTTTATGTCATTCTATCATTGATGAGAATGTGTCAGAGGGCAACCGAACTGACATAATATACCTTAAGTACCACCGCATATGTACAGTTGGTTGGATTACCAGAATATAGTTCATTTCCCCCAACTTCTGATGTTACCCAGAATCTCTATGTTAACCCATGGGTTTCCTTATGTCACATCAGTGATAGTGGGGGAGAGAGAAAAAGGGGGAAAGAGGTATTTATGACTGTCGTAAACCTACCCCCAACCCAACGTCATGACAATTGTAATTTCTTCGCCACTACGGCCTATTTATTGCCATACCTCCCTAATCTTACCTCATTTGCACACACTGTATATAGATTTTTTCCTATTGTGTTATTGACTGTACGTGTGTTTATTCCATGTGTAACTCTGTGCTGTTTGTCACACCGCTTTGCTTTATCTTGACCAGGTCGCAGTTGTAAATGAGAACTTGTTCTCAACTGGCCTACCTGGTTACCTGGTTATATAATAATTACAATCTAGGTTCTATGAAAATGTATATTTGGCCTGTATTTTGTGTCCAATTGTCCCATTGTCTTTCAGGGTTTACTTCCTAGTCACTGTCGACAGACATGGTCCATATCCCTACACAGCCTTCACTCTCACTGAGTGTAGGGTAGAGCAGAGGTGTGTCGGGATGTTTTCTAAACCCAACTCGGAGTGCATGACCTTTTCCAGTAGCAATAGAGTCTGGAGCCAGTATCTTGACATGTAAGGCTGCCACTGCCTCCTGAAGAAGAGTGTAGCTGCCCCTGAGGTAAATGAAAACATTTGGTTCTTACCAGACCTGCTCAAGTCACGTCTCAACTGGGCCACATGGGCAGGCAGGCGAGCAAGCAGGCAGGTGGCACGTGTACCAGAGGAGAGGAGATCTACACTAGAGACTGTACCGTGGTGGTGGCCTACTTCTTCTACTGTCTCCATGCAGGCCAGTGCCACAACCCAATGAATCCATTTGTCTTGTTTCAGAAATACACCTGTATAAAGCATGACCTGCATGCATTGAGGTGGGTTAACCTTCTACAGACTAAGCCCTGTCTAAACTGGGAGGGGACAAAACTGAGAACACCATCATGTTCAAGTCTCATCTTTCCATAGAGGGGTCATAATAGTTTGTAGGCCAAACCGGGGGGGGGGGGGGGGGGGGGGGGGGGGGGGGGGGGGGGGGACGGTAGATTAAGACACATCCAATAAAAAAAAACAATGTCGCTAGCTTAAACTGACAGATTTTTATGGGGATTTTTGTTAATATGCTAATTGAATTTCCTCAGGGTGCGCACATCGACTCTAGGGGATTTTAAAGGGTTTATGCAACATTTTGCCACGATCTTTACAGCATTAAACCATTATCTAACTTACACTCTTAGTAAAAAGAGTTCCAAAAGGGTTCTTTGGCTGTCCCCATAGGAGAACCCTTTTTGGTTCCAGGTAGAACCCTTTTTGGTTCCAGGTAGAACCATCTGTGGAAAGGGTTCTACATTGAACACAAAAAGGTTCTACCTGGAACTCACTGTTCTCCTATGGGGACACCCAAAGAACCCTTTTTCTAAGAGTATGATGATAAAAGGCATCATACTACAATAACCTATATATAGATAGTATCCTGGGTAAAATGTTTTTATAACAATATGTTCTATTGTTCTTGTGCATATTAACTTAGCATTATTGCAGTGGAGAGAATGGAAACACAGAGCATATTCTTCCTGTCATCTAGTGTAGTGATGTTCCGTAGACAGGCCAGCAGGTTGATTAGTCATGCCTATCTGTTTTCTACTCTGAAAATTCACCATGGAGGGTTGACACTGTCACGAACTCATATCAACATTCGCAATTACTGAACAGCCCCCGTATGAGTCCCTAAGGGAACCATGATTGCAATTAAAAAGCATGGGCCAAATGTAAATTAAATAAACTACTTGAAACGGGAAACAATGAATGCTTGAAATTCCTTGACTTATAACTCTGCTACAATTTAACTTCCATTTTATCTTTTTTGCCTGTTACCCATTAAGATAATGATAATGCTTTATTTCACTGGCATACTCATTATAGTCCCTGTGTCTAAAACAAATTGCTTTGTTTTGAAATTATTGCTATTAAACATAATTATGTTAAGGATAGCTGATACTATGGTATCATAATATAAAAATTAAGAAACTGTAATTACAGCTTTCTTTTAAAATCAAACCCCCATTAAATGTTTCTTGTTTATTTTTGTGTTGCTCTTCTGCTGATTTAAATGTTGTTGTGGTTAGATAGGGAGAGGAGAGCACTGCAGTTCATGGGGTTATTAAAATCAGTAGAGCAATAGCAGCTGAACTTCTGCCTATCCACCGTGATTGATGACCCAAGCCTTATTTGCTGAGGCGGAGTGTTTGTTCCTGTGTAATTGTCTACCAGATGGCTAAGCTAAGTGTTCTTAAATGCCTTTAGACCTGCAGGGGTCTGAGGTCCAAACATTTTAAGTACTAATGGTATTGTTGTTGTTGTTAACATCCTGCAGTTTGAAATGCTGTTTGAGATCATGATTCACTAGCAAGCAACTCCACCTACTTAATGTGTTCAACCTAGATCTTTTCCAGTGATGGTATTTGTAAAACTAAAACAACCCGTCTTCAGATCATATTGTATTGGTCACATACACGTGTTTAGCAGATGTTATTGCGGGTGTAGCAAAATGCTTGTGTTTCTAGCTCCAACAGTGCAGTAATATCTAACAAGTAAGAACGTTGACAGAAGGGAAAAGAAGAAAAAACAGACTATTTGTATCCACTAGCTAGGCTACCTGAGGTAGAGTAGCCAGATTGTGCAGAAAAGTGGATCTAGGTGGCAGTGTGATCATCAATCACAGGCCCTCAAGGGGAGCTTCAGCAAAAGCTGGGCTGAAGTGCTATCTGTCAGCTGCTTCTCTGATACAGGCCCGGAGAGGAGAGGAGAGGAGAGGGGCCCTAACAGCAGTCATCAGCTCATATCCCAGCTACAGAATGCCATGTAAACACGTACAAGTGCTCCTGTCAAAATAACCCCTGTCCCAGTTCAGCAGGTCACACATTTTTCCACAAATGGATGGATAGTCGGTCATCCTTGTTTAGTGGGATGAAGGAGGACACGTTGCATTGGGATGTTTTACATCCTGGCTCTTCTAGATAGACGCTGCTGCCATTTTTTCTTTATAATATGTTGTTTTTCTGTTGGCATCAACGGCTGGTTTTAAACTACTATTCAATATTTGTAATTTATAAGGGTATGTACTGTGTGTACTGTCTCGCTCCCTCTACATCCTACTTTTGAATAAATCCACCAAGAGCTTCTCCACTGAGCCACTACTGTCAATACCTCTCAAGATGGATAGTTGTTCTGCATGCTTGTTTATTCGGCACTGGGAAGATATATACTACCATTCAAAAATTTGGGGTGTCACTTAGAAATGTCCTTGTTTTTGGGAAGAAAAGCGACTTTTTTGTCCATTCAAATAACATCAAGTTGATCAGAAATACAGTGTAGACATTGTTAATGTTGTAAATGAGTATTGTAGCTGGAAACTGAGGATTTTTTATGGAATATCTACATAGGTGTACAGAGGACCATTATCAGCAACCATCACTTCTGTGATGACCTTCTAGGCAGAGTTGCAAAGAAAAAGCCATATCTCAGACTGGCCAATAAAAAGATTAAGATGGGCAAAAGAACACAGACACTGGACAGCGGAACTCTGCCTAGAAGGCCAGCATCCCGGACTTGCTTCTTCACTGTTGACGTTGAAACTGGTGTTTTGCGGGTAGTTTTTAATGAAGCTGCCAGTTGAGGACTTGTGGGGCGTCTGTTTCTCAAACTGGACACTCTAATGTACTTGTCCTCTTGCTCAGTTGTGCAACGGAGCCTCCCACTCTTTCTATTCTGGTTAGAGCCAGTTTGCGCTGTTCTGTGAAGCGAGTAGTACACAGCGTTGTACGAGATCTTCAGTTTCTTGGCAATTTCTCACATGGAATAGCCTTCATTTCTCAGAACAAGAATAGACTGACGAGTTTCAGAAGAAAAGTCTTTGTTTCTAGCCCTTTTGAGCCTGTAATCAAACCCCCAAATGCTGATGCTCCAGATAGTCAACTAGTCTAAAGAAGGCCAGTTTTATTGCTTCTTTAGTCAGCATGACAGTTTTCAACTGTGCTAACATAATTGCAAAAGGGTTTTCTAATGATCAATTAGCCTTTTTAAAATGATAAACTTGGATTAGCTAACACAACGTGCCATTGGAACACAGGTGTGATAGTTGCTGATATTGGGCCTCTGTACACCTATGTAGATATTCCATAAAAAATCTGCCGTTTCCAGCTACAACAACATTAACAACATCTACACTGTATTTCTGATCAATTTTATGTTATTTTAATGAACAAAAAATTAGCTTTTCTCTCGAAAACAAGGACATTTCTAAGTGACCCCAAACTTTTGAACGGTAGTGTATATAAGTATAATTTGTCATTTGTATAATTATTTGGAGTCCTAGTTAAAACCCAGAGTGGGGGGAGATGGCATCCCTTGGGGGGTGGGAGGTAGGTGGGGGTGGGTGGGTAGGGAGTTTGGGAATTAGCGAATTGTCTGACGCTTTGATGAATGACTCCACGGGTTTTTGTTTTTTACTGTGAGTGCTGGGTCCTTTTAGCTGCTATTTGCTTTCACCACTGTCCAAGAAAAAGGATGTGATGGGTCCAAGGACTGAGTAGCATCGTCCTGTCATGTGCAGCTGCAGCCACACAGCGAACAGGGTGGTCCGAGCTGAGCAAAAGTTACATGCTGCATATGCATAGGCACAGTACACTTGACTGCAGTCTGCTGGTCTATGGACCTGGAATGAATTTGCCTGTTTAAATACAAATATTCAGGATATGTTGAATATAAATATGCATGTTGTTTTGTCCATTTTCATCAATTGGAAGAGCAACGCTACTAGGAAGAAACACTGTTCAGTAGTCAAAGCTACAGTAGTATCCCTGTGATTCTACTTTTGATTATGTTCCACTTTGGGCTTGGAGCCAACGTGAGCACTCGCTTCGTTACTGTATGGATCATCTTTTAAGACCATTTAAGATCACAGTGCCCAGAGTCACAGTCAAGTAATGACTACTTCAACAGACTCAGATGTTCATTAAGCTCTTTCGTTCATTCAACTTGAGGAGCACCTCTTCTTTGACGGCTTGTCTTTTTTTGTTTATTTCTGTACAGAATAAACATACCACCAGTGTTATGACAAATGTTTATTTAAAGCAGATATGCAATTTGCGTTACTTCTGAGATCTCCCTCAGTGGTTTGAATTTGAAAAATAATTATACGAGTTGGGACAACAATAAGAAAACAGAAAGAAATACTGAAACAGATGAATGACAAGCAATTACTTCAGTTGTCCATCAAACTGTTTTGATCCATTGTTGAATCAAACATGATTGATATACAGTATCAAATCTCACCGGAAAATGATTACTACTGTATTTGAAAAGCTGTTTGTGTCAGTGTGCATGTGAGCTTCTGCATTCAATATCCACTGTATTCCACTGCCACCGAGTTTCAATTCTAGATGGCCATTGTGTCTTCTAGATGGCTAGATGGCCATTGTTGCATTTTAGACTGACAAAATGTATTTTCCCAGCTGGAATGAGTGCGCTTTTGCTATCGTTCAGCAACAACGGAGTATATCCCACAAAACGCTGTTTGTGTCTCAGATGTCCCCAGTCTCCCTCTACAGCCATTGAATATAGGACAGTTAGTACAGTCCACCAGGCCTTGGTAATCCTGCTACATACTCATCACGTAGCCCTTTCCTCCCATACACATTATTAAACCTGGTTGCTTGGATCCTGGATGCTGATTGGTTGATAGCAGAGAGATAACACACAATAATTCCTGAAAAATACCATGATGCTGTAATGGCATAACTCCTTTTCAAGTATCAATATTGTAGCGACCCGCACAGACAGCTGTGTGTTATGTGTTAGGCTAGTAGGTGGTTGTGTTCGCGGGGTCCGACATGTCAATCAACCTGCTATCTGCCAATCACGGGAATGCCTGGAATGTTCTGATGCCGGGCATCCTGGCGGTTGGCGGAGTGGCGTGGAGGGGGGTTGGGCAGGGGGATGGAGCATTGGAAGTTAAGACCAGGTTTTGCCTTTGTTCTCTCTCTTACGTCTGGGCTTCACAAGAGAAGGTCACGATTGGCTTGTGGGTTATCTTTCATTTATTTGGCGTGGGCTACGGCCAAACAGTAGCCTGTGTAAAGTTGGTTTAATAAACCGTCCATTCGTAAACTCAATCCTCTGTCTGGACAGTTGTTCTTTTATGATCTAGTCAGGTCATTACAATATGTATCCACTGTTTCCGCACCCCAGCCAGGCAATTAAACTTCAAATTTCCTCGGGCGGGCTGGGGGGGCATCTAGAAATGATTTCCCCATGCTTCTTACCTAGCATTTGGTTTGGTACAGCAGGGGTTAATGTAAGCCTCACTGTCTGACTATCTGACCTCGGAAACAACGTTTCACTTTTAAGTTGCAATCTGCCCTGTACTTGTGAACGGTGCCCAGACGAGACGAGACACATTTTTCTGAGCCAAGCGAAATCACACATCAACATCATTATCATGGATATGAAAATGCAGATATTCAGATAGTGTACTGTCATTCCAGTGCAATGTTTGACGTGACTAAATTAGCACAAGTTGGCTAGCTAGCTAACAAGTTGCTGTTCATATCAACATCACCAACTACTAGCTTGCTATAATATGTACTGGCCAACCATTTACTAGTTGTTGCCTACCAATATGTATTTTAATATTTATTAAAGTGATTCTCTGTTACTATTGTATACTAGTCAGTAGTTCTGAAAGTAGTGCTCACAAGACAAAAGTGGTCCCCAAAAATTGATTGCATACTATATCACATATGTGCGCCACGTCATTTCTCTCTCGCTCTCATTTGTGCATCTTGCTAGCTGTCAATCAAATGGTGAGGCGCTGAAGCTCACAGCTTCTGGAAAATAGTTGCTTTCAAACTAGGGAGTTCGTGGCTAGTTGAGGTAAGACAGTAATTCTGCTCATTAAGCATGTATGAACTACACATTGATGAATCCAGCCCAAAGTCAGAGGTTTAAAAAATACTTGCTAGTCGCCAAAGTTCCGGGAACATGTCTTTCAATCATTAATTATTGAAGTTCTTGTCTCTCATCAGCATTGAATCTCTGCTAGCTAGCTAACTATATAGCTAGCTAACTAGCTACATGCCAGTGATTTGTTTAGCATAGCAACGTGGAATAAATAGAATTAATAACTGGGTCAAAACATGACAATAGAACGGACAACCAGCCCATTTGGATATCAACATCAGAATCTCCGAACTAACGATTGGCTTTTGCCTAGATTATTTTGTATGGTGGAATTTACTCAATATAATTGCTTTTAACCCTTTACACTCGTGGGAATTGGCCTATATGGATAAGGCTACATTGAAAAGCATACAGTATGCATAACAACGGTAGGGATTTAAAGGGAACAGTTCGGAGATAATGGGAAGATTATTAGACCAAATGTGAGTACACAACAGTTCACCTGACACAGTACTGTATCCACATTTTTTTTACATTATGTGCATTTTACATTGAAATCTGGAAATAATCTGGATACATTCAGTAACGTAAAACTAATCCTGTAAAATGTGGGGTAGCTGCAACATAAGACAAAAACATGACAAGGGTTTCAGTGAGAGGACTAACTGATGTCTCCAAGTGGCCACACACCTCTCCAAAGTGTGCACAATTCCTAAGCAATTTCAATGCACTTTTATGACTCAGTCTTATAAGGTATTTTTGCAGCTCTTCTAGCTGTGCCATTGAGGGTCTAGAGCAAGCACACTTGTAGTTTCATTTGAAACAGAACCTTGCATCCCCGCCATCACAATTACTGTTGCTGTTTATCCTGTCTAGGATCAGCGTGGCGCTAGCGGCACACCCCCCCCCCCCCCCACTGAAAAACCAGTGCCGCGAAATTCAAAAAGAATATTTTTTTTAAATATTTAACTTTCACACATTAAAGTCCAATACAGCTAATGAAAGACACAGATCTTGTGAATCCAGTCAACATGTCCGATTTTTAAAATGTTTTACAGGGAAGACACAATATGTAAAGATGTACATCTATTACCTAAAAACACATTAGCATAATCCACCATCTTTTATTTGTCCACCAACACCAGTAGCCATCACCAATTCGGCTAAACTAAGATATTTATAGCCCCTAACCAACAAAAAAACTCATTAGATGACAGTCTGATAACATATTTATGGTATGGGATAGGTTTTGTTAGAAAAAAGTGCATATTTCAGGTAGATGGCATAGGTTACAATTGCACCCACCGTCACAAATGGAATAGAAAAACTACTTAGAGCAACGTGTTTACCTACTTACTAATCATCAAACATTTCGTAAAAATACACAGCATACACGAATCGAAAGACACAGATCCTGTGAATACAGACAATATTTCAGATTTTCTAAGTGTCTTACAGCGAAAACACAATAAATCGCACTAAACGGATATAAATTGCTATAACGCTTTAAATTAACTACCTTATGATGTTTTTAACTCCTATAACGAGTGAAAAGATGACCGGAGAAATATAACAGGCTAAACTAACGCTTGGAACAGGAGGGGGTCGGTGTCCTCCACGCGCGTTACGCAGCAAGAAAAGACTTGCTAGCCTCAGGGTTTTTTCATTTGTAGTGCCTGTGAACGCGCAATCGACCCCATTGGAATCGTCATCACGTAAAGGCATCCAGGGGAAGACGTAAGAAGTGTCCGTACAGTCATAGCACTATCAGTGCCCTTTTAACTGACTTCAGAACAGTGGCCAACATTTCTGAAATCTGAATCCATGTCAGGGAAATTGCTGTAGAATGGGCTCTGTTCCACTTAGAGACAAAATTTCAACTCCTATAGAAACTATAGACTGTTTTCTATCCAATAATAATAATAATATGCATATTGTACGATCAAGGATTTTGTGGGAAGCCGTTTCAAAAATTACCCAATTAGCATAAATAGTCTAAACAGCGCCCCCATCCCCAACAGGATTTATACAATAAAAGAAACGGTCCATTCTAAATCGCAATCTGGGTTAGGTGGGCATAATTTGAAAGCTTGTTCTATTGGCAAAATAAATTATAAAATATAATCTTACTGTTAGGCTTTCACAATGCAATTCAGTGAAACCGTTTTTGTAATTTTGGTGAGCATAGAAAGGACTCATGAGTGCGTTCAGGTGCTTGTGCCCTGGCAAATTTTCTTCACAAATAACAGACAGGCTCATTCTGTTCAGAACAACCCAGGGTATGATGCCATGTCATCTTGTAATTGTACATCAAACATAGTGACACTATCTGATTTGGAAAGTGCACGTTTGGTTTGCTTGTTTGAAATCAAAGCAGTATTTATTATAATCCTCAACGTCTCACCTTTGAAAATACATTGAGTCTTAATTTATAGCGTTTCCCTCACTCAGACATTTTTTGTTGCAAGTTGACCAATTACTGGGAAGAATGGGGGCAACTTGTCACATGCTTAAGTTCAGTCAAAACCCATAGAGTGCTGTGAAGTGCAGAGCCAGAGCTCTCACATCATGTATAGCATGTTACTGTAGAGCCACTATGTTCCAATTTAGGTGCTTATTAGTGCCCAAATCATCAATTTTCAACCCGTATACGGGTATGAGTGTAAAAGGCTACTGAAAACATGTCGTTAATCTTTTTTTTATATGTTGGCAACCGGTTCATGAAAGCAATAAGGTCCTCAAACCCAGGAATTATTCCTTGGCTTTGCCTCGGGCCTAATAACTGCCCCTAGTTGGAAGTTATCACATGATAATTCCCGGGTTCTCATGCCTTATTGCTTAAACAACCCACCCACTAATGCCCCTGGGCGCAGTCCATTCTGTAGGTTGCTTGATGTCACAGTATGTCAAAGCATCCATATGCAAACAGAGATGTAGAGCACCCCATTGGCTTTTAATATTGAGAAATCAAAGTGTTACCATTAGAGTAGTTATCTCCATTTTTGTTTGACTAAGCAGTGACGCAACACACAACAAAATAACCTTTTGCATGCCGAATCTCTTTGGAAAACTAGGACATGAAATTACATATCCCTCTTTCTCTCTCCCTCTTCTTCCTCTGCTTGCTAATGTCTTTCCTAGAACTTGAACGAACAGCGTGTGTGTAGGACACATAAGACAGATGTTTAGGAGTACTTTCACCTTGTTTGCACTTTAACAGAGCTTAGCTGATGTGGAATGCCACTCATTCAGCCTCCTTGCTACCTCAGGGCTTTTCTAGCCTTTCTTCCATAGAGCCATCTGTACTGGACAAAGAGTAGCTCTAACCCACGTCTCAGGCCATAATCTTCGCAAGTGGGATTTTTATCCAAAAGAAAAAGGTTAAATAGACTGTGTTATCTTAAATACAACCAACTTCTGTTATCAAAAACTGAACTGATGTGTATTACTCTATTGAATAGGCCTCATTCAAACATGGTTTACTGTTTGCATGGCTATGTTATCACTTGTGTGTAGGCACGCTGTATGCTTTTATCAGTTTGTGCTGTCGGGTCTGTTTGCAGACAAGGCCGTCATTGATATTGTTGAGGAGTGACTATCGTTAAGCAGTGGACTTATCTAATCCGTCTGCTGTGCTTTGGAAAGCCAGAGGAAGCGGCTACGGGACAGGAGCAGGGAGAGTGGACAGGGACGGGCTGTGGATGCTACTGCATATTTAATTATCGTTGATATTGCCACAGAGAGAGAAGGAGAGAGAGGCAAGAAGAGAGGATAGAGGAGCAGAAGGAGGGAGGGGATAGAAAGCGAGGACCCGCCATGTTCACTTTTTAATTAAGGCTCCGTAGTGTAACTCGTCAATGTACATTATTGGAAGAATGAACGTCAATGCCATTGCTTCTTCTCCCCCTCCTTTATCTCTGTCAATGATTCAAAGACATGATTTATGGTTTGTCTCCGTCTTTCAGGATCATCCATCAAGTTCCGGCTCTGCCGCCGTGCCACCCGTTGTAAATCATTCTGAAAGCCTGTCACTCATTACCATTAACCCCTCCTCTGTCGCTCTGGTCTGCGGCTTCCTCAACCTCTCTTTTTTTCTCTCCTTCCCTCCCTCCTTTTCCTCCCCCTCAATGCACAACCTACAGCCACACAGGGTATCAGTTCCGTTTCGCTGCCCCGTCCGTCCGCCTACCTTCTTTTCAATGAATTAACCAATGAATAAAAAGGCCCTGTACTCTTCAGGCAGGCAGGCAGCCCCTACTCCTCCTCCATTACATTAATGCTGCTTTCATAACCAAGTGGGAAGTGGGAATTTACCACATATGACTGGGACAAATCCACATGAGCAGCCCTCCACCTGATAATTACTAGTTGGAAACCGGTCTATTGCCACGTTCACGCGCTAGTCGGGACTAGGAAACTCAGAAATGTCCAACTTGCTAATTGGTTGAACGCAGCACCTGTATAACTACAACCAGTTAACAAGTCAGACATTTCAGTTTCCTAGTTCCGACTAGTATATGAACACAGCATATCATCCTAAGCCCCCACTTCTCCTTCATGTTGACCTCTGACATTGCTTACTAAGGAAATTATCTTGATAACAGCATTTTCAGCAGTTAAATGCAACATCAAAAAACTTTATTTATAAAAAGCAATCTATTAATATGGTTTTTGAATGCTAGAATTTATTTGCGTTTCTCAACAAGTTCAAAGCACATGAATGCATCCAACTGGTATTTACAACGGGTAAATTCCCACCTCCTACTTGGTTACGAATGCAACATAACACCACAAATGTCACTGCTGAGAAGCTCAGGGTAATTGAGGATGTAGCACATAGAAAACATTTGTGTTGTGGTTTTGCAATGGAAATATTTGAACACCTATGATATGTGCACATAATTGTTTTACTCAGTTACATACAGTACAAAAATATACTATTTAAATCTATGGGTTTAATAACCTAACAAACTAAAGGAATATCATCACAAGGATTTAGTTATTTGTAGCCAGGGTTATAAAGTTACTAGTTAGTTTCAAACCAGTATGTGTGGTAGGCCCTTCCACTAAATTATATTGCTTTACTGGAAACGTTAAGGCTTTACAAACCGAGGCTTACAATGACACAATGACTGTACTCTTTAACCAGATCTTATAGAAAAGGGTTTTATGAACTGAAACATTGACTCAATAGAGTGAGTGTCAATCTCTCAACAATAGATGATGTGCCGCCGCGGGAAGCTTCAATTCACTAGTTTCTTTGTTTTATCATTCTAATCAACATCTAGATATCAACGCTACAGAATATCCACAAACAGCGGAGAGAAGCCATGAGCCACAGTATTGAGGGGAAACTTTCAGAGATTGGGTGCCAACACATTTCACTATTTGTGCAACCATTGTTCTCAGAACGGACTGTCAAAGTGACAATGCAGCGGCAGGCAAATCCTGAAGTTTGCGCTTTTCAGAAAAACTGCGAGCCCTAATCATTTTTGCAGAAGGACATTTGACAACAAATTTGCCATTAAAATGAATGGGAGGGAGGCTGAGTTGTTTTGAAGCATTTCTTACTTTTTAGCTCGTCTCGTCCCCCAAAGCTGCTGCATGTTTGGCGGGTCTGCTTCTCCCTTTTACACTTGCCATGAAACAGCCTTTGGTCCCACAAGAAACCATCTGACAGTACCACGCTTCTGTTGTATTTAATGAAGGGAAAAAGCAGCAATCTACTATTAATGAATTTGGAACATAAAAAAATGCCTCCCTTTGCTGAAAATGGCACAAAACTGATTATATAGGGAAAGCCTCTTCTGGATTCCCGTCCAGATTTTAATGAAAGATCCATAGAGCCAGAAGAGGGAGGGAGAGTTAGTGAAATGCAGATTGTTTTAATAGAATACACACTCTTCACCAGGCAGCTTCAGTATCAGATTCATGATGGCCAGCGTTTTTGTGAAGTTCATGATGCTGTGACTATATACATTCACTTATCTCAGGAGAAGAGGAAATGTAACAGAGAGCGAACCATGTAGTGACAGAGGTGGACCACTAGCAGCCTTTATATTTCATGTTGTACACTGAACAAAAATATAAATGCAACATGTAAAGTGTTGATCCCATGTTTCATGAGTTGAAATAGAGGACCACAAATGTTGTCATGTTGTGCACAAATTTGTTTACATCCCTGGGCAGAGCCCTACAGAAGGCAAATAAAATAGAGGTTGACTCTTGCACATTAGCACTCACACTGAAATTGCACTTACCCTGCCTACATGCTTGTAAACATCCTTTGCTATTTTTATATATTTTTTTACATGTGCTATGTTTTATGAATTGCCTCTCTGAAGACATAAAAGTTATCAATATGTTAGTGATCTGTTAGTTTCTTCTTTGCCAAGATAATCCATCCACCTGAAAGGTGTGGCATATCAGGGAAGTTGATTAAACAGCATGATCATTACACAGGTGCAACTTGTGCTGGGGACAGTAAAAGGCCACTTTAAAATGTACAGATTTGAGGGAGCATGCAATTGTCATGCTGACTGCAGGAATGTCCACCAGAGCTGTTGCCAGAGAATTGGATGTTAGTTTCTCTACCATAAGCCGCCTCCACAAGAATAAGACGCCTAGAGAATTTGGCAGTACGTCCAACGGGCCTCACAACTGCAGAATACGTGTAACCACGCCAGCCCAGAACCTCCACATCCAGCTTCTTCACCTGCGGAATCATCTGAGACCAGCCACCCGGACAGCTGATGAAAATGTGAGTTTACACAACCAAAGATTTTCTGAACAAACCGTCAGAAACTGTCTCAGGGAAGCTCATCTACATGCTCGTTGTCCTCACCAGGGTCTTGCCCTGACTGCAGTTCAGTGTCGTAACTGACTTCAGTGGGTAAATGCTCACCTTCGATGGCCACTGGCACGCTGGAGGAGTGTGCTCTTCACGGATGAATCCGGGTTTCAACTGTACCGGGCAGATGGCGTGTATGGCGTCCTGTGGGCGAGCGGTTTGCTGATGTCAATGTTGTGAACGGAGTGCCCCATGGGGGCAGTGGGGTTATGGTATGGGCAGGCATAAGCTACAGACAATGAACACAATTGCATTTTATTTTTATTTTAATGTACAGAGATACCGTGAAGAGATCCTGAGGCCCATTGTCATGCCATTCATCCACTACCATCACCTTATGTTTCAGCATGATAATGCACAATGTCGCAAGGATCTGAAAATGTCCCAGTTCTTCCATGGCCTGCATACTCAACAGACGTCACCTATTGAACATGTTTGGGATGCTCTGGATTGACGTATACAACAGCGTGTTCCAGTTCCTGCCAATATCCAGCAGCTTCGCACATCCATTGAAGAGGAGTGGGACAACATTTCACAGGCCACAATCAACAGCCTTATCAACTCTATACACTGCATGAAGTAAATGGTTGTCATACCAGATACTGGCTGGTTTTCTGATCCACGCCCCTACTTTAAAAAAAAATCTTTATCTGTGACCGACAGATGCAAATCTGTATTCCCAGTCATGTGAAATTAGGGCCGAATGAATTTATTTCAATTGACTGATTTCCTTATATGAACTGTAACTCAGTCAAATCTTTGAAATTGTAGTATGTTGCATTTATATTTATGTTCAGTGTATATTACATCAAATACACTATGATATGTAATAGCTTATTGTCACAACACAATGTGTTATATAGCAAAGGACCAAAATATAATGTATAGGATATTTATTTCATTTAGGAGTTTTCTCTAAAAAGATTCAATTCAACCACTTTCACTTTGTAAAATAAAAATATAGCAAAATCTAATTAAATAAAAATCTCTTTGCAATCAAATTACCTGGTAAATGTATAATGCATTTGTTTTATTAGTCTGTATGTTGCAGAACTACTGGGCATCATAAAATCCAAGTCCGGTCAGACAAGTGTAGAATAATTGTCCCATCCTCCTCCTCCCAGCCTGTGGCTCATAAAAGCTTTGAACAAAGACCTAATCTGTGCGAGGCAGTGGTCCTTTAAACGATGGCCCATTTTCCCCTACCCTGCCTGCCAAACCACGTAAACATTCCTGACTGACATTCAATCAGAGAAATTTGAACCGAAGCAAGATGGTCTTTTATTAGTACCTCTGTTTGCTTGACTGGTCAGCTCCAATATGCACAGTTTGGATGGGTGGCGTACAGTAAGATGATGGGTTCTCTCTGATAAGGGTGAATGAGGGGTAAACTGCTATTCTGCAGAAAGGAACCATCAGACCTCATCACGTCGCTCCTGGAGAGCCATGTCACAAGCTCTTCAAAAACCAAGTGACAGAGAAAGGAGCAAGCAGCAGCACACTGGGCTGTACTGAGTAGCAGCTCTGTCTTTCTGTCCCCTTGTCTTTCACTTTCTCTCTTTCTTTCTTTCTGTCTGTCTGTCTCTGTCTGTCTCTGTCTGTCTCTGTCTGTCTCTGTCTGTCTCTGTCTGTCTCTGTCTGTCTCTGTCTGTCTCTGTCTGTCTCTGTCTGTCTGTCTCTGTCTGTCTGTCTCTGTCTGTCTGTCTCTGTCTGTCTGTCTCTGTCTGTCTGTCTCTGTCTGTCTGTGTCTGTCTGTCTCTGTCTGTCTCTGTCTGTCTGTGTCTGTCTGTCTGTGTCTGTCTGTCTCTGTCTGTCTGTCTCTGTCTGTCTGGCGCTCTCTGGCGCTCTCTGGCGCTCTCTGGCGCTCTCTCTGTGTGTCTGTCTCGCACTCTCTGGCGCTCTCTGGCGCTCTCTGGCGCTCTCTCTGTGTGTCTGTCTGTCTCGCGCTCTCTGGCGCTCTCTCTGTGTGTCTGTCTGTCTCGCGCTCTCTGGCGCTCTCTGGCGCTCTCTCTGTGTGTCTGTCTGTCTCGCGCTCTCTGGCGCTCTCTGGCGCTCTCTCTGTGTGTCTGTCTGTCTCGCGCTCTCTGGCACTCTCTGGCGCTCTCTGGCGCTCTCTGGCGCTCTCTCTGTGTGTCTGTCTGTCTCGCGCTCTCTGGCGCTCTCTGGCGCTCTCTGGCGCTCTCTGGCGCTCTCTCTGTGTGTCTGTCTGTCTCGCACTCTCTGGCGCTCTCTGGCGCTCTCTGGCGCTCTCTCTGTGTGTCTGTCTGTCTCGCGCTCTCTGGCGCTCTCTGGCGCTCTCTGGCGCTCTCTGGCGCTCTCTGGCGCTCTCTGGCGCTCTCTGGCGCTCTCTGGCGCTCTCTGGCGCTCTCTCTGTGTGTCTGTCTGTCTCGCGCTCTCTGGCGCTCTCTGGCGCTCTCTCTGTGTGTCTGTCTGTCTCGCGCTCTCTGGCGCTCTCTCTGTGTGTCTGTCTGTCTCGCGCTCTCTCGCGCTCTCTCTGTGTGTCTGTCTCTCTCTCTGTGTGTCTGTCTCTCTCTCTGTGTGTCTGTCTCTCTCTCTGTGTGTCTGTCTCTCTCTCTGTGTGTCTGTCTCTCTCTCTCTGTGTCTGTCTCTCTCTCTGTGTGTCTGTCTCTCTCTCTGTGTGTCTGTCTCTCTCTCTGTGTGTCTGTCTCTCTCTCTGTGTGTCTGTCTCTCTCTCTGTGTGTCTGTCTCTCTCTCTGTGTGTCTGTCTCTCTTTCTCTGTGTGTCTGTCTCTCTTTCTCTGTGTGTCTGTCTCTCTCTTTCTCAGATAAAAATGTTTTTTTATTATATTGACAGTAGTATTTGCTGTTCATGATTAAATGTACTGTTTTCCTTTTCCTAAGAAAGTATTTGTTGCATTCGCCAGAAACAAAATCCTTGAACTTAACAAATGGACTGTAGTGCCACTACCAGTGAGGCAATATTCTCGTGGTTCCTTGTTTTTTGGAAGGGTGTGTAAAATGTCCCCTGCCAGCCCTGAAAGCGGGGCCCTCCTCTTCTGGTGAGATGCAACACGAGGCAATAGTACTGCCTGTGAGGCGGTGGCAGGCGGCATGGCGGCTGGCGATAGCACGGTGGCACGCTTACGTGATGACTTAGGTGCTGGAGTGCAAATTGCATTGCTCTCCTGCTATTCACTTCCAATTAGGCAGCGGGCCGAGTGATGCGTCTCGGATCAGGAGCTTCTAGCAGCCAGGCATCAAAAAGAGCAGTGTCGCTCAGTGACATCATTGAGGGAGGGAGGGGAAGGGACTCCTGGAGCTACAGTAGGATGGCAGCCACAGCTTGATGTGACTAAGTGAGAATTGTGATTAGTATCGATGAAGAAACAGGGACACTGAGGAACGACAGCATTTTTATCAGAAAGATAAAAATCTTCAAATAAACATGCAGATTCTGCTCCTTTTTAGTCTTAGTCTTGAAACATATTGTAGCTGTTTCAAGATCAGGTGTCAATGGTGTAGGTTAGTAAGGTTTTCAATGTTTTACCTTCATTCACTAACAACATGTTGGTTGTGAATGTGGAAATATTGTTTTGATTGCCGTAATTATTGTGATGATTTTTGCTCAAATCAACTGCCAGATGGTAGGGTCTGGTCTGGTGTCATATTTGTGATCCTATCATATAAATCTGGGTCTGAGTCCATCCAAGTAGCTACATCATGCTGCCTTTAGCACAATTCACAATCTGCCTTTCTTCACATTGTCCACGTTGTCTGCTTTGAAATGTTGAGGTTCTTTATTTGATCATATTAGACTATTAAATATTGAATGTGCCGGTGTATGAAAGCAAGGCAGTTATCTGCATGAATAGCCTCTGTTTAGTGAAGTAGGTAATGCGCTTTAAGTATCATCCCATTCATGCATACAAAAATGGACACTAAACTCTCTGTCGCATGGTTTCACGCTGCAGCAGAGCCCTCAGAGAGATCTTAAAGCTGCAATATGTAACTTTTTGGGCAACATAGAAATGTGAGTTATAGATATGTAATTCTCGTTGAAAGCAAGTCTAAGAAGCGGTAGATCTGTTCTGTGTGCATTATTTCTATGATTCCCATGCTTAAGTTTTTTGTTTTTGCATCTTTTACTTTCGGTTAGTATACCAGTTTCAAACAGCTGAAAATACAATGTGTTTGGTTATGAAAAATATATTTCACAGCGGTTTAGATGGTACAATGATTCTCTACACTATACTTGCTTGTTTTGTCACAAACTGAAATTAGGCGAACTATTCAACATTTTGCGATTTCTGCAACCACTGTATGACTGCATTCTGACTTCATCTTATGTTTGCTGGTAACATAACAGTGTTCTGAGTGTATTTATGACTGTGGGGGTGATGTACTGGTTCAAGCAAAATAAATCATCTAGGCTATAGGTGGAGTGTGAGAAGGGTCGTAAAAGTTATTTAGGCCTCCTTATTTTACAATAAAAAATAAAAAAAACATTTTGTGTTTTGTCTATTACCTTCCAGTAATAGTTAACTGGATCACATGGGCTAGGCAGTCTGTGAACCCTGTAAACATGTCCTTCATTGTTTCGAGACAGTATAAAGACATACAAGTCAAATATACTGTCTGTAAAATAAAGCAATGATTATTGAGTTTACAGTAAGCTATTAGCCCGGATGAAAAATTAACTCATGCAATGTCAGCCGTCTATCCAGTCTCAGATTGATCTAGATAAACAGCATACTGTAACCTGACTTCAACTGACTGACATCTGTCAAATATTACATAGCTGGTATGTCTCTCGGTCTTATGACAGGCTTGTGCATTAAGCGTAAGTTAATACTGTATATAATGATGACTAACCACTAGAAAACTTGTAGCCATATTGCAGACACTATTAAGTCAACAACAAAAGTATAGTTTTAGTAGATATTTGATCAAAATTACAGTACAGTGCGTCAGCCTCTCTTTGAGATGTCTCCCTTCACACTACAAGGACTCCAGCTCCATAGAGTGCTCTGGAGAGGAACCTACAACATATCTATCTCACTTACCTTATTATAGAACTGAAATCTATAGTGACAACAAATGAAACTGCTCATTTACAACAATATATCAACAAAAGTCTTGCAGAGGTTGGGGAGACAATTTGACTCCAGAAGACAAAGTCTGTAGATTGCTTTATTTGCCTGACCTGTTTTATTAACGTGTAGACTCTAGAAGCTGCATTCTTATGTGGGACACCGTAGATGGACGGATAGCATAGACGGACGGACGGGCCTGCTGTGTTTCATTTTTTTCTATTTAGAGTGCCATAAATCCGGGAGATGAAAATGTCATGGAGCAGGTTCATTTTCCAAAGAGGTTTTGATTGCTATGAGCGTGTAATTGATTGTTCCAAGGACAGGGGGAAATCTAGAAATGTCATAACAGTCCTGCTTAGGTCGGTCCCACCGCCAGGCAATCAATGTGAAGTAAAAAGGGATATTGATTTGTGAGCAGCGAAAACTGTAGCTTGAGACAACCGGAGAGCAGTTCAGGAAAGTGGCACAGACATGCAGACCTGTCACTGGCACCTATGAATTACACAATTTTCTGTGAAGATAGTATTACCTGGGATATTCAGGGTATTGCAGGCAGCTGTCCATTAGCTAACCCTGTCAGGCTGCTCACTGACTGCCTTGTCACTTTAATGAGCACTGACCTTCCATGTGATAAATGTTGATATCTTTACCATTACAAAGGTAATATTAACAGGCTAATAGTGGAAGTTAAATACTGTTACTGGGGAAACACAAACTAATTTCAGCATGCTAACTTGGAAAATGCCAAGTTATTCTGCAACAGGTGATCAAATTATGATCATACATTTGTATCAGAGATGTAGACTACAATGTCCCTAAGTAGCATCAGAGAAGGCTCTGCCCTTGCATTTGATATTGCTAATTGGCATCAACCAAGGGTTGGCAAAATGGAGTTACAAAGAGTGTGAGAAGTGGAAGTAGACATGTGGGTATCTTGGAGTCACCCCTGCCTGGTGCCTTTGTATGTAGATAACCAGAGATACTGTATATAATGACGAGATGGTCTTGTCTCCGCCCTAACTATGGGAGTCGTTGTCCCAAATGTGGGAAGGCAGGCAGTCTGTATTCCCGCATGGACGGGAGTGGACCTTCTCGCGTCACCTCATTTTCACTGATATTACTTTAGATCAAATGGGCAGGAAATGCTGCTGATCATTTCTGTCAATTTCGTCTGGAAATACAAAGTATACTAAATGTAGACTATTCTCACATTCTGTTACTTTAGGATTTTAATTCCTGATGATTAAGTTATTATCTTAATACATTTTTGTTTCATTAAATAGCCATGCTGAGTTTGATAGTGCTCTCTGGCAGTGTAGATAAAGCTACTTGAACATAGTAAATTGTATCATCTAATTGCCATGAAATAACAATTTATTGGATGCATGTCAGTGTGCTCCATTGCTGTATGATTGCTAAGTGTCTCTTAGTGAAATATTTATTAATGCTAATTCTTAATCCATGAATTAGTTAGAAGGTTCACTATCTGCATGAAGTAGGCTAATTAAAGCTGTTTTGCTAAATCTGTAATATGTCACCAGACAATCCTTGAAACTTCTACTTGAAAATGCTCTTTTATCAATCAATATTTGGTAATGGTCGATATAAATGAAAGGTTCTACGGTAATTTGAATTTTCCAAAAAAGCAATGTGCTATAATTGACTTCTGTCCATAGTCTCTATCAAGACTTTCAAAATAGAAGACGTCAACTAGAAGCTTGTCATAGGCAATAGTGTTCTCGTTTATCTGTGATAACTACAGTTGAAGTCAGAAGTTTACATACACCTTAACCAAATACATTTAATCTCAGTTTTTCACAATTCCTGACATTTAATCCTAGTAAAAATTCCCTGTTTTAGGTAAGTTAGGATCACCACTTTATTTTAGGAATGTCAAATGTCAGAATAATAGTAGAGAGAATTATTTAATTTAAACTTTTATTACTTTCATCACATTCCCAGGGGGTCAGAAGTTTACACACTCAATTAGTATTTGGCAGCATTACATTTAAATTGTTTAACTTGGGTCAAACGTTTCGGGTAGCCTTCCACAAGCTTCCCACAGTAAGTTGGGTGAATTTTGGTCCATTCCTCCTAACACAGCTGGTGTACCTAAGTCAGGTTTGTAGGCCTCCTTGCTTGCACACGCGTTTTCAGTTCTGCACAAACATTTTCTATAGGATTGATGGCAGGGCTTTGTGATGGCCACTCCAATACCTTGACTTCGTTGTCCTTAAGCCATTTTGCCACAACTTTGGAAGTATGCTTGGGATCATTGTCCATTTGGAAGACCCGTTTGCGACCCAAGCTTTAACTTCCTGACTGATGTCTTGAGATGTTGCTTCAATATATCCACATAAGTTTCCTGCCTCATGATGCCATCTAATTTGTGAAATGCACCAGTCCCTCTTGTAGCAAAGCAACCCCACAACATGATGCTGCCACCCCTGTGCTTCACAGTTGGGGTGGTGTTCTTCAGCTTGCAAGCATCCCCCTTTTTCCTCCAAACATAACAATGGTCATTATGGCCAAACAGTTATATTTTTGTTTCATCAGACCAGAGGACATTTCTCCAAAAAGTACGATCTTTGTCCGAATGTGCAGTTGCAAACCGTAGTCTGGCTTTTTTATGGCGGTTTTGGAGCAGTGGCTTCTTCCTTGCTGAGTGGCCTTTCAGGTTATGTCAATATGGGACTCGTTTTACTGTGGATGAAGATACTTTTGTACCTGTTTCCTCCAGCATCTTCACAAGGTCCTTTGCTGTCGTTCTGGGATTGATTTGCACTTTTCGCACCAAAGTACGTTCATCTCTAGGAGTTAATGCGTTCCTGACTGATATGACGGCTGCGCGGTCCCATGGTGTTTATACTTGCGTACTATTGTTTGGACAGATGAACATGGTACCTTCAGGCGTTTGGAAATTGCTCCCAAGGATGAACCAGAATTGTGGAGGACAAAAAATTAATTCTGAGGTCTTGGCTGATTTCTTTTGATTTTCCCATCATGTCAAGCAAAGAGGCAATGAGTTTGAAGGTAGGCCTTGAAATACTTCCACAGGTACACCTCCAATTGACTCAAATTATGTCAATTAGCCTATCTGAAGCTTCTGAAGCCATGACATACTTTTCTGAATTTTCCAAGCTGTTTGAAGGCACAGTCAACTTAGTGTATGTAAACTTCTGACCCACTGGAAGTGTGATACAGTGTGATAAGTGAAATAAACTGTCTGTAAACAATTAATGGAAAAATTACTTGTGTCATGCACAAAGTAGATGTCCTAACCGACTTACCAAAACTATAGTTTGTTAACAAGAAATTTGTGGAGTTGTTGAAAAATTTGTTTTAATGACTCCAACCTAAGTGTATGTAAACTTCCGACTTCAACTGTAAATATTAAACGATCAATAAAACATGTCTCTGTACTCTAACAACACTCCCTCTCCAGCATGGGGGGAAGAGGGTGTTTTGGAAGCCATCAATGATCTCAGTTGGCCAATCCAGAAGTCTCTCTTGTGGTTGAGGGTCATAGCACATTCGGGAATCTCTGGTCTGCTGCGTGGCTCCTTGTTCTCCATGTTTGTTTTGAGTCCCATGACCATCTTCATCCATTAGCTGGCAACCAGTTCACCTCTAAAGCTTGTCCTGAGACACTTGTGAAAAATTGATTAAAAAAAAGATTTATTTTCCGAATGCGAAGGAGGATGACATTCTTCATTCTATGGACTGACCCAGTGTTCTGTAGTACTTGGAGTGCTCCTTACATTCAGCATTCCATAGAGTGCCCCTAAATCAAAGGTGAAATATTACCCACATTAAATGCATAGGTGCCTAGACAAGGCCATTGTGTCCTTGTCATGTTTAACTAAAAGCACATCTGCCATAACTTCTCCCAAAATGCAACATTTCCAATATGAATGAGAGGACATACTGCAAGATATTTCTTCGAAAGTATTTTTTAAGTAGTTTGTTTTCATATTGTGGACTGGCTAAATTTGAGAGGGACCTTAATTCAACAGAGAAGAGTTTGATTGTTTTGTATTGATAATAGTTTTACTGATTAATTTACTGTATGACTATCTGATCCTCCAGCCTGGTTCAAAACTGCTTAATATGCTGTATCACAAGTAATGCAAATTAGATGATGTTAAATATGTCAATTAGAAAAACTGTTGTTTAATTATCAGTTAATTGATGCAATAACATTGAGCCCTATGAGTGTGAACAAACAGGTGGATAATGAAATAGATAATTGCTGTTTATGAGCCTGTCAAGGACAATATAACAATGTGACAGATTGCCAGCAACTTCTAGAAATGTTAGATAATGATCTTGTTATAATAAATACATATATTTTCAACAATTTATTGGTTCTTTGTTGTGCTGTGATTCATATATTAATTATTATCCAGATTTAGTTTTTTTTTTTTGCATAAAGAATGCAAATTTCTCTGTCAAGAAAGACTATCTCACTCTGTAACCACTTAAATGGAGACAGGATATATTTCAGCTCATTTTGAAATCTGAAATGTAAGTAAACCCCTCTCATCTTGCAAGGCTCAGGCTTTTTCATTTATTCATAGAACACTTGTGGAATATTAGAATATCGCTCAGTCTTTGTAATTTGCTGCAACACAATCTGGTGGATCCAAGCATGGAAAGATATTATCCAACAGAGAAAGCTTAAGTTTTTTCATTGCAAGTTCATTGCAGTTTGGAGATACTCATAATCACTTTGGAATAGGCCACTTGCAATAACACTTAGTAAAACCCTAGCAAAAATCAATTGCATTTTGCCTGTCATTGGCCAACGATTGTTGTAAACATCTCAACATGAGGCAGGGAAACCTTTGAGACAGCACTAAGTCAATGACCCGCCGTGAATCACAAGGAGCCGCTTGACCTCTAGTAGTTTGTTAGAAAAGGCATGTGACATCCATACTGTTGATCCTCTCATGTAGCTCAGTCCTGCATTGTGCATGTAGCCTTGTGTGGACTCCACAGTTTCTCTGAAAACAGAACAAAAAAGCAAACAAAACCTCTTGTTTTGACGTACTTTGCATATTTTTCCATTCTTGGAAATATTTCAAATGCTCAGTAGTGATTGCAACTCAACTATTTTCCCTCTCCTATGGTGATTTCTTACTATTATGTAGTCTAAAGAGAGATAGGGGTCTTGTAATGAATAACCTCGTCCCCAGGCTATTGGGCATATAAGTCTGAGATATGAAAGATTCAAACTTGGCCTTAGAATTCTATGGTCACTCCCACTATGGGAGTTGCCTGCTTAGTAAAGTATTTGTCATCATTTATCACATGACTGTGAAGCGTGGGGAGGGTTAAAAGGAAGATGCTGTAGATTAAGCCAATGCCTATGCACCGGGAGTTTATTCTGGTTTTTCTTTATTGGCTAACGAAGGCACAGTTTGACGCGTTGGTCCACCAGACTTTCATTGGTCGGAAGTGTCTGGAAACGAGATTATGTGAAGCTTAATAACAAAGGTTTCTAAATTGTATCTCTCCTTCTCCTTCTTTTTCAGTATACGAGCCTGATGAACATGGCATCATGCGAGAGACCATCTCTGAGGATGACAGAGAGAATGACACTCCAACTGAAGAGAAGACGAGTCCCAAGGCCTCAGAGGACAAAGAGATGGACAACAAAAGCAGCTACAGCAACCAGGACTCCCCCGTCAGTGTCCTTTCCCATCAAGAAGCCGAGTTGGAGTCGCGCCTTAGCGACGCCAGCGATAGACTCTCACTCTCAGACTTCAAAAGTTCCCCACCACCTGAAAGCCAGAAGGACGAGGGGAGCAGCGGTTCGAAACACAAGGATGACATGCACAGCAGCCTGGAGAAAATGAGGGCCGCCTATGCTAACTTTCTCTCAGATTCCTACTACACAGGGATCGGAATGGACTTGAAAATTAGCAAAACTCCCAGCAAAGCTAACTGTGACAGCACCAATGTTAGCACCAAGAGTGAATTTGACTGGCATCAGGATGCACTATCCAAAACCTTCCAGCAAACACACTCCCCAAAGCCTGTGTCCAAACCCAACCTCTTCAGCTCGGTCCACCTCTACAGACAAAGCAGCAAAGCAGGTGGGACAGTATTTACAGGGGCCAGCCGATTCAAGTGTAAGGACTGCAGTGCAGCCTATGACAGTATTGTGGATTTGACAGTGCACATGAACAAGAGTGGACATTACCAGGACAACAATCATGGAAAACCAAGCAATGCCTCCACATCCTCTTCCAAATCAAGGAAACGAAATTTGCAAGACATGGAAGGGAAAGAGGATGCACAGAAAGTTCTGAAGTGTATGTTCTGTGGCCATTCTTTTGAGTCCCTCCAGGACTTGAGTGTCCATATGATAAAAACTAAGCATTACCAAAAAGTACCTTTGAAAGAACCTATCCCAGTACTCTCACCTAGATTACTGCCACCAGCAAAGAAACGGACCTATGAGGCCAACAGACCTTGTTCTCCTGATTCTACCACAGGGTTAGCTGGCTACAGCGAGGCCCAACGGTCCGCTGCTATTTCAAATGCTAACAGTAATCGCTATGGTTATCAGAATGGGGCTAGCTACACTTGGCAGTTTGAGACATGCAAATCTCAGATTCTAAAATGCATGGAGTGTGGAAGCTCACACGATACCCTGCAACAACTCACCACTCATATGATGGTCACTGGACATTTCATGAAAGTTACACACTCAGCCTCTAAGAAAGGGAAACAGTTAGCTCTGGATCCCTTGGTTATAGAAAAGATGCAGGTATTAGCTGAGCCGCTTGCTAACAAAACTGATGGCGATAAAGTGTCTCCAAAAACATATTCCCCAGGGGGCAGTGAGAAAGATAGCCAGAGGGAAGGCACATTGGACAAAATGGAAGAAAGTGAAGTGAAAGATGACAAGGCAGACAGTGAGGATCAAAAGGCAGGGAACAGGGTGATTAAATATCGATATCTTTGTGAGGAGGATCTGGAGCAGCAGGGATTGTCAGGTGGTGGAGGGGATATCCTCAAGTCTTTAGCCAACACGGTCGCCTCTGCAATCAACAAGGCTCAGACTGGGACCCCCAGCTGGAGTGCCTACCCCAGTATCCACGCTTCCTATCAACTCTCTGGGATCATCAAGAGCAGCACTCATCTCTCAGCGTCTCCCCCCATTCAGGTAAAGCACACATTCAACCACAAGCTGAGACCGATCGCCCCAAAGGGGAAGTTTCTTCAGGGTGCTGGGGGAGTTGACACTCCACAGCAACAGTATCGAAAAGCGGACACCAAGAAAGAAAAGGTTGGCATTAGCGATGGTAAAGAACGTCTGAATATTAAGTTTGATCTGGTGGAGAATAATGACAGCGATTGTCAGGATAATTCCTCTACCTCTTCAAAGCTCGACGCAGACTGTCTGAATGAAGGGAGTGATGTGATCAAAGGGAAGTGGAGCCCAGATTTCTCAGACAGAGGCAAGACACCAAGCCCTCCTGCCACCGGTGGACGAAGCACTACTTCAGAGCTTGTCAATGACACCCCGGAAATACTCGGCATAAACCCTCTAAGTGCACTGCAATCAGTTCTGAACAGCCATTTGGGTAAAGCAAATAAGCCCACCAATTCAAGATCTGAAAATAGTAAACTATCTGCTCGCTCTCAATCTATATTAGCTGAACTGAACCAGAGTATGGAGAAACCAGCAGTGGTGCATGCTACCCCTGCTAGGAACAGCGCTAACATTGCCTTCCTGTTTGCTAGCAATGATCAGCCAATAGACCTGACAAAATATAAACCTAACAAACCAAGTTTCTCCCATCTACAACCCTTTGCCCCAATGCCACAGAAACACGCTCTGTCTGACATTGCTGACATGGTCAAGGTTCTTCCTAAAGCCACCACACCAAAAGCCTCTATGCCATCAAGGATACCCACCATGAAACTGGAATCAGACGTGAGATGCTCTGAGGATGTGTCGGCTGAGGTATACTCGGTTCACAAGCGCAAGGGAAGGCATTCGAACTGGAACCCCCGACATCTTATCATCCTCCAAGCCCAGTTCGCCTCCAGCCTCTTTCTGACTTCTGAGGGCAAGTACTTACTCTCAGATCTTGGTCCTCAGGAACGAATGCACATCTCTAAGTTTACTGGACTGTCCATGACAACCATCAGCCACTGGTTGGCCAATGTGAAATACCAACTTAGGAAAACAGGGGGGACCAAGTTTCTGAAGAGCATGGACACTGGCCATCCGATCTTCTACTGCAATGACTGTGCTTCCCAGTTCAGGACACCACCAGCCTTCATCTCCCACCTGGAATCACACCTAGGGTTCCAAATCAAAGATATGCGCAAATTGCCTATTGAGCATCAGACGAAGGTAGAGGAGCCAGAACTGTCAAAGGCTCTCAGTGTCCGTGCGACAGAGACGCTAGTCACAGAGGAGGATGTTGACACTAAGTTCAAATGTAAGCTGTGTTGTAGGACATTTGCTAGTAACCATGCAGTTAAACTCCACTTGAGTAAAACTCACAGCAAATCACCTGATAACCATTCACAATATGTGGAAATGGATAAAGAGTAGGAGTTGTTCTTTTTTGCTACCTTTTTTGTTGTTATTGATTTTTGAAACACTGGTTAGATATTTCAGCAATGTTATCCAGTAGCATTGAAAACATTTGATTGAATATGACATGGACACACTGGCTAGACTAAACCCTAAAATGTTAAAGAATACACCAACTTATACCTTTGCACCCTTCTTAAATGCATCACCAGTAATGAAATGTATTACTGCTTGAAATATAATTGCTAACGTTTGCATGCAATAGCTCTGGCTATGACTACTATTTATTTGTATAATATGCCAAGTTTCAATTGTATTATTTCAAGGAAAATGTAATGGATAAATTGTAATGATCATCTCCAATGCTACACCTTTGTAAAATATGCAGCTGTTTTAAACAGGTAGCCAGACACATGTTAACACATTTATTGCACTGTACATTGAACTGTACAGTGAATTGCTATGTAAAAATGTTTTGTGTTTCAATGATAGAACAGAAAAGCACTTTAATAAATGTTAAATCACCAGGTTAGACTCAGATTCTGTACATGAACCCAACAAATTTAGACAGGTTGGAAACAAGGAAAAATCAAATCTAAATGTGTTTCATTTTAAAAGGATGACAGTGAGACAAATGATACCTGCACCTTTTTTTTACCAATTGAAATAAAGAATTAACATTTGATACCAGACTGTGTTCATTTTAAGTTTTCATGAGTCTCCTGTACTTCTCCTGAAATATTGTAAATTAACAATATATGCGTAGATCAATGTGTGGTTGGGAATGACTGTGTTCTTCATAACAAGTAGACATTTTCTTCAGCTCTCTTATTTCACAGCTATAAAATATAATTGCCTGCTAAATTCATAAACATTTTACACAATTTATCTCTTTTCTTTCCAGCAATCAAGTCCCTCAATTACCACCACCATCAAATCTCTGTTTTATAACAGGCGGCTGACATTTGATGGCAAATGGAGAAAAGCACATGGGCACAATGGTGATTTGAATACTGTGACACCAACTTGCCCTCTGTTGGAAATGAGCAGGCAATCACAATTGTTCATCAGATGACTCCTAATGTAGTTAAAGTATTCAGCTATAATTTCTTCTTGCATTTATAATTACTGTCATAGACCACACACCTCAGTGAGCAGATTAAAGCTATAAATTATGTAATGCCTCGCCTCACCAATGGATCCCCTGATTCGTCTGTAGAGCCATTATGTTGTAGAGTAGCAACTTATTTTAAATTGAGACCAGCACAAATGATCTAAGATATGGGAAGATTATAGTGGGAAAACTGATTGCAATATTCAGATCATTTGTGTTTATTCATGGTAATTAAAATGTGAGATTGAATTGTCTTATTAAAGAGGAGATATGCCTCAGTACTGCTGCAGTTGTAAGCATTCAGAATGTCACAATTTTGCTAACGTTCCTTTATCCTTTGTGAAATTACTATAGAAATTCACTGCAGTATTGGATGTGGGACAACAAGCGTATACAGTAGTCTGGCTCTATCAGCATAGCATGCAAGTGATCAACATTAGGTTAAGGCTTACCATTGATAAAATGCTGTCATCAATGCAATCACCTGAATTGTTTCTTACCTTAATTTGGTCTAATAAGTCAGTCATATTGGTGATTTATTGTTACTGTACAGGGAAGTGATACGCTTAGGAACACGTGCTCTTTCCATCACATAGACTGACCAGATAAATCCAAGGCTATGATCCCTTATTGATGTCACTTGTTAAATCCACTTCAATCATTGTAGATGAAGGGGAGAAGACAGGTTAAAGAAGGATTTTTAAGCCTTGAGACAATTGAGACATAGATTGTGTATGTGTGCCATTCAGAGGGTGAATGAATAGGCAAGTTAAAATATTTAAGTGCCTTTGAACGGGGTATGGCAGTATGTGCTGCGTGCACTAGTTTGAGTGTGTCAAGAACTGCAATGCCGCTGGGTTTTTCACCCTCAACAGTTTCCCGTGTGTATCAAGAATGGTCCACCAAGGACATCAGCCAACTTAAGACAACTGTGGAAAGCATTGGAGGCAACATGGGCCAGCATCCCTGTGGAACACTTTTGACACCTTGTAGAGTCCATGTCCCAACGAATTAAGGCTGTTCTGATGGCAAAAGGGGTGCAACTCAATATTAGGAAGGTGTTCCTAATGTTTTGTACACTCAGTGTATAATCTATAAGTAAAATATATGTACTGTATATGTGACCATGAGCTAAAACAAACATTCCACAAGGTTCAAATTCCAGTTGCTAAACAATCCATTTGAGGCTTCATGATTTTTCACATGGAATGTTTCCATTTCAATACAGTTGATATTTGTGCACTGGGCATGATAATTAAGATTTTGATTTTCGTTTGAAAAATAACTGGGCACCTCAGCAATGGCTGAAGGTAGCAGTATTGTATCCCTACTGCACTTCATGGACCAAAATATATGGTTAGCAGTAGGGGCGCAACTTTGGTGGGGGGGACATCGTTTTTCCCCCGTTTTTTATTTAACATTTTTATCCAGTCCGATGAACACTCCAAACACCCTACCCGACCGCTCGGAGGTGTCAGCATGGTCCTAAAGCACACCATTACCTTGTTTTGTATCACATTTCAATGAAAAAATTGGGCTCCCAAGTGGTGCTGCACTGCATCTCTATGTTAGAGGCGTCACTACAGACCCTGGTCTTGAACCAGACCCTGGGAGTCCCATAGAGCAGCACACAATTGGCCCAGCGTGGTCCGGGTTTGGCCGGTGTAGGCCGTCATTGCAAATAAGAATTTGTTATTAACTGACTTGCCTAGTTAAATAAAGGTTATATAAAATAATAAAACTGGGGGGGACAAAAATGCAATTTCAGAATGTGGGGGGTGGGGGGGAGTTACACCCATGGTTAGCAGAGACAGTGGTATACACAATACTGTAAATACAGCAGTTGTGGTGAACTGTTAAAGCTAGATTGTGTTATGTGTCATCACATTTCCTCTCATCCATGGGAATTGAATGAAGGAAAAGTAAATGAAATAAACTTTGGAAAAATATTAGTACCGGGATGTGAAATTCTCTAAGTCATATCGTGTTTAAGAAATTATTCTTGTCTAATGTTTTGCAGACAATGAAAAGTAACAGCCTGCCTATACCATGATGCGGTTTGTCTAGCTGTAAAATTGTTTTTGAAACATTTAAACTGTCTTAAAGTCTATAAATGTCATGATTCTGATTATTCATAGTCTGAGGGATCCGAAACATCAGAACAGCTTACTCTCTCCACACAGGCTAGGGCTTGGAGATTCTTTTTAAAAACCATACCAGTGGCTTAGTAGAAAATCAAATTATGCACATAAGTATGCTAGCATTGCAGAAGCAGCCGTGAAAACCAAACTTAGCTAAATTGATGCCAGCTTGCATTTGCAAATCCTTTGTCAATCTGCCATTAAATTAAACATGTTATCAAATAATGATAAGTGTACGCCCATTGCTTTGTTTGCTCTGATGTTAATGTGCTGTAATGGGACAAATGTGCATTGGAATTTGCTTGCTTGGATACACACAAAACATTATATGCCTGACTTTGTTTCTTTCTATGGGTTAGACAGGGATGTGTTTTCTGCATTTTCTGTGAATCACAGAGGAAAAGAGGGTTGAAAAGCTTGTCACACAACATCATCATAATAAGTGAATCTCATTTGTTTAATGAATTACCATGAAAATAATTACCTGTTAGAGATAAGGGACAGAGACCGAGCCCTTGAGTATCATTTCTTCTTCCCTGAAGTCTTTATGATTTGTAATGTCCGTTTTTACTTCATTACACCTCATTACTTCTAGGCATCCATTTTTTTTAGTCCTCATACTGTATGCATGACTTATTGCATGAGCTAAAACTGGATTGCAAGTTTCACATAAAAGCGCTCATTGCACAGATTTTACCTATAGATGTGGTCAAAATTAGTAGCAATCTCCATTCCACCTTCTTCAGTAGGCCTATCTGTCATGTTATTTATTTTAGATTGTTGTGTTGTTACAAATGTGCTAATCCTATCAAACACTTGATTAATATACTTCAATACATTTAATCAATCAAGTGGCATGATACTGCATATTAATCTTGCATCATACATTATAAACTCCTTGTCATTTAGCAATTATGGCACATGCATGTCTTATCAATCATGTAACCTGATACCTGATTCTAAAAAGAAAAGATAAGGGTTGATAAAGTAGTTGAGAACAGGTGAAAACTCAGGAACAGTGCTGTATTCCATTAGAAGTCTTCAAAATGTTCTATCACAATAGTTCAAACATTGTTTTCATAATTTAGGCCTAGTCATGATTTCTGCCCTCTCTTTTCTTCTAATCATCCTCTCTTCCTTGTGCTTTCTCTGTCTATCTCTTATGGTTTAACTTGTAATGGTTGTCCTTAATTATTAATTTTGTTTAATTTCTTGTTCATTGCGAAATACATAGGCCAGTCAATGATTGAGTCATGTCATTACTTCTCTGTGAGAGGAGAAGAACATTTGAAAGGCTTCACCGTTGTGTCAGCCAGTCATCTGATGTCAGGGAGATTTGAAGAGTCTCCCTCCCTCTTGAAGTGCTGTATGTTGCACTATCAACACAGAGTCCAACGCAGTGGGGTGTCAGTGATGTGTATTCATGGATGCCAAGGGAGGCCAGGTTTCCCCCCAAAAATTTACCAATGTCAAAAAAAAGAAAAGATCTTTCATATCTCTGTTTTTCATAATTTTCCTTCAATTTGCAAGGGGCTGAATGTATCTCACAGAAGAAAGCATCCGAGCAAGCGAAACTGTGCACCTTTGTCTCTCTACATGTAGGCCATCTATCTGATCCTGTCTTGTCGAAATGAGTATGACATTGTTGCCACCTGTAGCATTGAAGGCAAGGGAAGCCAGAGAGCATTTGGCCTCCCTTGATAAAAAGTATACAAAATTTGCCAATCAGCGTTGAGCTAAACTGAGCGAGCTCAACTGTACATCCCATTGAGAGCATCTGTCATTGACAGAACAACTTGAATTGTTGCATCTCGTTGTGTTGTTGTCCTCCGGTGGCTAGCTAGCTAAAATTGGCACTTTCCTAAATTAGCCATGGATGGAGATCGGGATTTGGACTGGTGGTTTTACTTAATTCTCCGTACTAGCCAATGAATAAAACGGCGATACATTCTTGTGCCCCTGGCCTGAGAGGATGGAAGTTCAATATGTAGCTAGATGTAGAAGGCTAATGTTAACTAGCTAATGTTGCCCATGAATGGAAGTTAGGCTAGCGAGCAAGCATTTTAGCCAGTTAGCCTAGGACAACAAAAAATGAAAATGTGTACTGTATGACAGAGTGATAGACCGTTTTGTCAATGTGAAAGAGAGGAGGATGGTATTAGCGTTTCAAGTCTGAATTTGTCCTGCTAGGTGACCTAAACCGATACATGCTTAAACCACCTGACCAAGTCCTAAAGAGACCCCCTAAATATTTCTCAGATTATTACCAATCCCACAAGGTATGACATCAAATACTCAGAAAAGGCTACTCTTCTTGATGTAATCCTCACAAATAATCCTGATAGGTATCAGTCTGGTGTTTTCTGTAATGACCTTAGTGATCACTGTTTTACAGCCTGTGTTCGTAATGGCTGTTCACTGGAATGACCTGTCCTGATTTGTCATAGACGCTTGCTGAAAAACTTTAAAGAGCAAGCCTTCCTTCATGAACTGGCCTCTGTAAAATGGTATAGAATCAGCTTGATCCCCTCTGTCGAAGACGCTAGGACCAGTGGTATTGTTACCAAACACACTCCCATAAAGAAAATGAGAATTTAAAACAGGTTCAGCCCCTGGTTTGACCGTGATCATGCAGAGTTACTTCACCTCAAGAATTGCATTTGGCGAAAGGCTCGGCACACGCATACTCAGGCTGACTGGCTTTCGTTCAGACAAATGAGAAATAAGTACCCTCGGGCTATCCGGAAGGCCAAAGTTAGTTACTTTAAGGAGCAGTTCTCTCTCTGTGGGTCTAACCCCAAGAAGTTCTGGAAAACGGTTAAAGACCTGGAGAATAAAACCTTCTCCTCACAGCTGCCCATGTCCCTTAACTTCTTATGGCTGAAGGGGCAGTATTGAGTAGCTTGGATGAAAGGTGCCCATATCAAACGGCCTGCTCCTCAGTCATAGTTCCTAATATTTGCATATTATTAGTAGTATTGGATAGAAAACACTCTAAAGTTTCAAAAACTGTTTGAATTATGTCTGTGAGATTAACAGAACTCATATTGGCAGGCAAAATCCTGAGTTGAAATCAAAACAGGAAGTCAGAAATCTGAGCCTGTATGTATTCACCAGAGTCCCTTAAGAAATCCACTTGAGTTATTTATTTTTTTATTTTTTATTTATTTAACCTTTATTTAACCAGGTAGGCAAATTGAGAACACGTTCTCATTTACAATTGCGACCTGGCCAAGATAAAGCAAAGCAGTTCGACACATACAACAACACATAGTTACACATGGAGTAAAAACAAACATATAGTCAATAATACAGTGAAAAAAAAAATAAGTCTATATGCAATGTGAGCAAGTGAGGTGAGATAAGGGAGGTGAAGGCAAACAGATATATGTATAAATAAATAAAAATATAAAAAGGCCATGGAGGCGAAGTGAGTACAACACAGCAAGTAAAATAAAAACTAAAAAAAAACACTGGAATGGTTGGTTTGCATTGGAAGAAAGTGCAAAGTAGAGACAGAAATAATGGGGTGCAAAGGAGCAAAATAAATTAATAAATAAATACAGTAGGTAAAGAGGTAGTTGTTTGGGCTAAATTGTAGATGGGTTATGTACAGGTGCAGTAATCTATGAGCTGCTCTGACAGCTGGTGCTTAAAGCTAGTGAGGGAGATAGGTGTTTCCAGTTTCAGAGATTTTTGTAGTTCGTTCCAGTCATTGGCAGCAGAGAACTGGAAGGAGAGGCGTCCAAAGGAATAATTGGTTTTGGGGGTGACTAGAGAGATATACCTGCTGGAGCGTGTGCTACAGGTAGGTGCTGCTATGGTGACCAGCGAGCTGAGATAAGGGGGGACTTTACCTAGCAGGGTCTTGTAGATGACCTGGAACCAGTGGGTTTGGCGACGAGTATGAAGCGAGGGCCAGCCAACGAGAGTGTACAGGTCGCAGTGGTGGGTAGTATATGGGGCTTTGGTGACAAAACGGATGGCACTGTGATAGACTGCATCCAATTTATTGAGTAGGGTTTTGGAGGCTATTTTGTAAATGACATCACCGAAGTCGAGGATTGGTAGGATGGTCAGTTTTACAAGGGTATGTTTGGCAGCATGAGTAAAGGATGCTTTGTTGCGGAATAGGAAGCCAATTCTAGATTTGACTTTGGATTGGAGATGTTTGATGTGGGTCTGGAAGGAGAGTTTACAGTCTAACCAGACACCTAGGTATTTGTAGTTGTCCACATATTCTAAGTCAGAGCCGTCCAAAGTAGTGATGTTGGACAGGCGGGCAGGAGCAGGCAGCGATCGGTTGAAGAGCATGTTATGAATGATGTTGCACTGCCTAGGGGTTCCACTAGATGTCAACCATCAATAGAAATTTCAATGAGACTTCTATGATGTTGTGGGAGAGAATGATAGCAGAATCAGTCAGGTGTCCATCAAGCAGCCATTTTCTGATCACGCTTTTTTTTCATGGAAGTCACCTACGTTCCATTGCTTACGCAGACAAGAACGAATACTCCGGTTGGAACTTTATTTAAGCTATATGTTAAAAACATCCTAATGATTGATTCAGTACTTAGTTTGAAATGTTTCTTCGACCGGTAATATCACATTTTTAAGTTTTTGTCCGATATAAAGCTGACCAGAATTAGCGTTTGGACATGTTTACCAAACGCGCTAACAATTGGACATAAATAACGGATTTTTTCGAACAAAACAAACATTTATTGTGGACCTGGGATTCCTGGTGTGCTTTCTGATGTAGATCATCAAAGGTAATGGAATATTTATCATGTATTTTCGTGTTTATGTTGATGCCATCTTTGCAGTTGTGGTATGCTACTTTTGAGCGCCGTCTCATTATAGCGTGCATTTCTTTTTCCGTAAAGTTTTTTTGAAATCTGACACAGCGGTTGCATTAAGGAGAGGTATATCTATAATTCAATGTGTATAACTTGTATTATCATCTATATTTATGATGAGTATTTCTGTTGAAACGATGGGCTATGCAAAGTCACTTGATGTTTTTGCAACTAGTGAATCTAGTCGCCTCAATGTAAACTCAGATTTTTTGATATAAATATGAATTTAATCAAACAAAACATGCATGTATTGTGTAGCATGAAGTCCTATGAGTGTCATCTGATGAAAATAATAGAAGGTTAGTGATTCATTTTATCTCTATTCTGGTTTTTGTGAAGCTATATTTAGCTGGAAAAAATTGCTATGCTTATTGTGGTTTTGTGGTGACCTAACATAATCGTTTGTAGTGCTTTCGCTGAAAAGCCTATTTGAAATCGGACAGTTTAGTGTGATTAACAACAAGATTACCTTTAAAATGATATAAGACACATGAATGTCTGAGGAATTTTAATTAGGAGATTTCTGTTTTTTGAATTTGGCGCCCTGCACTTCGACTGGCTGTTGTCATATCGTTCCCGTTACCGGGACTTCAGCCATAAGACGTTTTAGAGTTGATGATGTGGTTGTTACTGACAAGAAGCACATGGCTGAGCTCTTTACTCACCACTTCATTAAGTCAGGATTCCTATTTGAATCAGTCAAGCCTCCTTGCCCGTCCAACATTTCCTCATCTCCCACCCTTTCTAATGCGACTATCCCGATGCTTCTCCCTCTTTTTCCCCTGCCCCGCTACAAAGTTTCTCCCTGCAGGCAGTCACTGAGTCCGAGGTGCTAAAGGAGCACCTGAAACCTGACCCCCCAAAAAAACATCTGAGTCAGATGGTTTAGACCCTTTCTTCTTTAAGGTTGCTGCCCCTATCATCGCCAAGCCTATCTCCAACCTTTTAACCTGTCTCTCCATTCTGGGGAGGTTCCCATTGCTTGGAAGGCAGCCACGGTTCGACCATTATTTAAAGGGGGAGATCAAGCTGATCGTAACTGTTATAGGCCTATTTCTATTTTGCCCCGTTTATCAAAATTGTTGGAAAAACTTGTCAATAATCAACTGACTGGCTTTCTTGACGTCTATAGTATTCTCTCTGGTATGCAATCTGGTTTCCGCTCAGGTTATGGATGTGTCACTGCAATGATGTCACCATTGTCCTTGATTCTAAGCAATATTGTGCTGCTATTTTTATTGACTTGGCCAAAGCTTTTGATACAGTAGACCATTCCATTCTGGTGGGCCGGCTAAGGAGTACTGGTGTCTCTGAGGGGTCTTTGGCCTAAGTACTAAAAAGTATAAAGTCAGAACATCTGCTGTATCAGCCACTGCCTGTCACCAAGGGAGTAACCCAAGGTTCAATCCTAGGTCCCACACTCTTCTCAATTTACATCAAAAACATAGCTCAGGCAGTAGGAAGCTCTCTCAAACATGTATATGCAGATGATACAGTCTTACACTCAGCTTGCCCCTCCCCGGATTATGTGTTAAATGCTCTACAACAAAGATTTCTTAGTGTCCAACAAGCCTTCTCTACCCTTAACCTTGTTTCTGAACACCTCCCCAAAACAAAGGTCATGTAGTTTGGTAATACGAATGCCCCTCTCCCCACAGGTGTGACTACCTCTGAGGGTTTAGAGCTTGAGGTTGGCACCTCATACAAGTATTTGGGAGTATGGCTAGATGATACACTGTTCTTCTCTCAGAACATATCAAAGCTGAAGGCTAAAGTTAAATCTAGACTTGGTTTCCTCTATCGTAATCGCTCCTCTTTCACTCCAGCTGCCAAACTAACCCTGATTCAGATTACCATCCTACCCCTGCTAGATTATGGAGACTTAATTTATAGATCGGCAGGTAAGGGTGCTCTCGAGCGGCTAGATGTTCTTTTCCTTTTGGCCATGGTGATATCTGTATACCCGTTGCAAGACCCACTGGTTGATGCTTATTTATAAAACCCTCTCAGGCCTCACTCCCCCCAATCTGAGATATCTACTGCAGCCCTCATCCTCCACATACAACACCCATTCTGCCAGTCACATTCTGTTAAAGGTCCCCAAAGCACCCACATCCCTGGGTCGCTCGTCTTTTCAGTTCGCTGCAGCTAGCGACTGGAACGAGCTGCAACAAACACTCAAACTGGACAGTTTTATCTCAATCTCTTCATTCAAAGACTCAATCATGGACACTCTTAATGACAGTTGTGGCTGCTTTGCGTGATGTATTGTTGTCTCTACTTTCTTGCCCTTTGTGCTGTTGTCTGTGCCCAATAATGTTTGTACCATGTTTTGTGTTGCTACCATGTTGTTGTCATGTTGTGTTGCTACCATGCTGTGTTGTCATGTGGTGTTGCCTTGCTATGTTGTTGTTTTAGGTCTCTCTTTGTGTAGTGTTGTGTTGTCTCTCTTGTCATGATGTGGGTTTTGTTTTATATTTCCCAGCCCCCGTCCCTGCAGGAGGCCTTTGCCTTTTGGTAGGCCGTCATTGTAAATAAGAATTTGTTCTTAACTGACTTGCCTAGTTAAATAAAAAATATACAAATTCTTATTGTCTCTGCCATTAGGTCTGTATATCAAGGTCGCAAGGCATATGAATAAACTGCTTATAGAGCAAACAGCGCAATTATCACAACACATAGGTTGTAATACGGCTTATTTTTGGGAGGAGGTGAGGGCTTGACTTCCCCAGATATTTTACCCACGCACCACTACTGTGAAGTGTACTCTTTTATGTTGTTAAGAAGAAGAGAAAGAATGGTGACACTTTCCAGAATAACCTAACACATCTTCTTGAATGTCCTGCAGGGCAGTGTAACGTTCGTCGTTAAGGGTAGACCGTGGATCATCAAATTGTCGCTGGAGGCTCTGGACTGTAGACCATCGCTGGAGACTCTGGACTGCAGACCGTCGCTGGAGAATCTGGACTGCAGACCGTCGCTGGAGAATCTGGACTGCGGACCGTCGCTGGAGACTCTGGACTGCGGACCGTCGCTGGAGACTCTGGACTGCGGACCGTCGCTGGAGACTCTGGACTGCGGACCGTCGCTGGAGACTCTGGACTGCGGACCGTCGCTGGAGACTCTGGACTGCGGACCGTCGCTGGAGACTCTGGACTGCGGACCGTCGCTGGAGACTCTGGACTGCGGACCGTCGCTGGAGACTCTGGACTGCGGACGGTCGCTGGAGACTCTGGACTGCGGACCTTCGCTGGAGGCTCCAGGCTGGGGACCGTCGCTGGAGGCTCCGGACTTGGGACCGTCGCTGCAGGCTCCGGACTGGGGACCGTCGCTGCAGGCTCCGGACCGTCACTGCAGGCTCCGGACTGGGGACCGTCGCTGCAGGCTCCTTGCCATGGATCATCACTACAGGCTCCGGGCCATGGATCATCACTGGAGGCTTCGTGCCATGGATCATCACTGGAGGCTTCGTACGTGGAGCCGGAACAGGCCTCACCGGACTGAGGAGTTTGTCACTTCAAAGTGAGTCAATCTTATCAAGAGAACATGTTATATGAGTGCTTCTTTGGCAGTTTTTATTTTAAAAAAAAAAACACTTTTTAGCTGCGGAAAGAAAAATGTGCAGCTTGAATGTGAATGTGTAACGGTCCTGACCTGTTTTATGTTGTTTTTGTATGTGTTTATGGTCAGGGCGTGTGTTTTGGGTGGGCAGTCTATGTTTTGTATTTCTAGGTTGGGTTTTTGTGTTCGGCCTGGTATGATTCTCAATTAGAGACAGGTGTGTATCGTTTGTCTCTAATTGAGAGTCATACTAAGGCAGCCAGGGTTTCACTGGGGTTTTGTGGGTGTTTGTTCCTGTGTCCACACAGGACGGTTGAAGGTTAGTTACATTTGTTGTTTTGTAGTTTTGTAGTGTCTTGTTTGCTGTTGTCATTAAAAGATGGCTTATTTCCCTCAATCCGCATCTTGGTCCTATCCATGCTCCTTCTCGTCTAAGGGGGAGAACAACATTGACTGCCTTTACAGAAACACCCACCATAACAGGACCAAGCGGATTGAGGAGAGAGAAAAGGAACTAAGGCACTGGACACAGGAGGAATGGTCTTGGGAGATCATGGACGGAAAGGGACCCTGGGGAAGGGTTGGAGAGAATCGCCGCTCTCGGGAGGAGAGGAAGGCAGCCACAGCCCAGGAGCGCTGGTATGAGGAGGCAGCACATAGGAGAGGCCGGAAGCCCGAGAGGCTCACCCAAAAATTTCTTGGGGGGGGGGCTAAAGGGGAGTGTGGCGAAGCCGGGTTGGATACCTGAGCCAACTCCCCGGGCTTGCCGTGGAGTAAGAGGGCGTCGTACTGGTCAGACACCGTGTTATGCGGTAAAGCGCACGGTGTCCCCAGTACGCGTGCTTAGCCCAGTGCGGGCTATTCCACCTTGCCGCACTGGGAGGGCTAGGTTGGGCATCGAGCCGAGTGCCATGAAGCCGGCCCAACGTATCTGGTCTCCAGTACGTCTCCTCGGGCCGGCGTACATGGCACCAGCCTTACAGGTGGTGTCCCCGGTTCGCCTGCATAGCCCAGTGCGGGCTATTCCACCTCGCCGCACTGGCAGGGCTACGGGGACCATTCAACCTGGTAAGGTTGGGGAGGCTCGGTGCTCAAGAGCACGTGTCCTCCTTCACGGTCCGGTATATCCGGCGCCACCTTCCCACCCCAGCTCAGTACCACCAGTGCCTACACCACGCACCAGGCTTCCAGTGCATCTCCAGAGCCCTGTTCCTCTTCCACGCACTCTCCCTATGGTGCGTGTCTCCAGCCCGGTACCTCCAGTTCCGGTACCACGCACCAGGCCTAGAGTGCGCCACGAGAGTCCAGTGTGCCCAGTTCCTGTTCCCCGCACTCGCCCTGAGGTGCGTGCCCTCAGCCCGGTACCTCCAGTTCCGGTACCACGCACCAGGCCTATAGTGCGTCTCAGCCGGCCAGAGTCTGCCGTCTGCCTAGCGCCAGAGCCGTCCTGCCATGACCAGCCAGAGCCGTCCTGCCATGACCAGCCAGAGCCGTCCTGCCATGACCAGCCAGAGCCGTCCTGCCATGACCAGCCAGAGCCGTCCTGCCATGACCAGCCAGAGCCGTCCTGCCATGACCAGCCAGAGCCGTCCTGCCATGACCTGCCAGAGCCGTCCTGCCATGACCTGCCAGAGCCGTCCTGCCATGACCTGCCAGAGCCGTCCTGCCATGACCTGCCAGAGCCGTCCAGCCAGGACCTGCCAGAGCCGTCCAGCCAGGACCTGCCAGAGCCGTCCAGCCAGGACCTGCCAGAGCCGTCCAGCCAGGACCTGCCAGAGCCGTCCAGCCAGGACCTGCCAGAGCCGTCCAGCCAGGACCTGCCAGAGCCGTCCAGCCAGGACCTGCCGGAGTCCCTCAGCCAGGACCTGCCGGAGTCCCTACGCCCGGACCGGTCGGAGTCCCTACGCCCGGACCGGTCGGAGTCCCTACGCCCGGACCGGTCGGAGTCCCTACGCCCGGACCGGTCGGAGTCCCTACGCCCGGACCGGTCGGAGTCCCTCGGACCGGTCGGAGTCCCTCAGCCCGGACCGGTCGGAGTCCCTCAGCCCGGACCTGCCGGAGTCCCTCAGCCCGGACCTGCCGGAGTCCCTCAGCCCGGACCTGCCGGAGTCCCTCAGCCCGGACCTGCCGGAGTCCCTCAGCCCGGACCTGCCGGAGTCCCTCAGCCCGGACCTGCCGGAGTCCCTCAGCCCGGACCTGCCGGAGTCCCTCAGCCCGGACCTGCCGGAGTCCCTCAGCCCGGACCTGCCGGAGTCCCTCAGCCCGGACCTGCCGGAGTCCCTCAGCCCGGACCTGCCGGAGTCCCTCAGCCCGGACCTGCCGGAGTCCCTCAGCCCGGACCTGCCGGAGTCCCTACGCCCGGACCTGCCGGTGTCCCTACGCCCGGACCTGCCGGAGTCCCTACGCCCGGACCTGCCGGAGTCCCTACGCCCGGACCTGCCGGAGTCCCTACGCCAGGACCTGCCGGAGTCCCTCAGCCAGGACCTGCCGGAGTCCCTCAGCCAGGACCTGCCGGAGTCCCTCAGCCAGGACCTGCCGGAGTCCCTCAGCCAGGACCTGCCGCCCCTTATCCCGGTGCTGCCCCTTATCCCGGTGCTGCCCCTTATCCCGGTGCTGCCCCTTATCCCGGTGCTGCCCCTTCATTTAGGTGGTGTTAGTGGGAGGGTGGTCATTGGGAGGGGGATAAAGAAGCGGGGATTGATTATGGTGGGGTGGGGACCTCGCCCTCAGCCTGAGCCACCACCGTGGTCAACTGCCCACCCAGACCCTCCCCTGGACTTTGTGCTGGTGCGCCCGGCGTTCGCACCTTGAGGGGGGGGTTCTGTAACGGTCCTGACCTGTTTTATGTTGTTTTTGTATGTGTTTATGGTCAGGGCGTGTGTTTTGGGTGGGCAGTCTATGTTTTGTATTTCTAGGTTGGGTTTTTGTGTTCGGCCTGGTATGATTCTCAATTAGAGACAGGTGTGTATCGTTTGTCTCTAATTGAGAGTCATACTAAGGCAGCCAGGGTTTCACTGGGGTTTTGTGGGTGTTTGTTCCTGTGTCCACACAGGACGGTTGAAGGTTAGTCACATTTGTTGTTTTGTAGTTTTGTAGTGTCTTGTTTGCTGTTGTCATTAAAAGATGGCTTATGACCCTCAATCCGCATCTTGGTCCTATCCATGCTCCTTCTCGTCTAAGGGGGAGAACAACATTGACTGCCTTTACAGAATGTCCTGCATTTTGCCATGGGTCGTAGATCCAATGTTGCAGTTTTTAAGCACATTTTCTGCAATTCTACACATTTTTCCATGGGTCAGAGACAAAATGTTGCAGTGTTAAAACTAAGGTAACACTTTATTTGGATAGTCCATCTGTAGATGCTCTACAGATTATCTACAGACAATCAGTACCATTTCAACTAACTATCTACTAACCTTAATTCCTATCCTAACCTTAACCCTTAACCCTAAACTTAACCCTTACCCTTATTATTAAAACTAACCCTAACCGTAGCAAGCAGTTGCTTATTAAAATATATTTTTTTGATAGTATGATCATCTGTAGAGTATCTACAGATCGAACACCCAGACTATTCAAAGAAAGTGTGACCAAAACTAATTTTATCTGATTCTACTCATTTTGCAATGGGATGGAGATAACATTTAGCAGTTTTAAAGCTAATGCCCTTCAGTTCTACACATGTTTCCATGACTTAAGCCATCTTCATATGATTCTGAGTGAGAGTAACTGACAAAATTAATGGGGGCCCCCTGAAGGTCAGGGCCACTGGGCACGGTCAGTAATTCGGCCATGATGACTACAAGGTTTTAAAAGCTGGCTAGACTAACTTACTTAGCAATCTAAAAAAAAACATCTGACATGGGGTAATTGAGTAGTTCAGAGGACGATAAGGTAGCTAAGGTGAAACAGTCCCTCCCGTTTATCCAATAGTCTCCTATTTGTTTTGGATAGTGTGATTATTTTCAGCCAGACATAGACCATCTATTCAAATCCTCTTAATTCAAATATTGTTTAAAGTCCACATTTAGCATTTCTGTATTCTCTTACCAAAGTTTCTTTTTAAACAGGATGAGTTTGCCACAGAGAAATGTGGACGAATTTCAGCGTAGGAATGCATGGCCAACATTTTCATTGCCATCATTTACCGGAGGAGAAAACAAACACTTGATTGCCAGCAGTTCATCAGTGCATCCTTCAAATGTGTCACCCAGCCTGCCTCAAGGCACCATGCTGGCTCAAATTGAAGCTGACATGTCCCAAATAAGAACACAACAAATCACACATTTTTATTGGAGCCTAATCTGCAGCCTAGCCCCCTTGCAGACGTCAGCACAATCACGGACGCCTCTCTAATTCCTGCCGACTGGCTGCTTGTGCCTCCCAAGCATCTTCGGACTCACAGACCAAACACTAATGGCTGGGCGCAAGAGATGAGGGTGACACCTATGCTTATCAGATGACTTTAATACACTTGTAAAGATGTGTGAGGAGAGAGGGGAGAGAGGGAGGATTATGCCTCGGTAAATGCATGGTTGAGATGTAAATAGAGCTTACATCTGCAACAATGTCTGTGTTCAGTCAAATCAAATGTGCTTGTTTGATAGAAGACAGTGTGGGTGCTAAACCAACACTGAATGTAGCTATATTGTCTGTATGGTATTTGGTCAAAAGCATAAAACTAAATAAAATGTTCAATGCATTAATGAAGCCTTTATAAACCCTTTATAAGGCCTACAGTTGAAGTCGGAAGTTTACATACACCAAATACATTGGTGTATGTAAAACAAATTCCCTGTTTTAGGTCAGTTAGGATCACCACTTTATTTTAGGAATGTTAATAAATGTCAGAATAATAGTAGAGAGTGATTTAATTTCAGTTTTTATTTCTTTCATCACATTCTCAGTGGGTCAAAAGTTTACATACACTCAATTAGTATTTGGTAGCGTTGCCTTTAAATTATTTAACTTTGCTCAAACATTTCAGGTAGCCTTCCACAAGCTTACCACAATAAGTTGGGTTAATTTTGGCCCATTCCTCCTGACAGAGCTGGTGTAACTGAGTCAGGTTTGTAGGCCTCCTTGCTCGCACATGCTTTTTCAGTTCTGCACAAACATTTTCTATAGGATTGATGGCAGGTCTTTGTGATGGCCACTCCAATACCTTGACTTTGTTGTCCTTAAGCCACTTTGCCACAACTTTGGAAGTAAGCTTGGGTCATTGTCCATTTGGAAGACCCATTTGTGACCAAGCTTTAACTTCCTGACTGATGTCTTGAGATGTTGCTTCAATATATACACATAAGTTTCCTGCCTCATGATGCCATCTAATTTGTAAAATGCACCAGTCCCTCCTGCAGCAATTCATCCCCACAACATGATGCTGCCACCCCCGTGCTTCACAGTTGAGGTGGTGTTCTTCAGCTTGCAAGCCTCACACTTTTTCCTTCAAACATAACAATGGTCATTATGGCCAAACAGTTCTATTTTTCTTTCATCAGACCAGATGACTTTTCTCCAAAAAGTACGATCTTTCTCCGAATGTGCAGTTGCAATCCGTAGTCTGGCTTTTTTTATGGCGGTTTTGGAGCAGTGGCTTCTTCCATGCTAAGCGGCCTTTCAGGTTATGTCAATATGGGACTCGTTTTACTGTGGATAAATATATTTTTGTACCTGTTTCCTCCAGCATCTTCACAAGGTCATTTGCTGTCGTTCTGGGATTGATTTGCACTTTTCGCACCAAAGTACGCTCATCTCTAGGAGACAGAACGCGTTCCTGAGTGATATGACAGCTGCAGGGTCCCATGGTGTTTATACTTGCGTACTATTGTTTGTACAGATGAACATGGTACCTTCAGGCGTTTGGAAATTGCTCCCAAGGATGTGGAGGACAAAAAAAAAATTCTGAGGTCTTGGCTGACTTCTTTTGATTTTCCCATGATGTCAAGTAAAGAGGCACTGAGCTTGAAGGTAGGCCTTGAAATACATCCACAGGTACACCTCCAATTGACTCAAATTATGTCAATTAGCCTATCAGAAGCTTCTGAAGCCATGACATCATTTTCTGGAATTTTCCAAGCTGTTTGAAGGCACAGTCAACTTAGTGTATGTAAACTTCTGACCCCCTGGAATTGTGATACAGTGAATTATAGGTGAAATAATCAGTCTGTAAACAATTGTTGGGAAAATGACTTGTGTCATGCACAAAGTAGATGCCCTAACCGACTTGCCAAAACTATCATTTGTTTTCAAGACATTTGTGGAGTGGTTGAAAAACTAGTTTTAATGACTCCAAGCTAAGTGTATTTAAACTTCCGACTTCAACTGTATATTTGGATTTTTCAGAAATTATTCATAAAAATATGTAATTTGTAGCAAATTCTTTATGCTTGATGATTATATGTCTATGATTAGATTGATGAAAAACAGAAACATTAAGTTTTAGCCTGAGGATGCTTTTCAACCGCTCTTCTGTACATTAGGCCTAAGCTGTCTAAGAGCATACATTGATAAATAAAAAGGATGGGAGAATAAATGCAGGCCCAGTGTTTTCTCTTCACCTCTTGCCCTCCTCTCCTGTCATCTGTTGCCCCACAGCAGGCCAGAGGTTGTTGGCGTTGTGCTCACTTGTAATCCGTCTCACTGTCAGACGAGCAGCTCCTAGGTCACCCGTCACTCACCGTGACATGAATCAGGGTTGACGCCAGCAGATTTAAGCCATTTCTCTCAGTCTGTAAACACAGGCAGAGATCACATAGCAGGCCCAAATCGAAAGAACAGCCTTCACTAACCACACCATGGCCTGAAACCACTGGCCTCAGGACAGGTGCATGACCCACAAGAGCAGTTTTACATTTAGAGCACGGGTTTAAAACAGTTCAGGAAACAGAACCAAAAACTGGAAAATAAATGCATTTTTCAAGGAACAGAACCAGAACTGAGAAGGAAAGTGATCTATACTTTTCCCCAACAGAACCGTTATTTTAAAAGCATATGAACTGGTTAATAAAGCTCTTTTTCATGTTCCGAGCATTTTTTTCCAGTCCCACAAAAACGCAACAGAGCGCCTATGCAAAGCCTTCACTGTCACTAAGAAACGTATTCTAGTGTCTGCCTGCAGCTACTGACGTTATAGGCGTGATTCAGAAATTAGGGAGAGAGATTTTTAATTAGAGAACAATGGATTAACTTTTTAAATTATAGTTAAGGATACTATAGTTATCACTTTCACATTGGATTAACTACAAAAAGTAAAGATGTGTTTTTATTTTAATTCCGGTGCTGCTCTGCACACACAAGCTTGTTAGCTAGCTCTGCTCTAGCTCTTGAAAACTCTAGGAGGCATTATGTGTACTGTAATGGAACTGAGAGTCATGATCAAGCGCTAGCTCCAGTCAAACGTTAGTTAAGCCAACTCTCTGAAGTTCAAAGACATTCAAAGTTCCTTCATAGAAACCGCACCTCCGTAGGTATAATTATGTGGGCTTAATTCACTAGTCCTCAACTGGCAGCTTCATTAAATAGTACCCGCAAAACAGCAGTCTCAACGTCAACAGTGAAGAGACGACTCCGGGATGCTGGTCTTCTAGGCAGAGTTGCAAAGAAAATCCATATATCAGACTGGCCAATAAAAAGATTAAGATTAAGATGGGCAAAAGAACACAGACACTGGACCGACACTGACAGAGGAACTCTGCCTAGAAGGCCAGCATCCCAAAGTCGCCTCTTCACTGTCAACCAAGATCGCATAGCAGTGGGGACATCTGTTTTGATTGTCATGTCCTGTCCCTTGTATATATAGTTTTTCTTCGTATATATTTAATATATATTGGTATAATTATACATTTTTTAAATCTCATTTTCCATCTACGGACTGAACATACTCTCCTGCAACCCGCCTCACCCAATGTGGTATGATCTTTCTATTTTTACAATTTTGAACCGGAACCCACTTCTGAAGCTAGCCAGCTACCTAGCTACTAGCTAGTAGTTAGCCTGGAGCAAGTCTCATTCTAGGCCCATCTGCCAGCTAGCTGAAGAGATTCCATCAAGTAATACCTGGGCTTCAATTACCTCTTTTGCCTAGGACCCTTTGCTGCCGGCACGGAGCCTCGCCGATCCATCATGACTGGTCTACCGACGTAACCGTCCGAGGGGGTTTCTGTCCCGAAGCAAGCACCAGTTAGCCTGGAGCTAGCCTGGAGCTAGGCCCTTCACCAGGCTAGCCAAAGAATTCCATAAGATAATTCCTGGGCTTCAATACCTCTTCTGCCAATTGGCCTGGACCCTTTGCTGCCGACACAGAGCCCCGCCGATCCATCACGACTGGGCTGCCGACGTAACTGTACAAGGGGGTTTTAACAGACTCTTGTTGCGACGTCCCCCTGAGGCCCATCTGCTAGCCTGCTAGTTGTCTGAATCGCCGTGCCTCCAGTTTGCCTAGCTACTTACTGGGCCCTATGATCACTCGGCTACACATGCCTCTCCCTAATGTCAATATGCCTTGTCTATTGCTGTTTTGGTTAGTAATTTTTGCCTTATTTCACTGTAGAGCCTCCACCCCTGCTCAATATCCCTTAGCTAGCCCTTATGTTCCACCCCCACACATGCGGTGACTGCACTTGGCTTAAATGGTCCCTCTAGAGACAAAACCTCTCTCATCGTCAGTCAATGCCTAGGCTTACCTCCACTGTACTCATATCCTACCATACCCTTGTCTGTACATTATGCCTTGGATCTATTCTTTCACGCCCATAAACCTGCTCCTTTTGCTCTCTGTTCCGAACGCCCTAGACAACCAGTTCTTTTAGTCTTTAGCCGTACCCTTATCCTACTCCTCCTTTGTTCCTCTGGTGATGTAGAAGTTAACCCAGGCCCTGCAGCCCCCAGTATCACTCCCATTCCCCAGGCACTCTCATTTGCTGACTTCTGTAACCATAAAAGCATTGCTTTCATGCATGTTAACATTAGAAGCCTCCTCCCTAAGATTGTTCTATTCACTGCTTTAGCACACTCCGCCAACCTGGATATCCTAGCCGTGTCTGAATCCTGGCTTTCCATCCCTAACTATAACATTTTCCGACAAGATAGAACTGCCAAATGGGGCAATGTTGCAATATACTGCAGAGATAGCCTGCAGAGTTCTGTCATACTATCCAGGTCTGTGCCCAAACAATTTGAGCTTCTACTTTTAAAAATCCACCTTTCCAGAAACAAGTCTCTCACCGTTTCTGCTTGTTATAGACCCCCCTCGGCCCCAGCTGTGCCCTGGACACCATATGTGAATTGATCGCCCCCCATCTATCTTCAGAGTTCGTATTGTTAGGTGACCTAAAGTGGAACATGCTTAACGCCCTGGCCGTCCTACAATCTAAGCTAAATGCCCTCAAGCTCACACAAATCATCAAGGAACCGACCAGGTACAACCCTAAATCCGTAACCATGGGCACCCTCTTAGATATCATCCTGACCAACCTGCCCTCTAAATACACCTCTGTTGTCTTAAATCAGGACACTGTAAAGTCCATGGAGAACAAGAGCACCTCCTCCCAGCTGCCCACTGCACTGAGGATAGGAAACACTATCTCCACCGATAAATCTACGATAATCGATAGTTTCAATAAGCACATTTCCACGTCTGGCCATGCTTTCCACCTGGCTACCCCTACCCTGGCCAACATCTCAGCACCCCCTGCAGTAACTTGCCCCACCCCCCTACTGCTTATCCTTCACCTAAATCCAGACAGCTGATGATCTGAAAGAACTGCAAAATCTGTATCCCTAAAAATCAGCTGGGCTAGACAATCTGGACCCTCTCTTTCTAAAATGATCCGCCGAAATTGTTGCTACCCCTATTAGTAGCCTATTCAACCTCTGTTTCGTGTCATCTGACATCCCCAAAGATTGGAAAGCTGCCGCAGTCATTCCCCTTTTCAAAGGGGGAGACACTCTTGACCCAAACTGTTATAGACCTATATCCATCCTGCCCTGCCTCTCTAAAATCTTCGAACGCCAACTTCTTAGGGCTGGGCACCTTTTTTCTCCATTTCCGCCTGAATGACTTGCCCAAAGTAAACCGCCTGTAGCTCAGGCCCTGAAGCCAGGATATGCATATAATTGGTACCATTGGAAAGAAAACACTTTGACGTTTGTAGGAGGAGAATATAACACAATAGATATGGTAGGAAAAAATCAACAAAGAAAAACAAACAGATTTTTTTTATTTTTGAGAGACCATCTTCTTAGAAATGCAAGAGAAAGGTAAATTAAAATATGGCAAAGCACCCCCACAACATGATGCTGCCACCCCCGTGCTTCATGGTTGGGATGGTGTTCTTCGGCTTGTAAGCATCCCCCTTTTCCTCCAAACATAACGATGGTCTTTATGGACAAACAGTTTTATTTTTGTTTCATCAGACGAGAGGACTTTTCTCCAAAAAGTACGTTCTTTGTTCCCATGTGCAGTTGCAAACCATAGTCTGGCTTTTTTATGGCGGTTTTGGAGCAGTGGCTTCTTCCTTGCTGTGCAGCATTTCAGGTTATGTCGATATAGGACACGTTTTACTGTGGATATAGATACTTTTGTACCTGTTTCCTCCAGCATCTTCACAAGGTCCTTTGCTGTTGTTCTGGGATTGATTTGCACTTTTCGCACCAAAGTACGTTCATCTCTAGGAGACAGAACGCGTCTCCTCCTGAGCGATATGACGGCTGCATGGTCCCATGGTGTTTATACTTGCGTACTATTGTTTGGACAGATGAACATGTTACCTTCAGGCGTTTAGAAATTGCTCCGAAGGATGAACCAGACTTGTGGAGGTCTACCATATTTTTCTGAGGTCTTGGCTGATTTCTTTTGATTTTCCCATGATGTCAAGTAAAGAGGCACTGAGCTTGAAGGTAGGCCTTGAAATACATCCACAGGTACACCTCCAATTGACTCAAATTATGTCAATTAGCCTATCAGAAGCTTCTAAAGCCATGACATAATTTTCTGGAATTTTCCAAGCTGTTTAATGGCACAGTCAACTTAGTGTATGTAAACTGCTGACCCCCTGGAAATGTGAAACAGTGAATTATAAGTGGAATAATCTGTCTGTAAACAATTGTTGGGAAAATGACTTGTGTCATGCACAAAGTAGATGTCCTAACCGACTTGCCAAAACTATTATTTTTCAAGAAATTTGTGGAGTGGTTGAAAACTAGCTTTAATGACTCCAAGCTAAGTATATGTAAACTTCTGACTTCAACTGTATATAGAGTACCAGTCAAACATTTGGACAAACCTACTCATTCTTATTTTATTTTACTATTTTCTATATTGTAGAATAATAGCGAAGACATCAAAATTATGAAATAACACATATGGAATCATCATCAACCAAAAAAGTGTTTTATATTTTACTTACTTATATTTAGCTACATGACTCCATATGTGTTATTTTACAGTTTTGATGTCTTCACTATTGTTCTACAATGTAGAAAATAGTAAAAATAAAGACAAACCCTTGAATGAGTAGGTGTGTCCAAACTTTTGACTGGTACTGTATACCTTTGGCATTTTTCCTATTTTGTTGCATTACAACCTGTAATTTAAATTGATTTTTATTTGGATTTAATGTAATGAACATACACAAAATACTCCAAATTGGTGAAGTGAAATGAAAAAAATTACTTGTTTTAAATCTTTCTAAAAAATAAAAACTGAAAAGTGGTGCGTGCATGTGTTTTTACCCCCTTTGCTAAGAAGCCCCTAAATAAGATCTGGTGCCACCAATTACCTTCAGAAGTCACATGTGTGCAATCTAAGTGTCACTTGATCTGTCACATGATCTCACTATGTATACACCTGTTCCGAAAGGACCCCAGAGTCTGCAACACCACTAAGCAAGCGGCACCACCAAGCAAGCGGCACCATGAAGGCCAAGGAGCTCGCCAAACAGGTCAGGGACAAGTTGTGGAGAAGTACAGATCAGGGTTGGGTTATAAAAAAATATCAGAAACTTGGAACATCTCATGGAGCACCTTTAAATCCATTATTAAACATTTTTAAGAATATAGCACCACAACAAACCTGCCAAGAGAGGGCCGCCAACCAAAACTCACAGACCAGGCAAGGAGGGCATTAATCAGAGAGGCAACAAAGACACCAAAGAAACCTTGAAGGAGCTGCAAAGCTCCACAGAGGAGATTGGAATATCTGTCCATAGGACCACTTTAAGATGTACATAAGATGGCCATTGCTTAAAGAAAAAAATAAGCAAACACGTTTGGTGTTCGCCAAAATGCATGTGGGAGACTCCCCAAACATATGGAAGAAGGTACTCTGGTCAGATGAGACTAAAATGTAGCTTTTTGGCCATCAAGGAAAATGCTATGTATAGCGCAAACCCAACACCTCTCATCACCTCAAGAACACCATCCCCACAGTGAAGCATGGTGGTGGCAGCATCATGCCGTGGGAATGTTTTTCATCGGCAGGGACAGGGAAACTGGTCAGAATTGAAGGAATGATGGATGGCGCTAAATACAGGGAAACTCTTGAGGGAAACCTGTTTCAGTCTTCCAGAGACTTGAAGAGATTTGAGACTGGGATGGAGGTTTACCTTCCAGCAGGGCAATGACCCTAAGCTGCTCCACAATGACCCTAAGCTGCTCCACAATGACCCTAAGCTGCTCCACAATGACCCTAAGCCGCTCCATTTTGAAGAATGGGCAGAAATCCCAGTGGCTAGATGTGCCAAGCTTATAGAGACATACCCCAAGAGACTGCAGCTGTAATTGCTGAAAATTGTGGCTCTACAAAGTATTGACTTTGTTGGGGGGGTGAATAGTTATGCACGCTCAAGTTTTCAGTTTTTTTGTCTTATTTCTTGCTTGTTTCACAATAAAAAAATATTTTGTATCTTCAAAGTGGTAGGCATGTTGTGTAAATCAAATGATACAACCCCCCCAAAAAATCTATTTTAATTCCAGGTTGTAAGGCAACAAAATAGGAAAAATGCCAAAAATACCTTCGCAAGCCACTGTATATGCGTATATTAACCATCACGGTTAGAACCAGTTCAGACCTTTATTTTGCTGGTCGGAACAGTAGTACGGAGCAAAAAAAAAGATGGTTCTGTTCAGAAAGAAACGATTGGAAAATAATTGGGGTTCCAATCCCTGATTCAGAGTAATGTTTTTTTTATTTTTATTATTATTATTTTTTTACAAGAGAAACAATAGTCCACAAACCCAATAAAAGGCTGGTTTGATTAGGGAAAACATTGCTTTCAATTTTCACACAAAACCAAATTCAAATTCCACCCAGTATTGCAACCCATTATTTGAATTCAATAGAAAGTATGATTGAAATGCACTGAAAGATGATATGCATACTAACCATTATATTCAACATTTACAATGTAATGATAGTGTGTGAAACAAAATGAAAATTGATATTGAATGAATATAGAAATTCATATACAATATGTTAACATTCGTTGTAAAAAGCCTAATAACATCATTTACAGCAGGGGGGGAAATTAATAACTGTAATAGCAGCCATCTTTAAGCTCAGCATTCAGACATGGTCATGATATTATTGTGCTCTCTTAAAAAGCCCAGCCAGTGCCGACAGGGAAAACAATATAGCGCTTTGTTATCTATCTCTATCCTACAGCTTTAAAGAGAAGGATTCTTTGTCATAGAATGAGCATGAGCAGACTGAGGAGGAGATCTATCATTGTAGAGCGTCAGTAGGCTTTCGTGTGTAAATCATGTGTCACATGGCCGGCAAGTTCATTCTCCGGCCACAGAATACATTTAGGCTTCCACTTCTCCCATTTAATTGAGTGCTTCCAGCAGTTGGTGGTGTTGTATATAGATTCTTGTTTTTTAATCATACAACTTTTCATTATTTGTTTCATTAACTGTCCTGTGAACTCAAACCAGAAGAAGAAGTAGCTTTATTAACTCAAAACATTGTATTGTTTTTGTATTGTTTTTTAATTATTATGCTGCCCCAAAGGGAATGACTGTCAGAACAGTTCAGGTTTTAATGTGACAAAGTTTTGACAGCAGGACAAGATAAACAACTGACAAAACTGTGGTAAACTTAAGACTTTGAATTTCTCCCATCAGGGTAATCTGTCCTGTACACGTTAAAGTACCTTTTTTTCTGAAGTCTTGGCTGATTTCTTTTGATTTTCCAATGATCTCAAGCAAAGAGGCACTGAGTTTGAAGGTAGGCCTTGAAATACTTCCACAGGTACACCGTCAATTGAGTCAAATGATGTCAATTAGCCTATCAGAAGCTTTTAAAGCCATGACATCATTTTCTGGAATTTTCCAAGCTGTTTAATGGCACAGTCAACTTAGTGTCAACTTCTGACCCACTGGAATTGTGATACAGTGAATTACAAGTGAAATAATCTGTCTGTAAACAGTTGTTGGGAAAATGACTTGTGTCATGCACAAAGTAGATGTCCTAACCGACTTTCCCAAACGATACATTTTTAACAAGACATTTGTGGAGTGGTTGAAAACAAGTTTTAATGACTCCAAGCTAAGTGTATGTAAACTTCAGCCTTCAACTGCATATTCCTGATCTCTATTATGGCTAAGTAGCTCTTATTATAGCTACATACTGACGTAGAATATTACTTACAATATGTGGACAACTATAAATACCTAGGTGTCTGGTTAGACTGTAAACTCTCCTTCCATACTCACATTAAGCATCTCCAATCCAAAATGAAATCTAGAATCAGCTTCCTATTTTGCAACAAAGCCTCCTTCGCTCATGCTGCCAAACATACCCTCGTAAAACTGACTATCCTACCGATCCTTGACTTTGGCGATGTCATTTACAAAATAGCCTCCAACACTCTACTCAGCACATTGGATGCAGTATATCACAGTGCCATCCATTTTGTCACCAAAGCCCTTTATACTACCCACCACTGCGACCTGTATGCTCTCGTTGGCTGGTCCTCGCTACATATTCGTCGCCAAACCCGCTGGCTCCAGGTCATCTATAAGTCTTTGCTAGGTAAAGCTCCGGCTTATCTCAGCTCACTGGTCACCATAACAACACCCACCTGTAGCACGCGCTCCAGCAGGTACATTTCACTGGTCATCCCCAAAGCCAACACCTCCTTTGGCCGCATTTCCTTCCAGTTCTCTGCTGCCAATGACTGGAACGAATTGCAAACATTACTGAGGTTGGAGACTTACATCTCCCTAACTAACTTTAAGCATCAGCTGTCAGAGCAGTTTACCGATGGCTGCAGCTGTACACAGCCCATCTGTAAATAGCCCATCCAACCAACTACCTACCTCATCCCCATAATTGTTTTTGTTTTTCTGCTCTTTTGCACACCAGTATGTCTACTTGCACATCCTCATCTGCACATCCATCACTCCAGTGTTAATTGCTAAATTGTAATTACTTAGCCACTATGGCCCATTTATTGCCTTACCTCCTTACTTAATTTGGACACACTGTATATAGATTATAGATTTCTCTATTGTATTTTTGATAGTACGTTTGTTTATCCCATGTGTAACTCTGTGTTGTTGTTTTTGTCGCCCTGCCTTGGTTTATCTTGGCCAGGTCGCAGTTGTAAATGAGAACTTGTTCTCAACTGGCCTACCTGGTTAAATAAATGTGAAATAAAAAAAATAAAAAAATACAGTGCTTTCGGAAATATTCAGACCCCTTGACTTTTTCCACATTTTGATACGTTACAGCCTTATTCTAAAATTGATGAAATTATTTTATTTCCTCATCAATCTACACACAATATCCCATAATGACAAAGCAAAAATAGATTTGTGAAATATCACATTTACATAACTATTCAGACCCTTTACTCAGTACTTTGTTGAAGCACCTTTGGCAGCAATTACACCCTCGAGTATTATTGGGTATGATGCTACAAGCTTGGCACACCTGTATTTGGGGAGTTTCTCCCATTTTTCTCTGCAAATCCTCTCAAGCTCTGTCAAGTTGGATGGGGAGCATTGATGCACAGCTATTCAGGTCTCTCCAGTGATATCCGGGCTCTGGCTGGACCTCTCAAGAACATGCAGAGACTTGTGCTGAAGCCACTCCTGCATTGTCTTGGCTATGTGCTTAGGGTCATTGTCCTGTTGGAAGGTGAACCTTTGCCCTAGTCTGAATTCCTGAGCACTCTGGAGCAGGTTTTCATCAAGGATCTCTCTGGACTTTGTTACATTCATCTTTCCCTCAACCCTGACTAGTCTCCCAGTCTCTACTGCTGATGAACATCCCCACAGCATGATGCTGCCACCACCATGCTTCACTGTAGGATGGTGCCAGGTTTCCCCCAGAGGTGACTCTTGGCATTCAGGCCAAAGAGTTCAATCTTGGTTTCATCAGACTGAGAATCTTGTTTTTCATGGTCTGAGAGTTCTTTAGGTGCCTTTTGACAAACTCCAAGCGGGCTGTCATGTACCTTTTACTGAGAAGTGGCTTTTGTCTGGCTACTCTATCATAAACGCCTGATTGGTGGAGTGCTGCAGAGATGGTTGTCATTATGGAAGGTTCTTCCTTCTCCAAAAAGGAACTTTGGAGAAGTTGACCATGGCCCTTCTCCCCCAATTGCTCAGTTTGACCAGGCAGCCAGCTCTAGGAAGAGTCTTGGTGGTTCCAAACCTCTTTCATTTTTTGGGGATCTTCAATCCTGATGATTTTTTTTGTTACCCTTCCCCAGATCTGTCCCTTGACACAATCCTGCCTCGGAGCTCTACAGATAATTCCTTCGAACTCATGGCTTGTTTTTTTTTCTCTGACATGCACTGTCAACCGTGGAACCTTATGTAGACAGGTGTGTGTCTTTCCAAGTCATGTCCAATCAATTGAATTTACTACAGGTGGACTCCAATCAAGTTGTAGAAACATCTCAATGATGATCAATGGAAACAGGATGCAAGTGAGATCAATTTTGTATCTCATACTATTGCAAAGGGTCTGAAAACTCATGCAAATAAGGTATTTCTGTTTTTTGTTCTTAATACTTTTTTTTTTTAAATAACAAAAAACTGTTTTTCTTTGTCATTATGGGGTATTGTGTGTAGATTGAGTTTTTTAATTTAATACATTTTAGAATAAGGCTGTAATGTGGAAAAAGTCAAGGGTTCTGAATACTTTCTGAATGCACTGTAGCTACAATGGTGGCTACATTACTTACTATTACGGCTACATGGCTACTATTATGCCTACATAGTGTGGCAGATGGCAGTGAGAGGTGAGGGGAGTGGTAGTTGAGGAGAGATATCTTGCAGGCTCCACCCCCAAGCCTTATATGGACTTCCTGCCTCAACGAGGAAAGGCTGGTGGTTGTTAAGCCAGGGAGCGCTTGGGGATAAAGGAGGAAGCAGCCTGCACAAAGGGGCAAAGGAGGTGAGAGACAAGAGAGGTATGAAGAGTGAGAAAACGAGAGCAAAATCTGTGTGATTGCCTGTTGTGACCTGGACTGTTGGACTACCCCCCGTGTACAGGATTGGCTGAGGACCCGAGTGTGAGGATTACCCCTGGAAAATAGAACGGACAAAGAGATGGTGATTGGTGAATTCTCCCTTCTTTCCCCGTGTATGAAAATCCCTGATAAACTTCCCCTTTGCATTCTATTTGTGCTACTGGTTCCTGTTTTGTTATTGAATTGGTGACGTGGAAACCCCACACCCTTGATCTTGCTACAATAGATGCTATTTGTGCTACTGTAAATAGCTACTATAGCTAATAGCTACATAACCTGACCTGCAGGTTTAGTCACTCATTCAAGACATCTATATGACAACTGAGATGCAGGACTCCAAATACAATTTCTTTGCTTCACTTTCGGCACAAATATTCATCTTATGTCATAAAATAATGTGAGCACTCAAATTGTCAGACAGCTCCCACTCTGAGCTCTCATCATCCTTCTCCCAAGCATTTCTATTTAATTTAAGTGTTCTGGGAAGTACATACATTTTATTTTAATGACGTTTCTCAAGTTGACTGATCTGTAATGTAAGCTGTTCCAGTCCAAGTTTTCTTTCTATCTTCTTTGTGTGACTCTCATATACGGGACTTTTCTCCTATTAAAAGAATGTGTTGATTATTTAATGTAAAGGTAGACTTAGCAACAATGCATCATCATACAGACCTCAAACAATATTTTAAATATATCAAGACTGCCCCATAACATCTCCGTAAGTTTCCCATAACATCACCCTAACATCCCCATAATGTTTCCACAACTTTTGCATAATAGTCCCGTAACATACCCATCATTTTTCCATAATGTTCCCACAACTTCCACATAATGTTCCCATAACAGTTTAGGTTTTATTCATTTGCACCAAAGAAAAGGGTGAAAGACAAAACAGTGTGCAGGTGAGGTTGGAAGCCCAAAAAGGCTTATATAAAAACCACACCATAAATGTATCTCCATAATGTTCCCTTAACATCACCATACCATCCCCACAATGGTTCCATAACATCACAACACCCCCATAATGTTCTCACAACATCCCCATAAAGACCCCATAATGTTCCAATAACATTACCATAATGTCACTGATGTTCCCATAAAATCTCCATAATATTCCCATAACATCACAACATTCCCATACGGTACCTATAATATCCTCATAATGTTCCCATAATGTCCCCAAAACATTACTATAATGTTCCTATAGTGTCCCCAAAACATCATAATGTACCCAAAACATAACCATAAGGCTCCCAGAATGTCCTCGTAAAATTGCCATTTCATCACTATAACAAACACATTTCCAAAAACCTTGACAGGCATTATCATGAGCTCATGCTAACAAGCATTATACAACTGCATGTACTCAATAACCACTCATAAATGAATAGGCAACAGTATACCAAATGCTACTTACTGAAATGATATTGAAAGCAGTGAAATTGACCCGAAACACATCAAAGACATGGCAGATGTCGTCAGCCATGCAAAATCATTGAGATATCAAAAGAAGAAATCGAATCACATTCTATTTGTAACATGCTTCATAGACAATAGGTATAGACTAACAGAAATAGTTGCACAGTGAACAACAAATACAAATAACATGTAAAAAATAACATGGCTAGATATAGGGAGGAAAAAATAACATGGTTGTATACCGAGTCGATGTGCAGGGGTACGAGGTAATTGAGGTAGCTATGCACTTTACATATATACTGAACAAAAATATAAACGCAACACAAAACAATTTCAACGATTTTACTGAGTTACAGTTCATATAAGGAAATCAGTCAATTTAAATAAATTCATTAGGCCCAAATCTATGGGTTTCACCTAACTGGGCAGGGGCGCAACTATGGGGGGGGACTGGGAGGGCATAGGCACACCCACTTGGGAGCCAGGCCCAGCCAATCAGAATGGGTTTTTCCCCACAAAAGGGCTTTATTACAGACAGAAATACTCCTCAGTTTCATCAGCTGTCCAGGTGGCTAGTCTCAGACAATCCTGCAGGTGAAGAAGCCGGATGTGGAGGTCACGGGCTGGCGTGGTTACACTTGGTCTGCAGTTGTGTGGCTGGTTGGACGTACAGCCAAATTCTCTAAAACAACATTGGAGGCAGCTTATGGTAGAGAAACCTTAAATTCTCGGGAAACAGCTCTGGTGGACATTCCTGTAGTCAGCATGCAAATTGCACTCTCCTTTAAAACTTGACACATCTGTGACAAAACTTCACATTTTAGAGTGGTCTTTTATTGTCCCCAGCACAAGGTGCGCCTGTGTAAAGATCATGCTGTTTAATCAGCTTCTTGTCAGGTGTATGGATTATCTTTGCAAAGGAGAAATGCTCGCTAACGGGTGGAAACAAATTTATGCAACAAATTTGAGAGACATTTTATTTCAGCTCATGAAACATCGGACCAACACTTTACATGCTGCGTTTATATTTTTGATCAGTATAGGTAGGGGTAAAGTGACTAGCAGCAGCGTATTTTTTTTTGTGTGTGTGTGTGTGTGTGTGTGTGTGTGTGTGTGTGTGTGTGTGTGTGTGTGTGTGTGTGTGTGTGTGTGTGTGTGTGTGTGTGTGTGTGTGTGTGTGTGTGTGTGTGTGTGTGTGTAATGTGGGCGTACGTGAGTATGCATGTGTGTGACTGTTATGTGGGTGTGTGTGTTGTAGTGTCAGTGTACAGTATAGTATGTACAGTAAGTACAGTATGTTTGAGTGTGTGGTTAGAGTCCAGTGTGTGTGCATAGAGTTAGTGCAAAAAAGGATCAATGCAGGGAGTCCGGGAAGCCATTTGATTAGCTGTTTGCGGTCTTGTTTAGAAGTCTTATGGCTTGGGGGTAGAAGTTGTTCAGGGTCCTGTTGGTTCCAGACGTGGTGCATTGGTACGTCTTTGAACTTTTTTGGGCCTTCCTCTGACACCGCCTGGTATACTGGGTACTGCATGGCAGGGAGCTCGGCACAGTGGTGTACTGTAACATACGTACTACTCTCTGTAATGCATTGCGGTCGGACACCAAGCAGTTGCCATACCAAGCTGTGATGTAGCCAATCAAAATGTTCTTGATGGTGAAGCTGTAGAACTTTTTGATGATCTGAGGGCCCATGCCAAGTCTTTTCAGCCTCCTGAGGAGGAAGAGGCGTTATCCTGCCCTCTCTTTACGACGATGTTGGTGTGTTTGGACCATGACAGATCCTTAGTGTTGTGGACACCGAGGAACTTGAAGCTCTCAACCCCCTCCACTACGGCCCTGTCGATGTGAATGGGGTGTGCTCTGCCTTTCCTGTAGTACACAATCAGCTCATTTGTCTTACTGACATTTGTCTTACTGAGAGGTTGTTGTCCTGGAACCACACTGCCACGTCTTAGACCTCCTCCCTATAGGCTGTCTCATCGTCATGGGTGATCAGGCCTACCACATTGTGTCGTCGGCAAACTTAATGATGGTGTTGGAGTCGTACGCGGCCACGCAGTCGTGGGTGAACAGGGAGTATAGTAGGGGACTAAGCACGCACCTCTAGAGGGGCCCCCTTGTTGAGAGTCAGCATGGCGGATGTGGTGTTGCCTACCCTCACCACATGGGGGCGGCATGTCTGGATGTCCAGGAGCCTGTTGCAGAGGGAGGTGTTCAGTCCCAGTGACCTTAGCTTAGTGATGAGATTCAGTGTTCAACTATTGTGTTGAACACTGAGCTGTAGTCAATGAACAGCATTCTCACGTAGGTGTTCCTTTTGTCCCAGTGAGAAAGGGAAGTGTGGAGTTCAATACAGATTGCGTCATCTGTGGATCTGTTGGGGTGGTATGCGAATTGGAGTGGGTCCAGGGTGTCTGGGATGATGATGTTGATGTGAGCCATACCCAGCCTTTCAAAGCATTTTTCATGGCTACAGATGTGTGCTATGGGGCAATAGTCATTTAGACATGTTACCTTGGCATTCTAGGGCACAGGGACTATGGTGGTCTGCTTGAAACATGTAGGTATTACAGACTGGGTCAGGGAGAGGTTGAAAATGTCAGTGAAGACACTTGCCAGTTGGTCAGCTCATGCTCTGAGTACGCGTTCTTGTAATCCGTCTGGCCCTGCGGCCTTGTGAATGTTAACCCGTTTAAAGGTCTTACTCATATCGGCTAATCGCACACCCATTCAGTGCCAAGGCATTATGTTTGAACATTTTTCAGCAAAGAATCAAACCAATAGACAATATCTGCAAGGAAACTGAGACAGCTTTTTACAGACTGCCACATCAAAACGCAGAAAGCCTAAAAATAATACAAAAAGTCTTATCAGACGAGCAATCCCTGATGTTAATGAAGGTGTCACACATTGCACAAAGAAAGTTGTGCCTGGCATTCTTCCATTTTTCGGCTGCCTACACCAGTGACATTTCATCTCACATTCAAAGAGCGCATAGGCCCTTAATGAAATGCATAATTAACATATTCTAATTGTGCTGAGCACAGTGATGGTTTTGACAGAGCTCACTTTCCATGTCTAATTCAATGCTAATTTAATCTGTTCTTTTCCCGCCGACATGACCTTTTCTTGATTGAGTTTCACCGCACAGAATTTTTTGATGGATTGATTTATCAACCTCTTGGATTGCAACAAAAGCAGCAATTTCAAACAGAAAAAAAGAGACGGTTGGAGAAAAGTAAGACAATGGAGACACCAGACATTAAATTAGGTGACAGGAGAGATGGAAAGAAAACACATTAATTAAAATGGAATAAAGTCAGGCAACCTGAAACTGTGTCCATCAGTGATATATTATGTTATAAAAGCCTTCCTCTGTGACATACAGTGCCAGTCCAAAGTTTGGACACACTACTCACTCAATGATTTTTCCTTATTTTTACTATTTTCTACATTGTAGAATAATAGTGAAGACATCAAAACTATGAAATAACACACATGGAAATATCTAGTAACCAATAAAGTGTTAAACAAATTAAAATATATTTTAGATAGTGGGACTATCATTTGTTTTTCAACAGGACAATGACCCAACACACCTCCAGACTGTGTAGTGGCTATTTGACCAAGAAGGAGAGTGATGGAGTGCTACATCAGATGACCTGGCCTCAACAATCACCCGACCTCAACCCAATTGAGATGGTTTGGGATGAGTTGGACCGAGGAGTGAAGGAAACGCAGCCAACAGTGCTCAGCATATATGTGGGAACTCCTTCAGGATTGTTGGAAAAGCATTCCTCATGAAGCTGGTTGAGAGAATGCCAAGAGTATGCAAAGCTGTCATCATGGCAAACTGTGGCTACTTTGAAGAATCTCAAATATAAAATATATGTTGATTTGTTTAACACTTTTTTGGTTACTACATTATTCCATGTGTGTTATTGCATCGTTTTGATGTCTTCACTATTATTCTACAATGTAGAAAATTGTAAAAAATAAAGAAAAACACTTGAATGAGTAGATGTGTCCAAACTTTTGACTGGTACTGTATGTTGTCTCTTGAATATTTAATTCTAGCTGATCTAATGGGACACATTTTCGCAGTCATTTAATCACACTTGCTGAACATTGCTTAAGCCATTCAGCTGGCTTACCTTTAAGAGGATTAGTGGGAAAATGGTAAAGCTTCCTTTTACAAGAAAAGGGGAGACCAACTCTATTCATGAATCTTCTAAATCTTCTAAATCTTCTGAATATTTACTAAAGCTCAGAAGACATCCCCTACTTGAGACTGAAATAGGGGTTTCAAATATGTCAATGTCTTGCAATCTGAGCACCTCTCCTTTTCTATTGTGCAGAATACACAAAATATTCACCCAAAATGTGAAAGCCTCTGGAAGTATTAGAACATTTTTTTCTCTTGTGTCATTTTGAATGATTCAAGTAAATGGACTAGTCTTTTTCTGAACCATATTATGTTGTGTGGACATTACAATGCAATATGAATCTTTGGATAAATGTGAGATTTTTACAACAGTAAATGCCAAATTGACACAGTGTTCCAAGGTCCTTCCAATGGCTGTTTCTAATCCTGGTCTTTCTCTAAGTGAAAATATTGGTATTGAAATTGGGTGCAGGAACTGGGAATCCTAGGAAACGTGCAGCTGTCCGTCCGTCCGTCAGTCAGTCAATCAGTCAGTCAGTAGCAGGGATGGGGGGATTATGCAGGGCTCAGAGCGGTAATTGAACACCGCCGGGCCCGCCCTCATTTACATCTCTCCCTTCTGCCGCATCTTTGATTGGCAGCTGTACATGAAATGCCACATCAGTTGAAAGTATGTTGTGAGCTGGCACTAACAATCCCGTGACTCCGGGGAAACCTGCCATATTGTAATTTGGTTATCAGGCATGAAGGAAATCATTCTAATTGCCAGGAAATGTGAGGCAGAATAAATACTTCATTGCTGCAAGTTGCCCAGGGTGACAGTTCTTATTTAATATACAAGAGTGTCCTGTTGCCTGCAGGATTTGTGGAAGGGAAATGGAGGGAAGCAAATGGAATGAGGGGAAGGGCAACAAAGGGAAAGGAAGGAAAGGGAAGAGGGAAAGGTGAAAGGAAGGGAACAGAAAGGAAAGGAAGGGAAGATAAAGGAAAGGTAGGGAAGATAAAGGAAGGGTGGGGTGGGAAGATGAAGGGAATGGAAAGGAAAGGAGGGGAAGGAAGGGAAGGGAAATGAAAGGAAGGGAAGGGAAAAATATGTGAAATGAAGGGAAACTAAAGGAAGGAATGAGAAAGGAAAAGAAGGGATAGGAAGGGAAAATGAAATGAAGGGAAGATGAAATGAAGGGAAGATGAATGAAGGGAAGTGAATGGAAAAGAAGTGAAGGGAAATTACAGGAAGGGAAGGGAAGTGAAAGGAAGGGAAGATAAGGGAAAGAAAAGGAAAGGAAGAGAATGGAAAGGAAGGGAAGATAAAGGAAAGGAACGGAAATGAAAGGAAAGAGAAAGATTGGAAAAGGGAAGGGAAGGGAAGAGAATGGAAGGGAAGGAAGGGAAGAAAAGGGAAGGGAAGTGGATGGAGGAAAATGGAAAGGAAGAGAAAGGAAGGGAAAGGAAAGGAATAGCAAGGAAAGGGGAAGGGAAGGGCGGGAACAGAAAGGAAGAGAAAGGAAGAGAAAGGAAGAGAAAGGAAAATGGAAAGGACGGAAAGGGAATGAAAGGAAAGGGAAAGGGTAAGGAGAAGGAAAGGGAAGGAAGGGAAGAGAAAGGAAGAGAAAGGGAAAGGACGGAAAGGGAATGAAAGGGAAAGGGTAAGGAGAAGGAAAGGGAAGGGAAGGGAAAGGAAAGGGAGGGAAAGGAAGGGGAAGGAAGGGGACGGAAAGGAAAGGAATGGAAGGGAAAGGAAAAGAAAGAAAGAAAAAGGAAGGGAACGGGTGGAAAGGAAAGGGTGAGGGGAAGGAAGGGATTGGAAGGGAAACAGAAATTAAGGGAAGGGAAAGGATATTAAAGGAAAGGAAAGGAAGGGGAGGGGAGGAAGGGGAGGGGGAAGGAAGGAAGGAAGGAAGGAAGGAAGGAAGGAAGGAAGGAAGGGAAAGGGAAAGGTAAAGGAAAGGGAAACCCATCAAGACAGTCATGAAGAGCGAATGGAAGGTAGAGGAAAGTGGGGGGAAGGGGGGAGGGAAGGAAGAGAAGGGAAAGGAATGGCAAGGGAAAGGGAAGGAGGGGAATATGAAGGGAAGGGAAAGGAAGGGAAAGTAACAGAAAGGAACGGAAGGGAAAGGAAGGGAATGGAACGGAAAGGAAGAGAAAGGAAGGGAAAGGAAGAGGAGAAGGGAAAGGGAAATGGAAAGGAAGGAAAGGGATGGAAAGGGAGGGAAAGGGTAAGGAAAAGGGAAGGGAAAGAAGGGAAGGGAAAGGAAGAGAATGGAAAGGAAGGGAAAGGCTATTAAAGGAAAGGAAGAGAAGGGACCGAAAAGAACAAAAAGGAAGGGCAAGGAAAGAAAGGAAGGGAAAGGGAAAGAGAAAAGGGAAGGGGTGGGGTGGAAAGGAAAGGGTGAGAGGAAGGAAGGGATTGGAAGGGAAACGGTAATTAAGGGAAGGGAAACGAAAGGGAATATAAAGGAAGGGAAGGGAAAGGGAATATAAAGGAAGGGAAGGGAAAGGGAAAGGAAAGGGAATATATAGGAAGGGAAGGGGAAGGGAAGGTGAAGGAAGGGAAGGGAAGGGAAAGGAAGGGAAAGGAAATTAAATGAAGGCAAGGAAGGAAGGAAAGGAAGGGGAGGAAAATTAAGGGAAGGGAAAGGTAAGTGGAAGGGAAACACATCAAGACAGTCGTGAAGAGGGAAGGGAAGGTAGAGGAAAAGAAGGGAAGGGTGGAAGGGAAAGGAATGGCAAGGGAAGGGAAAAGGAAGGAAGGGAAAGGAAGGGAACGGAAAGGGAATGGAAAGGAAAGGAAGGATAGGGAAAATAAATTAAAGGAAAGGAAGAGAAGAGAAGGGACCGAAAAGAAAGGGAAGGCAAAATAAATAGAAAGGAAGGGAAAGGAAATGGAAAATAAAGAAAAAGGAAGGGAAGAGGTGGAAAGAAAATGGTGAGGGGAAGGAAGGGATTGGAAGGGAAATAGAAATTAAGGGAAGGGTAAGGGAAGGGTAAGAGAAGGGTAAGGGAAGGGGAAGGGAAGGGAATGGAAAGGGAAGGGAAAGGGGAGGAAGGTGAAGGAAGAGAAGGGAATGGAAAGGAAATTAAAGGGGAGGAGAGGAGAGAGAGATAAATATAGAGAGAGAGATAAATAGGGACATACATAAGGGGAGAGAGATTGAGAGAGATAAATAGGGAGATACATAGGGGGAGAGATAGAGAGAGAGATGGGGGAGGGAGGTACATAGAGATTCATCAATCTAATTATACATAAATACCAGGGTTAACCTTTTACGGGGGCAGCCCGACACCGGTACACTTATGACAACATCCAGCTCAAAGTGCAGGGCGCAAAATTCAAAATCATTTTTTTTTAAATATTTAACTTTCACACATTAACAAGTCCAAGACACCAAATGAAAGGTGCACATCTTGTGAATCAAGCCAACATGTCCGATTTTTAAAATGTTTTACAGGGAAGACAAAATATGTAAATCTATTTGCTAACCACGTTAGCAAAAGACACAACTTTTCTAACTCCATCAGTTTCTTACTCCATCAGGTGCTATCACAAATTCAACCAAATAAAGATATAAATAGCCACTAACCAAGAAACAAATTCATCAGATCACAGTCTGATAACATATTTATTGTATAGCATATGTTTTGTTCGAAAAATTTGCATATTTCATGTATAAACCATAGTTTACATTTCAGCTACAATCCGAAATTGCACCGAAAGCAGCCATAATATTTACAGACACCAACGTCAAATAGCTAATTACTCATCATAAAACATTTCTGAAAAATACATAGTCTGCAGCAATTGAAAGACAGGCATCTTGTGATTCCAAACAATATTTCCGATTTATTAAATGTTTTACAGCGAAAACAAAATGTATCGCTATATTAGCGTAGCTACAATAGACAGAAATAATTGGGCGCCCACGGCCAGTTCACATGCACGACAGATATATGAAATAACATCATAAAATGGGTCTTACTTTTGCTGATCTTTCATCAGAATGTTGAAGAACGTGTCCTCTGTCCAGATGAGTCGTTGTTTCGATTCAGAATGGCAAATTTCCCTCTTCAATTAGCATTGGCACTAGCCGAGTGGCATAAATTTCTCCAACGTAAACACAGTCAGAGGACGGAACACGGCAAAACTCCCGAATAAAGTTTCAATAATCTGATTAAACTATATTGAAAAAACATACATTACGATGATATGGTCACATGTATCAAAAAAAATTCGAGCCGGAGACGTTAGCCGTTCGTTACCAAGGCAAAACAGAAGTCAATCCCACTTCCTTCAGAGTACCGGAAGTGGACGGTCACGTCAAAGAAATAGTTTTTTTCCCACCACAGAGTAAGATGAGCACAAAAATGTCTTCTCTGACATCCTCTTTACACCAATAGGAAGGCGTATAGAGTGTCAGCAGACTCCTAAGTGTCAAGACCATGTATAGGCATCAAGTTGAAAAGAGCATCGATTTCTGACATTTCACTTCCTGGTCAGGAAAAGGGCTGCAGGAGGACTTCTGTTTCACTCAGAGAAATAATTCCAACTCTTTTAGAAACTAGAAAGTGTTTTCTATCCAAAAATAGTAATAATATTCATATTGTACGAGCAAGATTTGAGTAGGAGGCCGTTTGAAATGGGCACGATTTCACTGGCTACTCAACACTTTGCCTTGCAGCCATAAGAAGTTTTAAGAGAAACTGCGTCAACTTACACCCTTCAATGAAATGAACTGGAAGGTGTGACATGATGTGTGGATTATTTCTCAAGGGGGATAGGAGCTTCTCAATTCCAAATGCCTTGGTGTGGGTGGCTTAGACAATGATCGCTGTGGTTGGGCTATTATCCCCTGTGTCAGCAGGGATCGCCCTCACATTTGAAGAGGGCCACTCATCTGCATCCATGCCACTTTGTGAAAGATCATTAGCCTGGCTGTCAATTTCCCCCTAACAGCATCTGGATGCTATAATTACATCCTTCTCAAGTCCTCATATTGTCTTCATACCATTCCACTGCAGGACTGAAGACTGGATAGTCTGGAGAATACATAAACGCTTTCTGAGTTGCTCCCCCATTTGTTTAAGGAAGGTTATGGGAAGCATGAACGGTACAGTTGGTAGGCAAATTGCATAACGTAAATTGGAGAAAAAAAATGTGTACATACAGTATATGTAAACCTTACACTATGTGGTTTCACACTGTACCATGGCCCACAAAGATGTTCTGTCAAGAGATTTCGTTTCTGGTCTTGTAAGGTTTCATGTACTGCATCTACATGGACATTCATAAAATATCTGCCTTTTTCAGTTTTTGACTTTCAGACTTCACCAAGAGAGCACTATTAGAGGCTGACAGACAGACAGGCTGAAACGGACAGATCAGTCAAGGCTCACAGTTTCCCTGGTACCTCTTCATGTCTGGGATCACTAAGTGCTGAAAAGTGGTAGGAGAGGGGTTCAATGGTGAGGCATTTATTTGCTACCTGGTCAAGCAGAGCTGTATGTGAATTGACAAACTCAGGGCATCATTAGTACTACAGATGTAGGTGCTTCATTTGAGCCAGTTTGCCACAGCAGGAAAATAATCCTACAGCAATAGGAAATGTGAATTATTATTTGGATTAAAATTAAAGGACATTTTTCTTAAGGGAAAATCAAGTCTGAAAAGTCAAAGTGGAGGGGTGGTATCTCACGGGGGGAGTAGATAGTATATGTCTGGCTTCAAGGTGTTGTTGCCCCAGGTTACTTTATGTCTGGTCTGGTCAGTCAGTTGGTCTGCTGGTTAATCCCCCTCTAAGGGTCACACAGAAGCAGGGAGGCCCATTGTCATTTCCAGTCTGTTGCAATCAGATCACAAGGTGATCTGTACATTTTAGGGGAACAAAAGTATTGGGATAAATTCACTTAAATGTGTATTAAAGTAGTAAAAAGTTAAGTAATTGGTCCCATATTCATAGCACACATTTGTTCGATGCAGATAATTGTTTCAGATCATTTTATGCCCAAAAGAAATTCATGGTAAATAATGTATTGCATCATTTTGGATTGTCTTTTATTGTAAATAAGAATATAATATATTTCTAAACACTTCTACATTACTGTGGATGCTACCATGATTACGGATCATCCTGAATGAATCCTGAATAATGATGAGTGAGAAAGTTACAGGCGCACAATATCATACCCCCAAGACATGCTAACCTCTCACCATTACAATAACATGGGAGGTTTGCATTTTTTGGGGGGTATAATCATTATTCAGGATTCATTCAGGATGATCTGTAATCATGGTAGCATCCACATTAATGTAGAAGTGTTTATAAACTTTGTCTTATCTTATTTATAAAAATACCCTCAAATTAAAGCTGACAGTCTGCACTTTAACCTCATAGTCATTGTATAATTTCAAACCCAAAGTGCTAGAGGGCCAAAACAGCAAAAAAATGTGTCTCTGTCCCAACACTTTTGGAGCTCACTGTACGTAAATATGTGATATGTGACATCAACATATCTCGGGCTTCTTCTGGGGTATCTTAGGCCACTAACCACTCTTCTGACTATCTCCTTTGAACATTTTCTTCATAAAGGCTCATAAATCAATGCACCTGCGGACCAGTTTTCAGCCATTAATATGTCAGGTTAGGGTTGGAGCTAAAAAGAGGACGGGATGTCAGGATTTGTAGGGGTTGTGTTTACTTTGTTCAGAGTTATGTGAAGTGGTGTATTTGATGTAGCTTATTCATTATCTTGGCTTGTCCTCATACCTATCTATGTATTAATTTATTAATATTATTTATACTATTTATTTATTTATACTATCAATGTAATTATAGCTCTCTTTATACCTATCTATGAATTCATTTATTTATACTATTTACTGTATGTATACTTTATGTATGTATACTTTATACTATGAGCGTAGCATACTCTTTACTCCTACTGTATGTTTTGATTGTAAAATTATAGTTTATTTTAATTTTATTTAACCTTTATTTAACTAGGCAAGTCAGTTAAGAACAAATTCTTATTTACAATGATGACTTACTCCGGCCAAACCCTGACAACGCTGGGCCAATTGTGCGTCGCCCTATGGGACTCCCAATCACGGTCGGTTGTGATACAGCCTGGATATATATATATTTTTTTAATATTAAAATTTAGTATAGACTGTTCAACAAAACAACATTGTTTTACTTCCTCATTTGTGTCATTGGCTGATTTGATTGGACAGTCTACAAAAACATACAGAATCTAAAAGACTAGCACAAAATTATAGATTTTGTCCCAAATCTTGTGATGTTGTGGACTTCAAAAATATTGTCCTTACTGACGCTTGACGCAGCCGTGGTAGGGCAACATTTTTCCACACCTCATATTTGTGAGACATCAAACATTTTCCTGCATGGAACTTTTGGTAGTAGCTCTGGGCTGCCTGCGCATTCTGGGAAGATAGAAGAAAATAAAACAGCGTATTTAAACCAGGTCAGTCATGAATTGTATCACCAACTGTGTAACTTTGTCATAGTGTTTCAAGTTTTTGCTGAACCTGAACATATACAAAGTTGAATTCAAGATTGAGACCTCATATCACCATGTCAACAATAGGCTACTATTTCCTGTCTGATTTACAAATATGTGATCGTAATTTATATTTATAAGCAAAATAACAGCATACATGTATTGTCAATTGCCAACATCAATGCTTGCTGAAGTATCCTTAATAGGGAGCTTAACAATTGTGGAGAAAGGCAGCCTTCACAACTTTGAAGCACACGTACAACTTCAGATCAATTGATTTTAAGGTGCAGTGCAGCAAGAACTGGCCATACTAAAACTCAAAACTAAATCAAAATTTCAAAGTCTACGGAGCTCTCTACTTTTGAGACGGAGCACAGAGGAGTGGATTGGCAAGACTTCATTAACATGGTTGAGAAATAGGCAGCTCACTGGTCCACCTTGAAAAATAAAGGGGATACTTTATCAGATTGATTATCTTTACAAGACTGAAGAATAACCTTTCTTCTTCCACTCAGAAGTTGAAAAATAAATACTCTTGAACATCAAAGGTAGTCATAATTGACACGTTACATCCGTGTAAATAGATCAAACCGGAGAGAGAATTAAATTAAATAACCTTACAGTGTGATGGAGAGACGGGAGCTGGGTTAAGAGAAGAGTAGGCCCAATTATGCGTTTAGATTTCCCCCTTATACCACTCTGGTCATAAAAAAGAGTGTGAACTTGCTGGAGAGTGGAAGAGTTTGGAATGAGAAGGCTAAATAGAAAGAAAAAAAAGGAAAGGAAGTTTGAGTGACTCCTTCAACGAAGGAGATCTGTGGACATGTCAGTGTATTAGTGCTCTTGATTAGCATTTATAAAAGGCCCCGGCGCTCCATTATTTATATTCCTATTTAACCATGATTTGGTGTAGGGCACACTGTGATTAATCTTGTCACTAGGCCTGATTGACAGGGTCAAGTCTTCCTATTCCATTTTATAAAAAATACAAAAGGGAAATAAAACCCTAGATCCCTGGATGTGTCAGCTTCCTTCCCACAAAGTTCTATGTAATATAGAGATGCGTGTTCTTACGCACCCATCCACCGAACTTCGTAACGATTCTCTCCTATTTCCCTCTGTCCCTCCCTTCTCTATCTCTCTACATGTCTCTTTGTCTATCTCTCCACTCTCTCTACCTCCCTTCTCTCTCTCCCCTCTCTCACTCCCTTGTCTCTCTCTCCTGCCATCTTGTCATCTGATAGGTCAGGAATGTTTTAATTTTAAGGATAGATTCTGCATGTCAAGCAAGGTGGCATGATTGCGTGTAGTTCAGTAGATGAGATGTGAAAGGTGTAAAATAAGGAGATGAGATGTGAAGGGTGTAAAACAAGGAGATGAGATGTGAAGGGTGTAAAATAAGGAGATGAGATGTGAAGGGTGTAAAATAAGGAGATGAGATGTGAAGGGTGTAAAACAAGGAGAAGGAGATGTGAAGGGAGTAAAATAAGGAGATGAGATGTGAAGGGTGTAAAACAAGGAGATGAGATGTGAAGGGTGTAAAACAAGGAGAAGGAGATGTGAAGGGAGTAAAATAAGGAGATGAGATGTGAAGGGTGTAAAACAAGGAGATGAGATGTGAAGGGTGTAAAACAAGGAGATGAGATGTGAAGGGTGTAAAATAAGGAGATGAGATGTGAAGGGTGTAAAACAAGGAGAAGGAGATGTGAAGGGAGTAAAATAAGGAGATGAGATGTGAAGGGTGTAAAACAAGGAGATGAGATGTGAAGGGTGTCAAATAAGGAGATGTGATGTGAAGAGTGTAAAACAAGGAGATGAGATGTGAAGGGAGTAAAATAAGGAGATGAGATGTGAAGGGTGTCAAATAAGGAGATGAGATGTGAAGGGTGTCAAATAAGGAGATGAGATGTGAAGGGAGTAAAATAAGGAGATGAGATGTGAAGGGTGTCAAATAAGGAGATGAGCAAGAGAACAAAGAGGAAAGAAGTGCTCTCTTTATTTCACAGATTGAATGACTGTGAATATAGATTAAAGCAGGGGATCCACTGAGTGTGAAATTAACCCTTGATTACTGACGAATCTCAGAGTCGGAAGCAGAAAACAACTGTTTGAATTGTTTTTGTAATTGTTTTTGGAGAGTATAGGCCTGGGCCTAGATCACATTTCCCTGAATATCAACTTACCATGGTGGTAGCAGGCTAGCAGCATAAATGGCTGGGGATAGGTGACTACATTATTAACCATGCTGAAAATGCTAACAGAAAAAGACTGAGACATGATCTGAAATTCAGCGGCTTGGTTGCATCAGAGACTACTAACCTTTCTGTTAGATTGGGCTGCCTCCACAAGGACAGTGGCCTTGAAAATAACAATTAAAATGCAGAAATGAATGTTCATGGGGGATATTGAAATACTGTATGTCATGTCTTACTATTGCACTGTATTTTTAACATACTAGCCAGAAAGACCATTAGGTTAAAAACATTTTATTAGTTCATGATCTGATGAAAACAATGTCATTTCGTTAAAGTACCACTGTACCATATAAATTGTGAGAACTTAACGTCTCTAAATGTTTCATATTCAGTGTTCCTATAAGGTACTGTTACTCCAATCCAATCTAGTCAACCAGACTATTTTACTACCTACAAACCGATCCCCGACTGAAGCCAGAGTATCTACTGTAACATTACGTGTGTTCATCTTACTATATAGAGCAGGGCTCTCCAACTCTGTTCCTATAGAGCTACCCTCCTGAAGGTTTTCCCTCGAACCCCAGTTGTAACCTGGCTCAGCTTATCAACCAGATAATTATTAGAATCAGGTGTGGTAGATTAGGGTTGGAGTGAAAACCTACAGGATGGTAGCTCTCTAGGAACAGGGTTGGAGAGCCCTGATATAGACACATATTATCAAGCAGTCATCCAGAGAAGGAAACAAGATATCTCTTCATTTAGACCTGCTGTTCACAACTCAGATGCAGGAAGTGTACCGCCTCAACCAGAGGGTCTGCGTCCCAAATAGCACCTGATTCCTTATATAGTGCACTATTTGTTACCAACGCCCATAAGCATAGGGTGCCATTTGAGTGTGTAGATGTTCACGTGATTAGCGATAATTAAGTGAGGACTCGTTTGTATATTAACTTATCTTAAATAAGCGTGAGTTCAATTAGTTTTTTTGTCATATTATTTTGTAATCTGATTTTCGTGAAGTGTCTATTTCATTAGATTTAAAGTCTTGAGCATTTAGATTTTTTAGATTTTTATTTTTTGACAGCTGCTGCATGAAGCCATAGTCCCACCCTCACTAGAACACAGTAAGAAGTTAAGATGCAGATAAATACACACCAAAATATGTTACAGATACGATAAACATTTCCATCATTCAGAATGTTAGTGAATACACAGCATCCAGCACAGCAAACAATCAATCAATCATATAATATAATACACATAATACATATAATACAATAATAACAGACACTAAAATAAGGTTTTGGTGAAGGTTTATGGGAGTTTTTAGATGGTCAGTGAAATCTCTAACAGTGGCAATTGTGCAGTATTCACATCATATCACAGTGCACAACCTAGATAGAATACTACACAGGTAAGGGCCTTATATTCTTCTACCTACGTGTATGCTCAGGTTGACGTTTCATCTTGTTCTGGAGTCAGAGCTGAGCGATTTCCACCTAGATGGGCCAGCTGCAAAGTAAAAAATTAGCCATACAGTATATTGTAAAATGTGCTTTTTGGTCTTAATTTAAGGTTTAGGATAGGAATAAAGTTAGCATTGAGGTTAAGGTTAGCATGTGGTGGCATATTTCTGCTTTACCAAATGAGGAGAGTTACAAACTACAGACCAGTCAGAGTTATACTTAAACTCCATCTTTAATAATAATAAGCTTTGCAATAGCATTTGTCTTTCAACAATTCACTATTTGTGAACAACACTATAGTCCAAAAGGATACATTCTAATGACAAGTATCTCACATAAGCATATTATGCAAATAAAACATCTTAATTGTCTATGTTACCCAACTAATTTTGATTCATCCGCCACAAGGATTCAGTTTAAAATCAGATTGTATGACTCTGTGGCTGTGCCAGCAAGTGACTACCCTGAAGAGCTGCCTCCAGTACGAGTCATCCCAATATATGCCAACATGCTACCTATGTGGGCATGACCATGACAAGTTGCATACAATAACACATGTACCTTGTCTCTCCTTTAACGCACAGCCACACATCTGATTTGCACCTAGTTCTCCTGGATGGACCAACAAGGGAGGAGGAGGGCAGATAAAGTGACAAATAAAGTGGCATAATGAATCTAAAAGACATACATTCATTCAGATCAAACGCACTCAGGAGCGAGTCATGCTCCGGTAAATCTCTGTCAGGGCTGCCAGGCTACAGGACGAGAAGGGGGTAAACCTCTAACCTCTGACAGGGCTGCTTGGATACAGCAGGGGAAGGGATTAACCTCTGACCTCTGACTGGGCTGCTTGGATACGGCAGCGGAAGGGATTAACCTCTGACTGGGTTACATGGATACAGGAGAGCAAGGGGTGAACCTCTGACATGGCTGCCTTGATACAGGAGCGGAAGTGGTGAACCTCTGACCTCGGACAGGGCTGTCTGGCTACAGCAAGGGGAGGGAAGGGAAGAGAGGGGTGGGGAGATGATGAGCTAGCACGCATAAAATCAAAATTCTCCCAGTGTATGTACCTACAATGGTGCAAATGGCTGTCTTCTGTCCTCTCAATGGCAGCCAGGCCAATTAAGCTTAATTCTCTAACAAAACACCTTGGAAATCCCCACAAGGATTGTTTTTTCTGTACATGAAAAGCTTTGGACGGATGTGTAAACCTGAGAGAGAGTGGGTTGGTTGGACACAAGAAATTAAGACAATATAGTGTTATAGTAGGAAACCAGTAACATCATGACAGACAGACAGACAGACAGACAGACAGACAGACAGACAGACAGACAGACAGACAGACAGACATACATACATACATACATACATACATACATACATACATAAATACATACATACATACATTCATAGACCGCTATGATGGGTGTTGAGTGAGAGGGAAAGGTGAGATAATCAATTAAAGCTGGCAGTAATTGGGAGCGTGTAAAGCCCATAATGTGCATTCTCTCTCTCTCTCTGATGGCCGATGAACCCCCCCCATCATCATCCATTGGATCTCAGGTGCTTAGCCATGCAGATCTGCCTGACAGCCCAGTAGATCTCTGTCTGCCTAATTGGACAGTATAGAGTTGTTTATGGATATTGCAGACATTTAGGACTCTGTTGGGGGCTGCACAAAAAATCATTAGCAAAGGGCTCCTGTAACTGGACTGTCAGCCTCACTCCACTAACATCAAAAGCACCACAAAAAATAAATGTTTATTTTGTAATGTAACAGTACACTTGGTTGACGTTCAAACGTGTTACACTTAAGCAGACAGTGTTATCCAGAGTTACAGTAGTGAGTGCATCTTTTTTGTACTCTTTCATACTTGTCCCCCGTGGGAATCAAACCTACAACCGGGGGATTGCAGGCGCCTGCTCTACCAACTGAGCCACATGGGACATATGATATGTCCTGTGTTATAATGTGGATAGCTGAAACACCGGCAGCTTGTCTTACAGATGTAGGATCTTACTGTATTACACTTTTGTCAGCTAGTGATTAACAATTTCATTTATATTTTATTTGAGATGAACTTCTGATTTACATAAATTCACTGAAAACCCACACTAACACACGGTTATATTAACAGTGTTGCACTTTTCATGGAGCCTACTTTTGGCCAGCTAATAGCCTAACCACTGATCAAGCAACATTGTGGACTAAACATGAAAATCCTGTTGCTGCAGGATTATTTTGCTGTGACAATATAGGTCAAATTAAGATCCTTCATCTGTAACACTCTCACTGCGGGTATTTGATGTGCTAGCAAGGTGGTATAATTTTAATTAGCAAGCCAATCCATCTGTAGGAATGTTATTGAATCGCAATGTTTACAAATATAGTAATAGTTCAGATGGGAAGTGTGCATGTCATTGATTATGTAAATTGATGTATTTGGTGATGAACATGACTGATAGGCCTTGTACATGTGTATTGGGGTATTTGGTAAGATACTGTAGCATTGAGGTTAGCATGCTCCTCTGCTAGTCTCTCTGTGTCTGTTAACATATCCACAACAGCTTTCTATTAGAAGAGTAGCAACGACAAGCAATAATGACCCTCTGACTCTGTGGTGCTGTTTTGTAAGGACAAACTTCTTCTGATTTTCACATTTCAGAAGGTATCATTTACAAATATCATTGCAGGTATTCAATTATTTAGTCAGTTTTATTGATCGTAATCGTTTTACTGATTGAAACGAACTAGAACCTCACATAAGACTTTCAATAGACACAAAATGAGAAGAGAAGACCAGGGTAAATTCAGAGGCCTTGGTATAGCAGTCTACTCTTCATATAATTCCATATGTACTACTGATGATCCAATCAGGCCATCCGTTTCCTTACGTATCACTTCCTGGGTGACAATGAACTACCCATGGCTTGGCCGCCAAGACACATCTCTGAACTCGCACATTACTCTTCATCCCCCACTAACAATTTAGTAATGAAGTATTGATTTCCAGATTCTCCCACTTCTCTTATGGATATTAGATTTTGTTTGATAAACTGTGCCTGACACCCTAATCTGCACTGTCCCTTTCCCCCCACTGTCTGTAAAACAAAGTGCCGCTGGGGAGATAATGACAAGGGAACATCGCTGAACTCATTTAATCAATTTGTAACTCTTGACAATGAAAAAGGGCAGGCACTTTTCAAGCGGCAATGTCAAAGTTTATGGTAACACTTTATTTGGATATGTGTCTGATGTATTTCTGCAGGGCTCATCTGTAAAAGAGACCCTAGTCTCAGTATGACTTCCCTGTCAAAATAAAGGTTCAATAACAAAATGTAGTAACAAAATTGGATCTGTAGATTCTCTACAGACTATCAGTAGCATTTCAACGAACTATCTACTAACCCTAACCCTAACCGTAACCCTTATCCTAACCCTAAACTTAAACCGTACCCTAACCCTTATTCTAAACCTAACCCTAACCCTTATTCTAAACCTAACCCTAACCGTAGCAAACTTACCAACAGAGTTTGACCATCTTTAAGTGCATCTCTACAGATGGACTATCCTGACTAGCCAAATCAAGTGTGACTAAGTGTATTGCTCAGGTTATGGACGGTCCTTATTGGAACCCAGCAGACATCTTGAGCTAGCGTTCAGCTAGTAATTTATGGGCCCCCGTGTACCAGTTACTTTTAAAGGAAATGTTTGGATAATGCGAGGATATTAGTGTTGCACCTGGGTTGTCTGATTTCCGGGGCCACCGGGGATTAATATGTCATGTCACGAAATAGAAAAACAAAGAGGCCGAGACGTTGGCCTTTTGCAAAACAAAAAAGTGCTTTTCTGATGGCTATGTGGACTAGGGATTCCAGTGTTTTCATGATCTCATATCAAGGCTATAGGATGCTATTATACCAGACCATCATTACTGTTCCAAAATACATTTATCGAAGATGTCCCCTGTTAAACCAGCCCATTATCTGTTGCCATAATAGTGTTTGTTTACATTCTACACACCTGACTGACAACATAAGTTTCTTCAGTCTTCGCTCTTTATCTCTCTAACTGTACGATACTCCGCAAATCAGGATTTCACAGGTGCAGACGACTGACTTTAGTCTGGATAAAGATATCATTATTTACATAATTAAAAAAAAAATGTAAATGGCCTCTCTGTGCTTGCTACAGATTGGTCATATCTCCCTCAGACCCAAGGCAACATTTTCACTTGCACCATCCAATATCATTAGCTATATTCTCCTTATATTGTCAACATCACTGTTTATTGCATCTTTTAACTAAAAAGGGGCGATCAGCACTTGCTACATCCATTTTTGGACTTTCAAATTAACGATATGCACCCAGTGATTCTTGAAAAATATAATGTATGCATTCCTCATGAGTTCAACTGTTGTACCCCATCAGAACCTAAAATATAAGCTTGTTTTACTTGTAAACAAAGTAAATGTAAACAAACACTATATAGCCTCAAAATATAGTTAAAACTATGAAGTTGATATCATGGATGGTCAGTCCTTGCATCCATAGCTCCATAGCTCATCCATAGCTCTGTCTATGAATTTGAGAGTGGTTACATTTCTCCAGCCCTTATCCCTCAGCTTTTAAACAAAACGGGTGGGAGGACGCTTTGTTATTGTTTCTACTGCTGATTGCCGCTTTAATAATGTGTGCTATTGTGTTGTGACTAGTATCAGTTATCACTGGTATCACTATTATCACTGTCTATTTGTTTATTTCCCTGTCTTATTCATCAGACCAGGAGACCTGCAGGAATACATACTGAACAAAAATATCAACGCAACATGCAACAATTTCAAAGATTAAAATAATTACAGTACATGTAAGGAAATCAGTCAATTAAGATAAATTCATTAGGCCCTAATCTATGGATTTCACATGACTGGGAATACAGATATGCATCTACTGGTCACAGATACCTTAAAAAAAGGTAAGGGTATGGATCAGAAAACGAGTCAGTATCTGGTGTGACCACCATTTGCCTCATGCGGTACGACACACCTTAATCAGGCTGTTGATTGTGGCCTGTGGAGGCCCTGGGTCTCAACCCCGCCCTGTGCAATTGGGTCCTGGACTTTCTGACTGACGGGTGCGTGCTCAGCCCCCTCCTGTACTCCCTGTTCACCCACGGCTGCGTGGCCATGCACGCCTCCAACTCAATCATCAAGTTTGCAGACGACACTAGTAGTGGGCTTGATTACCAACAACGACGAGACAGCCTACAGGGAGGAGGTGAGTGCACTCGGGAGTGTGGTGTCAGGAAAACGACCTCTCACTCAACATCAAAAAAACAAAGGAGATGATTGTAGACTTCAGGAAACAGCAGAGGGAGCATCCCCTATCCACATCGAAGGGACAGCAGTGGAGAAGGTGGAAAGTTTTAAGTTCCTCGGCGTACACATCACAGACAAACTGAAATGGTCCACTCACACAGACAGTGTGGTGAAGAAGGCGCAGCAGTGCCTCTTCAAACTCAGGAGGCTGTAGAAATTTGACATGTCACCCAAAACCCTGACAAACTTTTACAGATGCACAATCGAGAGCATCCTGTCGGGCTGTATCACAGCCTGGTACGGCAACTGCGCCGCCCTCAACTGCAAGGCTCTCCAGAGGGTGGTGCGGTCTGCACAACGGATCACCGGGGGCAAACTACCTGCCCTCCATGACACCAACAGCAACCGATGTCACAGGAAGGCCAAAAAAGATCATCAAGGACATCAACCACCCGAGCCACTGCCTGTTCACACCGCTATCATCCAGAAGGCTAGGTCAGTACACGTGCATCAAAGCTGGGACCGAGAGCCTGAAAAACAGCTTATACCTCAAGGCCATCAGACTGCTAACTGTTTAGCACTGTTAATCACTAACGCAGAGAGGCTGCTGCCTACACTGAGACCCAGTCACTGGCCACTTTAATAAATGAATCACTAGACACTTTATACAATGCACTCTAAATAATGCCACTTTAATAATGTTTACATATCTGTATATACTGTATTTTATACCATCTATTGCACCTTGCCTATGCCGCGTGGCCATCGCTCACCCATATATGTATATGTACATATTCTCATTCACCCCTTCAGATTTGTGTGTATTAGCTAGTTGTTGGGGAATTGTTAGAATACTTGTTAGATATTACTGCACTGTCGGAACTAGAAGCACAAGCATTTCGCTACACTCGAATGAACATCTGCTAACCATGTGTATGTGACAAAGACAATTTGATTTGATTTGGAATGTTGTCCCACTCCTCTTCAAAGGCTGTGCGAAGTTGCTGGATTTTGGCGGGAACTGGAACACGCTGCCGTACACATCGATCCAGAGCATCCCAAAAATGCTCAATAGGTGACATGTCTGATGAATAAGCAGGCCAAGGAAGAACTGGGACATTTTCAGCTTCCAGGAATTGTGTACAGATCCTTGCGACAAGGGGCCGTGTATTATCATGCTGATACATGAGATGATGGCGGCGAATGAATGGCACGATAATGGGCCTCAGGATCTCGTCAGGGTATCTCTGTGCATTCAAATTGCCATCAATAAAATGCAATTGTGTTCAATGTAGGTAGCTTATACCTGCTCATACCATAATCTAAACACCACCATGGGGCACTCTGTTCACCATGGGGCACAACGTTGACATCAGCAAAAAGCTCGCCCACACAACGCCATACATGTGGTCTGTGGTTCTGAAGCCAGTTGGACGTACTGCCAAATTCTCTAAAATGACATTGGAGGCGGCTTATGGTAGAGTAATTAGCATTAAATTCTCTGGCAACAGCTCTGGTGGACATTCCTGCAGTCAGCATACAAATTGCACGCTCAATCAAAACTTGAGGCATCTGTGACATTGTGTTGTGTGAAAAAACTGCACATTTTAGTGGCCTTTTATTGTCCCCAGCACAAGGTGCACCTGTGTAATGCTGTTTAATCAGCTTCTTGATATGCCACACCTGTCAGATGGATTAATTATTTTGGCAAAGCAGAAATGCTCACTAACAGGGATGTAAACAAACTTGTGCACACACTTTTAGAGAAATAAGGTTTTTCTGCATATGGAACACTTCTGGGATCTTTTATTTCAGCTCATGAAACATGGGACCAACACTATACATGTTGCATTTATATTTTTGTTCAGCGTAGAAGCCAATTTAGACCCTGAAACTCCCAGATCAGCCCACAGTAATCTGATTTCTCCTGCTCCCAAGAAATCTCCATGTATAGTGTTTATCAACTGGATTACTGGCAGGTAGGAAACATAACCCAATTTGAGGTTACTTGTTTCTCTGTGTGTAGTATTCAGTGTCACATCGCATTAGAGGAGAGAGGGTACTGCTTTGTGAAATACTTGCAACTGGCTCTCTTTCAGCTCTATCCACTATAATCATGAGCACAACACATCCCACTTCTAGCACCGGGATAAAAACACTGTTTTCTGCCTTTCCCAGCATGCCCATCATGCACTGGAAGTGACAGATTTGAGATGAGGCTGCTGGAGTGGTGACAGGGCTGGAAGGGCTCTTATGTGGTTACACTCTCCTCTCCTCTTCTCAGGATGGACAATTGAGGTGCCATTTCTCCCTCCACTCCTTCCTTCCTGGTTGCACCCTCTCCCTCTCTCTCTCTGTCTCTGTCTCTGTCTCTCTCTGCCTTTCTCCGCCACATTATGCAGCAGGACCTTTGTAGGCCTATATGAAGGACCTTTTGTTACAGATGACCCCTGTCCGTGTAGCCCCATCACCGGAGAGGTCAATCCCAAACAAACAAGAGCAGCGCTCTCCTTCAGGGTGGTTATTGATAAAGAATGGCACGGCAATGCGGACACAGGGGAAATACACTCTGGGGGCCAATCACTTCTCCTTTTCTGCTACCTTCTCAGGGTGGAAACCAGTCTAATGTACACATAAAGGAGGGGACCTCTATTCCCGCCCGACCCCTCCTGTCTCAGCCTCCAGTATTTATGCTGCAATAGTTTAAGTGTCGGGGGGCTAGGGTCAGTCTGTTATATCTGAAGTATTTCTCCTGTCTTATCCGGTGTCCTGTGTGAATTTAAGTATGCTCTCTAATTCTCTCCCTTTATCTTTTTCTTTATTTTTTTCTTTCTCTCGGAGGACCTGAGCCATAGGACCATGCCTCAGGACTACCTGGCCTGATGACTCCTTGCTGTCCCCAGTCCACCTGGTTGTGCGCTGCTCCAGTTTCAACTGTTCTGCCTGCGGCTATGGAACCCTGACCTGTTCACCGGACGTGCTACCTGTCCCAGACCTGCTGTTTTCAACTCTCCAGAGACAGCAGGAGCGGTAGAATGATCGGCTATTATTTGACCCTGCTGGTCATCTATGAACATTTGAACATCTTGCCCATGTTCTGTTATAATCTCCACCCGGCATAGCCAGAAGAGGTTTGGCCACGCCTCATAGCCTGGTTCCTCTTTAGGTTTCTTCCTAGGTTCTGGCCTTTCTAGGGAGTTTTTCCAAGCCACCGTGCTTCTACACCTGCATTGCTTGCTGTTGGGTTTTAGGCTGGGTTTCTGAACAGCACTTTGTTACATCAGCGGATGTAGCTGATGTAAGAAGGGCTTTCTAAATAAATTTGATTTGATTTGTGGACTGGAGTCCTGTGAAGGAAATAGAAGATGAATGCAGGAGGCCATGTCTGTTTGTGAAGAGAAAATGCCTCTGTCGTCATAGTAATAGTAAACACACAGCTCCCTAATGTCATTGAAAGGAAACAATCATCGTTTGCTGCTGCCTTGAAATGTCAGATGACCGGCAAGGTCAAGTTCATTAAGGCCAAATGCAGTGATACGATGATGAATACATAATGGAAATGAGAATGTGGTTCCATTACACTTTTCCCCTTGTGACCAAAGACCGTCTATCAATCCCTATGAATCCAAAGGTGTTGAGACACTAGGCAGGATCTATTACTATTACATATCTTGTATGTAAAATTATATATTGTATTCCTTGTTGGGTGGGAAATGCATAACTTAAAAAATATATACATAAATACCTGTTTATAGAATGATACAGCCACATCAGGAAACCCCAATGACAAGCTATATACAACACTGTAAGAGCTAGATCTGAGCAACTGTATGTTATTTAGGCCACACATTGTATAGCAGCGCGTGTGTGTCCTGTTAGTGAGTGCTTCAAGGTGGCAAACTCAGGCAGATAACAGATAGTAGTTATTTAGGAAGTGCCATGTCCCACCAATCACCCTCCCCTTCTAAAGGGGCTCCAACGACACCTGAGGGGGAATCTCATGGCTGTCATCCCAGAAAGCCACAATGATGCTTCCTAGCCATCTGTTCTCCATATGAGCAAACATTTCTCAGAAAAGCCACCTCAATCACACTGTCATTGCACGGATATAAGATGTATTCAGCATAAATAGGTCAATGCATTGGATTCTGCAGTAGAGAAAGACCTTTTTTGACTCAAAACATGAGAGATAATGATCGACATATTGGCCAGACATTGTGCCTATGTGGTAGTGTTTGGATATCATAGCTCAGTCCTAGGCCTGGACAGCCATGGATCTGGCATCTGATGACAAGTGAAAAAAAAAACACAACAGTGGGACCCTGTCAGCAGTACACTTCCTGTAAATAACCCCTCCATGTCTTTTGTTTCATCATGGCTCTGCAAATTACCCCAGGCCCCTTTGGAGCCGACAAGAAATAGCATTATTTTATAGCACTGAGGGGGGAAAACAGAATGAGAGAGAGAGAAAAATAGAGAGAGAGAAAAGGGAGATGGAAAAAAAAGGTCCTTCAGGGAACTGGGTGTAAATGAAGTTCCAGGAATGACACAGGCGAGAAATGAGGCGTGGATGGAAAATATACGCTGCACATCATCCGATACAGATGCCAGTGGAAATGGCTTCATTGAAGTGTCAGCCCTCATCCATCAATCAAGAAACAATAATGCTGCGGCGATGGGGCGGCTTTTATGGGGTTTACTCATGGGTATCAGAAACAGCACTTAAGTGTAGTTCTGACACAGGCAGGGAGAGAGAATAACAGAGGTGAGGTGCCAGGCTTATTTCACATGCAGGTAGAGTACATAAGGAAAAGAGTGGTGGGTGGGGGGAGTAAATAGACAGTCAGTGCTCCCCTGGCAAAAAGAAAGCTTTGGAACGTAGAGAAATATTGTACTCTTTGCCAGTGGCAGGTTGGCCATCTGGCAATTGGGCTGGACCATTTTTTTTGCTGGGTGGGCAGGTCGAAATTGACACATATTTTAAATATTTTTATATATACATATACATATACATATATATATATAGAGAGAGAGAGAGAGAGAGAGAGAGAGAGAGAGAGAGAGAGAGAGAGAGAGAGAGAGAGAGAGAGAGAGAGAGAGAGAGAGAGAGAGAGAGAGAGAGAGAGAGAGAGAGAGAGAGAGAGAGAGAGAGAGAGAGAGAGAGAGAGAGAGAGAGAGAGAGAGAGAGAGAGAGAGAGAGAGAGAGAGATAAAACAATTAAAAAGGTGACATGGCCGGCAGCTAATAATCTATTTATTTATTTATTTTTATTTTACCGTTATTTTACCAGGTAAGTTGACTGAGAACACGTTCTCATTTGCAGCAACGACCTGGGGAATAGTTACAGGGGAGAGGAGGGGGATGAATGAGCCAATTGTAAACTGGGGATTATTAGGTGACCATGATGGTTTGAGGGGCAGATTGGGAATTTAGCCAGGACACCGGGGTTAACACCCCTACTCTTACGATAAGTGCCATGGGATCTTTAATGACCTCAGAGAGTCAGGACACCCGTTTAACGTCCCATCCGAAAGACGGCACCCTACACACAGGGCAGTGTCCCCAATCACTGCCCTGGGGCATTGGGATATTTTATTAGACCAGAGGAAAGAGTGCCTCCTACTGGCCCTCCAATACCACTTCCAGCAGCATCTGGTCTCCCATCCAGGGACTGACCAGGACCAACCTGGTCTATAGTGAGCTGGCTGATCAGTGGGCAACGGCCAGCCCTGGTCCTACCAAGATGGGCCGGCATGGTTTTCTGAGCTGAGGTCATGCAAAGTCACATTCAAAGTCGAACGCGGAATCAGCAAAGAGACCTGCTCCGACTCTGTCATCAGTTAGACAGCCAAGATCATGGATTATAAAAAATGGAAAGGGTGCCTATAAATGTAGAAAGAGCACATTGTACATTGTCACCTCACTCAAAAAGTCCTATTTTGGGGGTGGCTAAAACCATGATTTGTGCATTATCCTCATGATTCCTGTAATGAAGTGTCCTCACTGGGGCCTGATGTTCTGAAGTGTCTGTTCTATATCTGAGAGATCAAACATTTGTTTTTGTTTTTTACATCCCCTTATTTTAGGCACTAAACTATCTCCATATACTTCCATCATTTTTTAATACTGGTACCGGGACCTTCAGACGAGTCTTGTGAGGCTTGTGGGTGTCCTAAAGCAAAACACCATAGTGCTAGCGAGAGTCTCATCTTTCAGTAGAGTGTAGGCCAAACCGTTTCTGACGCTACATACGATTTTTGTGAGAAGACCAATGTCACAGCAGATGCAGAAGGGCGATATCGGCGGATGCGGTGGATTGAGACACAGCCCATATCTCTAGCTTAAGCAGACGGATTTTGATGGGGATTGTTTTATTATGTTAATTCGATTTCCGTGGGGGCGCAATCCATGTAGGCTAAGGGTTAACAAACCAAACATTGAAAAACCTAAACCGGTCCGTGCATCAATATCGGTATATAGTAAAATAGTGTATACTGTCCAGCTTTATTTTGGTTGTAAAATAGATGCTATTGAGCAGAAAGCTAAGACCCTCCTCTATTTTACTGGGACAAGGAAACAAAGCTTCCAAATTTGTAATGTTATACTATTTGAATGCATTTTTACTCTTGAGCGAATGGGGGGAGAGGAGAATGGCTTGCTCATCACAGAACAAACTTCCTTTCGATTTTTGGGTGGGACTATCTGTTGTTCCATGTAGTGAATCTGTTAATCAATGCATTTCTATTGGCTAATAGCAGTAACGCCAAATTCAATGTTTCATCCAATAATTTTGTAATATATTTTTTGATACCTTATTTTTTTTATTCCCTGGCTTAGACAGGGTTTAGACTCTAGAGGGGTTACTGTGACACACAACTCTTACTGTCTGCAAAATACTGTCTGCTAGTTTGTCTTTTCTTGGCAAGTTGTGGTTAAAATGAATATTGTTAGTCGCTAATGTTAATAGCTAGTTAGCTGGCTAGCTAGCTTGCTAAATGTACTAAGAGTCAGAGCAAACGTAGCTATCTACAACCTTAGAAAAAAATTGTGCCAAAAGGGTTCTTCGGTTGTCCCCATAGGAGAACCCTTTTTGGTTCCAGGGAGAAACATTTTGGGTTCCATATAGAACCTTCTGTGGAAAGGGTTCTACATGGAACCCAGAAACGTTCTACCTGGAACCAAAAGGGTTCTACCTGGAACCAAAAAGGGTTCTTCAAAGGGTTATCCTATGGAGTCAGCCGAAGAACCCTTTTAGGTGTAATTTAGCCTGGTCCCAGTGCTGGTGTAGGCCGAGATACGCATGTATCAGCCACATCAGCCAGGAAGCATAGGAACTGAGAAGTGGTCTGTGGTCACCACCTGCAGAATCACTCCTGTTTTGGGGGGTGTCTTGCTAATTGCCTATAATTTCCACCTTTTGTCTATTCCATTTGCACAACAGTATGTGAAATTTATTGTCAATCAGTGTTGCTTCCTAAGTGGACAGTTTGATTTCACAGAAGTGTGATTGACTTGGAGTTACATTGTGTTGTTTAAGTGTTCCCTTTATTTTTTTGAGCAGTGTATATTACATTTACTGAATACATAGCTACTAACAGTGGGTATTATATTTAGAGTTAGCGATCTACTTGTATTTTGAGTTTCCACTTCCTCAGGTGTGAACCACAAATTAATTAGTCTATGATATTAATTATTGCACATTAAGATGTATGTAATTAAAATCCATTGAACAAAAAAAAAATCTTGAAATTCCTATTTTGACACTAAATTAGCAACTGTCGTCTAATTGTCATCTCATAATTCATGACAATCACTGGATTAGGTTGCACATCAAAATATCTTGAATGATGCATTCCTGCTTGGACGTTAGAAGAAACAACACATTTCTTGAGTACCTCAGTAGACTATTTATTAGACTTTTTAATAAAGCACTATGAATTCATTTATAAGACGATTACTCATGATTTGGGTCCGACCAAATCATGGGCTGGTGCCACCAACTGTAGAAGTTCGTGGCACAAGTGACACCAGGGAAAAATGTTAGTCTGGAATAGTAATTAACACTTAGGGTAGGTGTTGATTAAGGGGAACACATATGACAGGCACTAATTTGCAATATAGCCTTAGTCGTTAGTTTGGCTTTGACAACGATAAGGCTTAAGCAGACAGGCAGACAAGGGCATAGAAGCACAGACTGACAGCAGAGAAGATGCGGAGACAGATATACAGCTTAACAGGGATGGCAAACAAAATGGCTAGAGCAAAGAAACAGTTATAGTGGTGAGTTGTATCTCCAGACAGAGGAACAGTTATAGTGGTGAGTTGTATCTCCAAACAGAGACACAATTATAGTGATGAATTGTATCTCCAGACAGAGGAACAGTTATAGGGGTGAGTTGTATCTCCAAACAGAGACACAATTATAGTGATGAATTGTATCTCCAGACAGAGGAACAGTTATAGTGGTGAGTTGTATCTCCAAACAGAGACACAATTATAGTGGTGAGTTGTATCTCCAAACAGAGACACAATTATAGTGATGAATTGTATCTCCAGACAGAGGAACAGTTATAGTGGTGAGTTGTATCTCCAGACAGAGGAACAGTTATAGTGGTGAGTTGTATCTCCAGACAGAGCAGTTATAGTGGTGAGTTGTATCTCCAAACAGAGACACAATTATAGTGATGAATTGTATCTCCAGACAGAGGAACAGTTATAGTGGTGAGTTGTATCTCCAGACAGAGGAACAGTTATAGTGGTGAGTTGTATCTCCAGACAGAGACACAGTTATAGTGGTGAGTTGTATCTCCAGACAGAGAGACAGTTATAGTGGTGAGTTGTATCTCCAGACAGAGACACAATTATAGTGATGAGTTGTATCTCCAGACAGAGGAACAGTTATAGTGGTGAGTTGTATCTCCAGACAGAGACACAGTTATAGTGGTGAATTGTATCTCCAGACAGAGGAACAGTTATAGTGGTGAGTTGTATCTCCAGACAGAGGAACAGTTATAGTGGTGAGTTGTATCTCCAGACAGAGGAACAGTTATAGTGGTGAGTTGTATCTCCAGACAGAGACACAGTTATAGTGGTGAATTGTATCTCCAGACAGAGGAACAGTTATAGTGGTGAGTTGTATCTCCAGACAGAGAGACAGTTATAGTGGTGAGTTGTATCTCCAGACAGAGGAACAGTTATAGTGGTGAGTTGTATCTCCAGACAGAGACACAATTATAGTGATGAATTGTATCTCCAGACAGAGGAACAGTTATAGGGGTGAGTTGTATCTCCAAACAGAGACACAATTATAGTGATGAATTGTATCTCCAGACAGAGGAACAGTTATAGGGGTGAGTTGTATCTCCAAACAGAGACACAATTATAGTGATGAATTGTATCTCCAGACAGAGGAACAGTTATAGTGGTGAGTTGTATCTCCAAACAGAGACACAATTATAGTGGTGAGTTGTATCTCCAAACAGAGACACAATTATAGTGATGAATTGTATCTCCAGACAGAGGAACAGTTATAGTGGTGAGTTGTATCTCCAGACAGAGAGACAGTTATAGTGGTGAGTTGTATCTCCAGACAGAGACACAATTATAGTGATGAGTTGTATCTCCAGACAGAGGAACAGTTATAGTGGTGAGTTGTATCTCCAGACAGAGACACAGTTATAGTGGTGAATTGTATCTCCAGACAGAGGAACAGTTATAGTGGTGAGTTGTATCTCCAGACAGAGGAACAGTTATAGTGGTGAGTTGTATCTCCAGACAGAGGAACAGTTATAGTGGTGAGTTGTATCTCCAGACAGAGGAACAGTTATAGTGGTGAGTTGTATCTCCAGACAGAGGAACAGTTATAGTGGTGAGTTGTATCTCCAGACAGAGGAACAGTTATAGTGGTGAGTTGTATCTCCAGACAGAGGAACAGTTATAGTGGTGAGTTGTATCTCCAGACAGAGGAACAGTTATAGTGGTGAGTTGTATCTCCAAACAGAGACACAATTATAGTGATGAATTGTATCTCCAGACAGAGGAACAGTTATAGTGGTGAGTTGTATCTCCAGACAGAGAGACAGTTATAGTGGTGAGTTGTATCTCCAGACAGAGACACAATTATAGTGATGAGTTGTATCTCCAGACAGAGGAACAGTTATAGTGGTGAGTTGTATCTCCAGACAGAGACACAGTTATAGTGGTGAATTGTATCTCCAGACAGAGGAACAGTTATAGTGGTGAGTTGTATCTCCAGACAGAGGAACAGTTATAGTGGTGAGTTGTATCTCCAGACAGAGGAACAGTTATAGTGGTGAGTTGTATCTCCAGACAGAGGAACAGTTATAGTGGTGAGTTGTATCTCCAGACAGAGGAACAGTTATAGTGGTGAGTTGTATCTCCAGACAGAGGAACAGTTATAGTGGTGAGTTGTATCTCCAGACAGAGGAACAGTTATAGTGGTGAGTTGTATCTCCAGACAGAGGAACAGTTATAGTGGTGAGTTGTATCTCCAAACAGAGACACAATTATAGTGATGAATTGTATCTCCAGACAGAGGAAGAGGAACAGTTATAGTGGTGAGTTGTATCTCCAGTGGTGTTTCTACATATTGTATTTGTTTTGAACAGGAGCTGGTTAAAAAAGAGGAGAACCATGTCTCGCCAGTATCTGGGGGATTGGCAGTGCACGCATTGATATGGGCTGGTGTGGATAAAATGCCAGGGCCGAATTCTTGTCCCAGTCCACCCGTCTTTTCCTGTCCTGTTTTGCTATATACACTGCTCAAAAAAATAAAGGGAACACTAAAATAACACATCCTAGATCTGAATGAATGAAATATTCTTATGAAATACTTTTTTCTTTACATAGTTGAATGTGCTGACAACAAAATCACACAAAAATTATCAATGGAAATCAAATTTATCAACCCATGGAGGTCTGGATTTGGAGTCACACTCAAAATTAAAGTGGAAAAACACACTACAGGCTGATCCAACTTTGATGTAATGTCCTTAAAACAAGTCAAAATGAGGCTCAGTAGTGTGTGTGGCCTCCACGTGCCTGTATGACCTCACTACAACGCCTGGGCATGCTCCTGATGAGGTGGCGGATGGTCTCCTGAGGGATCTCCTCCCAGACCTGGACTAAAGCATCCGCCAACTCCTGGACAGTCTGTGGTGCAACATGGCGTTGGTGGATGGAGCGAGACATGATGTCCCAGATGTGCTCAATTGGATTAAGGTCTGGGGGACGGGCGGGCCAGTCCATAGCATCAATGCCTTCCTCTTGCAGGAACTGCTGACACACTCCAGCCACATGAGATCTAGCATTGTCTTGCATTAGGAGGAACCCAGGGCCAACCGCACCAGCATATGGTCTCACAAGGGGTCTGAGGATCTCATCTCGGTACCTAATGGCAGTCAGGCTACCTCTGGCGAGCACATGGAGGGCTGTGCGGCCCCCCACACCATGACTGACCCACCGCCAAACCGGTCATGCTGGAGGATGTTGCAGGCAGCAGAACGTTCTCCACGGCGTCTCCAGACTCTGTCACGTCTGTCACATGTGCGTGTGAACCTGCTTTCATCTGTGAAGAGCACAGGGCGCCAGTGGCGAATTTGCCAATCTTGGTGTTCTCTGGCAAATGCCAAACGTCCTGCACGGTGTTGGGCTGTAAGCACAACCCCCACCTGTGGACATCGGGCCCTCATACCACCCTCATGGAGTCTGTTTCTGACCGTTTGAGCAGACACATGCACATTTGTGGCCTGCTGGAGGTCATTTTGCAGGGCTCTGGCAGTGCTCCTCCTGCCCCTCCTTGCACAAAGACGGAGGTAGCGGTCCTGCTGCTGGGTTGTTGCCCTCCTACGGCCTCCTCCACGTCTCCTGATGTACTGGCCTGTCTCCTGGTAGCGCCTCCATGCTCTGGACACTACGCTGACAGACACAGCAAACCTTCTTGCCACAGCTCGCATTGATGTGCCATCCTGGATGAGCTGCACTACCTGAGCCACTTGTGTGGGTTGTAGACTCCGTCTCATGCTACTACTAGAATGAAAGCACCGCCAGCATTCAAAAGTGACCAAAACATCAGCCAGGAAGCATAGGAACTGAGAAGTGGTCTGTGGTCACCACCTGCAGAACCACTCCTTTTTTGGGGGTGTCTTGCTAATTGCCTATAATTTCCACCTTTTGTCTATTCCATTTGCACAACAGCATGTGAAATTTGTTCTCAATCAGTGTTGCTTCCTAAGTGGACAGTTTGATTTCACAGAAGTGTGATTGACTTGGAGTTACATTGTGTTGTTTAAGTGTTCCCTTTATTTTTTTGAGCAGTGTATATACAGTGGGGAGAACAAGTATTTGATACACTGCCGATTTTGCAGGTTTTCCTACTTACAAAGCATGTAGAGGTCTGTAATTTTTATCATAGGTACACTTCAACTGTGAGAGACGGAATCTAAAACAAAAATCCAGAAAATCACATTGTATGATTTTTAAGTAATTCATTTGCATTTTATTGCATGACATAAGTATTTGATCACCTACCAACCAGTAAGAATTCCGGCTCTCACAGACCTGTTAGTTTTTCTTTAAGAAGCACTCCTGTTCTCCACTCATTACCTGTATTAACTGCACCTGTTTGAACTCGTTACCTGTATAAAAGACACCTGTGCACACACTCAATCAAACAGACTCCAACCTCTCCACAATGGCCAAGACCAGAGAGCTGTGTAAGGACATCAGGGATAAAATTGTAGACCTGCACAAGGCTGGGATGGGCTACAGGACAATAGGCAAGCAGCTTGGTGAGAAGCCAACAACTGTTTGTGCAATTATTAGAAAATGGAAGAAGTTCAAGATGACAGTCAATCACCCTCGGTCTGGGGCTCCATGCAAGATCTCACCTCGTGGGGCATCAATGACCATGAGGAAGGTGAGGGATCAGCCCAGAACTACACGGCAGGACCTGGTCAATGACCTGAAGAGAGCTGGGACCACAGTCTCAAAGAAAACCATTAGTAACACACTACGCCGTCATGGATTAAAATCCTGCAGTGCACGCAAGGTCCCCCTGCTCAAGCAGGCGCATGTCCAGGCCCGTCTGAAGTTTGCCAATGACCATCTGGATGATCCAGAGGAGGAATGGGAGAAGGTCATGTGGTCTGATGAGACAAAAATAGGGCTTTTTGGTGTAAACTCCACTCGCCCTGTTTGGAGGAAGAAGGATGAGTACAACCCCAAGAACACCATCCCAACCGTGAAGCATAGAGGTAGAAACATCATTCTTTGGGGATGCTTTTCTGCAAAGGGGACAGGACGACTGCACCGTATTGAGGGGAGGATGGATGGGGCCATGTATAGCGAGATCTTGGCCAACAACCTCCTTCCCTCAGTAAGAGCATTGAAGATGGGTCGTGGCTGGGTCTTCCAGCATGACAACGACCCGAAACACACAGCCAGGGCAACTAAGGAGTGGCTCCATAAGAAGCATCTCAAGGTCCTGGAGTGGCCTAGCCAGTCTCCAGACCTGAACCCAATAGAAAATCTTTGGAGGGAGCTGAAAGTCCGTATTGCCCAGCGACAGCCCCGAAACCTGAAGGATCTGGAGAAGGTCTGTATGGAGGAGTGGGCCAAAATCCCTGCTGCAGTGTGTGCAAACCTGGTCATGAACTACAGGAAACGTATGATCTCTGTAATTGCAAACAAAGGTTTCTGTACCAAATATTAAGTTCTGCTTTTCTGATGTATCAAATACTTATGTTATGCAATATAAATGCAAATTAATTACTTAAAAATCATACAATGTGATTTTCTGGATTCCGTCTCTCACAGTTGAAGTGTACCTATGATAGAAATTACAGACCTCTACATGCTTTGTAAGTAGGAAAACCTGCAAAATCGGCAGTGTATCAAATACTTGTTCTCCCCACTGTATATACAACCTTACTGTACCTGAGGTTAAATTGTCTTTATAAACTGGGTGGGTCGAGTACTGATTGGCTGACAGCCGTGGTATATCAGATCGTATTCCACGGGTATGACAAAGCATTTATTTTTACTGCTCTAATTATGTTGCTAACCAGTTTATAATAGCAATAAAGGCACCTCAGGGTTTGTGATATAGGGCCAATATACATCACCACAGCTAAGGGCTGTGTCCAGGCACTCTGCGTTGCGTCGTGCTTTAGAACAGTCCTTAGCCGTGGTATATTGGCCATATACCACACCTCCTCTGGCCTTATTGCTTAAATATACACAGTGAATTAAAATAGAAGGCACTGCATACAACTTTACTATGAGTGCAAGATAAACATTATCTGTGTGTTGTCATTTAAACTCTTCCTAATTTTTTCTATCCACAATGACTAAATCAAACCAACATCAAATAAACTTGAAACATGACACGTCATCCATTATTTGGCTATCTACACCCGCTCCATTTGGCCCCAGTTCTCTCCATATGGCCCCCGTTCTCTCCATATGGCCCCAGTTCTCTCCATATGGCCCCGGTTCTCTCCATATGGTCCCCGTTCTCTCCACATGGCCCCAGTTCTCTCCATATGGCCCCCATTCTCTCCATTTGGCCCCCGTTCTCTCCACATGGCCCCAGTTCTCTCCATATGGTCCCCGTTCTCTCCATTTGGCCCCCGTTCTATCCACATGGCCCCAGTTCTCTCCATATGGCCCCCATTCTCTCCATATGGCCCCCGCTCTCTCCATATGGCCCCCGTTCTCTCCATATGGTCCCCTTTCTCTCCATATGGCCCCCGTTCTCTCCATATGGCCCCCATTCTCTCCATATGGCCCCCGTTCTCTCCATAAGGCCCCCATTCTCTCCATATTGCTCCTGTTCGCTTCATATGGCCCCCGTTCTCTCCATATGGTCCTCGCTCTCTCCATATAGCCCCCGTTCTCTCCATAAGGCCCCCATTCTCTCCATAAGGCCCCCATTCTCTCCATATTGCTCCCGTTTACTCGATATGGCCCCCGTTCTCTTCAGACACCCAAATACTTTTCATGAGGCCAGGGGCTTTTGGTGTGGGAACATTTACATTTACATTTAAGTCATTTAGCAGACGCTCTTATCCAGAGCGACTTACAAATTGGTGCATTCACCTTATCCATTACATTGTTCCTCTTCCTCAGAGGGATGGGATGACGATGATAAGCAATCACAGACACAACTTCAGAATCTCGGCCTCAAACTCTGACAGGATAGGCAACAATTGACAGTGTGCGTCTGCTCGGCTGGCCCAATTGCTAATTCATGCAAGTTGACAATCTGGAGAGGACAATTATGAGTGACGACGATAGTAAAAATAAAGAGGAAAGAGCACTTACACAGAGAGAGACTATTGTGAGGTTTACATTTTGAGTGAGTAGAAGAAATCCATTGCAGCACAAAGAAGCTGATGATACCACTATAACTGTAATGAATAGGCTACTGTACTAAGCACCATTTGCGTTACTGTATCTGTCTGTCTGCCTGTCGGCTGTTCTTCTTTGGTTGAGAAGAATTTGGCCTGAGTATGAAACAGAGAAATTCCACCAATAATATTTTTCTTCCAAAACTCAATATAAAGATGAATGACAGTTAACGTCGGCGAGAAAGAACATTGGGTATTGAATTGTGCACTAAACTGGCTGCTGACTGAAACTCCATGTAAGAAAAGCAAACGTGATGAAATCATCATGAAAAACAAATAGAAGTTGACACAAAAGGGGCATCTAAACTTTCAAAATGGGCTTACTAGATGCAGTAGCCAACTCATGGATATTGAATCCAAAATGCTTTCTATATGGATGAATATAATCATAAAATGGAAATTAGATTGAGGTGGTTAAACAACACTCAATTGCACAATAAATGTAGCTATTTTAGAGCAATGCAGTTTTGTATTGTCAATGAAATCATGCAGCTTTCTAACAATAGCTTGTAAATCAAATGTTGTTGAACATACAGATGGCTAGTGTTACCGCTTTCACTATAGTACTTGGTATACCATCCATTATGTGGTAGGTTACATAGGAAGCTCTGCACTAGATCCGTGTATCAGCAAAAGAAAGGGCTCTTGTGAATATGACAGCCCCAGTGGATATTGGTCTAACAATCTCAGGGGAACCAGCACTGGCACACAGTAGTCACCAGTCTCACAGTTATCAGACCCTGTTAGGAAAAGGGGTATATCTAAAATCCATCATAGAACAGGCAATGGCTTTAAGAGATCAAAATGATGTAGCAATGTCATAAATTGAATGACAATGATCTGATGATATGTCAAAAGGTCAGGAGGGTCACCTGCTTTCTGGCTACATAAACAAGCTCAAACAAGGTGATGTGGTAGTTTTGTTGAATGTTAACTGTGTAACCGTCTATGTAAAAAAATATATATATATATTTAAAATCAACAAAATTAACATGCTTCTTGAACTCCCTTGAACTATGCGGAAACAATATAATGGCCGCAAACAGACAGAAAATTACGAAGTGGTCTTATATATTTGCTTGTTACTGTGACTTTTTTTTAACATGAAACCCTTAAGCGAGTTTTGAAAGTGAAACATATTTACAAGAGTATCAGTGTGGAGTTGGAGGATTCTGAACAGGAAGCGTGTCATCAGATGAAGTCTTTTTCCATCCTCTTCCTCTCTCTGCACTTGGTTCTCCACAGTGTAGTGTGAGGGATCTGAGGGTGATGCTTAGTGAAATGCTCATTTTGCATTTATGATTACCAAGGCCCATGGGCGATATTATGCACTAATGTGAACTAATGCAATAGATTACAGAGCACTGGCTCTGGGGAACAAACAGCAAACAGATGTGTACTCAAAAATAAGAAAAAAAAATCTGTTTAAAGTGTTCAATGTGGTGGACTGTCCCTTGTAATTTAGAGTTGACAGAATGCACAATTTTGATACGCTTTGTCAGTCTCTCTTCCTTTTCTCCCATTATTCTGATGCTAGGCCAGGGACAGTCAACAAATGGTGTGCTATTGTATGGTTTCTCAATCTAAAGGACACAACCCATTGACGGTGTACAATGTACAACCATCTTAACATAGGAATACACCACCAATCTACACAATTGTATACACTGTTTACATTTACCGATGGCCAAAATACTTCATGACCCTTTTATTACCCAAAACATGCTACCCTGCATCAACACATGCCTGATAACAGACACAAATCAAAGATGCACAGCTAAGCATTCCTGCACCAGTCTATCAGAATCATTGATTGTATAAAGATGAGAATGTACAGCATCCACACAGCACACAAACACCACCTAGCTCTATGTTGCTGCACTCTTGAGTTTGTATACACTGCCCTCTGGCGTTTACTTGTAGTTAAGACATTATGCAGACAATGAACGAACCAAAGTACAAGTAACTGCCAAAATAAAGGAAACACCAACATACAATCAAATCAAATTTTATTGGTCATATTGGTAGCAGATGTTAATGTGAGTGTAGTAAAATGCTTGTGCTTCTAGTCCCGACAGTGCAGTAATATCTAACAATTCCCCAACAACCTCCTAATACACACAAATCTAAAGGGGTGAATGAGAATATGTACAAATAAATATATGGATGAGTGATGGCCAAGCAGCATAGGCAAAGTGCAATAGATGGTATAAAATACAGTACATACATATATTAGTAATGCAAGATATGTAAACATTATTAACATGGCATTATTTAAAGAGGCATTGTTTAAAGTGACCCATTTATTAAAGTGGCGAGTGTTGGATTTCTGTGTAGGCAGCAGACTCTGAGTTAGTGATTACTGTTTAGCAGTCTGATGGCCTTCCTGTGACATCGGGTGATGTAGATGTCATGGAGGGCAGGTAGTTTGCCCCTGATGATGCGTTGTGCAGACTCTGGAGAGCCTTGCGGCTGAGGGTGGTGCAATTGCCGTACCAGGTAGTGATACAGCCCGACAGGATGCTCTCAACTGTGCATCTGTAAAATTTTGTCAGGGTTTTGGGTGACAAACCAAATTTCTTCTGCCTACTGAGGTTGAAGAGGCGCTGTTGCCCCTTCTTCACCACACTGTCTGTGTGAGTGGACCATTTCAGTTTGTCTGTGATGTGTACGCCGAGGAACTTAAAACTTTCCACCTTCTCCACTGCTGTCCCTTCGATGTGGATAGGGGGGTGCTCCCTCTGCTGTTTCCTGAAGTCCACAATTATCTCCTTTGTTTTGTTGACATTGAGTGAGGTTGTTTTCCTGATACCACACTCCCGAGTGCCCTCACCACCTCCCTGTAGGCTGTCTCGTCGTTGTTGGTGATCAAGCCCACTACTGTTGTGTCGTCTGCAAACTTGATGATTGAGTTGGAGGCGTGCATGGCCACGCAGTCGTGGGTGAACAGGGAGTACAGGAGGGGGCTGAGCACGCACCCTTGTGGGGCCCCAGTGTTGAGGGTCAGCGAAGATGTTGTTTCCCATCTTCACTACCTGGGGGCAGCCCGTCAGAAAGTCCAGGACCCAATTGCACAGGGTGGGGTTGAGACCCAGGGCCTCCAGCTTGATGAGCTTGGAGGGTACTATGGTGTTGAATGCTGAGCTGTAGTCAATGAACAGCATTCTTACATTGCCCTACTCCATCTAGACAAGAGGAATACCTACTCCATCTAGACAAGAGGAATACCTGAGTGCAGTGTGATGGCAATTCCATCGTCTGTGGACCTGTTGGGGCAGAATGCCAGCTGAAGTGGGTCTAGGGTGCACTTCATGATGACATAAGTGAGTGCTACGGGGCGGTAGTCATTTAGTTCAGTTATCTTTGCCTTCTTGGGTATAGGAACAATGGTGGCTATCTTGAAGCATGTGGGGACAGCAGTCTGGGATAGGGAGCGTTTGAATAGGGCCGCAAACACACCAGCCAACTGGTCTGCGCATGCCTTAATAGGGCATTGGGTCACCACGAGCCAGAACAGCTTCAAAGCACCTTGGAATAGATTCTACAAGTGTCTACAACTCTGTCAGGATGTAACACCATTCCATAATTTGGTGTTTTGTTGATGTGGTGGAAAACGCAGTCTCAGGCGTCGCTCCTCTCCCCTAAATGTTCATTTGGGATGAGATCTGGTGACTGAGACAGCCATGGTATATGGTTTACATAGTTGTTATGCTCATCAAATCATTTGGTGATCACTCTTCCCCTGTGGATGGGGGCATTTTCATCCTATGAGGGCATAGGCATGGTAGCAAAAATAATTACACTAATCATAGTATGTTAATTGCGTACTTAACTCAGAAGCAACACGTCTGTGGAAGCACTAACTTTCAATATACTTTGTATCCCTCATTTACTCAAGTGTTTCCATTGTTTTGGCAGTTACCTGTACATGGACTAAGATGTAACAGAAGATATGGCAATTTCTCAACACTGTACACAATGTGTAAAATTAATGACAAATTAAAACACTATGCTCATGTAAACAATTACAAAAATGATACACAATTTCAAAAATGTCAAATGATTTGTACATCAATTGCAGTGACATTTAACCAACATTTCATTTCTGCAGACTGAAGGTCTGAGTGTGAATGTTTATTGTGTCCCTCTACTCAAGACAACAATTACACTTGATCTAAGTCAAAAGACCAAACAATGAGGTCACAACATAGAAAAGTGAAAACTGAAGAAAAAATGAATGCATGTACTGACATGGCTATCATTTATTAGGCGAACGTAAACCACACTGGGTGAAATCACTGTATAAACTACTGTAGAGCAGCATAGTCAGACATAGCATCGCATCTCAAATCTAAGTAAAGTCAACTAACCAGGTTAAGTCCAGTATCACAATAATTACCTAGGCTAATATATAAACCAAACTTAGGTTTAAATGTTAACTTAATAACCACATGCTTATGAAAGCAGGAAAAGAGAAATCTGAAATTGCCCATTTCCAGGGACGGAAAAAAAAAGTCTCAAAAGTTGTTTCAAGGTTACATAAACAGGAAGGTGGTAGGCCTATAGTAAGACTTGGAAAGATACCTGTAGACATTTTCAAACGGCACAAACAAATACTATAACACTACTGGTCTATGCCCCAAATGTCGTTGAGTCATCGTGATAGTCATACAACTCTTGAGCGATATTTCACTTTTTACATTGCACACACACACGTAGAAAACAAAACAAAAATCTACAGAAATAAATAACACCTTAAAAATTATAACAGCAAAAATATGAAACAGAAGTCTGGTGTGCCCAAATTGCTTGAAAATATCAGAAGGCTTCCTACACCATGTGCATTAATTTGTAACAGTTAATGCATAAATTAAGTAGAATCATATCAGAGCTGAAATTGAGTTCTGAAACAATAGTTTTTTCAGTGTACAATGTTGAGTTATTCTTGCAGTAAGGCTTTCACTCTGCTCTCCCTGACTTACATACAGAATCAACAAGTAGTAGACCACAGCTTCAGAAAAACCAGTGACAAAGCAGGCAGACAAGTTAACACAATCCAACCTGAGGCAAAATACTATCTTAGGATCCTGCATAACATGAACAGAGTCCTGAATACAGTTTGGAAAAACAGTCGATCTAAAAAAATAAACATCTGAACAGTATTTGTGCACACAAAAACTAGAATCCCTCAGATATTCTCTTGATATTTGGTCCATGTTTTACCACTCTTACAGCCTAGTCGGTTGTGTGGAATCCAAAGGCAGAACAGAACCAGCAGCCATTTCTATGTACATTTCACATAATACCCAGTAGCAGGAATTCCTGGCTTCAGGCTCTGATCATGTTTATCCAGTGAATAACTACTACTTATAGGCACAGACATGCTGCTCCCAACTCTCCAAAATGCACTGGCTCAATAGTAGACATGCTAGCTACAGCAGCTTCATATCATCACAAAAATAACTGCCTACTATGAGCGTCAACAGTCTATAAATTGAGTTTGAGGCAAGATACGTCAACATACAGCTTTTGTTTTGTAAACTAAGAACTCAAGCTATAGGTCAGATAAACCCCTACCCAACATCAGTGCTATTACAAAAACATGGTCCTTTGATTGCTGAGTGCATGTCATATTAGACAGAACAGCGTATTAACAAACAAAAGGTAACTTCCTCTTAACACTTTTCTCATTTATACATGTTTTATCTAGTACAACCATAACAATATGATATTCAAACAGTCATGTGTCAATGCATACAACCTCAACTCTGTTGTATTAGATAGATGTGTATAGATCAGTGGGGGTAGGTTATCTATGGGTCAGGCCTTTCCTCCAGGTAAACTCAAAAGATGGTTGTAGCATGAACTTCACAGTGTATTTCAAACCTACGGAAGGCTATCAAATGTAATCTATTTATCTCAACACAAAACGTAAGACAGCCAAAGTTACTTACAACATGGCCAGTGAAGTCAACCAGAACAATAGCCTACCATTAGAACAGTTAAGCCCTTTCGTCAGTGGGTCCACTGCATTCATTACTGATGGGTCTGGAATAGGCTCTCCTCTGTAGCATATTAGCTGGGTAGAGTAATGGCCTACTCCCTAGGAAGAGGAGGAGGACAATCTTAGGAGTAACCCCAAAGTAAGTTTGATACAAACCGTAATAATGGCAATATGATATAGCTGTCCAACTCTAATATGGAACCCCACGACATTTACAACTACACTAACATGAAAATGGGATGAATTAATTGCAAAAGTGTAGAAAATATATAAGATAAAGCTTTTAGTTCATACCTTTTGGGTTTGTCTGTGCTCCATGACTGAGGTTAGCCACAGTGGGATGGTAGAGGGAGGCCAGGTCACTGGGGGTGTAGGAACGGAGGATGTTGATCATATTCCAGTCAATCTCCATACTGCTGCTGCTTGCAGAGGCTGGAGGGTTGGACGCTTTGACTGGGGCATAGGCCTGCGGCCTGTGAGAGGGAGAGGCTCCATTTCTTCCCGAGGGAAGCAGTCTGTTGTACCTGTCCTCCATCCTAAAGCCAGTATCAACAGTCTCCGTTTCCCTTCCGGGGAGCCCAGAGAATCTCTGCCTCTTACTGGAAGGTCCACCACCAACGTCCATTGGGGGCAGACTACCGAACCGGCTGGAGAGGCATAGCCTGGCAGCATCTGAGGGCCAGATTACAACACTACCGCTCATCACAGGACCACTTCTTAAGTCACTTGCCACTCTGCTGTCCGATAGGCTCTGCCTCGGTCTCTCCATTACAGGTCTGCTATATTTTATACCGTTGGTTTTGGATTGTTCTGCTCGCTCTGTAAACCTGGATTGGCCCTGGCTGGTGGTAGGTGGCATCATCATCATCCTGTACCACTGATTGGAGCCCCGGGCCTGGACAATCTCCTTCCGGTGTTCATTTGTGAGAGACTGTTTAGGCCCATGAGGAGGGTTGGAGGGGTGAGTCTTTCCTGTAGGTTTTCCAGGAGGCTGAGGGGTTGGGGATTTGGTCCGGCGAGGGTGTCTCCGATCTACAGGAGGCAGCAGGGTGACATCTTTGCCCTCAAGGGCAGGGGGGCAGCCAGTATAACGCTTCAGTTTTAGACTTCTGTTCTTCTTAGTTACGTCAGACTTCTCCTTGTGAAGCAGCTTCTTGTGCATGAGCAGGACCTCTGGGTACAGAGTGCTGAAGGCACAGGACGAACAGGCGTTGGAAATCAACACATTCCTTAGGGTGGCGGAGATGGAAAGTGACACTTTTAAGGACAAATTTAATGGGGCGCTGAAGCCCTCGTCATTCCTTTCCTTTCCTTCCATCTTCAGGTTAACAGGTAAAGTGTGATTTGTCTCCTGTCCTTCCATCTTCAGGTTAACAGGTAAAGTGTGATTTGTCTCCTGTCCTTCCATCTTCAGGTTAACAGGTAAAGTGTGATTTGTCTCCTGTCCTTCCATCTTCAGGTTAACAGGTATGGGGTGTTTTGTCTCCTGTCCTTCCATCTTCAGGTTAACAGGTACGGGACATTTTATGTGTGCAGAAGAAGAGTAAGCAGCCGCAGAAATCAATTTCCCATACCCAGCATTCACTTGAGCAAGTGGGCTGGCAATCTTGACACCAATGCTATTAAATCTATCCTCTGGTTTCATAATGGCACAAGGTTTGGTTGCAGGCCTGACATTGGGAGTTGGCCACAGTTTGGATCGGTTGGGGACCCGTCTGTCTTCTCTGTTTCTGGTGAATTCTTTCTCACTGGGAGATGGCACAGATATCACAGGCTTATTGGGGATGTCAGTGTAAGGTTTGTCCTTGTGATGTCTATCTAAGTGATATCTCAGTGAGGTTTTCTGGGCTGCAGCATAGTCACAGTATATACATTTGTATGGTTTTTCACCTGAAAGACAAAAATAGAATTGCATAAGCACAATTGGATCCTAACAGCAAATAGTCTTCAGATGAATTAAATGCTGAACGTACTACATACAGAACACAGGGGTGTAACGGTTTGGTATGTATTGCAGTTTTGGGATCACAGTTCGGTACATTTTGTGGTTTTGAGGTCACGGTTCGGTTAACGGGAAAATGAAACGCCAACAGTTACTGTAGTTAATTTCTGTTAATTCCTGATTCCATCTTTGATCATGTAATGCCTGACGAGAGCACAATCAGGAACACCAACATTTCACTTTGTATTTTCTTAAATGATTACTCATCAACAACAATAAATTAAAGTGCAACATGTGTATGAAATCAATATGTAAACATGGCTCAGAAATTGTATAGGCTTATGCCGTTTTCTTACAAAAGAACAGAAGTAGTTCCTGGTTGCACCTCAAAAGGACAGAGAAATACAGCAATTAAGATTGTAATTTTTAGTACAACGCAATTTACTCAAGAGGCATACAACGCAGCATCGGAATAGCCTATAAGCCTAGTGTTTATTTCATTTTCTATATATTTATTTTGGGTTCACAGTGCGGACCAAATCGAGGTCCCATTACCGAACGGTTCAGTACAGTTACACCTCTAGCACTCAGAGTAAGCGCATCCAACTTCATGTTAAACCTTAGAGCCAAATATCAGCTATACATTTCCCAATTGTGCAGCCTATTTCAAGTTCCAATGTCACATGCACAAGTACAGTGAAATGCCTTTCTTGCAAGCTATAAACCCAACAATGCAGTAATCAATATTCATGTAGCACTAAAAATAACATAAATCAGGCTTCCCAGAATTACATAATGTTTACCTGTATGGGTCCTGAGGTGAATGTTGAGGTAATAGCTGGAACGGAATGTCTTGCCACAGTAACTACACTCCCTGGAGGACACAAGATCTTTCACCTTCGTTTGATCAAATCCATCTTCACTTTTATCTGTAGAGAAAACAAAAACAGGAGATTGATTTCTTCACATGACCAAATAGTCTACTTACAAAAACTTGTGTGAAGCAAGTGGATTTGCATAACCTGTAAATGACCAGTAGAGGGAACTGTTAAAAATAAAATGTCCGTTTACAGGGTTTCCCCAATTATTTACACACTAAAACTGGCCCATGAGGCACAATGACCCAAACCTGTAACTCATTTACCAGAAGCAACACCAAATTGGAATACTACTGGCACATGTTTTGCTTTACACTGAGATTGCAATTTTTAACATTTGGCAAAACACACAATTATCTACCTTTGGCACGACCTTCATAAAAAGCAACACTTTTCAACAAGCTAAGCTCAATTACCAATTGATCACTATCACGCTTCACAGGTAGAGGTGGGTGTAGATGTGTAAGAAAATTAGGAACAAGAAGAGTAATCTCTGATGAAATTCAGGCAACTGTGGTTTGACCTTTGGAGAGACTGGGCAGAGTGCAGGCCAATCTGAGCTGCTTCACCGTAGCATACATTATCTGGACGTTCCAAAATGATAAAAGGTCCAATGTCTCCAGTACATAAACTCAGCAAAGAAAGAAACGTCCTCTCACTGTCAACTGCGTTTATTTTCAGCAAACTTAACATGTGTAAATATTTGTATGAACATAACAAGATTCAACAACTGAGACAAACTGAACAAGTTCCACAGACATGTGACTAACAGAAATGGAATAATGTGTACCTGAACAAAGGGGGGTCAAAATCAAAAGTCAGTATCTGGTGTGGCCACCAGCTGCATTAAGTACTGCAGTGCATCTCCTCCTCATGGACTGCACCAGATTTGCCAGTTGTTGCTTTGAGATGTTACCCCACTCTTCCACCAGGCACATGCAAGTTCCCGGACATTTCTGGGGTAAATGGCCCTAGCCCTCACCCTCCGATCCAACAGGTCCCAGACGTGCTCAATGGGATTGAGATCCGGGCTCTTCGCTGGCCATGGCAGAACACTGACATTCCTGTCTTGCAGGAAATCATGCACAGAACGAGCAGTATGGCTGGTGGCATTGTCATGCTGGAGGGTCATGTCAGGATGAGCCTGCAGGAAGGGTACCACATGAGGGAGGAGGATGTCTTCTCTGTAACGCACAGCGTTGAGATTGCCTGCAATGACAACAAGCTTAATCTAATGATGCTGTGACACACCGCCCCAGACCATGACGCACCCTCCACCTCCAAATTGATCCCGCTCCAGCGTACAAGGCCTCGGTGTAACGCTCGGTGTAATTCCTTCAACGATAAACGCGAATCTGATCATCACCCCTGGTGAGACAAAACCGCGACTCGTCAGTGAAGAGCACTTTTTGCCAGTCCTGTCTGGTCCAGCAACGGTGGGTGTGTGCCCATAGGCGACGTTGTTGCCAGTGATGTCTGGTGAGGACCTGCCTTACAACAGGCCTACAAGCCCTCAGTACAGCATCTCTCAGCCTATAGCGGACCGTCTGAGCACTGATGGAGTGATGTTCGGATGTACCGATCCTGTGCAGGTGTTGTTACACGTGGTCTGCCACTGCAAGGACGATCAGCTGTCCGTCCTGTCTCCCTGTAGCACTGTCTTAGGCGTCTCACAGTACGGACATTGCAATTTAATGCCCTGGCCACATCTGCAGTCCTCATGCCTCCTTGCAGCATGCCTAAGGGGACCCTGGGCATCTTTCTTTTGGTGTTTTTCAGAGTTAGTAGAAAGGCCTCTTTAGTTTTCATAACTGTGACCTTAATTGCCTACCACCTGTAAGCTGTTAGTGTCTTAACGACCGTTCCACAGGTGCATGTTTATTAATTGTTTATGGTTCATTGAACAATCATGGGAAACAGTGTTTAAACCCTTTACAATGAAGATCTGTGAAGTTACTTGGATTTTTACAAACTATCTTTGAAAGACAGGGTCCTGAAAAAGGGACGGTTCTTTTTTTGCTGAGTTTACCTATCTACTACTTGACAGTAGTACAACATAAAGCACAGTAAAGACTGTAGGTTCCAATACATACTGTAAGTTGAAACAAAGTCAATGTTTCATGTACTACTGTATGTATGGAATTGGAAGGTATACTATTTTGTAACATGTTTATGTTGTATACTGTAGTGTATGCTATTTTTTTTTTGAGAACTGAAAGACGACAACCACGTGGTGGTAAAACAAGTCTATTTACAGATGAACAAGAGGCTGCCATTGTTCTTTTGGTGTTTTTCAGAGTTAGTAGAAAGGCCTCTTTAGTTTTCATAACTGTGACCTTAATTGCCTACCACCTGTAAGCTGTTAGTGTCTTAACGACCGTTCCACAGGTGCATGTTTATTAATTGTTTATGGTTCATTGAACAATCATGGGAAACAGTGTTTAAACCCTTTACAATGAAGATCTGTGAAGTTACTTGGATTTTTACAAACTATCTTTGAAAGACAGGGTCCTGAAAAAGGGACGGTTCTTTTTTTGCTGAGTTTACCTATCTACTACTTGACAGTAGTACAACATAAAGCACAGTAAAGACTGTAGGTTCCAATACATACTGTAAGTTGAAACAAAGTCAATGTTTCATGTACTACTGTATGTATGGAATTGGAAGGTATACTATTTTGTAACATGTTTATGTTGTATACTGTAGTGTATGCTATTTTTTTTTTGAGAACTGAAAGACGACAACCACGTGGTGGTAAAACAAGTCTATTTACAGATGAACAAGAGGCTGCCATTGTGCAAATGGTAGTTGAAAATAATGCCATAAAACTGCGGGAAATCCAACAGGTTATTGAAAACTCTGCCATCTTCCACAACATCAGAGTGAGCTTATCAACCATAGCCCGCATCTTGCATTTGTGTTCCTTTCTTGGAACACAAATATACGCAAACAATATACAATATCACAAATTATTAGTCTTTACACTGAAATAGGTTCTGATAGTAGTAGTGATGCACCGATATTAATTTTTTTGCCAAAACCGATATCCTATATTTTCCTTGCCAAAAAAAAACAATACTGATAACCAATATTTAAAATTTTAGCAGCCTTTTAAGCATTCTAGTACAGTTAAATAGTTAACACACACGGACGCAGCGGTCTAAGGCACTGCATCTCAGCGCAAGAGGCGTCACTACAGTCCCTGGTTCGAATCCAGGCTGTCTCATCCGGCCGTGATTGGGAGTCCCATAGGGCGGCGCACAATTGGCCCAGCGTCGTCCGGGGCGTCATTGTAAATAAGAATTTGTTATTAACTCACTTGCCTAGTTAAATAAAGGTTACACTGATCAAAAAGTTATTTTGTTGGCATTTACGTATATACCCATTACCAGTAAAACATAATCAAAACCGATTTCTTTCACTTACTTGTGCTGTTGTTTCAGCTGTGCTGTTTCGTTGTTCAGTTGTTTCATTTTCAAATCAGGATTTCTATGGAATGCCGTTTTTGTCTTTGTGTGTCAAAAAAGATGTCAAATAACACGACAATCTGTTTCAGTAGCTATAGTTAGTGAGCTAACTATATAGCTAGGTGTCATCTAAAATAACCCTAATTTATAAGACAGTTCTTATTTGATTAATGGTGGTCGGACCCATCTATGTGAAGCTAGCCACAATAAGGATTAGCCACAATAGTGGATTTGCAGTTAGCCTTCAAAATAAAAGTATGGCATAATTGTACTATATGTATTCATCTGCATCACTGTCAATTACACTTATTTTGAAGGCAAACTAAATTCCACTATTGTGCCTAATCCTTATTGTGGCTAGCTTCACAACATAACCCGGTCTGGTCATGCGTCACTAGCCAGATGAAGCTAGCTGGCTGCTTATAACGTTAGCTTTGGGCAACAGGGTTAAGTAGCTGGCTAGCTATTTAAGTTCAATTTCATTAGGCGAACAAGAAGTGGCAACCTTGCAAATACTTACAAGGATTCCTAAATCATTGCTAAGAATAATGAAAATGACTGGAGTTTCTACCGGTCATTGTTATCTGGCTGGTTATATTGGTGCTAGCTAGGTACCAAGCTAAAGCTAGCTACCCCAGAAGTTGCAGTCGAACAAATAATGCTTTATTACCAACGCGGTATTGTAAACATCATTTACAATGTGTTTGCAGACTTTTTTGTACAGCTTTGACAGTGCTACTCTTATCTTTTTTGACACGCAAAGACCCAAACGACATTCCATAGTATGTATATTGTGACGCTAATAGCAGTGACACTATTACTGTGTAACTCCGGTAGGGCAACATCTGAAAAATAGTACACGTGGTAGTGTGTACCGGTGCTCGACCAGTCGGCGAAAGCCAACATCACCCACGGCTGATTGTCAAGGGCAATGAATGCCATTATCTTGGAGTTAATGGATTTCGCCTTTGAGTTGTCTCGCTGAAATTTTCTTACTCTTTCAAATGACTGCTGGACTTGTTGACTGCTCACAGCAGACATTGTGGGCTAGGTTAGGAATGCTGTGTTGCACTTGTAGCGCAAAATTTAAGTGCCGTTATTACGTCATGTACCTACGTTACATAGGTATGCACGGTAGCTTTGACATCGGTTTTTAACGTCGCCGTTAAACCAGACATCGAACCGATACCGATGATGGCATTTAAAGCTAATATTGGCTGATTCAGAAATGTTCACGATATATCGTGCATCCCTAGATAGTGTTTTGAATATGTCACATTAGTGTGATCTTGGTTGTCACTAAGTTAGATTCATTTGATGTGTGTGTCTCATTTGTATGCAGAGTTTCATTTTGAGCAGGGAGTACATGATGTTGATTTCTGTGTTTCATTTTGGAAGATGTCTGTGGGGTTTGGGTAAATTGGCTAACTGTTTTGTGTTCAGAGTTTTGAGTACCGGAGATGTAGTTTCAGCAAACGTGTGTTAACAGTTGGGAAAAACTGTAAATCCACCTTTCCTTAATAGAAAACAAATGTTTGTTTCTTAAACATTAGGTTGCTGTATTTACCTGAATAGAAGGCATCTCCCGGTGCTCCGTCATCTGACCCGTCTTCAGACCCCTCTTCTTTGGGGGACCCTGCTCTGGAGAGCTTGCCATCAATGAAGGCGGTGGGGCTCTCCACCTCACCCCTCTCCCTCTTGTGCACCCTGGAGTGGAGAACAAGCTGGTGGTACGTCCTGAATGTCCTCCCACAGTCCTCACAGTGCGTCGGCTTGTCATTTCGACTTGACTTCTGATCAGGTTCTGGTGATGGGGTCTCTCCAGCAGTCTGTCTGGATCTCAGTTCTCTACCCAAGTTGTCTTTAACACACTTGTTGTCACCTTCTTGGCCTTCTGACCAGATGTTTGTCAGTTCTTTATCTGAGCCAGAGTCCTCGTTGTTAGAGCTGTGGTCTTGGATTAGGCCTACATCTTTAGCCACACTTGGACAAACTGCTATCTTTCCCTTGGTGGCAAGTTGCCAGGCCTGGTAGGTGTTGAAAGGGTCTAGTTGGGCAATCCACCTAGAAGATCTCTCTGGTATACTACTTTCCTCAAAGAGGGGGCGAAGGTTGAGTACCTGTAAAAAACCTTGTTGACTGAGGGGATCTTCCTGTCTATCATTCTCTCTTTTTTTATCAGCATCTAATTCTTTATTATGTACTTTGCTGTGTTCCACCAAATGGTGTTTATCGGTGAAAAAGAAGCCACAGGTAAAGCACATTTTGTAAGGGGTGATTACGGGCTCTGGGACTTGGTCTTGGATGACTTCATTGATAATAACTGGACCATCCAGGTTCTGCTGGGCCTTAGCCTTATGGAACCTCATATGGTTCCTCAGAAACCAGGGTTCCTTGAACCGCCGGCCACAAAGGTTACAGTGAAAAGTGAAACAGTCCTTGTGTGTCCTCATGTGGCTCTCCAGCTCGCTGGCACCCTCTGTGGCCTGATCACACACAACGCAGCTAAATACCACCTCCTTCACGGATGGCAACCTGGGTTTGGACCGGGCCCTCTCACCTGGGATCAAGAACTCTGCCTCCACACGCAGAACTGCCGTTTCGAACAGTGTTGTGGGGTGCTGGGTCAGGACGTGTGGGCCCAGGTCATCTTGGTGTGTGAAGGTCTGGTCACAAAACATACAGTCCAGGGCTTCCAGCAGGCTTCCCTCGGGCTGAGCCTCAGCTTTGTTAGTGATGGTGGCACTGTGAGGAGTCATGCTGGAGCCAGACCCTGGCATGCTAGCACCACTACTAATATTTAGAACGTCTTGTCCAAGTCCATCTGGACTTTCCACATATGGCAACAACAGGTGAGTTGGCATTTCCTCAAAAGTTGTGCAATTGATCTATATACTTAAGTATTCTATAAGTAAGTTACTGGATGACATTTCTGAATATCAATGTGGAAGATCGTCAGTGATTCATCCAGGGGAGTTAGGTCTTAGTAAGTAGATTCCTGTAAAACACAAAATAAGGAAAAGGTTAGGCTAATGTTGTACATCATGGAACAGTGCTATCCGGGGATCCTTGGGACATCCCTACCCTAAATCCTAACCTTAACCCCTACCCATTTTACATTTCAACGGGGTAGGGCCATCCCAAGGATCCCAGACGTATTATTATGGCAAGGTGAGGCATATGAATGCTAAAAGGCACCAAGCTACCTCAAATAACAAGGAAATTGAGTTCTCAAATTGAAACTGAATATGAGATTCATTTCCTCTTAGCATGAAGTACTGTGAAGAATGCATCATTTTATTGCACATGGCTACATATTTAACACATCACTTAACAGTTTGCCATTAATGCAAAGCCTTGGCTTGTGGTTATATTTTTAGCAGTTTGATAAAATGTGGAATAAATGGACAAACTAGTTGATACATGAATACATCCTAATTAAAATTATGGCATTGCATAAACAGCTCGATAGTCTACAAACTGCTTGTAATTTAAATGAAATCATTAAATATTTGTTTAACTATTTTGGTTTCCACTTCCAAACTGACCTAGCAGAATGTGTTCATTCTTTGTTCAACAAGCCAAGACAAGATGACCTGTGTTGGCAATCAGTGGAAGTTGTCGACTAAGGAAGTGTCATCAACCATGATGAGAAAATAATAGTCTTAAAATATTAGGCTTCTCTGTGACCCATCCCCGTCAGCCACCTATTTTTATATAAGATATTTCTGATAGTCATAAAACTAGATAGTAAAGTAGCACGTTATTTGACTGATGTTTAATCAGCTATGCAAACAGGTCTCCAATTTGTTATCCAACACATGCAACGTGATAAAAGACAAATGAGCCACTCGTCGAGTTAATCCAAAGGTTATGAATCTGTAATGCATGCCAAATTAGATGGTTAATATGTGAAGTCTTAAAGTTAGCTAGTTATTAATGTCCCACATAAAAATAAATCGTGCTTTTCTATTGGATTATTTTCAATATAGGTAGAATTCAATAGTCACTTCTGTAACTCATTCTGCTACATCCTACTAACGTTAGCTAGTTAACCACTGATAGACACGGGGACAGCAACTTCCTATCAAACATTGGGAAATTCAGCAAATTAGCTTTCTAGCTAGCCAAGCACGGAAATTCCTAATTTAACAGGCACAAAGACATCGCCAACAATTTCTGGACTCAGACATAGTTAATGGGTGAAAGGTAGGAAATAAAACAGATATCCTAATTAACCATCATTTGAATTCATCTTGAGAAATAGTTCAATAACATTAGCTAATTTAGTTAGCTAGTAATCAATCAATACGCTCGTTTTATATAAACTGCAGATAACTCACCAATACCTACCAATTCAGGCTTTCCAGGTAAACTTTCAATTCATCGAAATTATATATCTAAGTGAAATAAACTGCGTGTTACATCCTGTCGCTAAACTAGCTAATTCATGAATAATAGCAGCTAGCCAAATTTGTTCACCTTCCAACAATTGTCGGTCATATTGTTCTTACTGAATATTTGCAAGTCGCTATGTGCAGCTGTTGAATTGTGAGGCTCGCGCTCAACGAATCGGGGACAGAAGTAGCGCGTGCACTACAGCCCCAAAAGCGAAACAGGGACAACAGTCACGTGGTCGCAACTTTTGACGAAGTAAATAATTATATAAAATAAAATGTATAATACAATGTAACCTAATTACATAATAAACAATAGTGGGGCACACACATATTTATCTCTTATGAAAGCAAGGTAACAGAAGGTCTGTAGATCTATTACAAAACACAAGAACAAGGTGGACTGCCCAAATGTAATCATTGTAATGGCGGTTGTGTCATGTGGATGGTTAGTCAGCTATTGAGTTGGTCTGAAAGTTAGAGGATAGGCCTAGATAAGATTATTGGCTATTTGTTGAAAGATAACAGTGTGATTCTATTCTGTATATGGTATGGTACAAATGTGGTTTTATCCTACATAATTTCCCATTTGAGACAGTCACAGTTAGTTAGCAAATAGGCCTAAATAAAATATCAATGTTTTATGAACTTTGTTCTAAGCAAAAGTCTCAACGCCATCTTGTTCAGACAAAGAGTTGACTTTTACATGTCTCTCACTCCACTTCCCACTGCAACAGAACAGAGCACCATGTGGAGAGGGGGGATGGGGACCTACAACTCACAGATACATGTGGGATGATGTGCTATGCAGCAACAGGTCACTGTGTGTTTCCAGCATTGAATGGTAGCCTTATAGCTTTGTATTTATATCAAATTATCACTGCAAAAGTAATTTGGCTATTCAACATTTCCCTTTTTTCTTATTTGAATGTTTTTTGGAAATCAGGTTATATTTTAGTTTTGGTCAGATGTAGACTATTGAAACTCAAAAAGTATTAAAATTATGATTTTGAATACTTGTCCTATTGTAAGATACCAAAATGTTCAGAAATAACCATGATAATTCAATCCATAACATACCATAGCCTACAATGCAACCATGAAATACAGGGATCTACTGAATGGAAAATGAAAAATCTATGAAGTGAACTAACATACATTCTATTCAAGGTGAGCTAGAAAAAACTTGATTGCTACATGTATTTACTAATAATCAATGTAAAGTTAAGACCAATACTTTATTCTTTCTTAGTACAATTGATCACCTTTCCTCCTCTTTTCATCAGAGTACATGCATGTCAAAGCAACTGCTTCACCCCTCCCCCACCCCAGCTCCTCTGACAGCTGGCAATAGCATGGATCTCATTGTGGTTCCACTTTCAATTATTATGCCATTGACTACTCTATTCACAATGTGCTTTTTCACAGAAAGTATGTATTAGTACTACTTTACCTCATGAATACTCGCCCTTCTTGATTTTGAGATGGCTCAAGATAGTCAGGAAACCTAAACACAATCACACTGTCACTGGATGTTGGATGTTAACCCCACCCTAAACCTCCTTTTCTACTAGCTTAGGTAAACAACTCTTGAGTGATAAAGGTTCTATGTTACAGCTTTGTTAGTTTTAGTTAATTTAGAGACTTGATGATTAATGAACAAAGAGATCTAGATAGTTTTACTTGCATTGCTGGTTAGACTTAAAACAAATATTACATCACAGAATTATATAGAATAGAACACATAAGAATTATAAGATCTCCTTGTTTTTCATTGGCATGATAGTCAACAAAATAGACATTGAGATGAATATGTTCAATGAAGAAGGCATTCATCACACCAGACTGAACCATTCTTTAAAAAAAAAATTGTTCTCAATGAAACCCTTCCCCAGCTGTCAAGGGTGAAGAACAGTGAACAAATCCACATCGACTGCTGTCAACAGGCATTTGCCAAAACATCTCCAGCAACTGGCTGAAACGTTGCCATGTAGCTCCACCCAGCCTGCATGTTGAACCCAGAAAGAACCCAGAACACACAGGCAATCGTGTGGAGCACCACCACAGCCATTTGGGACATGTCCAACTCCCTCTGTTGTCTACAGAGCAGGTTATAGCAAACACCAAGAAAATGTCCCCAGGAGGTATTCTGGTCTCTGAGTGACACGATTTTGATGTCTCAATAACCCACCAGGCTTGTGTCAGAAACATGAATTTAGGCTACATAATACATCAATGTCAGAAAAAAACCTGTTATGGGAAAAAACAAACTCACAGAGCAGTCATATCTTTCTGGCACCATAGATACATTAATATTGTGTTGACAGCCAAATAGATTTCCAGTGTCATGTTTATATTCAAATTAAGTTTTGATCATAGTTTCATGTGATCATTGCTTTATTTATTTGACCCATGTAAATGTCTTGAACTGAACATATGGCCAAGCAGGGGATTCTATTCTTCATCAACATATTGCTTATTGTTGAATGAAGAAGCAATACTGTACCTATTTTACTTTAAGTGTATTAAACAACATTTGGTTATTTGTAGCCTTTTTTATGTCCTTGCTTTATCCTGAGTTCCTGTCATACAAACAAGTCTAGAATGTTAATCAAAGGCACCACATGTGACACACACGGTGGCCTCCCGCTCATTTCCCATTGTTCCCTGGCCACAAAGGCTTTGTGAAAAGCTAGCAATCTGGAATGGCAGTATGATGTCTGATACTGATGAAACGATCTAAACATGAAATTCCATAGCTAGTCCTGGTGCATAACTTGTTGCTTACAGCTTGTATTGTCCGATGATCGTAACAGAGTAAAGAAGTTGCTCTGTTCAGTCAATAATTCATGGAGCAATAAGCACACATCTGCCTCTGATTTGAGTTGCAAGAAGACACAAAAGAACATTTGCCAAGAATATATCGTATTGTCAACACAAAATAAGTATAATACACTATTGTTTGTATTAACAGACATTTAGAATAGAATAGAATCAAATAAAAAAGATTAACTAAAATTTTTCCCAAAAGTTAACTTCAATTAATTGTTATATTTCAGGTCATTGGTATATTATTAAAGCTAATATCAGCCTCTATTCTACAAAATAAGAAAACAAAACAATTTGTATTATAGAGTTGGTGAGAAAAGTGTGCAAATAATCTTTTAGCATATTAGCAAAACAAGTAATTATTTTGTATTCAACACGCAGCTCTGGTATGTGATGGAGGGATAGATGCATGAGTCAGGTCCTCCTCACAGACTATTATGCAAGTAGACTTGATCTTGTCTGGATGTGTCAGCAACAGCTGAGTCCATTGTTCCCTTCCAGATTCATGGATCAGCTTCCTTTATAACTGTCACGCCCTGACCTTAGAGAGCCTTTTTATTTCTCTATTTGGTTAGGTCAGGGTGTGATTTGGGGTGGGCATTCTAGTTTGTATATTTCTTTGTTGGTCGAGTATGGTTCCCAATCAGAGGCAGCTGTCTATCGTTGTCTCTGATTGGGGATCATACTTAGGCAGCCCTTTTTCCCACCTTCAGTTGAGGGATCTTGTTTTCTGTTTCGTGTCTGTACCTGACAGAACTGTGCGCTTTCGTTTTCACTTTGGTTATTTTGTTTGAGTGTTTCTTGATAATAAAAATCATGATTACTTTCCACGCTGCGCTTTGGTCCACTCCTTTCGACGAGAGCCGTAACAGAAGATCCCACCAAAACCGGACCAAGCAGCGTGGCCAGGAGGAGTGGACATGGGAGGACATCCTGGACGGCAAAGGATCCTGGACGTGGGAGGAGATCCTGGCCGGAAGGGATCGCCTCCCATGGGAACAGGTGGAAGCAGCGAGGGAGGAATGGCGACGAGACCAGGAGTCACAGCAATGACGGAAGCCCGATAGGGGGGGGGGATTGGGGGAGTCAGGGTTTAGACCTGAGCCAACTCCCCGTGCTTACCGTGGGGAGCGTGTGACCGGTCAGGCACCGTGTTATGCAGGGATATGCACGGTGTCTCCAGTGCGTATTCACAGCCCGGTGCGCTCTGTTCCAGCTCCCCGCAGTTGCCGTTCTAGAGTGGGCATTCAGCCGGGACGGATTGTGCCGGCTCAGCGCTCCTGGTCTCCGGTGCGTCTCTTCGGCCCAGGATATACTGCGGCAGCTTTACGCACGGTATCCCCAGTTCGCCAGCACAATCCAGTGCGGCCTGTTCCAGCTCCCCGCACTTGCCGTGCTACAGGGAGTATTCAGCCAGGACGCGTTGTGCCAGCTCTACACTCCAGACCTCCAGTGCACCTCCACGGCCCAGTATATCCTGCGCCGGCTATAGGCACTATGCCTCCAGTGCGCCTTCTTAGCCCAGTGCGTCCTGTGCCAGCTCTCCACACTCACCGAGCTAAAGTGGGTATCCAGCCAGGACGCGTTGTGGCAGCTCCATGTACCAGGCTTCCAGTACGTCTCCTCAGTCCGGTGAGACCTGTTCCGGCTCCACGTACGAAGCCTCCAGTGATGATCCATGGTCTGAAGCCTCCAGTGATGATCCATGGTCTGAAGCCTCCAGTGATAATCCATGGCACGAAGCCTCCAGTGATGATCCATGGCCCGGAGCCTGTAGTGATAATCCATGGCACGAAGCCTGTAGTGATAATCCATGGCACGAAGCCTCCAGTGATGATCCATGGTCCGGAGCCTCCAGCGGGGGTTCCCAGTCCAGAGCCTCCGGCGATGATCTGCAGTCCAGAGCCTCCAGCAACGATCCACTGTCCGGTTCCTCAGGCAACGATCCACGGTCCGGAGTCTCCGGCGACGATCCACGGTCCGCTTCCACGGGATCAGCGTACGGAGCAGGGGCTACGTCCCGACCCTCCCCTATTGAGTCAGGTTTTGCGGCCGGAGTCCGCACCTTTGGGGGGGGGTACTGTCACGCCCTGACCTTAGAGTCTTTTTATTTCTCTATTTGGTTAGGTCAGGGTGTGATTGGGGTGGGCATTCTAGTTTGTATATTTCTTTGTTGGCCGGGTATGGTTCCCAATCAGAGGCAGCTGTCTATCGTTGTCTCTGATTGGGGATCATACCTAGGCAGCCCTTTTTCCCACCTTCAGTTGTGGGATCTTGTTTTCTGTTTTGTGTCTGTACCTGACAGAACTGTGCACTTTCGTTTTCACTTTAGTTATTTTGTTTGGGTGTTTTTTGATAATAAAAATCATGAACACTTTCCACGCTGCGCTTGTGTCCACTCCTTTCGACGAGAGCCGTAACAATAACCATACTGCTGCTCCATCTGAAAGACGTTTTCATCATCAATTGTAGGCATTTAAGAAGGATAAACATTCTTACAACCTAAGGTACAATCCTTCTTATAGTTGTAATATTCTAAACTGGTCAAGATCAAGATTTGTTTTATTCTACATCTGCTTCATAGAGACATTTTTATTTTGTGTTGACTGTCGTCTTCTAACGCATTCGCTGCTCGGAAATACAGTTATTCTTTCCTGTATTGCAGTATACACCCAAAACACATTTCCTTATGAAAGTCATGTATTGTATGTTATATTCATGGGAATATGGACCTTCGATTGATCACTTTAATCTGCAAAGCCAGAAAGGACTTGATATTATAAGAGGATGAGACCCATAGATTTACACTACTAAATACTGGGAAAGTTATTACACTTCATGAGCTTCAAGGTCAACAACAATCTAAAAAAGGTTGTTAGCCATGTCTACCCAGCCCCTCAAACCAACAAGATCAGCAACTCAACTCAAAAGAATCCTACCCCCTCTTGGTACTCCGCGCTGTGTGGTCTGCATTCATTCACACACTCACACTTACTGTCCTGTGATCAACTGAACCAGCATTGTCATAGATCATCGATTCTGGAGGAGGATGACAGTTTCTTAACTAGGAGTTATTATGGTTAAATCTTCCTATTGCACAACGTTCAAACTGAGGTTTCTAGCCATGTTGCTATGCTGCACCCTTCTTGTCTTCTGCAGAAGCACCTCAACAATTGTGGAGTGTAGGAACATTCTACCTGTTGTAGTGGCATAATGATTCACTATGAATATGACTATGAAACATCTGGCATTAGACATATTCCAGAGTGTTTATACTGTCACAAAAGTGAAGTCAAAGTAAGTTCAGATGTATCAGTCAGTGAATGCATTATCATAAAGTCTATGACTCTTCATAACTGTCTGTCTGATTTGAACTCATTAGTCAAAGCACATTTTTTGAAAAAGGCCCTCCACAAAATGAGGGTCTTTTGCGTCCCTTGGATATTTTAAGTAGAAATTGTGGGCCAATATAGAAGTTTAAAAGCATGTTATATTAAATGAAGTCCCCTTTAATATAGACCACATGGATAATTCAATCATTCAGATTTTTTATATGAATAAAGGCTTGCAAAAAGTGTCAAAATATCCAAATTTTGACATGTCCCTCCATGCAACCTCTGTGACTTCTAGGAAGATTTTAATCTACTTACCCCTACATTTCTCCAAGTTTTGAACATCACTGTAAAGACCTAGTTATTTTGTTGCTTTAACAAATGCTGATTTATTTAATGTATTTAGAGATTAATTCATGTCTGTCCCTCATTTCACGGTCAACCTTGTTACGTGAACTGAACTCTCGTTTCAGAAGTTGTTTTTCAAAAGAAACATTGAACATCTAAAAGTCAAATCATAGTGTAATCAGGTGAGCTGGTGTACTCTTTTTGACCATTTTCTGGTGTTTTGTGGTGGAAAACTGAGCATTCTCACTTAATCATCAACCCTGTTATGGTCAACCCTGTTACGGTCAACCCTTTATTTGGCAATTACTATATTAATTGTTTTATTAAACCTCTTGAGATGGGAGAATGTGTTTTTATTGCATTGAACATGTGCTCTTTATGAAAATATAAACATTAGCTGAAATCAAATGTTTTTATTTATTTTTTACCAAGTTACACTTCTCAAAATAGGCAGAAGTAGTGGAACAACCCAGCTGCTGTTTTAATCCTGGTCCATCATGTGCTACCATTTACTTCAGCTCTTCCGAAGATAATACAATTTAACTCACTTCTCTCAGACACATTAGTATTATATGGTTACTGTCAGAGCAAAATGTGATATTGCATATTAAATTGAAATGATCCGCAAGGGGAAAAGGACAGACAATGGACCAAATAACCCTCTGTTACTACCATACCCGTAGCATTGCTCCCTTCCTGTCTTTTTCCCGGCCACTTCTTGGGAAATGACTTTGATGCACAATTTGAACTGATCACAGTGATTACAGGGGGTAATGCAAGTATAACAGTGCTTCAGTTAACAAAGGAGCAGTATGAGTTACGCCTTCAGGCACATCGGCTCATCACTTAAAGGTGTATGATCTCAGACACAGCCATCTAAAACACATTCCTCCACAGACAGAGGACTCCATGATGCAAACTCTGCTATGAATCAACACACAAATTAATATAAGGATACTATAAAAAGATTAGAGTCACTCCTTTATCACAGGCAGGCTTACAATCCCTCAGATCAGCTGGTAAAATAATTTGCCTGTGTGGATTTTTCATACTATTTAAAAGCTCTCCTTTCTTCTCATCTAACATGAATGCCTGACCATTGGCATAACAATCAAAGCCAAGTTGTTTGGGTAATTAGCAGGGGTGCTGTTTAGTGTTTGTTTTTAACGAGGTGTGGTCTTCTAACATAGCTGAGACAGCTTGGCTCCCTACTTCTAACATAGCTAAAAACAGCTTGACTCCCTACTTCGGGAATACAAGATGTGTTGATAAACTTGTTGGGTCATGTCTTTTTCAGTTATTGCAGCACTTGATAGTCCTGTTTGATAACGTTAAATCAATATATTACAGGGACATTTAATTTCACTCTAAATATGTTTTCATATTTCCCTATACTGATAACTTTTGGCCGAAATTGTGAGATAGAAAACAAGAAAACAAATAATTGTATACATTTATTCTCTTAAACAGTTACAGAAAAAATAGCTTTAAATACCCCCTAAAAGTCAATCAACGCACCCGTGCGTCAATCTAATTAACATAATAATAAAAAATATAGAAGTAGTTTTGTGAAACCCCCAAAAATGGGTTAAATATGTGTAAATTCTAAACTTTATTACATCTTCTAGATATAGGACAGACACTTCAAAAACGTATTCCTTATTATTTATTTTTGTACTCTCTGTTTTGCCATTTATGAATGTGTTATTCAATGCATTTCTATAGGCTGTAGCATTAAAGGCCAAATTCAATATTTTACCTAAATTAAAAATTAAATAGCTAAAGAATCCATGGTATGATCTTTAAAAAATGCCATATGTTAGCTCAGTAGAACCCCCCCATATACCCCATTGCAGGTTTTCATGATTCGGAAATTGTTGTCACAATAAATATTCTACTTTCAGATCCAGTTTATCAAATTATAGATGCAGAAATTAACAGACAAGATCCCCAAGATTATAACATCTGCATTCAAACAGGCACACACATGTAAAGCAGTGCACTCAAATTAGAACAAACCTTTATACTTCAGTGAAACGTTAATCAAATATGATTCATGACTGTGCAGTTAGCTATATAGACTACCAGATGATCTCTGTAGTTTGATTGTGAGGTCCCCTGGTGTATGATTATAATCATAAATTGTAATTTAGTGTTTGGCATATATTTGCATCCGTGTACAGTTCCTGCTAAGTTTAAAGCGTACATTGTAAATTGCATGTGTCTAGCCTAAATAAAAACATCTTGGCAGGAATATCCACCATTTCACCAACTCCTCCATTAAATTTTAAGTATATTCCATTACTAGCTCTCTATCCCAAGCTAAGCTTATGCATCTCTTCTCCAAGACGTCCTATGAATGTATCTGAAACCATTGTTTGCACTCCACAAGTTATTTTCAGACTAGTAAAATGTGTATATGAAGAGGGAAAATAATATGCTAAACACAATATTTGCATTAGATCCTTACACATATTAATATGTCAAAGCAGGGGTGTCAAACTCATTCCATGAAGGGCTTAGTGTTTGCGGGTGTTTCGTTTTTAAGACCTTAGACAACCAGGTGAGGGGAGTTCTTTACTAATTAGTGACCTTAATTAATCAATCAAGGGAGGAGCAAAAACCCGCAGACACTCAGCCCTCTGTGGAATGAGTTTGACATGTATGTTAAAAGAAGGGTAAATACTGTATAGAAAAGGGATTTTGCTCTCAGTATAGGTTAAAAAAAACTTTTCTCTACCTATCAAGCCTTTAAACCAGAACATATATTTTACTTCCTCCACAAAGAACAATTCTCTGAAATCATCCACACAGATTAGACTAGAACAGACCAGTCCACCTCTCTCCCTCAAACCACTTGCTCTTACCATCATCCCTTCAATAGTGTGATCAGAAACATAATGTATCTAACAAATCAAAAGTTCATTTCCAGATATGGCATGTGAAGTTTGAAAGGGTGTTTCCGTTTTATTTGGTCTTCTCTGGTTCTGTTTGTACTCCTGCATCTGACTGGCGTTTGCCCTGCAAGGAAAGGGAAGGGTCATTTCGCTTATCAATATAGCTCCAACTGCATGTAAGAACCTACATTTGCTTCCCTCACATTACTTTGCCCAAAGCAAACAATGACATTTCATAGTGAAGTATAGTTGATAGTCATAGGGAGTTGCCGAGGCCATCTAATGGTTGCAAATTTAACTGAGAGGGATCACAAATTCAGCCTACCAGGTTTTTAAAGAACAAGTGGATGGAGTTCCTCTTCTCCAGTCTCTTAGGGAGGACGGGGGAATTCTCCATAACCTCGGAGGGCCCGGATAAGGGCTTGCTGTCCACAGCAGGGTCCTCTGGGACCTTTGGTTCATCCTTGGCTACACTTGGGCCAGCTACCGCTTCTGCAGCTGGGGCAGGGACTTCCTTTTTCGGCACAGCTGGCTGATTGAATTATGACAAATAATCAAGAGATCAATTTCAAAGTATAATTTGCGTCATTTAATGTTCCTCTTAAAGCCATTGGGCTTCCAATATGATGTTGCCTCCTTGCTCTCACCAGTTAAAAAAGCTGAGCACGCACATTAAACACACTGACTAGCACAATACAAGAGCACAACTGATGCAATTAAAGAGTGGCTGTATAATGGAATGACTACATAAATGGGAGCATTGCTCTGGCTGGTAAATATCATAAAATGATGAGAAATTAGAAAGTATCACTACCAGCTGTTTTCGCTATCATGTGTATGCAACATATCAATTGCTGTACCAAATAATGTTCATTATTTATGGAGGATATTTCATTATTTGTGCAGGATACTTCAACATGGTAGTACCAGCATAGCATAAGCTGAACTCAGTGAGATCTCTCTTGTTAATTTCACACTGGCTGGCAAGTATTGTCATTTAGCCCTTTGAAAGGTTTCTTGAGGAGTCGGACTCCACTTGTTGAAGCTGTCTGGGCTTTTGAGGCCATTTGGTTTAGCAGGTCCTCAAATTATCACACCATTCTGTTATTGTTTATCACATTTACACATTTTCTTGTATTTCCAAAATTACATTTCATGAGTAGTTCCCGTTGAGAACCAAAATAAGATCTGAGTAAAATGTCTGCCTTACCTTGGTCTTGAAAAGAGAAAAGGAAGTGAAAGGAGAGGCTTTGGGGGCAGCAGGTGTCTTCTCTTCCTCCGGTGCAGGTGGTGGTGGTTCTAGTGTGGCAGAGGCCTCCAGAGTGGCCATCTTTGAGAAGTCTACATTCTTTACCGAAACAGCAAAAGAGAAAACTAAATTATAAACCATTGTCAGGATTAAGGAAGGTGTAAGAGCCCATGAGAAACAAGAGTCCACCACCTGGAAGAACCAGAAAATAACCCACTGAAAGAGATAAGAGGGTGATAAAAATCTCAACTCAGGTACCAAAACTGGTACTGTAAAATAGATATTATGTAGTTTGCCCTTTAGGGCCACTTTATTGCTGAGATGAATGAAACAACTTGTAACTGATCAGAGGAAGCTGGTGAGAGGAGCTATGGGAGGATGTGCTCATTGTAATGGATGGAATGGAGTCACTGGAATGGTACCAAACACAAACACATGGAAACAACGTATTTGACTCCATTCCATTGATTCCATTCCAGGCATTACAATGAACCTGTCCTCTTATAGCTCCTCCCACCAGCCTCCTCTGTAACTGATAGCGTGAACACCCATTTTCACCATGCAATCAGACAGAAAGAGACAAAGATGGCATGTGAGGATGGAGTATGCCAAGAGTTCTCTCCATTTACCTGTACTTCCACAACCGGCTGTGGCTCCACTGGTTCCACCGTCTACAGAAGAGCAGAACGATGTTAATCTGAACATGTGCCATATAACTAGACCTTCTACTGTATGGCCTGCATGGCAAGGCACGGATAGGTGTGTAGAAGCACAGTTCACCACACAAATAAAGACACAAAGTCGCACATGCACGCATACAGTCAGAATGAAAATCTAATTCAGTTTCTGTATGAACACATACAGTCAGAATGAAAATCTAATTCAGTTTCTGTATGAACACATACAGTCAGAATGAAAATCTAATTCACTTTCTGTATGAACACATACAGTCAGAATGAAAATCTAATTCACTTTCTGTATGAACACATACAATCAGAATGAAAATGTAATTCACTTTCTGTATGAAATTAATACTTGGTCTGCTGTTTCTTTGGGTTAAAATGACTGAATTAGATTTTGTTGGATTTCCGATGTTGTTTGGGATGCTGTTATGCTATTTATGTTCACAGATGATGAATGAATAGATGCAGACCTCAGCCCATTCTCCACAAGTCATGCCATCAGTCCAGCTAAATGCAGCACTATCTAAAGTGTGTTGATTCCACATTGAGAAAAACATAAGCAATAAAACTCCATGAAATGTCACAATATGTCACTGGAAGTATCAGGATAGATTTACAGGAATGCTCTGAGAGACTGTTCTGTTTGGTATCTGTATTGATGCTATGCTCAAGAGAAAGGGCAGCAGTCTGTATGATGTAGATCTTGTACCCACAAGATGCAATGATTTGAATACAGTTAAATGAAAGGAAGGATGTCACAGTGAGCTTAACTCTGTTAGCTTCAAAATGGCTGAATGTTGTATTGTCATACCGCTGCAGCAGGCTTGGCAGGGGCTCTGGCTCCACTTGTTGACTTAACCTTGATTTTAGACTTGAGGCCTATCAGTGCCTCAAATTCACATCAAACTGTTACAATCTGACACACATTTATGTTTTATGTTCTCTTTTACAAAATATTATCTGCTGCCAAAGAATGCTTCCATGTGTCTTGTACTACAGGAGTTGCCTTACCTTTCTGCTGAAAAGTCTGCTGAACGGGCGGTCAGATTTCGGCTTGGCGGCCTCTGGTTCTTTGGCAGCACCCTTTGGGTCTTCTTTTGGTGTGTTGGTCACAGGTTTGGCAGCTAGTTCTGCTTTAACCTCCATCTTAGGTGGGGCTGGGGCTGGGGCTGGGGCTGGGGCTGGGGCTGGGGCTGGGGCTGGGGCTGGGGCTGGGGCTGGGGCTGCGGGTGGGGCTGCGGGTGGGGCTGGGGCTGGGGCTGCAGGTGGGGATGGTGGGATTGACATTCCTCCTTTGGCTGTTGCTGGAGCATCCACTAGTTGTGCAGCCTATTCAAGAGAGACACGCAATGGAAAATAGGAATAGTTGATCACCGACATCTAGTTAATAGCTCACAAAACATGATTTATTTATGTTTCTTTATTTAGTTAGTACTCACAGTAGTTGTTGTTGTTGGTTGGGCCTCTTTCTGTTAATGTTTGGTAACAACAAACAATAGTTAGTGCTGGTAAAAAGGAGAACAATCACCATTCTGGTTCCGTGAAGAGATCATATATCTTCTGTCTAAATAGCTTGCTTAGAGGACCTGCAGTGGCATCTTTTGCAACAGGCTTCACAGCTGAGGAAGGTGCCCCTTGACCTGCACAGGTCTTCTCAGCTGCGTTTGGCCTTCAGCAGAAGATGTATGCCAATTACGACTACTGACACTACTAACTACTTGTTTTAGGTTCAAGAATCATTGACTTGTTTAACTTAATTGGGATTAAATGTAATTATTTTGAATGATTGAATTCATAATTTTTTTTCCTGAGGAATTCAATAACAGTCACAATCACAGTCATCCAATAGCCTCTCAATGTAGGTTAATATGTTGCTACTGGAACAGAATAGAATTCAAGTGTAAATGCTAACAGCGGCAATGTTGAATGAGGCCTTATGTTACCAATGGGATGAAGATGATAAGTGGTAAGAGTGAGATGTCTTTCACTTGTTACTTTTCATCTTTGTTGGTGTAAGCAGTAAAGTAAAGTAAGGCTGCGTCATGAAAAGCTTTCATTATTATTTTAGATGACTTTACCAAAGGCACATAATTGCATAGCATTACATGTAGACTATACAGTATACTAAGTACACTCTGTGCATAACTGTATCTGTATTAAATTGGATTTAGTGTTTTTGTATAATGTATTGTTTCAAATAAAAATACATGCTTACCTGGTCTTTTGCAACATCAGGGGTGGCTGTTTCTAGCTTGTTTTTTTTTGTGGGAGTCACCTAGGTAACACGCAGACATATACTGAGTATACCAAACATTAGGAACAGCTTCCTAATATTGAGTTGAACCCCACCCCCCCTCCCTTCCTTAGAGTAGCTGCTGCTTTTTCAACATCTAATGGGGATCCTAATAAAATACCAAATACCAAATACCTCCTCTCCCACAGTTGCGTCAAGTCGGCTGGATGTCCTTTGGGTGGTGGACCATTCTTGATACACACAGGAAACTGTTGAGCATGAAAAACCCAGCAGCGTTGCAGTTCTTGACACAAACCAGTGCTCCTGGTACCTCCTACCATATCGAGTTCAAAGGCACTTAAATATTTTGTCTTGCCCATTCACCCTCTGTATAGCACACATACACATTTACATTTAAGTCATTTAGCAGACGCTCTTATCCAGAGCGACTTACAAATTGGTGCATTCACCTTATGACATACACAATCCATGTCTCAATTGTCTAAAGGCTTAGAAATCCTTATTTAACCTGTCTCCTTCCCTTCATCTACACTGATTGAAGTGGATTTAACAAGTGACATCAATAAGGGATCATAGCTTTCACCTGGATTCACCTGGTCAGTCTGTGTCATGGAAAGAGAAGTTCTTCATGTTTTGTATACTCAGTGTTTATTGAGTGTCTGTGTACAATCTTGGATGGCAGGCAAAATTGTTAGCTACCTTTTGTTTCCTATAAAACAAATCTAGCATTTAAGTGTATCGTGATGTTTCATAAAAATATTTCAAATTAAGTGTAATACCTACAGTAGATAGCAGCAATATCAAAGTATTTTAAGAGAGTTACAGTCACAGGGAACAGTGAAATTACTATTTTCATAGGACAGATGTCTTTCAGTTAGTCATATACAGTGCCTTCAGACGGTATTCACACCCCTGGTCTTTATCCACATTTTGTTGTGTTAGAGCCTGAATTTAAAATGGATTACATTGAGATGTCTTTGTCACTGGCTTACATACAATACCCCATAATGTCAATGTGGAATTATGTTTGTACACATTTTGATTAATAAAAAATGAAAAGCTGAAATGTTTTGAGTCAATAAGTATTCAACCCCTTTGTTATGGCAAGCCTAAATAATTTAAGGGGTAAAAATGTACTTCACAAGTCACATAAGTTGCATGGACTCACTCTTTGTGCAATACTAGTGTTTAATGTGATTTTTGAATGACTACCTCATCTCTGTACCCAACAGATACAATTATCTGTAAGGTCCTTCAGTTGAGCAGTGAATTTCAAACACAGATTCAACCACAAAGACATGGGAGGTTTTCCAATGCCTCGCAAAGAAGGGCACCTATTGGTAGATGGGTAAAAAAGCAGACATTGAATATCCCTTTGAGCATGGTGAAGTTATTAATTACACTTCGGATGGTGTATCCATACACCCAGTCACAACAAAGATACAGGCGTCTTTCCTAACTCGTTTACCAGAGAAGAAGGAAACCGCTCAGGGATTTCACCATGAGGCCAATGGTGACTTTAAAACAGTTACAGAGTTTAATGGCTGTGATAGGAGAAAACTGAGGATGGATCAACAACATTGTAGTTACTCCACAATACTTACCTAAATGACAGAGTGAAAAGAAGGAAGCCTGTACAGAAGAAAAATATTCCAAAACATGCATCCTGTTTTCTACAAGGCACTAAAGTAATACTGCAAAATATGGCAAAGAAATTAACTTTTTGTCCTGAATACAAAGTGTTATGTTTAGGGCAAATCCAATACAACACATTACTGAGTACCACACTCCATATTTTCAAGCATAGTGGTGGATGCATCATCTTATGGGTGTGCGTGTAATCGTTAAGGACTGGGGAGTTTTTCAAGATAAAAAATGGAATGGAGCTAAGCAAAATCCTAGACAAAAACCTGGTTCAGTCAGCTTTCCACCAGACAGGGAGATGAATTCTCCTTTCAGCAGAACAATAACCTAAAACACAAGGCCAAATCTACACTGGAGTTGCTTAGCAAGAAGAAACTGAATGTTCCTGAGTGGACAGTTTTGACTTAAATCTGCTTGAAACTCTATGTCAAGACTTGAAAATGGTTGTCTAGCAATGATTAACAACCAATTTGACAGAGCTTGAAGAATTTTGCAAAGAATAATGGGCAAATATTGTACAATCCAGGTGTGCAAAGCACTTAGAGACTTACCCAGAAAGACTAACAGTTTGAATCACTACCAAAGGTGATTCTAACATGTATTGACCCAGGGGTGTGAATACTTATGTAAATAAGATATTTCTGTATTTCATTTGCAATACATTTGCAAACATTTCTAAAAGCATGTTTTCACTTTGTCAATATAAGCTATTGTGTGTAGATGGGTGAGAAAAAACACAAAAATCAATTTAATCCATTTTGAATTCAGGCTGTAACAACAAAATGTGGAATCAGACAAGGGGTATGAATACTTTCAGAAGGCACTGTAGCCATTGACATCTACGGTTGTCTAACTGATGGCACACAAAGAAGTCCCTGGCAAAGCACATACAGTACATGCTCTCTCACTGGGATGGCCATTGTGCTCTGGGGATGGCATAGGCCTTCCCTCGCTATATTTTCATGCATCTCAACTTCCAATGGCACAGGCCTCCCTTGTGAGCTCACACTATAGGCTGAACAAAAGACCACCACATTCCCGTATGTTCAAAGGATTTGATTAACATGGGGCTGGGGCTATGTTAACTCTTTATGGAGGCATGATTCCAAAAGAAGGCATGATGAAGAGAAATGACAATAGCTGCCTGTGTAATCATTCCTTCAAGACGTGGTCACTCTTTCTCAGAGACGCCCTCATGCTGCCTCTACACATATTTTCACACACAATGATCACTGACAGCCCTATACAGTCGTAAAATACAATGACATCACTGACGGACCACTGTTTTCTCATTTAATTATCTGTGGTCCCTACTTCACAACAGAAGATTAGGATTACCAATCCATAATCAAGCATTAGGCTAAATGTTTTGCTATTCAGAGGCATATTTGGAATTATGACAGTATGGCAACCTTTCTTTTCCATACCAAATAAATGATGGTTCTTCAATAGTGTTTGTAGTGGTTTCACAGTTGGACTTTTACAAAGGCTTGAAACAATTTTTTATCAAAATAAATTTACAGATGTATGAGGTAGTGTCACTTTTAGACATATTTTAAAACAAACATGAGGCAAATATATCAAATATTTTGTGCATATCTATTCACTTATGGACCTTACTGTTAAAACAACTCTTTAAACAATACAAATAATATCAAAAGAAAAATTCTACTTACTAGTGTTTTGAAGAAGTTCATAACTGGATTATCTTCTGTTTGACTCTCTCCCTCTTGGTTTTCCTGAATGTGACTGCTTTCCTCAGCAATTTTGGGGCTTTTGACCTCCTCTGCCTCTGGACTAGGGTTGGGACGCTCCTTTGAAGTCCCTGTATCCTCCTTTACCTCAGCAAGTGGCTCCTATAGACAACCGCGAAGAATGAACCCTCAGAAATGTGAGTGTTTTAGCAATGAAGCTGATACGCTAGCAAGGAGTCTGTTAGACGCAGCATTGAGATTGAAGCACAATTCCAACCATGCCTCTGCCTACTCGAGGCACCATCAACAATCATCCTTTTATTAATGCTTGGTTCCACCCACACTCATTGATATTCAGCAATGTTGGAGACTTCTGTCTCTTTTGCTCTGAGAAATGTCAGCAAACTCAAATATCTTGTTTGTTTTGTGTTATGTTGATATTGTAAGGAAATCCCCCATTCTTATCTGATGAAATTTTATTTTATTTGAATATTCCTTACAGTAATATGACTTAGAGTAATATCATTCTGCAACACCAAGTGTAACGATTGTCGTCGGGAGAAGGTGAAGAGGACCAAGGTGCAGCGTGGTAAGTATTCATAAATACGTTTCTTTAATAAATATGAACACTAACAAAACAACAACACGACAAACGAACAGTTCTGAAAGGTGACGACAAACACTAAACAGAAAATAACCACCCACAAACACAAGCGGGAAAACAGGATACCTAAGTATGGCTCTCAATCAGAGACAACGATAGACAGCTACCTCTGATTGAGAACCATACCAGGCCAAACACATAGAAACAGAAAACCTAGACCTACAACATAGAATACCCACCCATATCACACCCTGACCAAACTAAAAATAGAAACATACAAAGCAATCTACGGTCAGGGCGTGACACCAAGTAAGGATAGTGGCAGCTTTCTTAATTTGGGTGGGCTGGATTAAGGTTCCTCTGACTCTATAGAAGCTACATCTTCAAGAAGTTCTTTCAATTCTTCTAGTTCTTCAGCCATTTCAGGTGGGCTTACACTCTCAGGCTCTTGTTCAGGTTGGCTGACACTCTTCACCTTTGGCTCTACAGTACTTATGGGGCTAGATTCAAGTTTTTCAAACATTGCTGACTCTACAGCAGCTGTATCTTCATTAACATTTGCAATGTCTTCCAGCTCGTCTTCAGGTGCAGTGCTCTCCTCTAAAGTTTTATCCTCTGTGACTTCTTCACCAATTGCCAGTTCTGTTGTCTCCTTCTCAGGTGGGCTGACACTATCCTCCATAGGCTCTTCTTCAGGTGGGCTGACACTCTTGTCCTTAGGTTGCTCTTCAGTGGTTTCTGGGTGAGCTTCAGTGGTTTCTGGCTGCTCTTCAGTGGTTTCAGTGGCAATTTTAATGGCATCTGCCACAAGAAAATCAGACAGTAATGGAAGTTGCATTGGAAACAAATATGAGGCCATCAATATTTTCCAATCCAGTTCAATGGATGATTGCAAGGAAATTATGCCTTTTTTTGTCTCCTTTATAATAAGAATCAACGGGGATGTTTGTTAGATCTGTAATAGGCTTTGTTATACACTGGAAAGTGAAGAATGACCTGTGAATTTTTCTCGCAACAGATGCAATATTACTAAAAATCAATGTTACCAATTCACAGTACACCTCACATGACAGTGGCTATATCCGTAGTTAACTACATTAGAATAACCAAAATCATTTTGATTTCAATATGTAAAAATCTCAAGTTAGGAGCTGATGATCATTAATTAATTATCAGTACACTGAGTGAAACTGAAATGGAACTAATGCCAACCCAATAATCACTGATTAGATACTTACAGCTTGGATCCCATCGGTCACAGCCACAGGGACTTTCTGATCTTCCGCAGAACTTTCAATCTCCTCTACAATCTTCTCCTTTATGGGCTCCTCCTTTTCCAGGGCTGGATCCGGGTTGGGGGTGGGTTGAGGCTTAGCTTTCTTCTTGAACAGATTTTCAAAGATGTTCACTTTTTCTTTCGTACTGTTCTTGGGCTCTTCCTTCTCTTGGGTGGCTGGTTCCAGTTCCGGTTCCGGTGTGTTTTGAGTCTTAGCGTTCTGTATCTCTGGTTCCACTTCTGGAACCTTCTTGATGGCAGACTTCTGTTCCACCACCACAGGCCCAAGACCACTGCCATCTGCCTCCACTATACCTGACTCTTCAGAGGGAGGCAGTGAGGGAGGCATACTGTTCTGCTCCACAGCTGCTTCACTGGTAACTGCAAGATATAAGTCAATTAGTTGGTGTGACAAAGAAAGTTATTTGATATGATTCATCCTTTGTACACAGGCATCATGTAATACCTGACTATTATCTTTTTAATGTCCGGTAATGGAAATTAGCCAGTTAAATGTACCTAAACATAATTGAAAATGTAATCTATGTAATCCCCAAAAGTAATTATTTATCATGAGGGCCATAAACAATAACTAGTAATGCTGCATACTGAAAGAAAGGTTAACATCTCAGCTTTCTGGTATTTATTTTAATAAACTGCTCAAGGACACAGTACAAATATGATAAAAATATGAAAAATATGAAATATTTATATCAACAAAACTGTATGAATAACGCTTGAAATTACTTATATGCTTTCTAAATATAGCATAATCAAATTATAAAATGACTAACTATAAAATTTCACATTCCTTATAACTAACTGGAAAAATACAAATTTGTATGTTTAATGTTAGAGAAATTGTGCATATTTTCTATAGTTCTCTCTTGATCAAAACGTCTCCCTCCATTACTGTGAATGTCTCACAGAGCTCTAGATTGGCTTCCCGAACACTCATGAGCTTGCCTTTCATTAATCTTGTCTGTCTATGACAGGTGTTTTTTTGTAAAATCTATAAATTATTTTCGATGAATGGCTATAAATCGATCTCTGAATGTGCTACTGTGAATAAATCACTCTCTCCTGCTGCGCTACGACGTAACGATTGCAGGCATTTATGTGCTTTGATGTAGGGTTCAGCCAGGAGTTGATGGACAGTCGGAAGTGCGAATGAAATGGTAGGAGGCATAACCCAGCTTCAAGGGGTTTCAAATGTCATATCCTACGTCACATATGCACAGAAAAAAATACTACTGTGTCGGTGGGAATCGGGGAAATCGCTGAATGAAAGCCATTTCGATCTACTGTGTCCACGGATCGATTTATAAGCGAAAAATGTCGATCGGAACCGGTACCAGAACCACACTGGTGGTGATTGGGAGTCCCATAGGGCGGCGCACAATTGGCCCAGCGTCGTCCGGGTTAGGTTTCGGACGGGTTAGGCCATCATTGTAAATACATTTTTTTCTTAACTGACTTGCATAGTTAAATTAAGGTTCAATTTAAAAAATAAAAAAAATAAGAAGGTCCCCAAAACAGGGGAATTTACATCTAAGAGGATACATATGATTAATCTTAGTTCCCAACATGTAATTCAGTAGAACATGGGAGGGTGTAGGAAATGGTATGCAACTTTACCAAAGGAGTTTCCTAATGATACTACCTCTATGACTAATCAATGCAGTGCTAGGCTCATTAGCCTAAGCTAAATGCAAGCAAAACCTTTCCTTGTGCTCTATGTAAAACTAACGTGCTACTGGGGACACACAGGCTAGTCGTGTGAAACAAACACAGTCTGGAAACAGTGGCTTTAGCTGCTCACTTGCTAGTGAATAGATGGCAAAATATCAATATTATCGCCCTTAAAGAAAATACATATGTACTTGGCATGCAAATCCTTGTACAAAACTGTTGATCCAGTGAGACAATATACACAAGGAGTGATCAAACATCTGTTCATCCTCTATGTTGAAGGCTACGCCTATAGTTAACATTGGACACCGCCCAATAGCACTGACAGACGGCTGTATTTACAGAGAATTATGAGAGACTTGGAAATTGATCCAGACTAATCCAGCAATTCAAGATTGATTACAAGGGATAGTGTTTGTGTCATGTCATCCCATTGGAGTAGTACATAAATAACTTGGTTACCATGATAGACATCATAGACAGAGGTGTTGCAATCAGTTGGGCCCACAGTTTGGGCCTTATTGATCATGGGGTAACAATCAGGTGACAACAGGATAAATGGCTATCAAATCACTCATAGACACACCATTCTCCAGGCCATTGGATGAGATGCTTACAGCATGGCCATTCAATCCTCCATGCAGGGGCTTTTCTGGAGCCTGCTCAGCCTATGAGAAAAAAGATGGTTGACATGAGCTACTCTTGTCATCATTGTTTTCATCATATCACTTTCATCGTTACTCCATTTTGTACGGACCATCAATTAGTATTAGATGCATGTGCACACGTAATATCTCTAATATATTACTGCCTGTAACTTGAAACTTGAAACTACTATTATTAGACAGCAAACACTTCGATTGGGTGTAAAATGCCACAACCAGCCTTCTTTCCCCTGTATTCCAACATTCAAAGTAAAACATACATGTTGTCAAAGCAGGCTATTATCAAACATACCTTGTTTTTGGAATGCTCATTGCCCATCTTGATCGCAGTTGAAACCTGCAGAAGAAACTGTTTATCTGTGTGTGTGTGTGTGTGTGTGTGTGTGTGTGTGTGTGTGTGTGTGTGTGTGTGTGTGTGTGTGTGTGTGTGTGTGTGTGTGTGTGTGTGTGTGTGTGTGTGTGTGCAACATATGTTCGTAACATCAATGCTGTAATGAGATACTTCATTCTTGTATCACAATACTATAGTCTCCAAATACAACAACAAAGTTAGATGAATTCAAATGCGATGATTATAAATATCAATAAACTAGGATACTCATCTTATATAAATTAATATAATTTGAAGCAAAGATAAGTTATACAACTTTTAAAAAAAACAGCTATAGAGAAGGAATGGACTATACTAAACCAATGGCATTTCAAAGCTAAAAGTATTTGAGGCTATGTCTTACCTTGTGCCAAATCCTATGGCAAGTAATAGCAGCAATAGCACACCCCTGCTGTGAAAGTAGTGTGTTTACAATCTGTCTGTAGTATTCCAGCAATTTGTGGGAGCAAATTGGAGATCAACTTGCTGCTTTGCAACCTGCTCAACTAAGAATATGCACATAGGAGATTAGCCCTGTTCTTAAAGGGGTGGGGCTATCTCTTACTCGTCAAAAAGGGATCTATTCGAATACCAAACACACAACCACAGCAAAAACACTCTGTCAACTGTTTGAGCATCTCTGATGTACTCATGCTAATCTCTTGAATTCTCTCTGAAAATGTTCAAATAAGAACATGGTGACCAGCTTTGCTTTGTCAGACAGATTTTGATGACAATACTGTACATCTCAAAGAGGCCATGAGAAACTGCAGCGAGGGGTAAACTCATGATGCCTAAGGTGTGGTTGGGATTGAAACAGGATGTGAATGTAGGATATGTGGAACCATTGGAAGCATTGCTTATTTGCTTAGTGGTTTACTAGTAATCCAAATACCTGACACATGATGCTGACTACATACTTTGATATTAAGTTGTTATACAGCACAAACAGCTTTATTTTAAAGAATTTTATTTATACTACTGGATTAAATGACTTAATATGACAGAAGAAAAAATACTTAATGGCCAATATGATCATTAACAAACGTTTAAAATTAACTAAAATGTAATTGACAGCATATCACCAAATAAATCTATGATCATGTAGAGATTTTTATTTGGCCTGAAAGCTGGATTTATTTAGATCAATGACATCACATAATATTATGTATAATGATCCTAACAGTGGATCACTGTTAACCTTTTGAATGACGGCAAGATTCAGATTTCCGCCTAAATAGACATACCCAAACTTTTTTTATGAGATGGCCATAAACAATAACTGGTAATGATACATAGTTTAAGAAAGGTCAGGAACTCACATTTCTGGTCAAAAAAAAGTTATTAATTTCTTAGGTGTACTCACCTTTGAAGACACAAGGTCAAATACATAGTACAAATTTTATGAAAATATGAAAAATCATTTATGATGTTTTTTCTATTACTGTCACGACTTCAACCGAGGCAGGCTCTCCTTCCCGTTCGGGTGGTGCTCGGCGGTCGTCGTCACCGGCCTACTAGCTGCCACTGACTCTTTTTCCTCCCCCTCCTTATGTGTTTATTTGTATCACCTGGTTTGAGTTAATTGGTAATTAGTGTGGCTTTATTAGTCAGCCAGCCTGTATGCTTATTTGTGCGGGATTGTTCGTCTGTAGCTGTGGATTTCGGGAGTGGTGTATTGTGTTGTATACTGGGTCTGTCTCCCGTATTAGTAAACAGGTGTTTATGACACCCAGTAAGTCCGTGTTGGACATTTTGGTTTTGCCGGTTGGAAATTAAAAATCACCGCATTGAAGCTCTGCTGTTCCTGCGTCTGATTTCACACCCCCCCGACACCCAGGTCGTTACAATTACAAGAAAAGTTGAGTAATAAGGCCTGAAATGACTTAAATGCTTTCTAAATATAGTAAAAATCGAATTATAAGCAACTTATTATAAGATTAAACCTTTCTTATAACTGTAAAATTAATACGATCCTACTAAGTAACCGTACAATATTGGCACTATGTCATATAACTGAAGACTGAGAATTTTCTCCTAAATGTCCACTGAGCAATGCAGAGACGCTATTCAAAATTGTGCAGACTTGTTATAACATCAGCTTTAAGCAGAAAGTGATTTTGTCCATCAGTGACCAGGAGAAGGTGGTCTTCTTTCAATTCTATGACACAATTTAGTATATTTTCATGTTGAGAGATCTAAATCCAGCTGAATATCACAGCGAGATGAAACCACAACTATTGGATTTGATAGACTGTCCCCTTTTATAAGCCGTCTCCCAGACTGGGCTATGTCACTCAGAGGAAGAGCAAATAAAAGATTTGTCTGGATAGGCCAGATAATTTGACACGTCACTCCCTATGCAAATGTGGGGTCTGAAACCTGACACTTCAAGTCATCTCTATGAGAGAGTGGTAGCAGAGAGCAGACCAATGGGGCTTTCTGACACTATAAGGAACAGGACCCTATGACGTTCACAGAGCGCTTTGTAGATCAAAATGTCAGTCAGAACCGGTCCGGAACTGCTCAAAGCCCCCCATAAAGGGAATTAACATCTAAGAGTTAATCAAGACAAAGGGTTCTATAAGCTAATCAATGTGGATCATCATCCATGGACCTGCCACAATAAGGCAATTGTCCTTAAATTAAATTCCTTGGAGACATGCCAAATCACTCCCACTACTGTAGCCAAAGCATGCAAGAATGAACTTTGTTAATTAACACAGTAATTATGGTCTGAAAAAATTGCATTACCCGATGTAGAGTATGCTGTATTAGTCCTTGATGCTTTCTTATTTTGTGCACTTTGCATAATGGATTTCTCTGTGGTCGCACTGTGAACATGATTTTTGACATCCCGCAAGGCATGCTTTGAACAGCACACAGGAGACCTCATGCAACCCCTATTAAAAAACGTTATGTAAGAGCTAACCAAGTGTCACGCCCTGACCATAGTTTGCTTTGTATGTTTTATGTTTTGTTTGGTCAGCTTGTGATCTGAGTGGGCATTCTATGTTGTATGTCTGGTTTGTCTATTTCTATGTGTTTGGCCTGATATGGTTCTCAATCAGAGACAGGTGTTTTGCGTTGTCTCTGATTGGGAACCATATTTAGGTAGCCTGTTTTGTATTGTGGGTTGTGGGTGATTGTCTATGTGTAGTGTTTAGTGTCAGCACTATTTGTTATTTAGGCTTCACGGTCGTCGTTTATTGTTTTTGTATTAGTTTCGCAAAGTGTTCTCTTTCTATTAAAAACAAGATGAACACATACCACGCTGCATATTGGTTCTCCGATCCTTCAAACTTTTCCTCCTCAGACGAGGAGGAAGAAGACAGCCGTGACAGAATCACCCACCAACCAAGGACCAAGCAGCGTGGTATCGGGCAGCAGCGATCGCAGGACTCCTGGACCTGGGAGGAGATTCTGGATGGGAAAGGACCATGGGTACAGGTTGGGGAATATCGCCGCCCCAAAGCAGAGCTGGAGGCAGCGAAAGCTGAGCGGGGGCGATATGAGGAGGCAGCAAGGCAGCGCGACAGGTACGAGAGGCAGCCCCCAAAAAATATTTTGGGGGGGTAACACGGGGAGTGTGGCTAAGCCAGGTAGCAGACCTGAGCTCACTCCTCATGCTTATTATAAGCAGCGCGTTACTGGTCAGGCACCGTGTTATGTGGTTAAGCGCATGGTGTCGCCAGTACGTGTCCATAGCCCAGTGCGCTATAGGGCAGCCCCCCGAAAGTGTCATGTGAGTGTGGGCATCCAGCCAGGGCGTATTGTGCCTGCTCAGCGTGTCTGGTCTCCGGTACGCCGTTTCGGTCCAGGGTATCTTGCGCCGGCTCTGCGTGCTGTGTCTCCGGGGAGCTGGGAGGGTGCAGTGCGTCCTATGCCTGCGCTCCGCTCATGCCGGGCAAATGTGGGAGTGGAGCCTAAGGGAGAGGTGCGCGTAGTAGGCACTAGATCTCCAGTCCTCACCCACAGCCCGGTTCAACCTGTGCCTGCACTCTGGAGGGTCCCGGGCTAGAGTAGGTATCCAGCCTGGGGGAGTGGTGCCAAGACTGCGCACCAGAGCTCCAGTGCTCCCCCACAGCCCGGTCCTTCAGGTGCCTCCTCCTAACACCAAGCCTCCTGTAGGTCTCCCCAGCCTGGTGGGTCCTGTGGCAGCCGCACGCACCAGGCTGTCTCTCCGTCTCCTCCCTACAGGTGTGCCCGTCTGTCCAGCGCCGTCTGAGCTGCCCGTCTGCCCAGCGCCATCTGAGCTGCCCGTCTGCCCAGCGCCGTCTGAGCTGCCCGTCTGCCCAGCGCCATCTGAGCTGCCCGTCTGTCCAGCGCCATCTGAGCCGCCCATCTGTCCTGAGGCGTCAGAGCCGCCCGTCTGTCCTGAGCAGTCAGAGCCGCCCGTCAGTCAGGAGCCGCTAGAGCTGTCCGTCAGTCAGGAGCCGCCAGAGCCGTCCGTCAGTCAGGAGCCGCCAGAGCCGCCCGCAAGTCAGGAGCTGCCAGAGCCGCCCGCCAGTCAGGAGCCGCCAGAGCCGCCCGCCAGTCAGGAGCCGCCAGTCAGGAGCCGCCAGAGCCGCCCGCCAGTCAGGAGCTGCCAGAGCCCCCCGTCAGTCCGGAGCTGCCCCTCAGTCCGGAGCTGCCCCTCAGTCCGGAGCTGCCCGTCCGTCCAGTGGCGCCCTCTAGGATGGTCTTCAGTCCGGGACCCGCTGCAAGGATCCCCGCTCCAGAGGCGCCACCAAAGCGGGTTATGACTATGGTGGAGTGGTGTCCACGTCCCGCGCCGGAGCCGCCACCACGGACAGATGCCCACCCAGACCCTCCCCTATACGTTTAGGTTTGCGGCCGGAGACCGCACCTTGAGGGGGGGGGTACTGTCACGCCCTGACCATAGTTTGCTTTGTATGTTTTATGTTTTGTTTGGTCAGGGTGTGGTCTGAGTGGGCATTCTATGTTGTATGTCTGGTTTGTCTATTTCTATGTGTTTGGCCTGATATGGTTCTCAATCAGAGACAGGTGTTTTGCGTTTTGTATCCTGTTTTGTATTGTGGGTTGTGGGTGATTGTCTATGTGTAGTGTTTAGTGTCAGCACTATTTGTTATTTAGCTTCACGGTCGTCGTTTATTGTTTTTGTATTGGTTTCGCAAAGTGTTCTCTTTCTATTAAAAACAAGATGAACACATACCACGCTGCATATTGGTTCTCCGATCCTTCAAACTATTCCTCCTCATAGGAGGAGGAAGAAGACAGCCGTGACACCAAGATATTTCAAATGAAAGAAGGAATATTTAAAGATGCAGTCAGGGATCCCAAGTACTTAAAAATGTGTAACATATTTATGATTTGGGGACCGGTTTTGGCTTGTGAGCACTACTTTCAAAACTCCTGGCTGAAATTATACAAAAGCTCTGGAGCATCACTTGAACTATGCATTTATCATCAATGGGCTGTTTATAGTATATAACATTGATCTTGTGCTATTTGTTATATTAACAAACGCTAACATATATGTATTTTAAATTAACTTTATAAATTGTATTTGCCATGTTCATCTTTGTTATAATAAATCTGAGTAAGTTGCCCGTAGCTGCCTTTCGACAACTCATGCATTCTGCCAATATTTGAACTTGGGAGCAGTTCTGTTTGTTCTGATTATTTACAGAGCAGAAGTTCCGGTTACTCCAATCACGTGTAGAGTTATTGTACTTTTGGAATGCAGTGACTCTGGTAGGCATATGAGTGGAAATGTAGAAATGCTTAAGCCCACTTTTTGCAACTCTTTGCTATAAGCAAAACATTCCATATTCAAGTTTTAGTGCCATAAGTCTTTGTAATTCCCTTGGAAGATATAGTTCAATTGGCTTTCAGAAATAATTTGCAGGACAATACAGTTATCAATACATTTTGTGGTTTTAAAATGAGGCCATAAAATTAGATTATCAATTTGGCCTGCAAAAAAAGATTTAATTACTAATTTCATGCAAGATCCTCTAGGTGGATGGGCACATGAGAATGGTGGGACTGTGTCAATTGAGGAAAGATGGTGGAAGTGGATGAAAAGTTTGATCACTCAGCGCGTCGAGCAAAGTTGGTGAAGATGATTGTTCTGAATGGACAAAAGTCGTATCGAAAAATGGAACAAAAAGGAAATTGTCTAAAATTGGACTGGAGGATACTTGTAGGCATGATAATGAATCACTTCTTGTTGGGATGTGTTTGGTGAGTAAGGATGCATATGTGGGAGACCCCTTTGAGGTGTCAAAAATGTTGAAGTATGCGCTGGGAAAAGTGGAGTCTGTCAGAGGGACCAGGAGTGGTCTTATTTTGATGCATTGTATTTCTGAAGAACAGAGGAAGATTGCAGTGAGCTTCAAAATAATCCAGACAACAGAAGTTTTGTTTTTTTAACTTCGAAGTAGAGCACCAGTCAAAGGAGTCATTTCAGGGGTGACAACAGGTGTTCAGGTTAAATCCCTGAAGAGAATTCCTGGTGTGATTGGTCCCCGGCGTCTGACCCGCTGGGTGAATGGAGAAAAATAAGAAAGTTTGCCATTGCTGTTGTTTTTTGATAAAGAGCAAATACCTACGCATGTGAATCTTGGTTATGTAAGATACGCTGTAAGAGATTTCGTCCCCAAACCATTGCAGTGTAAGAATTGTAAAGGATTTGGCCATGTTTCAAGTGTGTGCAGACAGACAGAGTATATTGAGAACAGAGTATACCTGCCTTCCAGGACACCTACACCACCCGATGTCACAGGAAGACCAAAAAGATCATCAAGGACAACAACCACCCGAGCCACTGCCTGTTCACCCCGCTATCATCCAGAAGGCGAGGTCAGTACAGGTGCATCAAATCTGGGACCGAGAGAATGAAAAACAGCTTCTATCTCAAGGCCATCAGACTGTTAAACAGCCACCACTAACATTGAGTGGCTGCTGCCAACATACTGACTCAAATCTTTAGCCACTTAATAATTAAAAATTGGATGTAATAAATGTATCACTAGTCACTTTAAACTATGCCACTTTATATAATGTTTACATACCCTACATTACTCATCTCATATGTATATACTGTACTCTATACCATCTACTGCATCCTGCCATCTTGATGTAATGTATCACTAGCCACTTTAAACAATGCCACTTTATATAATGTTTTCATACCCTACATTTCTCATCTCATATGTATATACTGTACTCTATACCATCTACTGCATCTTGCATCTATATGTACATATTCTTATTCATTCCTTTACACTTGTGTGTATAAGGTAGTTGTTGTGAAATTGTTAGATAACTTGCTAGATATTACTGCATGGTCGGAACTAGAAGCACAAGCATTTCGCTACACTCGCATTAACATCTGCTAACCATGTGTATGTGACCAATACAATTTGATTTGATTTATTGAAGAACGGTGTGTAGAAGGACGACGGTATTGCAATTGTTGTCGAAATCATTATCCCGAGTTCCTGGAGTGCCCTGTAAGGGTGAAGGAGAGCAGTCAATCAAATCTCCTATGAGGAGGTGATTAAAATAATTGAGAAAACTAGTGATGCTAATGAAGATATGGTAGTGGACGCACCACAGCCTGTACTAAATGTTTGCTGTAAGGCAAAAGATACCCTGTGTGTTAAAATGGTGGATTTTGTGGCATTCATTGCCACAGTTATAAACTGTATGGCACAAGTCTCAAAGACATTTAAGAAACTGGTCATTATTGTGGCTGCGGCAGAAAGGTTTTTGGGACTTAAGGATTTTACATCTGAAGACTTGAAAGGGGTAATGGCGCCGGAAGACCCGCCCTCCCAGGTTCCCCTTGAGCCTGTGTAGGAATGAGATCTGTTTTACATATTTTTTTACATAAAAGTTGTTTGATTTAGTTAATTTAATTTATTTTTTGGTAGTTTGGTAGTTGTTTTGGTATCTTGTTCCTTTTTGGGAATCATGTTTCCATCCCGCACAGTAGGTGGCGAAATGCACATTAAATTGTGCAATCACCAATATACCATAGAAGAAGAAGAATATCCACTAGGTGGCGGTATGGGTATTTGGTACTAATCGTCACTAACCGTATCGTATGTAAAGAAGTCGACTTTTTCCTGAAGCAAAAGCAAGATGGCGGCTACCGTGAAGAAGACAGTTGTAAGCTGAAACTTGTTTGAATTAATCACCCATATCATTTGTTTAGTAATTATCTAAAACAATTTAGATTGTAAACAAATCAATTCAGGTAGCCTAGTGTTTAGAGCGTCGGGCCAGTCACTGAAAGGTTGTTAGATCTGCCCCTGAACAAGGCAGTTATAGTAAATACAAATTTGTTCTTAACTGATTTGCCTAGTTAAATAAAGGTAATATATATATATAATTAATTGTCAAACTATATTGATATTCGTGCTCTCGTGCGTTGGGACCACAGCTAGTGAGCAAGCTGCTAGCAGCAGTAGTAACGTTAACGATCCGATTGCCAGTTTACGTTAGGTTACTTTACTAGCTAGCTAAGATGGTTATCTACAAACGACCAATCTATCCACAATTTCTTAGGTACTTACTGATTTATTTAGCTATGGTTTTTAGTTTAATGATGGTACCATTTGGATAAAAACGTTCAGCTAGTTTGTTATCCTATGCAGCTATATGTTGCCTAGTTTGCTAGCTACCAATCCTCCCATAAGGTATCCTGCTAGTTGTTCACTTTTCTTATCCCTATTTGACATCTAACAAGTTTAACTGTGTTCTGTTCTTTACCTATAGATATCAATATAGCTAGGCTAATTGTCTACAAGCTGTATTTTCTTCTCATTCACAGGCAGTTGAAGATGTCAATGTCACATTTGAAGACCAGAAGAAGATTAATACATTTGCCAGAAACACAAATCGAATGACAGAATTTAAAGATGAAATAGAAGCAAAAAAGGTAAGTGGTCAATCTAGTGTAATGATCATGAAAATCAGATTAATTCGATTTTCTTTACACTTGTTTCTTATTCTAGTACATGTCACTACCGGTATATTATATACAGTAGTCTAACTATAAGCATAAATTAGGTCTGAACAATATATCTTATTTATTTTAATTTGTTTTTGCGCGTGATATTTGAAATGCCTGTAACGCAGAATAATTTTTGTTGTATTTTTCGTTTTCATGAGAGTTTATGTCCGCTTGTCATGTTGTATTTTTGGTCTCGTTCTCACCTTCTGTGCACCTTCCCATTTATACCAGCGATCTGTATATAATGACGAGATGCTCATGTCTCCTCCCTAACAATGGGAGTCGTTGTCCCAAAGGTAGGAATGCAGGCGACAAGTTTACGTTCAAAATAAGCGTTTATAAACGCATTGGGATTATTTTGGACAGATTTTGTCGAGAGTGAAACCTCTCGCTTCGCCTCTTTCTGAAAGCCCCTCCCCTTTTGCCACTCACGACAACAAAGATGAGAGATCACTTCCTCTCTGACAAACCGTTTCAACTCGCTATTTTGGTCCAACAGAATCGGTCATATGGAGACATTATTTAACTGCAATAGAGAAGTTAACATTTCGAACCATACCCAGTTCATGTTATAACACCTCAAATCTCGAGCAGAGCAGACACTACTAAAACCGATGTAACGTTACCAATGAACATTCATTCTGGAAATGTTATGCTCAGTTTTTCGCGCGTGCTTTACTGTACCACGTATCGCTAGCAGCGTTTTAGTCAAAGATTCCTATACTAGCTGTTTAGTCTGTTGTATAAATGAGCAATAAGCATAAATCTATTATATAAGGAATTGTCAACTCGTTCTCATTCTGAGAAATAAGGTAGGCCACTTGAGTTCAACATCTGAACAAGTGGACAGGCTAGCATGCTGTTCAAACAGTTGAGACAGACAGAAAGTTGTGTTCATAACAATTAAACTGTTTTGCGTTGTTAGCTGAATTCAGAGCTTGTGAAATTATACCTAGATCCAAGTTGGCTAAACTTCAAATATAAATATTAGCTTGCTACTCACTAGCATGTTGGCTTGTGCTTGAGAGATTGTTTATGAGACCGGTGTTCATTTTCTATAATGCCTGCTACATTACATTTACATTTTTAGTCATTTAGCAGACGCTCTTATCCAGAGCGACTTAGAGAGTAGAGTACATACATTTTTTTAAAATTACATTTCACATATCCCTACCGGCCTAACCCGGACGACGCTATGCCAATTGTGCGTCGCCCCACGGACCTCCGCCGGCTGCGACAAGCCTGGGCGCGAACCCAGAGACTCTGGTGGCGCAGCTAGCACTGGATGCAGTGCCCTAGACCACTGCGCCACCCGGGAGGCCGGGTTAGTTAGTGTATGTAAACTTCTGACCCACTGGAATTGTGATACAGTGAAATAATCTGTCTGTAAACAATTGTTGGGGAAATTATTTGTGTCATGCACAAAGTAGATGTCCTAACCGACTTGCCAAAACTATAGTTTATTATTAGTGAATGTGCATTATTAGTGAATGTGCATTATGCATGGTTCTGGTTAAATTTGTATCAATAAGGGCATTTTTATAGACAGACCTGAAAGCCAGATCAGTGATTATTGCAACAACAAAAAAAGCAGGTACAACTATTTTGATAAAACAATTTAAATCACCATATATATTTTGATTTTGATATTTTGACTCGGCCACAAGTTTGAGCAAATCGAGATTTGAGTTTAAGGCCAAATCGCCCAGCCCTACCAGCAATCTGCTTTCTTCTCTTCTCAGAAATCTCTACAGAATCTGCAGGATGCCAGTGATGACCTGATGATGGCTGAGGATGACACTCTGCTCGTCCCGTATCAGATTGGCGACGTCTTCATCAGTCACATTCAGGAAGAGACCCAAGAGATGTTGGAAGCTGCAAAGGTATTGGTTACTATGATATGACTCATGTTAGGGGTATGAGCCAACCTCAGAAACCGGGATGTCTGTTTCTAAGGCAAACATGGATGGGCTATTTAACTCATTGTAATTAACGTTTCATAATGAAGCCGAAGGCCGAGATGTCAAGGTATTATGGTTGACCCTATTACTAAGAATGCAACTTAAATCATTTGAACAATTCTGATTTATTACTATGTCAAACCTTAGTATAAATATTTCTATTAACGTGCAATGTTTGTGGCTACAGGAACTACTGCAGCAGGAGATTAAAGACCTAGAAGGGAAGGTGTCAAAGATACAATATTTGTTGGGTGATCTGAAGGTCCAGCTCTATGCCAAGTTTGGGAACAACATCAACCTGGAAGCAGATGAAAGCTGAGTGCTTAGCCCGGTCCTAGATCTGTTTGTGCTGTTTAGTATGACAATTAATCAATGATTATAGTTGTTGATAAGATGCTACAAACATATCTGGGATCAGGCTAAGTGGGCAACTATCTCTTTACATATGGAGTTTAAGCAGCTCGCATATTATCCGATCCACACAGTGCTGACAGGATGCTTGCCAAACCAACATGTTTGTCCTCTTCTCAGCATCAAAAAAAAAATCAATGGTCTTATTTATGGTCTTATTTTGTACAGTTTTATTTTGTATGAATGTCGGTGAATGTACCACTTGATTTTTGTTATTTTTTGTTTGTATGTACTTTCACTGGGTCTCAGTAATATATGGCCCTATGGACTGACACAGAATATGTCTTTATACACCAGATTACCATAAAGAAAACAACCCAAGGATTTACCTTTGCAGTGCTTGGAGATGGAGAAACTGTGGAGTTTAATGTGTTTGAAGAAAATAAGTGAGCAGAGGCAGCCAATGTCACTAGTGCAGGGAGTGTCACAGTTCAGGGGAGCAAGATGCCGCTGACAGGAACCGCTACATGTCCTTTTACCATAATGAGAAAAATCAGTCCACGGGCCTATATTACTGAATCCCAGTGCAAGTACTAAACAATAAAAGCCACTTAAACCAGTCTTTATAAAGTAAAGAGGGTAACGTAGTCCTTGTGGATTTAAAAAAAAAAATGTTTGATTTGGTTATGGAACAGAAATTAATACTATTGTATTCAGATACAACTGATTTAAGACCAAAACATGTACGCTACTGTGTGTGTATATCCCAAAGTGTATCTTAAAGGTGCAATCTGTAGTTTAATTTCTGGTCAAAAATACCTAGCAGGACTGGGGGGAAAAAAATAGTTTTTTATTTTGGTGCACTGATCATCTTAAATGGAACCAAATTTATTTGTGTGTTTTTGTTTTTTGATTGTTTATGTATTTTGCCAGTGTGGACAACCTATAAAGAAAGTTCTTACAATTCTGCTGCACAAGGTGTGGGAATTTTAGTATTTTTTGTTGATTGATTGTTAGATTCAAAATTGATTCAAATAGAAAGGCATCCTGCTGGTTTGTAAAATAATATACATGCTTTTGGATTGATGAAATATATTAGCAATTATTTAGTTATTTTACAAAATTTACTCATACCAAAAGTGGCAAACTCGAATGTATCACATAGCTCTAATAATTAAGCATGTGTGACGACCAGATCATTATGTCTGACAATGTTAATATTTTAAAAAACAGGTGTGGAGGTGTTGACTAACAGTGAATAAACTATCAAAATAAAGAAAGTTGCACACTCCATGTTTAAACTCCCAGCAATTGAATGGGTATTTGCCAACATTTCAGCATCAGGGTCACCCTGAGGAAGGCACAGTGATGCCGAAATGTTGGTAAATACCCATTAAATTGCTGGGTGTTTATACATGGAGTGTGTGACTTTATTTTGATAGTTTAATGTTAATATTTAAACATAACAAAGGAGCTACCAGCTAAAATCATGCACCTACACATTAACTTATTTTTTCTGGTTAATAATAACAGTATCTCAGAATCAACAATGGGTTATATAATCCTGCAGGATGGAACCAAAGCACATCACATCCATGAATAATATAAAGATGAGCAAATACTATTATGATCTATAATGCAGTGTTTTTGATCTACAAAAATATGAGGAACACTGTCTGCAATTTCTAACGACTTGGGGATACATTAGCATTTTAGATTACTCATGGCAGAATACAAGTAAGGAAATAAAATATGAAAACTTGTGGCCACAATAACACTATTCTATGTTACGACACTTACAGTGGCTTGCGAAAGTACATTTTACATTTTAGTCATTTAGCAGACGCTCTTATCCAGAGCAACTTACAGTAGAGTGCATACATTTTATTACATTTTAGATACTGAGACAAGGATATCCCTACCGGCCAAACCCTCCCTAACCCAGACGACGCTATGCCAATTGTGCGTCGCCCCACGGACCTCCCGGTTGCGGCCGGCTGCGACAGAGCCTGGACGCGATCCCAGAGACTCTGGTGGCGCAGCTAGCACTGCGATGCAGTGCCCTAGACCACTGCGCCACCCGGGGGGCCAAAGTATTCACCCCCCTTGGCATTTTTCCTATTTTGTTGCCTTACAACCTGGAATTAAAATAGATTTTGGGGGGGTTTGTATCATTTGATTTACACAACATGCCTAGCACTATGAAGATGCAATATATTTTTTATTGTGAAACGAACAAGAAATAAAACAAAAAAACAGGAAACTTGAGCGTGCATAACTATTCAACCCCCCCCCAAACTCAATACTTTGTAGAGTCACCTTTTGCAGCAATTACAGCTGCAAGTCTCTTGGGGTATGTCTCTATAAGCTTGGCACTTCTAGCCACTGGGATTTTTGCCCCTTCTTCAAGGCAAAACTGCTCCAGCTCCAAGTTGGATGGGTTCCGCTGATGTACCGCAATATTTAAGTCATACCACAGATTCTCAATTGGATTGAGGTCTGGGCTTTTGACTAGGCCATTCCAAGACATTTAAATGTTTCCCATTAAACCACTCGAATTTTGCTTTAGCAGTATGCTTAGGGTCATTGTCCTGCTGGAAGGTGAACCTCTGTCCCAGTCTCAAATCTCTTGAAGACTGAAACAGGTTTCCCTCAAGAATTTCCCTCTATTTAGCACCATCCATCATTCTTTCAATTCTGACCAGTTTCCCAGTCCCTGCCGATGAAAAATATCCCCACAGCATGATGCTGCCACCACCATGCTTCACTGTGGGGATGGTGTTCTCGGGGTGATGAGAGGTGTTGTGTTTGCGCCAGACATAGCGTTTTCCTTGATGGACAAAAAGTTCAATTTTTGTCTCATCTGACCAGAGTACCTTCTTCCATATGTTTGGGGAGTCTCCCACATGCCTTTTGGCGAACACCAAACATATTTGCTATTTTTTTCCATAAAGCCCAGCTCTGTGGAGTGTACAGCTTAAAATGATCCTATGGACAGAAACTCCTATCTCCGCTGTGGAGCTTTGAAGCTCCTTCCATCTTTGGTCTCTTTGGTGCCTCTGATTAATGCCCTCTTTGCCTGGTCTGTGAGGTTTGGTGGGCGGCCCTCTCTTGGCAGGTTTGTTGTCGTGCCATATTCTTTCCATTTTTTAATAATGGATTTAATAGTGCTCCGTGGGATGTTCAAAGTTTCTGATATTTTTTTGTAACCCAACCTTGATCTATACTTCTCCACGACTTTGTCCCTGACCTGTTTGGAGAGCTCCTTGGTCTTCATAGTGCCACTTGCTTGGTGGTGTACCTTGCTTAGTGGTGTTGCAGACTCTGGAGCCTTTCAGAACAGGTGTATATATACTGAGATCATGTGACAGATCATGTGACATCTAGACTGCACACAGGTGGACTTTTTTAAACAAATTCTGTGACTTCTGGAGGTAATTGGTTGCACCAGATCTTATTTAGGGACTTCTTAGCAAAGGGGGTGAATATATATGCATGTACAACTTTTCTGTTTTTGTTTTAAATAATTTTTTGAAACGTGTTCTTTTTAATTTCACTTCACCAATTTGGAATATTTTGTGTATATCCATTACATGAAATCCAAATAAAAATCCATTTAAATTACAGGTTGTAATGCAACAAAATAGAAAACGCCAAGGTGGTGAATACTTTTGCAAGGCACTCTATACAGATCTTATTTACCCACACGTATTTGCATTTTCCCACAATTTTCTGACAACTCATACTCTTGATATTTCCTGATCATTATTAATGCAGAATTTATAATGTACCCAATTCATGTTTCCAGAATATTATGGCAGTTAAAATGGACCAAACAGTGATTAGATCAAAGCCACCATACTTCAGTAGTGCTGGTAAAAGCACTACTTCTACTCTCAGCACGTTCACAAGTAGTATCAAAACAGTGTATATATTATCTGATGCGTATCACAATGGGTAAATAAGAGATGTCAGACAGATACAGGATGTGACAGTGCTGGTACTGTAGTTACATGAACCCCACTGAAGGAGGCACCAGGAGAACGCTTCGTGTCACAGCCTCGCTCCCTATAATATTCAGCCTTAAATATTACGTTTTGTTCTACTCATATAGTCTCTGATCTGGTGGAGTCTTCACAAGCAAAAACTTTTGGTGAAAAATGTAAAATTACAGTTCTTAAAAATCCTAACAGAAACAGAATTGGACAGAGTGGTGAAGTCAGGTGAAATCCTTCCAGAAACTACAGATTTTGATGTTGTGTATGAATAAACTAAGCTCTGAAATGCATCCAAACCATGTACTGCAGCCCAATACATAATGCAAAAACATAATGCACAGACTTCATTAAAGTGTGCCCTCATTAAAGACCTCATTAAAGTGTGCCCTGCTTTAGCTAATAAAATATCACTAAATCAAGTAAATGTAGGTTTTGAAGTTGTGTTTTGAAGTTGTGGCAGACACCTCTGGAGGATCGAGATCTCAATTAACAAGTTCCTCTAACCCCCCGGGCTTCCTGCTCAGGCATTCACCGGTAAGATTATGAGGACAACCGCCCACATACACAGAAACAGAAACATACACACACACAGACACGCACGCACGCACACACACAGAAACACACACATTCTTGGCTTTATGCACAGCTTGTTAAACCCTGGCTTACATGGAAATCGGATATGACTGGACTTATTTCCCAGACGGCCTTGTGTGTGTATTCTCTCTCTTTCTCGGTCTCTCTCTCTCTCTTCACCCCCATCTCTGCACTTTTAATAATTAGCTGTGTAAAGTGGGGGACGTATTCCCATGCAGATCTTCATAACACTGAGCTGTGTTCAGGCAGTGAGCCAATTTTACATCAATGACTTCCATTCAACCATGTGGTGAAATTAAATTACATGAAGCCCATGGCAAATTTTTAGGCCATTAGTTATTTCAACAATAGTTGAATAACAACTACTGGTACTTAATTACCATATTCCCCTCACTATGAAAGACTACAATTGATGCTAGAGTTAGTCAGAGTTGTCCACAAAATCAATTTGTTGTTGTATTCATTTTATTGGTCATGATTCATGTAATTTGGGCTTGTTCACTGCAATGACTGAGTCTTATTGATTTACATTGTAACTGCAGAAACTCTCCAGAAGGTGTCTCTGTGTCTCTATTACAAGCGCCACATAGCATTCACCTTATCCATTTTTTGTCACTTACATGCAACTTTTTGTTAAAAGTGAAAGTGAAGACATCACTGTGCTATGATTCCTTCAAAATGCAATATCTCAATTCTAGAAAAGATCCATCCAAGATAGTAAGCTCAATAATTAAAAGGAAAAAGTGAAGTGCTCCCTGAAGTGTTCTGTCAGGCTAAGACACAGGGGATTGTGGTGTTGCAGATTTCTAACAGTAACATATCAATTAAACACCACAACTGGCTTTCAGTCCCCTGGTGTCTTTTCACTGTACTTAGCCCATCAAGCAAATTGTCACAGTATATGAGATGGATACTAGACTGTTCTGCACCACTGCAGGCTTTTTGTTTTGTTTCTTATGTATATGGTACTGGTTGAAGTCGGAAGTTTAAATACACTTAGGTTAGAGTCATTAAAGCTAACATTTCTAGTTAACAAACTATAGTTTTGGCAAGTCGGTTAGGACATCTACTTTGTGCATGACACAAGTATTTTTTCCAATAATTGTTTACAGACAGATTATTTCACTTATAATTCCCTGTATCACAATTCCAGTGGGTCAGAAGTTTACATACACTAAGTTGACTGTGCCTTTAAACAGCTTGTAAAATTCCAGACAATTATGTCATGGCTTTAGAAGCTTCTGATAGGCTAATCGACATCATTTGAGTCAATTGGAGGTGTACCTGTGGATGTATTTTAAGGCCTACCTTCAAACTCAGTGCCTCTTTGCTTGACATCATGGGGAAATCAAAAGAAATCAGCCAACACCTCAGGAAAAAAATTGTGGACCTCCACAAGTCGGGTTCATCCTTGGAAGCAAATTCCAAATGCCTGAAAGTACCTCGTTCATCTGTACAAACAATAGTACGCAAGTATAAACACCATGGGACCATGCAGCCGTCATACCGCTCAGGAAGGAGACACATTCTGTCTCCTAGAGATGAACGTACTTTGGTGCGAAAAGTGCAAATCAATCCCAGAACAACAGCAAAGGACCTTGTGAAGATGCTGGAGGAAACCGGTACCAAAGTATCTATATCCACAGTAAAACGAGTTCTATATTGACGTAACCTGAAAGGCCACTCAGCAAGGAAGAAGCCACTGCTCCAAAAGCCATAAAAAAGACAGACTACGGTTTGCAACTGCACATGGGGACAAAGATCATACTTTTTGGAGAAATGTCCTCTGGTCTGATGATACAAAAATACAACTGTTTGGCCATACTGACCATCATTATGTTTGGAGGAAAAGGGGGGAGGCTTGCAAGCTGAAGAACACCATCCCAACCGTGAAGCACGGGGGTGGCAGCAATCATGTTGTGGGGGGTGCTTTGCTGCCGGAGGGACTGGTGCATTTCACAAAATAGATGGCATCATGAGGTAGGAAAAATATGTGGATATATTGAAACAACATCTCAAGACATCAGTCAGGAAGTTAAAGCTTGGTTGCAAATGGGTCTTTAAAATGGGCAATGACCCCAAGCATACTTCCAAGCATACTACCAAGCATACTTCCAGTGTATGTACATTTCTGACACACTGGAATTGTGATTACAGAAATAAATGCTTAAATAAATAATTCTCTCTACTATTATTCTGACATTTCACATTATTAAAATAAAGCGGTGATCCTAACTAACCTAAGACAGGGAATTTTTACTAGGATTAAACGTCAGGAATTGTGAAAAGAGTTTAAATGTAGTTGGCTAAGGTGTATGTAATCATCCGACTTCAACTGTATACACTACCGTTCAAAAGTTTGGGGTCACTTTGAAATTTCCTTGTTTTTGAAAGAAAAGCAATTTCTTTGTCCGTTAAAATAACGTCAAATTGATCAGAAATACAGTTTAGACATTGTTAATGTTGTAAATGACTATTGTAGCTGGAAACGGCAGATTTTCTATGGACTATCATATATATCCGTACAGTGGCCCGTTATCAGCAACCATTACTCCTGTGTTCAAATGGCAAGTTGTGTTAGCGAATCCAAGTTGATCATTTTAAAAGGCTATTTGATCATTAGAAAAAGCCTTTTGCAATTATGTGAGCACAGATGAAAACTGTTGTACTTATTAAAGAAGCAATAAAACTGGCCTTCTTTAGACTAGTTGAGTATCTGGAGCATCAGCATTTGTGGGTTCGATTGCTGTCTCAAAATGGCCAGAAACAAAGAAACTCATCATTCTGAAACTCATCAGTCTATTATTTTTCTGACAAATGAAGGCTATTCCATGCGAGAAATTGCCAAGAAACTGAAGATCTCGTACATAGCTGTGTACTACTTCCTTCACAGAACAGCGCAAACGTTCTCTAACCAGAATAGAAAAAGGAGTGGGAGGCCCTGGTGCACAACTGAGGAAGAGGACAAGTACATTAGAGTGTCTAGTTTGAGAAACAGATGCCTCACGAGTCCTCAACTGGAAGCTTCATTAAATAGTACCCGCAATACACCCGTCTCAACGTCAACAGTGAAGAGGCAACTCCAGGATGCTGGCCTTCTAGGCAGAGTTGCAAAGAAAAAGCCATATCTCAGTCTGACCAATAAAAATAAAAGATTAAGATGGGCAAAAGAACACAGACACTGCACAGAGGAACACTGCCTAGAAGGCCAGCATCCCGGAGCATCCCGAATATTTCAAGTTCTGTCGCAAAAACCATCAAGTACTATGATAAAACTGGCTTTCATGAGGAACGCCACAGAAAAAGAAGACCCAGATTTCTCCTATAGAGTTCCATTTTTATGGAATGGTCTGCCTACCCATGTGAGAGACGCAGACTCGGTCTCAACCTTTAAGTCTTTACTGAAGACTCATCTCTTCAGTGGGTCATATGATTGAGTGTAGTCTGGCCCAGGAGTGTGAAGGTGAACCGAAAGGCTCTGGAGCAACGAACCGCCCTTGCTGTCTCTGCCTGGCCGGTTCCCCTCTCTCCACTGGGATTCTCTGCCTCTAACCCTATTACAGGGGCTGAGTCACTGGCTTACTGGTGCTCTTCCATGCCGTCCCTAGGAGGGGTGCGTCACTTGAGTGGGTTGAGTCACTGACGTGATCTTCCTGTCTGGGTTGGCGCCCCCCCTTGGGTTGTGCCGTGGCGGAGATCTTTGTGGGCTATACTCGGCCTTGTCTCAGGATGGTAAGTTGGTGGTTGAAGATATCCCTCTAGTGGTGTGGGGGCTGTGCTTTGGCAAAGTGGGTGGGGTTATATCCTTCCTGTTTGGCCCTGTCCGGGGGTATCATCGGATGGGGCCACAGTGTCTCCTGACCCCTCCTGTCTCAGCCTCCAGTATTTATGCTGCAGTAGTTTGGGTTGGGGGGCTAGGGTCAGTTTGTTATATCTGGAGTACTTCTCCTGTCTTATCTGGTGTCCTGTGTGAATTTAAGTATGCTCTCTCTAATTCTCTCTTTCTTTCTTAACCTAAGACCTATGGCCATGCCTCAGGACTACCTGGCATGATGACTCCTTGCTGTTCCCAGTCCACCTGGCCGTGCTGCTGCTCCAGTTTCAACTGTTCTGCCTGCGGCTATGGAACCCTGACCTGTTCACCGGACGTGCTACCTGTCCCAGACCTGCTGTTTTCAACTCTCTAGAGACCGCAGGAGCGGTAGAGATACTCTTAATGATAGGCTATGAAAAGCCAACTGACATTTACTCCTGAGGTGCTGACTTGCTGCACCCTCGACAACTACTGTGATTATTATTATTTGACCATGCTGGTCATTTAAGAACATTTGAACATCTTGGCCATGTTCTGTTATAATCTCCACCCGGCACAGCCAGAAGAAGACTGGCCACCCCTCATAGCCTGGTTCCTCTCTAGGTTTCTTCCTAGGTTTTGGCCTTTCTAGGGAGTTTTTCCTAGCCACCGTGCTTCTACCCCTGCATTGCTTGCTGTTTGGGGTTTTAGACTGGGTTTCTGTACAGCACTTTGATATATCAGCTGATGTAAGAAGGGCTATATAAATACATTTGATTTGATTTGATTTACCTCTGCTGCAGAGGATAAGTTCATTAGAGTTACCAGCCTCAGAAATCGTCAATTAACTGCACCTCAGATTGCAGCCCAAATTAATGCTTCACAGAGTTCAAGTAATAGACACACCTCAACATCAACTGTTCAGAGGAGATAGCGTGAATCAGGCCTTCATGGTCGAATTGCTGTAAAGAAACCACTACTAAATGGCACCAATAAGAAGAGACTTGCTCGGGCCAAGAAACACAGGCAATGGACATTAGACTGGTGGAAATCTGTCCTTTGGTCTGATGAGTCCAAATTTGCGATTTTTGATTCCAACCGCTGTGTCTTTGTGAGACGTAGAGTAGGTGAACAGATGATCTCGGCATGTGTGGTTCCCACCGTGAAACATGGAAGAGGAGGTGTGATGGTGTGGTGGTGCTTTGCTGGTGGCACTGTCTGTGATTTATTTAGAATTCAAGGCACACTTAACCAGCATGGCTACCACAGCATTCTGCAGCTATACACCATCCCATCTGGTTTGCACTTAGTGGTACTCTCATTTGTTTTTCAACAGGACAATGACCCAACACACCACCAGGCTGTGTAAGGGCTATTTGACCAAGGAGAGTGATAGAGTGCTGCATCAGATGACCTGGCCTCCACAATCACCCGACCTCAATCCAACTGAGATGGTTTGGGATGAATTGGATCGCAGAGTGAAGGAAAAGCAGCCAACACGTGCTCAGCATATGTGGGAACTCCTTCAAAACTGTTGGAAAAGCATTCCAGGTGAAGCTGGTTGAGAGAATGCCAAGAGTGTGCACGCTGTCATCAAGGAAAAGGATGGCTACTTTGAAGAATCTCAAATATAAAATATATTTTAATTTGTTTAAAACTTCTTATGGCTGCAGGGGCAGTATTGAGTAGCTTGAATGAAAGGTGCCCATTTCAAACGGCCTCGTACTCAACTCTTGCTCATACAATATGCATATTATTATTGCTATTGGATAGAAAACACTCTCAAGTTTCTAAAACCGTTTGAATTATATCTGTGAGTAAAACAGAACTCATTTTGCAGCAAACTTCCTGTCAGAAAGTGAAAAATCTGAAATCAAGGCTCTGTTCCAGGGCCTCCCTATTAATTTGCTTAAAATGTATTAGTATACATGCACTTCATACGCCTTCCACTAGATGTCAATAGGCTGTGAGACGTGAAATGGGGTCTCTAGCTCTTTCTATGGTCAAAAGAGAGGTCTTGGAATGACATGACCCCAATTTCCTTTGTTCAGGAAGGCGCAGAAAGGTCATCAATATTGGCTTCTGAAAAGCTTTTGTTATAGACGGCTAATATCTCCGGCTTTGATTTTATTTGATAACTGTGACAATATCATCGTAAAGTATGTTTTTTCAATATAGTTTAATCAGATTATTGAATTTTTTTCGGGAGTTTTGGCGTGTTCAGTTCTCTGCGTTTGTTCTGGATGGACAGCTTAGCGCCACTTGGCTAGTTTTGCTTGCTAATTCGAGAGGGAAAAATGACATTCTAAAACCAAACAACGATTGTTCTGGACAAAGGACCCCTTGTGCAAGACTCTGATGGAAGCTCAACAAAAGTAGGACCCATTTATGATGTTATTTCATATTTCTGTCGAAAATGTTTACTATTAGTTTCCGCCCAGATTTTGGGCGCTCTCTCACTATAACGTAAGTTGCATGTCGTACTAAAGTTATTTTTAGAATTCTAACACGGCGATTGCATTAAGAACTAGTGTATCTATCATTTGCTGTACGACAAGTATTTTTTAGTAACGTTTATGATTAGTTATTTGGTCAGAATAGGTGAGTGTCAGAAATATATCCGGAGGTTCTGGAAAATATTTGCTACGTTTTCACAATGTATAACCACGGATTTCAGCTCTAAATATGCACATTTTCGAACAAAACATAAGTGTATTGTATAACCTGATGTTATAGGACTGTCATCTGATGAAGTTTGTCCAGGTTAGTGAAAAATTATATATCTTTTGCTGTTTTTTTGCGATCGCTATCTTTTGCTGCTGATAAATGGGTTGTGTTTTTGGCTATTGTGGTAAGCTAATATAATGCTATATTGTGTTTTCGCTGTAAAACACTTAAAGAATCGGAAATATTGTCTGGATTCACAAGATGTTTGTCTTTCATTTGCTGTACACCATGTTTTTTTTCATAAATGTTTTATGATGAGTATTTAAGTATTTCAATTTGGTCTCTGTAATTGTTCTAGCTGCTTCGGTGCTATTTGTGATTGCAGCTGCAATGTAAAACTATGATTTATACCTGAAATATGCACATTTTTCGAACAAAACAGATTTATTGTATAACATGTTATAAGACTGTCATCTGATGAAGTTGTTTCTTGGTTAGTTTGGTTGGTTCTTGGTTAGTTTGGTTGGTTTTGTGCAAGCTACCTGTGCTGTGAAAAATGTCTGTGCTTTTTTGTATTTGGTCGTGAGCTAACATAAATATACGTGGTGTTTTCGCTGTAAAACATTAAAAAAATCGGACATGTTGGCTGGATTCACAAGATGTTTGTCTTTCATTTGCTGTATTGGACTTGTTAATGTGTGAAAGTTAAATATTTCTAAAAAATATCTTTTGAATTTCGCGCCCTGCACTTGGACGGGCTTTTGTCATATTGAGCCCGACTTAGGGCTTGCAGCCCAAAGAAGTTAACACTTTTTTGCCTATTACATGATTCCATGTGTTATTTCATAGTTTTATGTCTTTACTTTTATTCTACAATGTCGAAAATAGTATAAATAAAGAAAAACTTTTGACTGGTACTGTGTACACATATACACTTCATGACCTAAAGTATGTGGACACCTGCTCGTCAAACATGTCATTCCAAAATCATGGGCATTACAGTTTTTCCCCAATTGTTAACACACGTTTGCTGAAACTACACGTTTTCTGAAACTACATCTCAAGTTCTCAAAACTTTGAACACAAAACATAAAACAGTTAGCCAATTTCCCCAACCCCACAGACATCTTGCAAAATGAAACACAGCAATCAAAATCATGTACTCCCTGCTCAAAATGAAATTCTGCATATAAATGAGACAAACACACATCAAATGAATCTAACTTAGTGACAACCAAGATCAAGCTGTGACATATTAAAAACTCTACTTTCAGAACCTATTTCAGTCTAAAGACTAAGATTTTGTTGTTGTACTGTATATTGTTTGTGTGTACTCAAACAAGAAAGGAACAGAAATACAACAATTTTAATGTTATATTTCAAAATGACTCAATACAGGGCAAATAGCATACTGTAAGCACACATACAGTAAAAATACAAACATACAGTAAATATATTTTGTATATGCAAAGGAAGAAAAATAGACCTATTTATATTACTGTACGTTAGATCAATTGCACAGAACAGATAAAGAAACTGTCGAAATACAGTAAAATCATAAGTCAAGAAACAAATACTCCACTGTGAAAACAAAATCAGTCATGTCTTGTGTTTTGGGCCGACTACAGATTTTCATCAACATAACAGGCGTTATTCTCCTTGGCCAGACAGCAGTGAAAATATCTTCTACCATCATGCATCCACCCCTGACAGGAATAAGTGTGGAATGTCACCACAGGCCTCCTCCATTGCCTGGAGAAGGGTCTACGTTCATGGAGTTTGCGATCATACACCTTTCCACCTCCTTGCTGAAAACAACTCCTCAATTGGGTTGAGAAATGGGGAATATAGAGAATTGTAAACCTGGGATGGTCATGGAACTAGGGCTGTGGTCACAACAGGGCTGTGGTCAGCCGGGGATTGTCAAGCAAATAACTGCCAGTTTCACGGTAATTCACCGTAAATTAACATAAACACATTTAGCATCTCCTGGCTTCCACACCTACAAGCCACTTGATGCAGACCTTTGGAACATCTACATTTCAAAAAGTTGAATAAATCCATGTAATACAGCCTACACTTCCACAATAAATCCATAATTTATTTTAGACAGGTCTAAAAACATGATTGGAAAATGTAGTCTATTTCAGAAGAACAGAATAGCATACTGAGTTGTCCTTAAGTTAGGTCCTTATCTGGCTATGCCATTTGGCTGTGGGTTACACTCATTTAGCAGACAATATTTGCTTAGAATTCTGTACTATTGAATGAAGCTAAATAAATTACGAAGCTAATCAAAATATTTGAGAGAGTGTGCACGTGCGGCTAGTCTGTGTTGAGTGGTTAACAAAGAAACAGGTACTCCTATATGCTTAATTGAGGGTTATTTATGTAACTTTAGTTGTGATACAAACGTTGGGCTATATTGTTTAGATTTTTAATACATTTTAAGGCTGTGTAATATGACTCTAATGATAATTTGAAAAATGTTACATGAAAGGCATGAGCTCTGCTTTGTTTTTTTTTGTGCAGGCTGAACTCACTTCATCAGTCTCTCATTCACAATTTGACAAGCACTTGATAATGCCTCGAATTTCCCGGCGGCATCCCCTTTGTGTGGCCGTAATGCCCCCTAAAAAAATCCATGCCTTTTGCGGCCAATGACCGTTGTGCCCTTCGGCTGAATATAATTCCTTTCTCCATACGTGCTGCGTGCTCCAAAGCACCTTTCTCTCACATGGCTCTCCATCACCTGATTGGGTCTTTCTCACAGGCAACAAATACATCAGGGATGCAACTTGGCGTGTCCTTATCCAATTCCAATGCGCCTATTTAAGATATTGGAAGAACTGTCCACATTTACATTTCGGCAGCCAACAAGATGACTAGGCCTAACAAACAGCAAACGCACTAGCCTATATCCATCTACTATCCCCCATAGTACAAAAGTTGACCTATTCTATTCTGTGCGAGAAATAAATATTCAAAACATAATCTGGGACTGCTGTGGGATGCGATAGATCACAAATGAATACAACCACTAGAATAGAAAAAAAAATATTTACACAATGAGGCTGACAGAACAGATCAGAAAGTTTAGCTTAAAATGTTGGTAAACTATTAGGCTATTTCTTCACATAATAAGCGCAACAATGCGCACAGGGCAATAGGCTGTAAGCATGAATGTTCCATTAGCGGGATAACACCATTATCAAAAGTGAACTTAAATGCGGTTATGCATGTAATTATTTTATTATAAAGGTGTGTTTTATGGTTAAAATTATCTTCCCCAAACTTGAAACTCAAGGGCTGCGTGTGTACACTGTATGCCAGTTACGCTCTACACTCCTTGTAAAGCAGATTAACCTGTTGAGGCTGGGGGCGCTGTTGTCACTATTTATGGTAATCTTGTAATTTTTGAAACGGCTTCCTACAAAACTCTTGATCGTACAATATGCATATTATTATTATTATTGGATAGAAAACAGTCTATAGTTTCTATAGGAGTTGAAATTTTGTCTCTAAGTGGAACAGAACCCATTCTACAGCAATTTCCCTGACATGGAGTCAGATTTCAGAAATTTTGGCCCCTGATCTGGAGTCAGTTAAAAGGCCACTGTTATTGCTATGAGTATACGGACACTGCTTACGTCTTCCCCTGGATGCCTTTACGTGATGACGATTTGAATGGGGTCGATTGCGCGTTCACAGGCACTATAAATTAAAAAACCCTGTAGCTAGTCACTCTTTTGGAGCTGCGTTATGCGCGTGGAGGACACCGACCCGCACCTGTTCCAAGCATTAGTGTTGGGAGTAATCTTTCTCCGGTCATGTTAAGACTCGTTATAGGAGTTAAAAACATCATAAGGTAGTTAATTTAAAGCGTTTTATAGCAATTTATATCCGTTTAGTGCGATTTTGGGACATTTATTTCTGAAACGCTGTGAATCGCCGGGCACGCTTCCAGTTCATGCTGAACGCAGTTGGCATTTCCACATGGCAAGAGGACAGCTTTCCACCAAAAGACGATTAGACCCAAGAAAGGATCCTTTGCCCAAGATACTGATGGAAGAACAGCTCAAAGTAGGACATTTTTATTATGATAAATCGTGTTTCTGTCGAAAAATGTTAGTGGCTTAGGACGCCATGTTTTTTGACGTAGCTTCGCTTGGCGCAAACTGTATTGAAAAGTAAGGATAATTTAAAAAATGTAATTCCGCGATTGTATTAAGAATTAAATTGTCTATCAATCGATGTCCACCCTATATTTTTTAGTCACGTTTATGAGTATTTATGTATAAGAGTAGATCACTGTCTAATATGGCGCACGGACATTTTCTCACCAGCTGGGCTACTTTCCCCATTGTCTAACCATGATTTTGGTGGCTAAATATGCACATTTTCGAACAAACTGTATATGCATGTTGTAATGTGATGTTACAGGGGTGTCATCTGAAGAATTCTGAGAAGGTTAGTGAAAAAAATAATATATTTTGGCGATGTTGACGTTATCGCTCACTTTGGCTAGAATTAATGCTGGGGTAATGTTTGCACCTGTGCTATGCTAATATAACGATTTATTGTGTTTTCGCTGTAAGACACTTAGAAAATCTGAAATATTGTCTGTATTCACAGGATCTGTGTCTTTCGATTAGTGTATGCTGTGTATTTTTACGAAATGTTTGATGATTAGTAAGTAGGTAAACACGTTGCTCTATGTAATTATTCTAGTCCATTTGTGACGGTGGGTGCAATTGTAACCTATGCCATCTACCTGAAATATGCACATTTTTCTAACAAAACCTATCCCATACCATAAATATGTTATCAGACTGTCATCTGATGAGTTTTTTTCTTGGTTAGGGGCTATAAATATCTTAGTTTAGCCGAATTGGTGATAGCTACTGGTGTTGGTGGACAAATAAAAGATGGTGGATTATGCTAATGTGTTTTTAGGTAATAGATGTACATCTTTACATATTGTGTCTTCCCTGTAAAACATTTTAAAAATCGGACATGTTGGCTGGATTCACAAGATCTGTGTCTTTCATTAGCTGTATTGGACTTTAATGTGTGAAAGTTAAATATTTTAAAAAAATATTTTTTTTGAATTTCGCGGCTCTGCCTTTTCAGTGGGGGGGGGGGGGGGAGTGCCGCTAGCGGCACCCTCATCCTAGACAGGTTAATGTGCTTAATTTTAAGATGTTATTTGGCCACTTTAGTTATGATACAAAACTTATCAAAACATGTAGGCCTACGGGCTAAGAAACATGAGGTGTGGGACTATGAATTGAAAAAGTTGGGAAAAAAGCTATGCATTGTTTTTTGCTATACACTGGGCATCATTCACAAGTGTTAATTAACTTCTTACGGCTGGGGGGCAGTATTGAGTAGCTTGGATGAATAAGGTGCACAGAGTAAACTGCCTGCTACTCAGTCCCAGAAGAAGATATGCATCTTATTAGTAGATCTGGATAGAAAACACTCTGAAGTTTCTAAAACTGTTTGAATGATGTCTGTGAGTATAACAGAAATCATATGGCAGGCAAAAACCTGAGAAAAAAATCCAAGTGGGAAATCTGAGGTTTGTAGTTTTTCAACTCTTTGCCTATCCAGGATGCAGTGTACATTTGGTCCGATTGCACTTCCTAGGGCTTCCACTAGATGTCAACAGTCTTTAGAACATTGTTTGAGGTTTCTACTGTGAAGGAGGAGAGAATAAGAGCTGTTTCAACCAGAGGTCTGGCAGAGTGCCATGAGCTCAGTCTCAGTCTTCCATTGCATTTCTAAAGACAAAGGAATTCTCAGGTTGAAACATTATTGAAGATTTATGTTAAAAACATCCTAAAGATTGATTCTATACATTGTTTGACATGTTTCTACGAACTGTAATGGAACTTTTTGACTTTTCGTCTGCGCCTCATGAATTTGGATTTGTGACCTAAACGGGCGAACAAAAAGGAAGTATTTGGACATAAATTATGGACTTTATCAAACAAAACAAACATTTATTGTGGAACTGGGATTCCTGGGAGTGCATTCTGATGAAGATCATCAAAGGTAAGTGAATATTTATAATGCCATTTCTGACTTCTGTTGACTCCACAACATGGCGGGTACCTGTATGGCTTGTTTTTGTGTCCGTACTCAGATTATTGCATGGTGTGCTTTTTCCGTAAAGTTCTTTTAAAAATCTGACACAGAGGTTGCATTAAGGAGAAGTGGATCTATAATTCCATGTATAACACTTGTATTTTCATCAACATTTATGATGAGTAGTTCTGTAAATTGATGTGGCTCTCTGCAAAATCACCGGATGTTTTGGAAGCAAAACATTACTGACCATAACGAGCCAATGTAAACTGAGATTTTTGGATATAAATATGAACTTTATCGAACAAAACATACATGTATTGTGTAACATGAAGTCCTATGAGTGTCATCTGATGAAGATCATCAAAGGTTAGTGATTCATTTTATCACTTTCTGCTTTTTGTGACTCCTCTCTTTGGCTGGAAAAATGGCTGTGTTTTTCTGTGACTAGTTACTAACATAATCGTTTGGTGTGCTTTCGTCGTAAAGCCTTTTTGAAATCGGACACTGTGGTGGGATTAACAACAAGTTTATCTTTAAAATTCTGTAAAATACTTGTATGTTTGAGGAATTTTAATTATGAGATTTCTGTTGTTTGAATTTGGCGCCCTGCACTTCCACTGGCTGTTGTCATATCAATCCCGTTAGCGGGATTTCAGCCGTAAGAAGTTTTTAATATATAATTCACAAGTGATAGGCTACCCATCAGTCTATTATTGATTTAATCTTTAGATGAACTAAATAAAAAGTTTGAAATTTGTTTTGATTTAGAATGGACCATTATCATGCGCATGTCTCATAACGTGGGCAGGGGGAAAGAAATAGATGTAATCATTGCACTTAAATAGCAAATGGAGGATGGTTTTCCCATGGTTCATTTTCATGCCAGCCAGGTAGGCTACACTCCTGTTGTAAAGACAAGCATGTGCTTAATATTAGGAAAGATGAGATATTAATATAGTAGGTCGAGCATAAAGAAAGCTGATGGGACCCTCCTCTTTTTAATAGAAGCCATCACTCTGTTTTCTCACGCAATTCCATAGCCAATACAAATATTGCACAACATGAGCTCATGGGCTCTCATGAGGTGTTTAATTAGATGTTCGATTATATTTGCATTGACGTCAGAGTGATTAGAGGGACAATAGAGTGCTGAGTACCAGGCAGTTAGCAAGTTTGGTAGGCTACTAATGAGCATCAGCAGCATCATAGCTTGAAAAAGCCTAATTTCCGTGACTAAACGGTCACAGGGAATTTGACTGTTTTCATGACTCGTGACCGCCGGTGTGGTAGTTCTACATGGAACTAGTTGCGGACCTGATATCCCGATAAAACTCATGTTGTCCCAAATTAGAACATACATTTGCTGCTCAGGATCACCTGGCCCTCTGCTCTGACTGAAAAAGATTGTCATCCAAGTTGTTCAGGAAATAAGGAGATGGCCAGTGTTGTATGGTCCAAGGGTGGCATGGTGGTGGAGGACCCCATTGTGGCTCACAGCTGTGTATCTGGTGACATTTCCCCCAAGCTGGCCAGGTACCTCAATGATGGCCCGTTGACCAATGATGCTCCTTCCTCTCCTCCTCGTCTTTGCTCAATTGAATCCAGCCTCATCTATGAATATGTCTTCCTGGAAGATGGGACTTGCATCCAACTCCATGATTATCTGAAATGACATTAAATACTGTAATTGCTGTATAGTAAAGTTCACTGACAACATCAAGAGTGTGCAAAGCTGGCATCAAGGCAAAGGATGGTGGTTACTATAAAAAAAATGTCAAATATAAAATACATTTTGATTTGTTGAACAGTTTTTTGGTTACTACATGATTCCATATGTGTTATTTCATAGTTTTGATGTCTTCACTATTATTCTGCAATGTAGAAAATTGTAAAAATAAAGAAAAACCCTTGAATGAGTAGGTGTGTCCAAACTTTTGACTGGTACTGTATGTTTACTCTATACTGTACAAACTGTATCCATCTCTTTGGTTTGGATCACCTCATCAATTTAGTGATCATTGCAGTATTCTGAAATTCTATTTGCTCACCTACAGTTTCTGTATGTTAAATGTCTTCAGAGAATAAACCTCTACGGCTTTCATAATTCTATACCATGCAGTCTTTAGATTATGCACACGCTCCCATGGGTACTCCCACTGTAGACATTTATACTGCATGTTGCATGATACTTCATTAATATATTGCATTGTGATGGGAACGTTTATGTTTGTGCTTTTCTAATAACCAATTGGACTGGTTTCATGCAAGTGACTGATTGATCGTGCCTTGGAGGAATCCTCACTATCAATATCTGCAATTTGACAGTACGCTCAGAACCTTGTTTTGAGAACGAAAGGGATATATCAGTTGCAAGGTCTCAGCTTGGAGAGAAGAAGCCTCATGAGGTATTGGTCGGTCACATGCATGAACCAAACATTAATGATGAATTAATTAGGGATAATGAATAAGCTGAATCATGCAAATATAACTTGTCTGTGTAAGCAGTATATAAGAGAAGTAATGGAACTGCCTGGGTAATTTCCACGACAATTTTGCATCACAAAAAGGATGATTGATTCTGCCTGCAGCGCTTTCCAGTGAGGGTCTGGGAGGAAAACAGCTGGCGCTTTATGAAGCGTGAGGGAAATTCCCTTTTGACCAAAAGACGACGAGGACCCGCCCAGACTAGACCCTTACTGTGAGCTGCCCAGGAGACACATCATCCACGAACAATTGAGGGACAGGGCGACTGAATTTCAGTAAGGCAATTTAAATGAATTTGAAAAAAAGAATGATAAAACCAATAAAACTAAACATAGAAAATGAAGAGGAGGGAACCACTAGTCTTAAGTAATAGCACAAGGAGTTATTCTATATGTATGGCTACATAGACTGCCGAGACTATAGATACGCAAGACTATTGTGGTGGATATTATAAAATAAGGATTTGCTATATATATATATATATATATATATATATATATATATATATATATATATATATATATATATATATATATATATATAGTATATAGTATATACTACTAACGTTGACATACATTACATTCATCTTATATTTCGAGCATTAACTTTTCTCATCACGGCCCCTTTTGTGGTAATGACAGATTGGTATCTCAATGCATTCTTAGTCTAAATTACTATGCATTTTCCAGTGTGCAGGCCTCCACAATCAACCTGATACACCAAATAAACAATTGTGGACAAGCCTAAATCATTTACGGGCACAGTTAACCACCCCCATCATTCACGGCACTCATTCTTCTGGTGTGTCTCCATTTTCTCCTTCAGATAACTTTAAAGTTCATCTTTCCAATGGCACACATGTTCAATGTGGATGGCCTTGAAAATGTCCCAATATCTGGGGAATAATCTGATTTTCCCAACAGACAAATCTCTCACCTGAGCCATCCTATACGGTCCATTATGTCAATTTTCCTACCAGTACACCAGCAGCATGAGAGAAGTTTGAATGGGATCTCTCTCCACACTCACTCCACATGGACTCATGTCGCACTCCTGAGAGAAAAGGCATGAGAGAAGAGGCAGTTGATAACTTCGACTGGATGCTGTGTACAGGTTGCTGGCTCGGACTCAGGTCTCAGGGAGAAGTGATGAAAGACAGGGCCATGGTGAATGCCATTTTCGTCATTTCTTCAGCTGGTTAGTGGGGGTGAGGTTCAGACTGTTCTTGGTCAAATTATCCCTTCCATGCATCTAGGTACCATCTGTGGTCACCTTCGCCATAACCTCGAGAGAAGACAGACCAGAACAACAGTTTAGTTTAGAGCATTTCTGATTCATCAAATCCAGACAAATGATTCACTATATGACAAATGACAAATGATTCACTGTATGACACATTATTACAACTACCAATATTCTTAATACAGATTTCTAATACAAATGTCAAAGATAATAACAACACATCATTAAAATCATTTTTGCAAATTTGCTTATACTCCCTTATCATATTGACGACCTCACCGCAGAGTTACAGGGTTAGAGAGTTAGAGGGCTAATCCTTAGGGAGACATCCCAACCATCCAGCAGACCCAATCTCATGAGATTTGTTATTTAAGCAATACAAAAACAAAGAAAACAAAACAACAACAGCAATACAAATATATCATTTGAGCTGGGGAAAACTTCAATTAATTTGGAGTAACTGTCAACCATTACCAACATAAATATTTTCCTTTTACAGGCAGGCATGTGAAAAACATATATTTGCATATTTACAAAAAGGCCCCAGAGGACTGGTAATTCCCCTTTGGACATATGACTCACATCGTGATTCATGCATCCAAAAACAAACAAACAACAACACTGCCTATTAAATCAAAATAACAAACACAATTAGAATTACAACTCTATCTTAACTTAATTGTATCCCATAAGGTAATTCAAGGAATAGTAAAACAGACTAGAGACAGGTGTCCCTCATTCAGTCTCACTCTCTCTCTGTCCTTCTCGTGGTCGGAATCACACATAGGACTATTGATAAATTATAAATGTCTTCCTAATCATTAGTGTTTACATATTACATTTAAATCTCACCCAATGTCTCTAGGCTTTCTAATGAGGGTGATCAGGCCTCACCAGAAAGTCAGAACAGAGGTAAGAGGTCATTCAGCCCCATTCTTTCCCTTCTCTTCCCCTGTACCTCAGACATTATTTAAAGACATTTCAAACATTTTAAACATTTTGTGACAGGTTTACATTGGGTTTTTCAGTACATGTCTTATCAGGACAATTTACATGTGTGCAACCAAAACTCTGACAATAGATTAAAACTTCAGAACATTGTATTTGTGTGCCCTTTAAGAAGTATAATTTCTAACCTGTGAAAACCCACTAAGACCTAAATAAAAAGACCCTACACAATAAATCAAACACGGTATTAACACCACTAACAAATATTCATATCAGGTGGGTTGTGTGTGTGTGTGCTGGTGTGTGTGGTAAAACGTAGGCCAAAAACAAACAAATGGCCAGGCCTTACTTAATTGGGAGCTCCCTTTATGGCTGGATCTGGGTACCTTTATACTTAAAAGAACTGCAGAATTTCGCTAACTGTTCTCCCAAGGCAACAGCCTCGTGAAACACTTCAAAGGGAGAGATAGGGACATCCCATCCTTTCCTAAAATAAAACATACATATTTAATTCGTTTTCACTTTGCTAAATCTTACTCAGTCCCAAAAAATACAAAATTAGAATTCTTACTTTCCAATTAACTTTCCAATTAACTTCCCATTTCCTTTCTTTCCCACTTTCTTTGTTGCGAGCCTACATATCTGTTTCCTTCGTATATGTTTCCCTCTCAATCACCATCACCCAGTACATTTCTCTTCCACTCTAACACTTGTTTCCCTCTACAGTCTCTACTACACTCTACCTCTGTCTTTCCATCTAATGTTACTTTACCAGGTGAACAACACATTTTGAATTACAGACATAACAAAACATGACACCTTCTGTTCACAAGGAGGCCACTGCCCTCCCTCCACTCTTTAGTCGTTTGTGAGCTTCAATATTTACTGTGTATACTATAACCAATCTCCGTTGGATATTCACTATTTGCCTCATACTCATTTTATTGATAATCAATCTTATCCTTTACAGTCTAAGAATTTACAATCCACACTCTCCTCATTCACACGGGAGGCTCTTCCTCCTCTCAAAACAGTTGGTCATTCACACTTATTCTCCCATACATGCATGTTCAACCCACCACTGTACAGTATTCAACTCTCACTTTTCTATTTTCACTACCCGTAGCTCTCAGGCTACATAGACATTTGTCCTATGCCTCGAACATTACTGCAAATGGGGCTCTCACTAGCCCCGCCAAACCGCCTCTCTGGAATTTAGGATCCTTCTTTTATTTCTTATTAACCCATCCACATCCCCTTCTCTTCGGAGGACAAATATATATATATATTTTTTTAAATAGTTTTTCTGCTACATATATAGTACATACATATGACCAGATGCTGCTGGAAGTGGTGTTGGAGGGCCAGTAGGAGGCACTCTTTCCTCTGGTCTAAAAAAATATCCCAATGCCCCAGGGCAGTGATTGGGGACACTGTCCTGTATAGGGTGCCGTCTTTCGGATGGGACGTTAAACGGGTGTCCTGACTCTCTGAGGTCATTAAAGATCCCATGGCACTTATCGTAAGAGTAGGGGTGTTAACCCCGGTGTCCTGGCTAAATTCCCAATCTGCCCCTCAAACCATCATGGTCACCTAATAATCCCCAGTTTACAATTGGCTCATTCATCCCCCTCCTCTCCCCTGTAACTATTCCCCAGGTCGTTGCTGCAAATGAGAACGTGTTCTCAGTCAACTTACCTGGTAAAATAACGGTAAAATAAATAAAAATAAACATATACATTTTACATACACATTTTGCATACACCTTTTACATACATGGTCATTTTATATAAAGCAGTCACATAACAATAATACATTACCAAACATAAGCTCTTTAATCCCAACCCTCAGCCACACTCAACCCATCCCACCTATCACCATAGACAACCCTCGTTTGGTTTCCATGTGCCATGTATTTTTCAATTGTGCTTTGATATTTTACATAATTTTTTTAGCGTTCTAATCGTATGGTATCCATGGATTGTGAGCTAAAGATGAAAACCTTTCCTATGAATATTATTATATTATTTATTGGCCGACTATGGCTTTCCAAATTGCCCAACACTGCTATTTGTAAGGTTCATTTTAAGTGCATGTTGTGATTTTTTAACCATTCCTGAACCTGTGACCAGAAACAAGCTACATAGGGGCAATGCCAGAATAAATTATCTATTGATTCTGTCTCTTCGCAGCTAAATCTACAGAGCTGAGATTGTATGCCCCATATACACTGCTCAAAAAAATAAAGGGAACACTTAAACAACACAATGTAACTCCAAGTCAATCACACTTCTGTGAAATCAAACTGTCCACTTAGGAAGCAACACTGATTGACAATACATTTCACATGCTGTTGTGCAAATGGAATAGACAAAAGGTGGAAATTATAGGCAATTAGCAAGACACCCCCAATAAAGGAGTGGTTCTGCAGGTGGTGACCACAGACCACTTCTCAGTTCCTATGCTTCCTGGCTGATGTTTTGGTCACTTTTGAATGCTGGCGGTGCTTTCACTCTAGTGGTAGCATGAGACAGAGTCTACAACCCACACAAGTGGCTCAGGTAGTGCAGCTCATCCAGGATGGCACATCAATGCGAGCTGTGGCAAGAAGGTTTGCTGTGTCTGTCAGCGTAGTGTCCAGAGCATGGAGGCGCTACCAGGAGACAGGCCAGTACATCAGGAGACGTGGAGGAGGCCGTGGGAGGGCAACAACCCAGCAGCAGGACCGCTACCTCCGCCTTTGTGCAATCCGCCTAATTGCCTATAATTTCCACCTTTTGTCTATTCCATTTGCACAACAGCATGTGAAATTTATTGTCAATCAGTGTTGCTTCCTAATTGGACAGTTTGATTTCACAGAAGTGTGATTGACTTGGAGTTACATTGTGTTGTTTAAGTGTTCCCTTTATTTTTTTGAGCAGTGTATATATATAGCATTCTGTTGGTGGAAGCAGCTGTCAACATTTTTGTCCTCAAATGAAACTGGTATATTTGTCTATTTATGCCAGTTCCTTTCAGCAAATTTGTATCTTTAATATATGTCAGGCAAACACGTTCCCTACCTTCTCCCTTTTCCACGTCCCTCCATTTTTGTTGTAATGGTGCAATCCGTTGGTTGTAATTTTGGATTGTGCAGATATTCCCATATATTTTCTATAGCAGCATATGCAACATAACCCCTCCGTTTCTATTCATAATATCATTAATAAATATAATTTTTAAAAATAACATTTTTTTCCATAAAGAATGTTTTTTTTTTTTAATCAGTATTTTTGAGTTTAACCATAACATTTGTTGTAATATTTGTTCTATCTTTTCTGGAGGTGTCACGCCCTGGCCTTAGTATTCTTTGTTTTCTTTATTATTTTAGTTAGGTCAGGGTGTGACATGGGTAATTTATGTGGGTTTTGTAGTGTCCAGGGTGATTGTAAGGTTTAGGGGGTTTAGTTAGAGTAGTTGGGTTTATGTTTAGTATAGTTGTCTAGCTGTGTCTATGTTGTGTGTAGTTGTCTAGGAAAGTCTATGGTTGCCTGAATGGGTTCCCAATTAGAGACAGCTGGTTTCTGTTGTCTCTGATTGGGAGCCATATTTAAGGTAGCCATAGGCTTTAGTTTGTTGTGGGGAATTGTCTATGTTGAACGCTTGTAGCATGTGCACTACGTTTATAGCTTCACGGTCGTTTGTTGTTTTGTTAGGTTGTAAGTGTTTTGTTTCGTTTTGCCTTCTTCTATAATAAAAGAAGATGGCTTATTTTCCACGCGCTGCATTTTGGTCCGTCTCACTCTCACACGATCGTGACAGGAGGATAAAACTGAAATTGTAACCAGCTTTGTATATCTTGTTTAAGAAAAGGTGATATTTTAAACAAAATTTCATTTTTAATTTGTCGGAAATGAGAAGTCATAATCTGTATGATGGCAAAAAGGCAATTTTTTAACAAAGAATGAGCCTTTCTTAATAATCTATTGGAGAACCATTTTGGGTTAAGTATAACTTATGAATGAGTGACGATTTTAGTGACAGTTTAAAAGCTTTAATATATAATAATTTTACCCTCATATGATTTAAAAAACGAGTCGTCTGGAGTAGGCAGTGCCATTACATTAGTAAGTAAGTAAACTGTGATAACTCTTTGGTCCTATCAATGAGATTTTTCCATAAATAGACAAGTATTTACCTCTCCATGGTTGCATAATCTTATCTATTTTTGCTAACCTTCTATTGAAATTGATTGTGGTAAGTTCATTTATATTTTTTGAGATGTGAATACCAAGTATGTCTACTTCCGCCCATTTTATTGGTAAATTACATAATATGTCATAATTAGGTTTTAGTCCAGAGAAGCTAGAAAAGTAATCAAAATCTTCAATGAGACTGTGCAGGGATCCAGATTGTGGACTTAAGAACAAACTTGAGGCATCGGCAAACATTGGGATAGGGGGCAATATTTTGATGTCCGGATGAAAAGTGTGCCCAAAGTAAACTGCCTATTACCGACGAAATTTTGGTTATGTCGCTCAAGGTCCGTATGGACTACTAGTTTAAAAATATGTTATTACCTGAGAGCTTTGATATAAATTCAATTTTTCAGATAATTATATATCCATCTCTTCCTGCGGTTGGGGACTCAAGGTTGTTCCTTTGCCACCAGCTTTCTTTGTGAAGTGATATTCACTATCATCCGCTTTCTTTGTAAGATGATATTAGCTTGATGGACTTGCCACCGATATACTCTCTATGCCATTTATTTCATTAGCCAATGACAATAAGAGTAGCATATCACTGTGGTGGTGTCACGACCTGACCATAGAGAGCCTTTGGTTCTCTATGGTGTAGTAGGTCAGAGCGTGACTAGGGGGTGATCTAGTATATCTATTTCTATGTTGGTGCTAATGTGGTTCCCAATTAGAGGCAGCTGTTTATCGTTGCCTCTGATTGGGGATCATATTTAGGTTTATTTCCCCACCTGTGTTTTGTGGGATATTGATTGTTTGTTAGTGTGTTTGGGCACTATGTCCTCACGGTCTTTGTAAGTTTTGTTATTTTGGTTTTGTTAGTTTCACTTAAATAAATATGTGGAACTATACTCACGCTCCGCCTTGGTCCGCTCATTTCCAAGATCGTGACAGGTGGTTTACAGTGTATTAGCAGAATTGGTTGAAAGACTGGATACATGCATGTACTGTATGTACTGTACATAAGGGTCAATGTATACTGAACAAAAATATAAACGCAACATGAAACAATTTCATTGATTTTACTGAGTTACAGTCCGGAACCTCCTGCGACGGTCCGCGGTCCGGAACCTCCTGCGACGGTCCGCGGTCCGGAACCTCCTGCGACGGTCCGCGGTCCGGAACCTCCTGCGACGGTCCGCGGTCCGGAACCTCCTGCGACGGTCCGCGGTCCGGAACCTCCTGCGACGGTCCGCGGTCCGGAACCTCCTGCGACGGTCCGCGGTCCGGAACCTCCTGCGACGGTCCGCGGTCCGGAACCTCCTGCGACGGTCCGCGGTCCGGAACCTCCAGCGACGGTCCGCGGTCCGGAACCTCCAGCGACGGTCCGCGGTCCGGAACCTCCAGCGACGGTCCGCGGTCCGGAACATCCAGCGACGGTCCGCGGTCCGGAACCTCCAGCGACGGTCCAAGGCCGGAGCCTTGTAAGGCCCGGAGCCTTGGAACCTCCAGCGACTCCCCAGTCCGGTACTTCTTGTGCCCGCTCCCTGCACTCTCCCTGAAGTGTGTGTCACCAGTCCGGTGCAACCTGTACCAGCCCCACGCAGCAGGCCTCCAGTGCGCCTCCCCAGTCCGGTGCATTCTGTGCCTGCTCCACGCACTCGCCCTGAAGTGCGTGTCACCAGTCCAGTGCCACCTGTACCAGCTCCACGGTCCCCAGTCCAGAGCTTCCGGCGACGGTCCCTAGTCCAGAGCTTCCAGCGACGGTCCCCAGTCCGGAACCTCCTGCGACGGTCCTCAGTGCGGAACTTCCTGCGACGGTCCCCAGTCCGGAACCTCCTGCGACGGTCCCCATTCCGGAACCTCCTGCGACGGTCCCCAGTCCGGAACCTCCTGCGACGGTCCTCAGTCCGGAACCTCCTGCGACGGTCCTCAGTGTGGAACCTCCTGCGACGGTCCTCAGTGTGGAACCTCCTGTGACGGTCCACGGTCCGGAACCTCCTGCAACGGTCCACGGTGCGGAAACTCCAGCGACGGTCAACGGTCCGGAGCTTCCAGGCAAGGCGTCCAGTCTTGTTCCAGGGCGGGAGTCTTCCTCTGCGCCGATGTCCAGTCTAGGCACGGCATCCAGTCCCGCTCCAAGGCCGGAACCTTCCTCTGCTCCAGTGCCCAGTCCGGGCACGGCGTCCAGTCCCGCTCCATGGCAGGAGCCTTCCTCTGCGCCGGTGCCCAGTCCAGTTACGGTGTCCAGTCCCGCTCCAAGGCCGGAGCCTTCCTCTGCGCCGGTGCCCAGTTCAGGCACGGCGTCCAGTCCTGCTCCAAGGCCGGAGCAAGCACATGTATTTATAACCTCCTACTAGTCAGGGTCAACTCCTTACACATCTAGACAGCCAATATATCTATGTTGCTAGGAAGGCACTTAAACTTCTTATGGCTGCAATCCCGTTAACGGGATGATATGACAACAGCCAGTGAAAGTGCACGGCGCCAAATTCAAACAACAGAAATCTCATAATTAAAATTCCTCAAACATACATGTATCTCATACCATTTTAAAGGTAATCTTGTTGTTAATCCCACCAAAGTGTCCGATTTCAAATAGGCTTTTCAGCGAAAGCACCACAAATGATTACCACCAACTCACAGAAATATTCAGACATTTTTGCAGCCAAAGAGAGGAGTCACAAAGCACAAATAGAGATAAAATTAATCATTAACCTTTGATGATCTTCATCAGATGTCACTCATAGGCCTTCATGTTACACATTACATGTCTTGTTCGATTAAATTCATATTTATATCCAAAATCCTCAATTTACATTGGCGCCATGTTCAGAAATGCCTCCAAAATATCCAGAGAAATTGCAGAGAGCCACGTCAAATAACAGAAATACTCATCATAAACTTTGATGAACGATACATGTTTTACATAGAATTAAAGATACACTTGTTCTTAATGCAACCGCTGTGTCAGATTTCAAAAAGCTTAACGGCAAACACAATATTCAATAATCTGAAAACAGCGTTCAGCCACAAAAGCAAGCTATACAGTTACCCGCCAAATTGTGCAGTAAACAAAACTCATAAAAAGCATTATAAATCTTCACCTACTTTTGCTGATCTTCGTTGGAATGCACTCCCAGGACTCCCACTTCCACAGAAATGTTTGTTTCGTTCGGTAATGTCCATCATTTATGTCGAAATAGCTATTTTTGGTAGCGTGTTTGGTAAACAAATCCAACGTCAGGAAGCGTGTTCACTAAAAGCTGACGAAATGTCCAAAAGTTCCGTAACTGTCAGTAGAAACATGTCAAACGATGTATTGAATCAATCTTTAGAATGTTTTTAACATAAATCTTGAATAACGTTCCAACCGGAGAATTACATTGACTTCAGATGAGTGATGGAACAGAGCTCCCTCTCTGTTCCATGCGCATGGTCAAAGCATGGTCAGGTCATGGCAGACCTGACTAATTCCCCTCTCATTCGGCTCCCCTTCACAGTAGAGGCATCAGACAAGGTTCTACAGACTGTTGCCATCTAGTGGAAGCCGTAGGAAGTTCAAACTCATCCATATCTCGCTGTGATTTCAATAGGATCTTGGCTGAAAATCGACCAGCCTCAGAATTCCCACTTCCTGTTTGGATTTTTTCTCAGGGTTTTGCCTGCCATATGAGTTCTGTTATACTCACAGACATAATTCAAACAGTTTTAGAAACTTCAGAGTGTTTTCTATCCAATGAATAATAATATGCATATATTAGCAACTATGACTGAGGAGCAGGTCGTTTACTCTGGGCACCTCTGTGCACCTTTCATCCAAGCTACTCAATACTGCCCCTGCAGCCATAAGAAGTTAATTTGTTCCTCTCACTGGTGTAGTCATGGTCCTGCCTGATGCTAGAACCTTCTTGGGTGTGGAAGTGTATGTGTGTGAGATGGCAAATAGTAGGAGGGTCGTTGGGGTAGGCCCCTCTGTCCCCACTCCCAGAGGTTTCTTCTCACTTCATCTGTTGACTTGACCTCGAGCCAAATTCCTACTCCTCCCTAGTTCCGCAGCTGGCCTGCCTTAGCAGAAACTGAAACTAGACTGTTGCCCTTTGCCTCCCTCTTTAGGAACATTGATATTCAACAATAACCTGTTTGAACAAATTATTCACTTTTTGCACTTCCCCTTACAACAAGTTCCTATCCACCCTTCATTGACCCAAAATATGCATTCCTTATACATGTTACTAAGTAATCAATAAGTTATAGTATGTTAACATGAATACTTCTATTTCAAACTAGAATACAAGAAAATGCCACAGCTGTCAGGTGGATGATTTACCTTGGAAATGGAGAAATGCTCACAGACAGGGATGTAAACGCATTTGTGCACAAACTTTGAGAGAAATGAGCTTATTGTGCATATGGAATATTTCTGGGATCTTTTATTTCAACTAATGAAACATGGGATCAACACTTTACATGTTGCGTTTCTGTTTTTGTTCAATGTAGAATTAGTCTCACCCACCAGCTGGCTCTATCTCAAATAGCCCTGGGGACGAGGTTAATGTAGAATAGGATCTTACTATTTTGAAATATGGGAATATCATGGGTATTCAAACATAAAAAGTTGTCACCATTGACCAGTAGTCCTTAATATGCACAGACTATTGCTTCACACCATCGCAAATGCCATTCCATATCCCTGGCACAATGCACAAAATATCCTACCATAATAAAAGACAACAATGTGTCCAATTGTTCTCATGAATAACATTATAACCTAACACTAGATGACAATTACACTGCAAAGACCTTGGTTTATACTGACACATCCAATGTTTTGGAACACAATTGGATAGAACATTAAATGCTTTTTATAGAAGTGATGGAAAATCTTCTCAATAATGGGACCCAAATAGAGGTCTCAGAGAAGGTGGTCTGTCTGCGACTTCCATTAGTGATGAAAATATTTGAAACTACTTCAAGGAATAGTGCTGCCCAGAACCATATAGCCTATATAGTATACAGTACCAGTCAAAATTTTGGTATCCACATACTTTTGTATATAATGTGTGTATCATATTTCCAATCCAGACTCCATTCGAGTGTTAAAACCAGTTGAGTGTCAGGCAACACATCCAGAAGTGTTGAGAAGGGAATTTATAAATAACAGTCTATAATATAATCTATGCAATGCCAGGTGCAATATAAAACTCAGGCTGGAGTGAGCAACTACTCCAGTATCCCTCAGGGCATTTGCCTTCGTTCCAACATCCAGTAATGTTCCAACATCTGGTGGAAAGCCTTCCCAGAAGAGTGGAGGCTGTTATGGCAGTAAAGGAGGACCAACTCCATATTCATGCCCATGATTTTGGAATGAGATGTTCGACGAGCTGGTGTCCACCTATTTTTGGTTATGTAGTGTAGATGTGTACCAAGATTGTCACTCTGCCAGTACGTTTTCTGTCAAATGTTGTTCTATTAATCAGTCCACTAGGTCACCTCGTGACTATCATACTATAAAGTACCCTCTGAGCTTATTATGAGAAGGAGTAACTTGACCGAAACGTAATGATGATAACAGTTTATTCAAACATTACAGTAATCATGCTGTAAGTTTTGGCTTTGAGAATTTAATTCATTATGTTGTGTTGTTTTTGATTTAATTGCAGATGTTCCTCAGAACTATAGCAGAACACATTAAAAGATAGGGTTACAACAGCAAAGCATGTATAGGTTACTAAAGCAGCCATATTGTTATGTTATAATGATGATTCAGTCCTTGTTGATGGAGGGATGGATGCGTTTGGCTTGCCTATATTACCAGTTCTCAACCACATTAATTCATCTAGTGTGCCTAGATATCTGGCATATTCATTGTATCATTGGGTATACCATCTGTAGTGGAAATAGTGGACAAGTATGAAGAATGTAGCAATCCACAAAGCAAATCTTGATGTTTACATAGGTGTTCTGGGAAAATTTATAAAAAATATTCTAAAAAAACAGATTTCACTCTGCTAGGAAGTGGCATGACCTAACATTTGCACTTATAATGTAGCAGGTATTTCTATTGGCTTCTGTACGTACAATAGTTTGAATCCCTCAATTTACTTCTGTGGGGGTGGGGGGGAGGGGTTGACCCCTCTAGGTATAAAATAAAAATATGATTTTTTGGGGGGGATAAAGTATAGAATTTGGCCTTTACTACTATAGCCATAGAAACGCATTGTGTAATTAATAAATGGCAAAAAAGACAGTCAAAAGAGAAATCATAAAGAATAAGGTTTGAAGTGTCTGTCCTATATCTAGGAGATATAAGAAATCTCTGGAAATATATATACGTATTTCCCGTGTGGCTTGGGGGGGACATATAACAAAACATAGAACACTGTTGTGTTCGTGAGATTCTCACCTTTCCATAGAGTGGTCATATTAGTAGGCCAAATCGGGATGTGTCATGGTCTGACAAACAACGCTGTAGCTCGACCACCTTCCACCGCAGATGCAGAAAGCCACCATAGGCGGATGCAGTGGATTGAGACGCAGCCCATTAAAAACAGCTATCTCTGACAGATTGAGGGGAATTTTACTTACTGTAGATTGAAGCCCCGGGGGGTTTAAAATTATGTTCTCAGATGAATCATACTCCAACTCCTAGAAGAATAAACATAGATGGAATGTGTCTTCCAGTGAAGAGTACCTGCCAGTGTCTAGCAGTGAAGGACACCTCACCATATATTCCATTATTCTGAAAGCCATAAAAACACTCCTCTGGAAGTAGGAAATAGCAAAAATTCTCAAAGAGATAAATACATTTCTTGACCAAGTGGCGTATTCAGAGACTGAGTGAAAGCAATAACAACTTGAGCAGACGATATGTTTGATAGTGGTAGTATGAGTCATTGGGGGAATCAATATTTGGCCTGCAAGTTATATTTAGTAGCATAGCATACATATGGAATTGGCCATGTCTCTTACTGAGGAATATGAAAGATAAACATCCCTCAGATGATCAAATTAAAAGAGTAATATGTTTGGCTTACAGTAGTACATGCCATTTATCAGGGGGTAATAATGGGGTCCTATTTCAATTTCATACGCTTTTCCCTGATACCTTTAAGCTAACATATGCATGTTCCTGTATTTCAATATCTCAATGTGACAAAACTAAAATACCTCAATATTCCAGAACATCTGACAAAATAATGCAACAGCTGCTGCCACAGTTGCTTTTCTAATTATAATTTCAGTGTACTATAAACAGAGGGACACTGACCTAATTGGCTTAAATTGAGTCACGCTTCTACTGACTCATACCTGGAAACTTTATTTTACATTGAAAATCACATATTTGATGTCTTGCTAATCATCCTCTGAACACAGTCAGAAAGAACTTGTGGTCTGAAGTAAAAACAAAAGAAAGTCGATCCACAATCAAGGGAGAATACTACCACTATACAGTACCATAGGCTACACTATACAACTGTAGGTTGTTCGGCAGTAAACTAAACTTTATTTTGCACTGTCGAACAACCTATATAGACTACCAAAAAGAAAATGTTGCCACATTCTTGCAAAATATTACATTATGGGTCTGCAATCTTAATAAATGTCTTGTCGGATGGAATCATTTAATGTAAGGAAACATTTAATACTGAATTCTTCCCTTTCCGAAACCAATTTTGGGACACAATTTAGAAGATCCTTTTAAACCCACTCTCAATCTCCATCCAAGCTTCATTTTAAAAAGGCACACTGGCATTAATGGAAAATAATACCTTACAATAACAGCCAGTCTTCTCTAGCAATCTAGCAGCATTAGACTGCTTCTTTAGACTGATTTGCAGTGAGAGGTGGATGGTTCCCTCGGTTTGGGTTGCATTAGAATCAGCGATGGAGGGAAAATGGAAGGAGAAAAAGAGTTAGAACTACTCAGCTACAGTTTTAGGTTTGGTTAGTGTTCAGAGTAGGGTTGAAGACAGGGTCAAGGTTGCATTTGCATATCCAGGTGTTCCTTTTGCTTTTATTTTCACTAAAACGCTCAAGTAGTAATACTTCTGCCTCGTGTGGAATGTAGCCTATACCCTCTAGTACACTGAACACTCAAAGGGAGGGCTTCCACTCTTCATTTAATGGAACATGTATTTGTTTATTACAGTGGGAGTCAGACTTTCCCAAGATAAAAATTGCACTATTTCAGTTACGCAGTTTGCTTTGCCTCGTCATTTATTTTAGCATCACATTAGGGTTTGTTGTTTTATGCATTTCAGTCACACTCTATTCATAACACCTGTTTTCAGCGTGAGGGAAAATAATGATCAGATTAAATTGTTGTGTGTTTTATATTGGCTTGTTGAGTGTTCTATTAATCTCAAGGGTTTACAAATTATCCTTGAATATACTGTATATCCAGGGAATTCATAATCATACGGTGTATACCTAATCTAAGCAAGAATGCACACTGCATTAAACATGCTTCTTTCATCACATATACAATTTAATCTGATCAGGGATAAGATCATAGAAGAACTGGTGATTTGGGATAGCACAGCTTTGGGATAATGCTAGAATGAGTTTCTAAATTAACCCGATCTACCTGTTTATACTCTGTTGGACACGTGCCTGAGAAGCTTAATTGTTTGCTATTCACCCCATTGAATTTAGGTTAAACACATTCTGAGTGGGCAGTAATGTGATATGTATTTCAATGTGTTCATTTACTTTCATCGTAGGTATTATAATACACCTCAGGCATTCTATATCCACACAGGCATTATAATGTGCTGTTCTCTGAGCTTCCAGAGAGCTTTTGTATTGCTGTATGTCAGAGGAGCTGAAATCCTATGGAGAACTCCTTTTGTCTGAGAAACATCACTTGTTAATATTGGAACTCCAAGCGTATTGGCGGCTAGGTTGTGGTTAGGTGGAGGTGGGCGGTATCTTTTTAAGTGTGATAGAGTCTTAGTTTCAGGCTGCTGCTGCCGCCTCATGTTCTGTCCTGGCTGTCCCCCAGGGAGCTCAGGGATGAGCCTGCATGAGCTGCAATATATTTTAACTCAAAAACCTTTAGTTGCTTTATTTTCAGCCCAATATGAACATTTATGTTGTGCTACAAACTCCCGGCCTCCTCAGCAGCAGGCTTTCATTGAACCTTTTCATGTTCAACCTAATTTTATTTAAAAGGATTTGTATGAATTTAGACTCCATGTACGTACAGATAACTGTATTATCAAACTACATTACAATGCAACTTTATGTACACAGTACAGACAGATCGGTCTACACTTCAGCATATAGTGAGCTCCAAAAGTATTGGGACAGTGACACATTGTTTGTTGTTTTGGCTCTGTACTGTACTCCAGCACTTTGGGTTTGGAAATTATGCAATAACTATGAGGTTAAAGATAAGACTGTCCGCTTTAATCTGAGGATATTTTCATACATATCGGGTGAACCATTTAGAAATAACAGCACATTTTAGAATGTGTCACTACCCCAATACTTTTGAAGCTCACTGTAACTGTTTGGGTTTTCTGAGCTGAATACTGGAGGGGATTATTGACAATTTGCGTGACGATGCTTGAGAAGGTACAATTTATGATGTCATCTTCTGCATGACAATCAGGGCCCGATTACAGTTTTTTCCAACTGCTTACACACGTTTTCAAAACTCTACACACAATTCCCAAAACTGCACACACAATATACAAATTGCCTCACATCTCCTTCAAAATGTAACACTGCATTCAAAAATGCCATAAACACATGTCAGAATGAAGCATTTGCATCAAATGGCAAACACTGCTTTCATAATAGTACATTTTTGGAGATACCATGTAAACACTGTTGTTCTAAATCTAAAGCTCTTTGGTCTTTCATAGGCTTATATCTACATTTCAATACAATGTTCTACAGTGAAAGTAATCTGCTGAGAGGGGTAACAAGTACACTGTAAACACCAATCCAATGTAGAAACAGAAAATATTTATTAGGCCAAACATTACTGTTGTATACAGTATCATACAACAAAAACATATTGTAACGGTTTTGACTTGAGGTTATTTCTAGGGGTGCCAGGTAGGTTGAGCCTACCAGAGAAAGCATTGGTTTCTCCTTTTAGTTTGGGAGGGAATGAGTCCCATCTGGTCCGTCAAGTCACACCAATACAAAGGACTTATTAAAAGGATGGAAATATACTTTTCATAAACCCCTTAAAACATTGGAAAGAACTTCAAACAAGTGTATTCTTTTGCGTGGTTGTATTAACAACATAAATTATCACACCCAACAATATAACAATTAATGCACTTATGTTCATTGAGAAATGTCCTGGGGCATAAAAAGAGTCCAGCCCGGTAAATAAGTTCAGTGACTCAAGTGACCTTAGTCACGCGACGTTTGTCCGTAGCGTAAACCCAGTATATTCATACACTCAAAATAAACACTTATTTTGCAACACAACTATAAAGCGTATCAAAGATTAACCAAAGAATAATACGTCCTCACAACTACATAAATCACAGTATATATCCCCCAAACAAATGAAATACCGTGTACAAAAAGTTGTAGTCAGTCGGTCAGTCAGACAATCCGCCAACAGATCTCCAGCGAGAAAAGGCCACGAAAACCAACGGAGAGTTGTAGTCCACAGAAGCACAGAGTGGATCCAATCCTGGGTAAACTCGCTTTAAGGCTACAAAACACACTGTAAGGCAACAAAACAAACATAATGATGAAGCTTCATGAACTGAAGGTAGTACACATCCTCATTCATGTCTCAATCACAACTTTACCTTTGCGCAGCTGATGCTGGCTATTTAATGGGAATTAAAGGGGAAGCGCCCTATTAGAAGGAGAAGCACTGAGACGGTTCAGAAATATTCAGGGCCGTTACACACCCCCTCCCCTGGAAAAAGCCGACCATTGCCCGGGAAGGCACTTGGTCGGGGAAACCGAGAAAGGTCTCCTCATCACTTTCCTCTACAAAAATATTCATTACTTTTTGGAGCTCACGCTCCTCAGCTGAGGGGTCACAGGCATTAAGGCGTGAGACTTCTGGGTCTGGGAATCCGAGAAAAGTCTCCTCACTTTCCTCTTCAAAGATATCCAGGACCTTGCGGCGCTCAATCTCCTCCAATTCCTCAGCCGAGGGGTAACAGGCCTTAAGGCGTGAGACATGGACAACGCGCATATCTTCACCTGTGTCCTCTTTCACCACTCGGTAGTTCAAAGGGCCCATCTGCTCCACAATCCTATATGGTCCTTGCCATGTAGGAGCGAGCTTGGCCGAGAAGAATTGTTCAGCTTTCGAGTAAGGATGAGAGCGAAGCCACACCCGATCACGAAGCTGGAACTGCATGTCTCGTCTGTTCTTATCATAATTTCTCTTCTGCTTGAGTCGAGCCTGGATCATGTTCCTTGAGACAAGAGCTCTCAAGTCGTGGAGATGGACTACCTGGTCATAGCAAGCAGCGTCTGGAGTAAGCTGCTGGGGCTGTAGCACCTTATCCAAGGGTCCTCGGAGGGGACGACTTAGGTTCAGCTCGGCAGGTGTGAACTCCAGTGGACTCATGCACAGCAGAATTAAAGGGCAAATCGAAACTCGTGAAGGTGCTTGTCCCAGTGTTTGTGCTGGGTCCCTACATAGGAAGCAACCATTGTCTTCAAGGTTCGATTTACTCTCTCAGTAAGGTTGGTCTGTGGGTGATAGGCCGTGGTCAACTTCTGTCTCAGGTTCCATCTTTGGCAGGTCTCCTCAAAGAGATCAGAGACAAATTGGGAACCTTGATCAGACAGGATGTAAATCAGGCACTCCCCAGCGAGTCAGGATCTCTTTCGTAAGGATGTTAGAGACTGTCCTTGCTGTGGCCTGACGCAGGGCAAAAAGCTCCACCCACTTGGAATAGTAATCAACAAAAACAAGCATATACACATTCTGATTGGAGCTTCTAGGAAATGGACCCATCAAATCCACTCCTAACATTTCCCAAGGTCGGGTAACCACCGTTTGCCAGCAGGTTTTCTACCTTCTGATTTGTACATTTGACAAACCTGGCAGTTTCGGATGTGTGACTTCACATCCATGCTCAGATGTGGCCAGTACAGTAATGCTTGCAACCGTTTGTAGGTTTTGAACCTGCCCAAATGACCAGCTAATGGGTCTTCATGAAAATGTTGAAGCAGTTGAAGGCGTAGAGTTTCAGGTATGTACATTTGGTAGAGTGTTCTGTGAGGTAGTTGTACAACTCGGTAGACTTTGTCTTCAATGATGGTCAGCTTTGTGGTAGAGTTGACCATCTTTTCTCCATCTTCCAGGATAGTCTGGTACAAAGCCTGTACTTCTGGATCATCCTGTTGGGCTTTCCAAATGACCTCAGAGATGGGAAAGTCAGTTTTGGGTGAGTCTCGACTGCTAGACAGGACAGTAGCACATGTAAGATGAGGGCCACCATTATCACAAGCAGGAGCTCTGGATAAGGCATCTGGAACAGTGTTGTATTTTCCTTTCCTGTATTCTACTGCAAAGGTGAACTCTTGCAACCGTAGAGCCCATCTGATGAGCCTGGTGCTTGGTTTGTTGGTCTTGAACACCCACACAAGGGAGGAATGGTCAGTGACCACAGTGAAGTGTCTTCCCTCCAGGTAGTACCTCCACTTTTCCAAAGCCCAGACAACTGCAAGGCACTCTTGCTCGGTTGTGGAGTAGTTCCGTTCTGCTCCATTCAATGTCCGACTGGCGAACGCTAGCACTTCTTCAGTGCCAAGTCCAGTCTGTTGGACTAGGACAGCACCAAGTCCAACATCACTTGCATCAGTGTAAACAACAAAAGGGCAGTCAAAGTTGGGATGACCCAAAATGGGAGGTGTGACGAGGTGTCGTTTCAGGGTTTCAAAGGAGTTCTGGCACTCTGCCGTCCATCGGAATTTCGCTCCTTTTCGCTTCAACGCGTTGAGGGGTTCTGCCACCTGGGAGAAGTTCCACACAAACCGATGGTACCATCCAACCATCCCAAGGAACCGTTGAAGGGCCTTGAGTGTGGTTGGCACAGGGAAGTCTTGTACAGCCTTGGTCTTTTCAGGATCCACATGAATGCCGTCAAAAGACACAATATGGCCAAGGAACTTCAGGGAGGTTTGGCAGAAGTTGCTCTTCTTCATATTCAATGTCAGACCAGCTTCTCTTAGCTTGTCCAACACTGCTTGAAGATCTTGAAAGTGTTGTTCTCTGTTCCGGGAGTAGATAATTATATCGTCCAGGTAGACGAAACAGATCTTCCCTTTGAGCTCACCTAACGCAATCTCCATGAGTCTTTGGAAAGTGGCAGGTGCATTCTTTAATCCAAAAGGCATCACCTTAAAGGAAAACAAGCCCTCAGCACAGACAAAAGCAGTCTTGTCCTTGCTTTCCTGGTCCATCTCAACCTGCCAATAGCCACTATTGAGGTCAAGGGTAGTGAACACAACAGCACCAGACAATGACTCCAGGATCTCGTGGATGGTGGGAAGAGGATAGGCATCAGTCTGGGAAACATTGTTGGTCTTCCTATAGTCCACACAAAATCTAAGACCACCGGTCTTTTTTGGAATGAGGACAACAGGAGCAGCCCAGGGAGAGGAGGAACGTTCTATTATATCTTGTGTCAACATATCATTAATGAGTCCCTTTTGGATTATTAGCGTTGCTGGGGACAAACGATATGGCTTTTGCTTGATCGGCATTTCCTGTGTAAGGAATATTTTGTGCTTCAGGAGTCCGGTGCGTCCTAGCTTTGAAGTACACACATCAGCATTATTCTGCAGCTGTTCCAACAGCCTTAACTCCTCTGGCTGTTCCAGCTGAGCTCTTCTTACAGCCTGTAAAAGGAGATCATCAGAAGGATTACCCAGGGTTAGTCGTATCGGAGCAACGGCAGAGAAGACTGCCACACATCTTTCCAGATCCATTAGCAGATCAGGACTGTCATTCTTTTTCCCAAAGGTGGGAAATTGCAATTTAATGGGCATCGCTCCCACATGACGTCTACTCAAATCACCATGAACAAAAGAGCTAGGAGGGATTGAGGAAGTAGAGGGTGAGGGAGTTATCGGACCATGAAAATGAACACCAGGATGCATGGTGGATTGCATCCTGCAAGGGGTGGCTGCATCATGGCCTTGTCTTGGCTGTTCTGAGGTGCCAGCTTGGCCCTCAGTGGTCTGAACAGAAGTGGACACCAGAGAAGCTCTGTGCAAGGAGTTGTGCCTAATGGAGGCCATGTCAACAGACACGTCATCCAACATTTTAACACAATTAGAGAGCGCTGTCTGCAAGTGGTCTACAGTGTTTACCAGGGGAGAAAAAACAGAATTGACGTCCTTGAGGACCTCAGTGTGATGATGCTGCAGGCGCCACTGGAGAGTGGCAGTGAGTTGGCTTTGTTGGTAGTCAAACTGCCTGTCCATGGCACCAGTAACATCCCGTCTTCCACTCTCATTGAGCTCTGTCAGCGTGTGAGTTAGAGTGCTCAGTGAGTTTCTGAATTCCATGGTGCTCTGTTGTTGCTCTTCACTCAGACATTTGAATTTATGGTGGATTAGAGTTTGGAGGTGTTGTTGAGTCCGACGAATATCAAGGATGTCACCTTGAAGTTGTAAGACTACAACCTCTGGAGATAAACCAGACAATGGAGGAAGGTTGGGCGTCAGAGGGAGGGCTAGCTCAGTACTTTCACACAGATCCATGTCAATAAGTGAGTTACTAGTTAGACCTCCTGTGGCCTGTGGTCCAGACCGAGCATTCAGATTCCCAGGGCTCTGGCCCAAATCAACTCCTTTATTTCCATTCACATTATGATTTGAATTGTTGGCTCGGTAGTCAGAATGACCCTGTGTATTCCCATTGACAGGTAGGATATGGATGAGCACATTTTCTTGTAGTGAATCCATTATTTTAATTCCACACAAAATATTTGCTTTGGTTAGTTCTCAATGTTGAGGTCCCATCTGGGGTGCCATTTTTTATGTAACGGTTTTGACTTGAGGTTATTTCTAGGGGTGCCAGGTAGGTTGAGCCTACCAGAGAAAGCATTGGTTTCTCCTTTTAGTTTGGGAGGGAATGAGTCCCATCTGGTCCGTCAAGTCACACCAATACAAAGGACTTATTAAAAGGATGGAAATATACTTTTCATAAACCCCTTAAAACATTGGAAAGAACTTCAAACAAGTGTATTCTTTTGCGTGGTTGTATTAACAACATAAATTATCACACCCAACAATATAACAATTAATGCACTTATGTTCATTGAGAAATGTCCTGTACCTCGGGCATAAAAAGAGTCCAGCCCGGTAAATAAGTTCAGTGACTCAAGTGACCTTAGTCACGCAACGTTTGTCCGTAGCGTAAACCCAGTATATTCATACACTCAAAATAAAACACTTATTTTGCAACACAACTATAAAGCGTATCAAAGATTAACCAAAGAATAATACGTCCTCACAACTACATAAATCACAGTATATATCCCCCAAACAAATGAAATACCGTGTACAAAAAGTTGTAGTCAGTCGGTCAGTCAGACAATCCGCCAACAGATCTCCAGCGGAGAAAAGGCCACGAAAACCAACGGAGAGTTGTAGTCCACAGACGCACAGAGTGGATCCAATCCTGGGTAAACTCGCTTTAAGGCTACAAAACACACTGTAAGGCAACAAAACAAACATAATGATGAAGCTTCATGAACTGAAGGTAGTACACATCCTCATTCATGTCTCAATCACAACTTTACCTTTGCGCAGCTGATGCTGGCTATTTAATGGGAATTAAAGGGGAAGCGCCCTATTAGAAGGAGAAGCACTGAGACGGTTCAGAAATATTCAGGGCCGTTACAATATGTAAACCAAAAGTATATTATTTAGAATACAGTAAAGAACACAGTGAAGCAGTGATTGGTTAGTGATCAGTTAAGCTATTAGTGTTTGCACATGTGAGGAGTGTGTGTGTGACCTGGTGAGTAAGTGTAGCATTTTGATTGGTTGTGTTTGGAAAAGGAAAGCAAGTCACTTCCTGTTAGATTTTTGTGTTTTAGGTAGACAATTGTGTGTATTGTTTTGAAAAAAGTGTTTTATGCAATTGACAACTGAGTCAAAGGCTGAGAAATAGCTTATCGTTTTGGATATTTGGTGTGTAGTTTTGTACTTTGAGTGAGAGGTTTCAAAAATCGTGTGACATGAAAAGATTTTGTGTGTAAGCAGTTGAAAAAAACTGTAATTAGCTGCTTGGTTTGGCAACTTGGTTTCCCTCACTAATTGTGTCAGTGGTCATCATGGGGGAACATGATTTCATGATGTTCAAATGTTGACAGGGAACCAGTAAACCAGTGTCAGTTTTATACACAGTCAGCCATTGGGCTTCTGAATCGGATCAATATTCAATAATCATATGTTTTAGAAAATGTCTGATGTGTTTTGGCATCTTGTCTGTCCCGTAGTAGATATCATTACTAAATAAATGTTCCTATTTTGGTAATGACTAATTACTACAAGTTTTACATTTCCAGCATTGCAGGACAGTTCTCCAACAACAGGGTGATCAAATGACGATCCTATATCTGAACCAATTTTCTCTGAATCCACACACATTTCCACATACTGAAACTCCCATAGACCAAGATTATCCGGGCAGAACAACACAAGCTGTCATTTAATCCCCAGATTTATATTCCCCATGGTGAAGGATATATCAAATAACATTTAATTTGCCACATGCTTCCGTAAACAACAGGTGTAGACTAACAGTGAAATGCTTACTTACTTTATGTGTTTCCAACAAAGCAGAGTTAAAGATGAAAAAACAAATGAATTGAAATAGTGGCACAAGGAATACAATTTACAGGGAGTACCAGTACACCAGTCGATGTGCAGGGGTACGATGTAATTCAGGTAGATATGTGCATATCAGTAGGGGTAAAGTGACTACGCAACAGGATAGATTATAGACAGTAGCAGCAGCGTATGTAGTATGTGTGTGTGTGTGTGTGTGTGTGTGTGTGTGTGTGTGTGTGTGTGTGTGTGTGTGTGTGTGTGTGTGTGTGTGTGTGTGTGTGTGTGTGTGTGTGTGTGTGTGTGTGTGTGTGTGGTGAGAAAATGGTGAGTCTGTTCATACAGTGAAAATGAACTGAAATAATTGACATGCAGGTTTTTTTTAAGCCCCAGTGTGCTATTAAATTGAATGTCCAGGTATGCACCAGTGGCACTGCTGTTGATTGCTAAGCACTGCAGAAACTCCACAGTAACTGTCCAGTATATACTGGTATACACAATTAGCTTTGCAAAATGCTGAATATCATGAATATATTCTCGGTCCTCTTCCTCGTGACAACAATCAGCATGGCTGAAAAATATTGACGTCATATATGGAGTCTGTTGATATATAAAGTGTTCAATATCTAAATTTAAGGTAATATGACTTGAACCACATCATCTTGTAAGGACAAAATTGAAGAAAGGAATGTATTTCTGATGATGCTTTTGCCCAATGGGAAGTGATGCATGACTGGCGTAGAAGGGAATGTATAATGCAGTTATTAAAGGCAGTCTGCTGAATTATTTATGGTCACTTGCAGTTTTGCTCAATGACAAGGTCGCCTTGGAAAAGTGGTATTAAACTTTAATATTTGTATGTTTCCAAGTTCAAGGAAAGTTTCAAATCATTGATTATCCATGCACTTAAAAAAAACGCCCAAAACGCAAAACGAAAATATATAATGACAAAGAAAAAATTGTGATTCATTGTAATTCTCAATGAAAAATGTCACATATCTGTACGTTGTGCATGAATGATCTGTACAGTAGGTTTGTATGATATGCTCGGACTGTTCAAGAAACCTTTAGGTCAAACATGAAATACAGGTACTGCAATGATTAAATGGACAAGTGGAATTTACCAGTGTTCACTCCAGTGTGCCATTACCACACCACACCATCATATTTAGATGAACTAAAAGAACAGATTCAGCCCTTAAATGTGATTACAAGCTGAACGTTCAGAAGAATCACTGATCTGGAATTCAGAATTCCTCAGAGCACTCGAAAATGGTTTGAGAAAGTTCCAGAGTTCTTTGACCTTCCATCGCTCTGTGATTCATGAGGCGGTGCTATCTATTGATTTAAACAGGTGTAAGGGCCCTCCTCCAGCAGAGTAAATGTAATCTCGTCAAACAGCCATTGGGTTATTGCAGTGGACACTGTCACTGAAGCCATAAGAGATCAAACGTCAAGAGACAAGATATTATTTGTTACACTCTCTCCTGAAATTTCAGATATAAAAGCACAGTATAAGAAAACACATGTAGTACAGGGGACTGTGATTACAACAATTACGGGCCTTCAAACCCTTCATGTAAAACGTAAATGAGTTGTTACCTGACTGCAAAAATGTCTGAGTTACTGTCCATTCAAACATTCACTATTGTAGCCTATGTATACTAATTCAGATTTGTTGGTATCTAAAGTGAATGATAGTCTATAGGTAGCCTTGCATTGGCCCATAACCAAAAGGTCACTGCTTCGAATCCCTGAGCCGACTATGTGAAAAATCTGTCGATGTGTCCTTCAGCAAGGCATTTAACCCGAATTTGTCCTGTAAATTGCTCTGGATAAGAGCCTCTGCCAAATCACTCAAATGCAAATGTAGAGAGACTCATACTTAAATTACTTTCACTTATCACTTAATTAAACGTGTGTTCACAGTTTCCATTAATGAGGGAGAAATGAAATGGTTCCTTAGTTAAATCAATAGGCCTTATTTAATAATTTGATACAAACTTTTAATAGTTTAGATGGTGATTTATTACAATTAGACATTTTGCCTAATCATCGTACTTTCTCATTCAGTAAATGTCAAATTATTGCATTTCATGGATAGAATATTAAATTCAATAAAATAGAGGCAATTCAGAAGTCATACACACAGAGACGCAACTTACAAAGTCATTGAGGTACATAGGAATTTGCAATGTGTGTACATGTGACTGTGTGTGTGTGTGTGTGTGTGTGTGTTTGTGTGTGTGTGTGTGTGTGTGTGTGTGTGTGTGTGTGTGTGTGTGTGTGTGTGTGTGTGTGTGTGTGTGTGTGTGTGTGTGTGTGTGTGTGTGTGTGTGTGTGTGTGTGTGTGTGTGTAGCAGCATTTGTACTTACCATAAACTGTGGCTAAAGTTCACAGAAAGAGAAGGTGAACTGTAGCAAAGTTGGTAGCAGAGTGAAGATAAGGAAGGGAACATAGAACAGAGGAAACAAAATGGCCCAGAAAAATAACTATAAGTCATGTGTTTTTCTGTGTGCACTACCAGTGCTAGTTGATACTAATGTCCGGTTAGACAGGGAGTGTATGAGTGATGGGTCAATAACATTGACATATGCAGCACTGAGCTGTTCATTTACATATACAGTACCACTCAAAAGTTTGGGCACACCTACTCATTCAAGGGTTTCTTTATTTTTACTATTTTCTACATTGTAGAAAAAGTGAAGACATCAACCCTATGAAATAACACATCATCACAGAATGTAGTAACCAAACAAGTGTTAAAACATATCAAAATATATTTTATATTTGAGATTCTTCAAAGTAGCCACCCTTTGCCTTGATGACAGCTTTGCACACTCTTGACATTCTCTCATCCAGCTTCATGAGGTAGTCACCTGGAATGCATTTCAATTAACAGGTGTGCCTTGTTAAAAGTTCATTTGTAGAATTTATTTCCTTCTTAATTAATGCATTTGAGCAGAAGATAGCCCTATTTAGTAAAATACCAAGTCCATAATATGTCAAAAACAACTCAAATAAGCAAAGAGAAACGAGTCCATTATTACTTTAACACATGAAGGTCTGTCAATCTGGAACATTTAAAGAACTTTGAAAGTTTCTTCAAGTGCAGTCACAAAAACCATCAAGCGCTATGAGGAAACTGGCTCTCATGAGGACCGCCACAGTGTAATGATGGGCAGTGAGTCGGAAGCAGGTTAAACGTTTTAATAAAACAAAACCAAGAAAACGGCACTAGCATAAGGCAGAACACCGTTTCACAAGAACAATACCAACTGGTGAGTAAACCTGGGAAATTGACATAAATGGGAGGAAATTAAGAATTTAATGGAGTCCAGGTGTGAATCATAATGATTCACAGGTGCGCGTAATGAGGAGTGCCAGGTGTGCGTAATGATGGTTAGTACTCTGGCGACATAGTACGCCGGACGGGAGGAGCAGAAGCAGCTGTATGTCCCCTCCATCCATCCATTCCCTGCGGGCTGATTTGGTAGCCCAAGAAGGAGACAGCCCTCTGGTGGAATTGGCACTTCTCTGCCTTGATGAAAAGGTGGTTAGCCAAGAGGTGTTCCAGGACTGCTCAAACATGAGTGATGTGATCCTCTAGGTTGGTCGAGAAGATCACAATCATCTACACAATCATCTGACGTCCGAGCATGTCCCTGAACACCTCGTTGACGAATGCCTGGAACACTGACAGAGGATTAGCTAAGCCAAAGGGCATTCATGTACTTGTAGTGACCAGACATCGTGCTTAACGCCATCCTCGACTCATCCCCCTCCAGGATGGGAATGAGATTGTAGGCACTATGCAGGTCCAGTTTGGTGAAGAACCGGGCTCACAGTGCTGCTCGATGGCTGACGGGACCAGCGGGAGAGGGTGCCGATACTTCGTGGTGATGTCATTGAGTCCACGATAATCAATACATGGGCATAATCCTCCCTCCTTCTTGGCCACAAAGAAGAAACCAGCCGACGCATGGGAAGTGGACCTGCGGATGAAACCCTTTTGGAGCGCCCCTTGAATGTAGTCCTAATTGGCTTGGGTCTCAGCCACTGACAGAAGGTAGATGCGGCTGTGCGGAGGTGTAGCACTGGAAAACAGGTCAATGACACAGTCCCAGGTGCGATGAGGAGGGAGACAGGTAGCGCGGGTCTTGGAGAATACCTCACTTTGATCCTGATATTCCTCCGGGATGTTGAGCTGGAGGGCAACCACAGGATCAGTTCGCAAGATCATCCTCGACCAAGAAATGGTAGGGTTATGGCGCTGAAGCCAAGGTAGGCCGAGGATGATCTTGTGAACTGGTGCGCTGGTGATGGGCTCCACGGTGAGTGGTTGGGTGATGTGTGTGATGGTTCCGGATCCTAGAGGCCGACAGACTAGACCTTGATCCGGAAAAGGAGAGGAGAGCGGGTAGGTAGTAATGTTGAGAGAGGAGGCAAGGGTCTGATCCATAAAGTTCCCCATGGCGACTGAATCCACTAAAGCTGTAGACACAGGGCATAAGGGACACTCAGCCAGAGTGATGGGTACTGAAAATAGTCTAACAGGAACAGCAGTAGATGGAATACTCACTCCTGGTCTAGGGGATGTACCCGTCCCTCTGCTCTAGTGGATCCTGGATTCTGAAGTAACGGACACCGCTGGCGCTTGTGACCTGCCTGGCCACAGTACAGACAGAGACCCAGCTGCATCCGTCTGCATCGTTCCGCCGCGAGAAGTTGTGTGACCCCTGCCTCCATGGGTTCAGGCTCTGATCCCGAACACTTGCCGAAGGAGGGAGAGAAGCGATGTAGATGCCGAGGCTCCCAGACTAGGTTATCCAGACAGATGGCCATCGCAATGAGTGCGTCCAGGGTGAGGTTGTCATCTCGGCAGGCCAGTTCCGTCTGGACCTCCTCATGCAGACCTCTTCTAAATAACGTACTGAGCGCCGGCTCATTCCATCCACTGGAGGCTTCTACTGTCCGGAAGGTAAGCGCATACTCAGCAGCCGTCTGATTCCCCTGTTGGAGCTGAAGCAGACACTCACCTCCCTCTCTGCCCTCCGCGGGATGATTGAAAATACATTTAAACAGAGCCAAAAAACCCTCATAAGACTCAAGCTCCTCCTCTCCTCTCTCCCAGATGGCCGTAGCCCATTCTAATGCCCGCTCAGTCAGCAAAGAAATAACCGTAGCAACCTTAGACCTCTGAGTGGTGGGAGGTCCCATCTGATGTGTGAAATAGAGGGAGCACTGAAGGAGGAAGCCACAGCATTTGGATGGTGTCCCATAATATTTCTCTGGGAAGGATAGACGAGCATCACTGACTTGAGCGGGTTGCTGAGTGGGCTGGTGTGCTGATTCGCTGGGTAGACTGGCTCTAGAATATCCTCCACTGTTGAGACGCTGTAGACTGCGGAGAACCTCTTCCATGGCCGTCCCCAGTTGAGCCAGCTGATCATGGTGTTGAAGAAGGAGGTCGCCTTGTACAAAGATCATCTGGGAGATGTCCGGTTGTCCTGCTGCTTCCATATTTTGAGTTTGTATTCTGTAATGATGGGGCAGTGAGTCAGAAACAGGTGCAACGTTTTAATAAAACAACAAAACCAAGAACACGACACTAACATAAGGCTGAACGCCGACACACAAGAACAATACCAACTGGTGAGTGAACCTGGGAGAGTGACATATAGGAAATTATGAAGGTAATGGAGTCCAGATGAGAATGATAATGATTCACAGGTGTGTGTAATGATGAGTGCCAGGAGTGCGTAATGATGAATCCCAGAACCTGTGGTTAGTACTCTGGCGATGTCGTATGCCAGAGGGGAGGAGCAGGGGCAGACGTGACACACAGCAAAGGAAGACCCAGCGTTACCTCTGCTGCAGAGGATAAGTTAGAGTTACCAGCCTCAGAAATTAGAGGCCAAATAAATGCTTCACAGAGTTCAAGTAACAGACACATCTCAACATCAACTGTTCAGCGAAGACTGCGTGAATCAGGCCTTCATGGTTTAATTGCTGTAAAGAAACCACTACTTAACCTGTTTGGGCTGCAAACCCGATGTCGGAACGAAAATGACAACAGCTGCAGGGCGCGAAATTCAAAATCTATTTTTTTTAAAATATTTAACTTTCACACATTAACAAGTCCAATACAGCATTTGAAAGATAAACATCTTGTCAATCCAGCCAACATGTCCGATTTTTAAATGTTTTACAGAGAAAACACCACATATATTTATGTTAGCTCACCACCAAATACAAAAGTGGACAGACACGTATGATTATGATTATGATGTATGAATTATGATTCAAGTAGCATGCACAAGCCAACCGAAATAACCTAAAACCAACCTAAAGAACCCAGAAAAAACTACCTCAGATGACAGTCATATAACATGTTACACAATAAATCTATGTTTTGTTCATAAAATGTGCATATTTTAGCTATAAATCAGTTTTACATTGATGCTACCATAAATGCTACAGCATAGCTACAGTCTGAAATCAGACGGGAGTAGCCAGAGAAAATACAGACACCAACGTCAACTACTAATTACACCTCATAAAACATTTCAGAAAAACATATGGTGGATAGCTAATGAAAGACAGATATCGTGTGAATAGAGCCAATATTTCCGATTTTTGAAGTGTTTTACAGCGAAAACACAATATATCGTTATATTAGCTAACAACATAAGCTAGCATACAGCAGCATTGATTCTAGTCAAGCGCTAGCGTAGCACAGTTAGCACAGTTAGCATAGAACAGTTCGACAGATATATGAAAAGCATCCCAAATTGGGTCCTTATCTTTGTTGATATTCCATCAGAATGTTGTAACGGGGTCCAATGTCCAGTACAGTCTTTAGTTGGGTTCCAGAACGAAATATTTCCCTCTTTGGTTAGCAAGCACCACGGCTGTGCGGCGCTAATCTTTCTGTCTTCAAAAAATTCTTCCAAAACATCACGTCTAAAGTCGAGAATAAATTGCAATAATATAATTAAAGTATATTGAAAAAACATACTTTAGGATGATTTTGTGACATGTATCAAATAATATCGTAGCAAGAGATCATATTCACCGTTATCGAGCTTCTTCCAGGAGCCGAGTCTAAATTCTGCCTCGCGCCCGGAATTTTTTTTTAACTGCGCAGGTCTCACAAGAAGGTGTGGTATTCAGTACATGGACGAGATATTCGACTCCTTTCAATTCTCACTTCCGCATTACACCCAGATGAAGGCGTGTGACGTGTTTCTACGGTCCTAAGTGTAATGGCCTTTTATAGACAAGGTCTTAAAGAGAGACATCGCATTTTGGAAATCTCAATTCTGGATAGGAAATGGGCTGTAAAAATAGTTCTGTTCAACTTAGAGCAATAATTCAAACGTTTTTAGAAACTATAGACTGTTTTCTATCCAATAATAGTAAATATATGCATATTGGAATATCAAAAATTTCTTAAGAGGCCGTTTGAAAATGTGCGCATATTTTCCAGTTTTTTCAATATTCACCCTGCAGCCTGAAGTTTTAAAATCTAAATTATATTTGAATTTGTTTAACACTTTTTTGCTTATTACATAATTCCATGTGTTATTTCATAGTTTTATGTCTTCACTATTATTCTACAATGTCAAAAATAGTATAAATAAAGAAAAAACCTTGAATAAGTAGTTGTGTCCAAACTTTTGACTGGTATTGTATGTTTTTTCAGCAGGATCTGTTGTCTGGAAAACTTATCTACGTTGACCAAAGTGATAGTTTGGATTGTTTTAATTTGTCAATGTTTGTAGCATCTCATTGTTGTTTCTTATAGTCATCATTATACATAAAGTATGATTCATAATGTCACTTTTGGCAATATACATTTCATATGCCACTTTATATATTATGTAATTGCCTGGTTTCTATTGTATCAATCCAAGCTGAAAGGGACTTTTTCTATAAAACGGCTTTATTTCACCCACTGTTATGTGAGCCCATTGTGAAATAAATCCAGCAGTATTTCTCATAGCCAAACCTGGCAGATAATTAGCATTGAGTTGAACCCTCCCCTTTCTCTTTCTCACAGTTCAGGGTTCGATCCGGGAGTACCATGCCAAGGATAAAGACGCCATCATCTTACTCTTTCACAATGGGATTCTGGAACATGTCTACCCAGCTTTCTTCAAGGCCATGAGCCACCCGGATCAAATCGGTATGACTCTAAGCATTTCCATGGCAGGCTACGTGCTGGGCGGAATTTCCTATTTCATGCCATTGCTCTTTGGAGGAGCATGGGCTGGTCTTATCTACTACTGCTGCTATGAAATATACGAGAGCTACAGGCTGAGAAGGATGACCACAAACATGGCCGACATCCAGGCCGGCTTCCTGGACAACTCAGACAACAGCATCTGGATGGCGGAGGCAGAGGTAAACGGCAAGTCCAAGGTGGCTGGGGTGGTGGTGGTGGTAGGGAGGAGGAGAGGGGACGAAAGGGGAGATGGCTGGAACGGAGGGCCATTTGGAGAAGTCGACGAGATAGGCCAAGACAAGAGAGAGTTACAGCGAGGTACCCCATTTGATTGTATCGTTTGAGTGCCGCAAAAAAAGGCCATAGCACCCAACTGGCTCAGAAGGTTATGGAGTTCTGCAAGGACCGTGGCTTCTTTCATGTTGTACTGGAGACCAGTTTGCCTCAGACAGTAGCCTACGCCCTCCACAGCAAAATAGGCTTCATGCAAACCTCCTGCCACAGTTACACCCATGCTAACAGCTAGTTCTCCAAGATGGTCAACATCCAAGTGATGCGTAGGGAGAAGTACATCTAACAATCACTCAGATGTTCATTTAGTATCATGCAGACTTAATAGTAAGAGAATGTTGGGAGGTTTACAATTCAAGCCAGAAAACAGCTGAATGTGAGAGGCACAAGACAGGATAAAGAGTGCAGTGTTCAGTTACTTACACGCCATGTAAGGGTATTGTATACAACGCAGACTGAGATTATAGACATTACCACACATACACGACAATAGGCTTATCATGAAGGTCATTCAATCATTTTCAACTTGAGTGATTATAATAGCCAACATAATCAATTTATAACTGAGTGTTTATTAACGTTAGGTTGAAAGCACTATCTTTTTCAATTTGACAGTGCAACCCTTTGCTGGAAATAAGTTTGAACATCACCAGGTGAGATGTCTAGGTGTGGCTTAAATCAGTTTTTTTTTTAAAGTATATGTAAGGTGCAGCTTGGCACTGAGATGCACACACACACACACACACTATCAGATGCATTGTGGACATCAATCACTCGTTGTCCCATGGTTGTCAGAGAGGATTAGGCTTCTGGCCAGCTGGCAGGTGTTGTTGTAGCCAGAGGAAGCTGAACCTTAATACAGCCAAGTCTGTTGTCATCCATTCACTATTACAGTTAGCCTCGGGTAATGATTTGGCTTGCTTCTCATGCACATGCTTCTCATGCACAAACATTCACTGACAAATCAATTGGATATTATGGCTTGAAAACCTGCTGTGTGGAAGCCAGTAAGTAAAGTAACAGCTTGTGCAGTCCATAAAGGTAAAAGCGATGAAAGCAAAACTCACTGTGTGTTTTTACTTGTAATTAGGGTATAAATGATATTCAGTTGTAGCTGAAAAGTTGAATGACATAGCATCATGAATGCCTCAGTGGGAAATACACAGCAGTAAGGTTTGAGAAACAAGAAGACTTGATTTATTATCAATAGCTCCTAAGATTATTAAATGTATATTATTGGAAGTTGATATTTCATGGCCCAAAAACATGTTTTTTTCTACTGGCACTGACTTTGCTGATAATTTCTTTGAGGAAAAATACTCTTACTATGACAGTGATATGTGGTAGTCTCACCTAGCTATCTTAAGATGAATGCACTAGTTGTAAGTTGCTCTGGGTAAGAGTGTCTGCTAAATTACTACAATTTAAATGTAAAATGTAATTTCTAGGAGGAGTAAATATGTTAAATAGATTAGGGTCATTGTCATACTAGTACTATTTCCACCACCTGAAGGAACACTTAAAGTGAAATGTTTTGTAACACCAAAACTAGTGGCAACTAAGCTGCCACCAACACGGATGAGACGAAACCTTAACTTTGCTGGGGTATTGAAACACATCATCCTGAGATGTTTTGAAACACTACATGGTGTCTTGTAACACCATTTATTAAGTGTTGTGCAACACCTTGCCAGGGACTGGGAACACTACCGGAAAAGGTTGAAAACACTATATTGGTTTTCCGAGGTCTGTTTCATGAAAAATTGGATCCTTCCCTTTTGGGTGCTGTTTCTTCTCTCTAAAGCTTCTAAACACTATTATGGTGTTTCACCTCCTGTCTAGTGCAGAATTAGATACCTTCTTCAGTAGTATTTTTATGTTTAAAACATTGATCTGATCATTTACCATTTTAACAAATTTTAAATTTTAACCAATTGTTGAGCATGGCAACTACAGGTTTTACTGAAATCATTGGAGGATACTGTATTTTCCTCTAAAATTAAAAGTTGGAAATGTGGGAATGGCTTGTCTCATCATTGAACGTCATTTTACCTAACGGTTTTGATATCTGTTAATCGTGATCCATTACACCTCATGGAAAGCAGCTTAATACTAATATTGAATTATTTTTTTACGTGCATAAAACGTTGTGTCGAATAATCATAAAGTCAACAACACATTTTACCCATCATCCTCTAAAGACAGAGCCATGTGGCAAGATGCAGTAGGAAGTGCAAGATTAAAACCAGACTTCCAATTAGTTTAATCTATCAGATTTGAAGGTAAGACCAAGATGCAGACTGTGTCGGAGTAACAATTTTTATTACGGCAACAGGGCAGGCAAACGACAGGTCAAGGCAGGCAGGGTTGATAACCAGAGTAGTGGGGCAAAGGTACAGGATGGCAGGCAGGCACAGGGTCAGGTCAGGCAGAGGTCGATAATCCAGAGGTGGGGAAAAGGTACAGGATGGCTGGCAGGCTCAGGGGCAGGCAGAGTAGTCAGGCGTGCTCAGAGACAGGACAGGCAAGGGTCAAAACCAGGAGGGTGAGAAAAAGAGAGACTGGGGAAAAGCAGGAGCTGAGACTAAAAGCGCTGGTTGACTTGACAAACAAGATGAACTGGCAACAGACAAAGAGAGAACACAGGTATAAATACACAGGGGATAATGGGGAAGATGGGCGACACCTGGAGGGGGGTGGAGACAATCACAAAGACAGGTGAAGCAGATCAGGGTGTGACATAATCACTACATTTTCTCTTTCTTTGGTTTTGCACATAAAATGCACATTTTGAGCAACATATTAGGTTGGATCAATTCTTAAATGTACAAATGAAATTAACAAATCATTGAAACAACTTGCATTCATTTTTATTAAGTATATGTTGTTGAAATGTACCGTCTTACTGCCCCAGAAGTTGGGGATTCAATTCCCGCTTCCCCCTGTCCCACTTTCAGTCCTCTCTCTCCTCCTGTTTCTAATCTGTTTAAATAAAGCATTGAAATAATGAAGGTGGAATTGCACAAAAAAAAATATCCATAGGCCCTTATCATCTATCAATAGGTTATAAATAATTAGCCTTTCTTGATCGTATGAGAGACACAGTCTGAAAAACGTTTTTGTGTTTTGATGCTGCTGGTACAGTACATGCACTGAAACCTCAAAGTGTTTTCACGACACTCTCTTAAAAACACCAGTATTCAGATTGAAAATCCACATTGGGTGTTTCAGTGTTTAAAAACCCTTTCTGTGTATCATAACACTAACATTGGGTTTACATTTAAACACCTTCCAAACACCAGATCTTAGGTTAGGTGCACTGGTTTTTCTTGGTTTCATTACATAGTCACAGCGTTTTGAGTCTTTCTGTTTGTACCGTGAAGTAGGTTACACACTACTTTAAAACACATCAATGACAAAGTAAGACTTTTACTAAAGAACGAGCTGAAAAAAACATTTTTAAATTCGAGGCAGTTTTGTGGGTTGGATCTGATCTGTTTTCCCATGTGTAAATGAATCTGCACCATTTTCCTTATAGAATCAAGGTATAATCCAGGTTTCAAACCAAAAATTATTCCCAACTCACTTGGATGGCTTTGAAAATATTGTTATTTTCATAGTAATCTGAAAAGCAAACATAAACAACATCCAAACACATTCCTGGTTCTTCATAATCTCTTTTCCACTGTTTGTGTGTATTTTATGTATATTGAGCAGTAGTAGATGATAGAGACTAATTGATCATGTTTGTAGGAGGCTGTGTTTTGCAGTTGTTTTGGAACTAGGAAGTCTTATTTGTTAGATCATACATCATCTTCATCCGATCACCACAACTCTCACATAATCACTTCCCAGTTCTTCTCTGCACCTCTGAAAGTTCCTATTGGCTTCTGCAGTTAAACTTGACTAGTGAGGATAGCACCTGGCCAATTACTCTAAATACCACATCACCCCTGAGTAATAAAAGCATGCCAAGTACCAAAGTAAATGGATAGCTCATCCAGCAATAGCCAATTCTGCACATTTTAAGGAGCTGACGTTATGCAGGATTTGCACTTTCTTTTTCTGAATAATTTGACAATTTGGCCATTCCCTGCATGGTTCAAGAATGATAGATATGTTTTTCTCTAACAGACAAACATTAGAAACCAGAAAAAACTGTGGAGAGAAAGAGAGGCCTAAACAGGTAAAATATATTAAACAAGGGATATCCCACTAACTGGATTCTGTGCATGAATTATTAATGCAAAGAATGCTGGGTTCTCTTGATTGGGCCAATACTGACTGTGAATTTATAATTATTCCCACCTGTGTGGTCTTGTTGTTGTGACATTGATTACCATTGCCTTGCACAGTGAAGAAGGGCTCATACCCCAAATGTTTGTGCGGCAATAAAAATGTAAATTTACGTTTATTTACCGGAGTTCTGTCCTATTTATGTTCTTTGGATTATATACGAGGATCCAGCAGCCAATTTAAGTTTATATAAGGTGGAGTTGATCACGTTGTTTATCTTTTCATTAATTATTAAACATATAGTCTAGAACAGAGACACTGTTACTGTGCTTCATGCAGTGAAACTATATTACAGTGAAGAAAAGTTGTAGGTCTCGTCTTTATTCAATATAGCTGCAAAGAAACATTGCTAGATATAATATATATAATCTATGATAACTATTAATTGATTAATCATTTCTATATGAGTCATTTCTTTAATCAATCTTTAATCAAAATAAACATTGTATTGGAATATGTTAGTTGTTAGAATATGTTGGTTGCTGGAATATGTTGATTGTTGGAATATGTTGATTATTGGAATATGTTGGTTGTTGGAATATGTTGGTTGCTGGAATATGTTGATTATTGGAATATGTTGGTTGCTGGAATATGTTGATTATTGGAATATGTTGGTTGTTGGAATATGTTGCTTATTGGAATATGTTGGTTGTTGGAATATGTTGATTATTGGAATATGTTGGTTGTTGGAATATGTTGATTATTGGAATATGTTGGTTGCTGGAATATGTTGGTTGTTGGAGTATGTTGGTTGTTGAAATATGTTGATTATTGGAATATGTTGGTTGCTGGAATATGTTGATTATTGGAATATGTTGGTTGTTGGAATATGTTGATTATTGGAATATGTTGGTTGCTGGAATATGTTGGTTGTTGGAGTATGTTGGTTGTTGAAATATGTTGATTATTGGAATATGTTGGTTGCTGGAATATGTTGATTATTGGAATATGTTGGTTGTTGGAATATGTTGATTATTGGAATATGTTGGTTGCTGGAATATGTTGGTTGTTGGAGTATGTTGGTTGTTGAAATATGTTGATTATTGGAATATGTTGGTTGCTGGAATATGTTGATTATTGGAATATGTTGGTTGTTGGAATATGTTGATTATTGGAATATGTTGGTTGCTGGAATATGTTGGTTGTTGGAGTATGTTGGTTGTTGGAGTATGTTGGTTGTGGATGACTGTTACCAGCTGCTGCAGTCTCATTTTCTGGTACAGTCCCAGCCCAAAGTGGGTCCCAGGTATGAGAAGTAATTTGGTCAAAAAAACTATCACAGTTAGAAATAGTTAAAAATGTTTGTTTTCAAGTTGTGCTTGGTTGTTGTGTACATATATGATCCTAAAATACCACCAGAATTGTATTGTGATAATAATAGCATATAGCATGATAGTCAAAGTAATCTGTACTTCCAGTACATTATCAATTGTACTACTAGTTAGGGTTGCTAAGCTACCGGTAATTTACCGAAGTTATCGGAATCTTCAGTAATTATGGTAATGAACAAAATGTCTATGGCAATCTATCGGAACTTTGGTCATTTATACTCAAATAACTGTAACAATTAAAAGGCATTAAAACAGTGTATTCAGAAAGTATTCAGACCCCTTGACGTTTTTTTAAATTTTGTTTCATTGCTGCCTTTTTCTGAGATGTATTCATTTGTTTTTTTTCTCATCAATCTACACACAACACCCCGTAATGACAAAGCAAAAACTGGTTGTTGTTTTTTGTTGCAAATTTACAACAAAAAAATAAAACTGAAATATCACATTTACATTAGCATTTAGACCCTATACTCAGTACTTTGTTGAAGCACCGTTGGCAGTGATTACAGCCTCAAGTCGTCTTGGGTATGACTCTACAAGCTTGACACACCTGTGTTTGGGGAGTTTCTTCCATTCTTCTCAGCAGATCCTCTCAAGCTCTGTCAGGTTGGATGGGGAGCGTTGCTGCACAGCTATTTTCTGGTCTCTCCAGAGATGTTCGATCTGGTTCAAGTCCGGGCTCTGGCTGGACCACTCAGGGACATTCAGAGACTTGTCACGAAGCCAGTCTTGCATTGTCTTGGCTGTGTGCTTAGGGTTGTTGTCCTGTTGGAAGGTGAACCTTCACCCCAGTCTGAGGTCCTGAGTGCTCTGGAGCAGGTTTTCAACAAGGATCTTTCTGTACTTTGCTCCGTTCATCTTTCACTCGATCCTGACTAGTCTCCTAGTCCCTGTCGCTGAAAAACATCCCCACAGCATGATGCTGCCACCACCATGCTTCACTGTAGAGATGGTGCCTGGTTTCCTCCAGACGTGATGATTGGGATTCAGGCAAAATAGTTCAATCTTGGTTTCATCAGACAAGAGAATCTTGTTTCTCATGGTCCAAGAGTCTTTTGGTGCCTTTTGGCAAACTCCAAGCGAGCTGTCATATGCCTTTTACAGACAAGTGGCTTCTGTCTAGCCACTCTACCACAAAGGCCTGATTGGTGAAATGCTGCAGAGATGGTTGTCCTTCTGGAAGGTTCTGTCATTTCCACAGAGGAACTCTGGAGCTTTGTCAGAGTGACAATCAGGTTCTTGGTCACCTCCCTGACCAAGTCCCTTCTCCCCTGATTTCTCCGTTTGACTGGGCGGACAGTTCTAGGAAGAGTCTTGGTGGTTCCAAACTTCTTCCATTTAAGAATGATGGAGGCCCCTTTGTTCTTGGGGACCTTCAATGCTGCAGACATGTTTTGGTACCCTTCCCCAGATCTGTGCCTCGACACAATCCTGTCTCGGAGCTCTACAGACAATTCCTTCAACCTCATGGCTTGGTTTTTGCTCTGACATGCATTGTCAGCTCTGGGACCTTATATAGACAGGTGTGTGCCTTTTCAAATCATTTCCAATCAATTGAATTTACCACAGCTGAACTCCAATCAAGTTGTAGAAACATCTCAAGGATGATCAATGGAAACACCTGAGCTCAATTTCGAGTCTCATAGGAAATGGTCTAAATACTTATGTAAATAAATTATCAAACATTTCTAAAAACCTGTTTTTACTTTGTCATTATGGAGTATTATGTGTAGATTGATTTTTGTAAAACGTTATCCATTTTAGAATAAGGCTGTAACGTTACAAAATGTGGAAAATGGGAAGGTGTCTGAGCACTTTATATGGTATTAATTTATAATATCTGTGTCCATATTGTCCAAAAGTTTCTAGTAGAAATAGATAGACCATATGGTTCAAGAAAAAACTATTGACAATTGCCACCAGTTTGATGGGGAAACATTGAGGGTAAATACATATTGACATTGTAAAATAAATGCAAGTTTGTAAGAACATTTAAAAAAATCAAACCAACATATGTACACACCAATGGCATTCACTAAGTTAATCTTTTACAGCTTTGTCATTCTATTTTTTTTCAAATAATCTTCTTCAATTATTTAACATGTGATAAATCCACACAGAGGGCCAGACATCATTACAAACACCTGTGATAATCTGAAATAACCAAAAGGGCCACTAGATGTCTTGTGAAAGATTTCAGAAAATCCATGAAAGATACCAAAATTATGAAAGTTTACTGGTAAACTTCGATAGTTTCCATTATTATACCCTCCCTTTGCAACCCTGCTTCTACTGTAGCACATTATCAAATGTTGAAGACAGAGAAAACTGAACATGAACATCTAGTGTTCCACTGTAACAAAGTGTTCCAATGTAACGAAATGTTCCAATGTAACAAAGTTTTCCACTGTAATGAAGTGTTCCACTGTAATGAAGTGTTCCACTGTAATGAAGTGTTCCAATGTAATGAAGTGTTCCACTGTAATGAAGTGTTCCACTGTAACGAAGTGTTCCAATGTCATGAAGTGTTCCACTCTAGCGAAATGTTCCACTGTAACGAAGTGTTCCACTGTAATGAAGTGTTCCAATGTAATGAAGTGTTCCACTGTAATGAAGTGTTCCACTCTAGCGAAATGTTCCACTGTAACGAAGTGTTCCACTGTAATGAAGTGTTCCACTGTAATGAAGTGTTCCACTGTAACGAAGTGTTCCAATGTCATGAAGTGTTCCACTGTAACGAAGTGTTCCAATGTCATGAAGTGTTCCACTGTAATGAAGTGTTCCACTGTAATGAAGTGTTCCACTGTAATGAAGTGTTCCACTCTAGCGAAATGTTCCACTGTAACGAAGTGTTCCACTGTAAGGAAGTGTTCCACTGTAACGAAGTGTTCCAATGTCATGAAGTGTTCCACTGTAATGAAGTGTTCCACTGTAATGAAGTGTTCCACTGTAATGAAGTGTTCCACTGTAATGAAGTGTTCCACTCTAGCGAAATGTTCCACTGTAACGAAGTGTTCCACTGTAATGAAGTGTTCCACTGTAACGAAGTGTTCCACTGTAATGAAGTGTTCCACTGTAACGAAGTGTTCCAATGTCATGAAGTGTTCCACTCTAGCGAAATGTTCCACTGTAATGAAGTGTTCCAATGTCATGAAGTGTTCCACTCTAGCGAAATGTTCCACTGTAATGAAATGTTCCACTGTAATGAAGTGTTCCACTGTAATGAAGTGTTCCACTCTAGCGAAGTGTTCCACTGTAATGAAGTGTTCCACTGTAATGAAGTGTTCCACTGTAATGAAGTGTTCCACTCTAGCGAAGTGTTCCACTGTAATGAAGTGTTCCACTCTAGCGAAATGTTCCACTGTAACGAAGTGTTCCACTGTAATGAAGTGTTCCACTGTAACGAAGTGTTCCAATGTCATGAAGTGTTCCACTGTAATGAAGTGTTCCACTCTAGCGAAATGTTCCACTGTAATGAAGTGTTCCACTGTAATGAAGTGTTCCAATGTCATGAAGTGTTCCACTGTAATGAAGTGTTCCACTGTAATGAAGTGTTCCACTGTAACGAAGTGTTCCAATGTAATGAAGTGTTCCACTGTAATGAAGTGTTCCACTGTAACGAAGTGTTCCAATGTCATGAAGTGTTCCACTCTAGCGAAATGTTCCACTGTAACGAAGTGTTCCACTGTAATGAAGTGTTCCAATGTAATGAAGTGTTCCACTGTAATGAAGTGTTCCACTCTAGCGAAATGTTCCACTGTAACGAAGTGTTCCACTGTAATGAAGTGTTCCACTGTCATGAAGTGTTCCACTGTAACGAAGTGTTCCAATGTCATGAAGTGTTCCACTGTAACGAAGTGTTCCAATGTAACGAAGTGTTCCAATGTCATGAAGTGTTCCACTGTAACGAAGTGTTCCACTGTAATGAAGTGTTCCACTCTAGCGAAATGTTCCACTGTAATGAAGTGTTCCACTGTAACGAAGTGTTCCACTGTAATGAAGTGTTCCACTCTAGCGAAATGTTCCACTGTAATGAAGTGTTCCAATGTAATGAAGTGTTCCACTGTAATGAAGTGTTCCACTGTAATGAAGTGTTCCACTCTAGCGAAATGTACCACTGTAATGAAGTGTTCCACTATAATGAAGTGTTCCACTGTAATGAAGTGTTCCACTCTAGCGAAGTGTTCCACTGTAATGAAGTGTTCCACTGTAATGAAGTGTTCCACTGTAACGAAGTGTTCCAATGTAATGAAGTGTTCCACTGTAATGAAGTGTTCCACTGTAACGAAGTGTTCCAATGTAATGAAGTGTTCCACTGTAATGAAGTGTTCCACTCTAGAGTAGTGTTCCACTGTAACGAAGTGTTCCACTGTAATGAAGTGTTCCACTCTAACGAAGTGTTTCACTGTAACGAAGTGTTCCAATGTCATGAAGTGTTCCACTGTAACGAAGTGTTCCAATGTAACGAAGTGTTCCAATGTCATGAAGTGTTCCACTGTAATGAAGTGTTCCACTCTAACAAAGTGTTCCAATGTAACGAAGTGTTCCACTGTAATGAAGTGTTCCACTGTAATGAAGAGCTAGACAGCTCCATTGCCTTACTGCACAATTGTCAAGTTCAACTTTTAGAATCAGAACATTGCTGTGGTCTCTAGGCCACTAGCCATGCCTCCAGTCATTCCGTGTGTCTGGCAACTGGGGACTACTTAGTCATTATTGTTTTACGGAAGTATTTGAGACAGTACGATACTCACCAATTAAGACATTTCATATTACCTTGGTGCCCCCTCTCAAAAGTTTCATTCTTAACTCTAGAGGTTAAAAGTGATTGAATAAAAACATTATTATCCTAGCCTGCAGCAACCATTAAAATCCTTCATTATGGTTGCATTGGCCTCCAGGTCAAAAAAGTAGAAAAGACAAAAAACTTTTGAACTTGAACAGTCTAAGGTATCACCACCACCCGAGACACAATGAGTCATCGCCAAACGTGTCGCAGCATTTGAATGAAGGTTGAATAATATCTATGGCTCCTGATAGATGAGGCGGTTTCAGACAGTATAGGAAACATCTCCATCAAACTTTCTTCCGTAGGACTTGTGTGTGTGTGTGTGTGTGTGTGTGTGTGTGTGTGTGTGTGTGTGTGTGTGTGTGTGTGTGTGTGTGTGTGTGTGTGTGTGTGTGTGTGTGTGTGTGTGTGTGTGTGTGTGTGTGTGTGTGTGTGCGTGCATGCCTGCGTGTGTGTGTGTGTGTGCATGCTTTGTGTGTGTGCCTGCATGAGTGCGTGTGTGCATATGTACATACGTGAGTGCTTGTGTGCGTGCATCCAAATTCCCCCAGTACGTTTGTGGGTGGCACTAGCTGCACTCAGGCAGCCCAGAAGACACATGACTAGAGAATGTGTCAAGGTGAAACAAGATTCCTAACAAGGTTCCTGACAAGGCAACAACTTACATTTTTCATGACGCTATTTGTCAAATGTATTAACATTGTGACAGTGTCAAAATTGTATTTATAAACAATCTATTTTACGATTGGAGTTCAACAGCCAAAGAGAATCATTCTAGGGTAGACAGGGTTGGTTCTATCACGGAAGAGCAAACAACATCATTGCTGTAAAGCAAAATCTAAGAAATATTTGCTCAGTTTAAGGAGAAAAAGGAGAATCATAACGACATTGATAATGACGATGATAATGAATGATCGTTATGACAACTAATCTTCCCCTGACCCTAATTTCAGTATCCTTGTCAGTTCACCACTACCGTGTAAACTAGATTATACAAAAAATCCCTCAAAGCCAAAGTAATGAGGTCACAGTGTCTAATTGACAGAGTCCATCCAGGCAGTCACAAGGTTTATGCATTTAAAATGTATTCGTTCTGCCTAAAGATTTGCATCTGGCTGACATTGCAGTAAAGTCTCAGTCTCAACAGTGATATACCATCCTCCTGTGGGAATGGATTCAGCTGGCTTTTTAATTATCTGTCTCTGATTCTAAATGTGCTTTTCTTCTTCTTGCATACCACCAAAATGAAGAACAAAACTAGACCGTGGCGGATCTAGAGAGAAGCCCGTGTTGTTGATAGATGACAGACTGTTCCATACTCAACTCTTTGGAGATCACTAGCTCCGGTAAGGGTAAGGACGTAGGCAATAAAAACTCTTGTAAATCAATAAAACAACGAGCCCATGAGCTCAGCATAAACAATTTGTTTTATTTCCTCATGGCAATTTATGACTTAATTTAAAAAATGTAATGATTTGAATTACTCTATTATTTGGCTATGATGTTGGTGGCAAAATGGTAAGCATCGTAACAATTTAGATTCCATAATGATAAAATAATGAAGGTGATGATGATGATGAAGATTAACCATGGTATTGATATATTTTTTTAATCAACTGACCCACGATGATTGCAATAAGTTATTTGTCATGACCTTTTCATAGCTTTAACACTAATTCCTCCATCATCATGAAACACTACTCTTAAAACTAACCTTCGTCCCTCATGTGCTGATGGCATATCTATCTCTCGCTCCAAACCCATCAAGCCAATCCCACAGATCACAGACCACTACGATGGACCTTGGAGCTGAATCCACTGGGACCTCTCAGTGAAAATGCATCATTATTACCCCCAAGAAAAAACACTGCACAGCTGTCTTGGACAGGAGCTCAGAGACAGACACAGAAGGGGCAACGGACACACACGCACGTACTATAAGTAGGCACCAACACAGGCACACACACACACACACACACACACACACACACACACACACACACACACACACACACACACACACACACACACACACACACACACACACACACACACACACACACACACACACACACACACACACACACACACACTCACTCACACAAATATGAACTAATCTGTTACGTTGCACATAAACCACAGCAGTTTGCTGTTTCTTTTGGAGGGGCTCGGCCATCTCAGAGTGTTTGGCAGTAGTGTCCTTCAGGATAAGGGCATGTTTCTCTCAGGGGACTTCATTGTTGGTGGAGAGTTATTGGGTTTCCTGCCAAGTTACCATACAGGGACAGCATACTCGTGCCCTGGCTTTTTTTTTTACCTCACACAGCAGCTTTTCTTGCTTTGCTATTGTTATCCCCCCCCTATCAACAGATGCATTATGACTATGGAATAGATGCTGAGAGCTAAAAACATGGTCTGCGTGGCTAAAGCATTATCTATCAAACGGCTTCCAATTGGACTAACAACGCAAACAAGCGTGCAGTAACAATCTGCCACAACCATTGTTTATGTTGATAATAATGCTGGTTTACAGAATAATCCTGGTTTACAGAATAATGATTGTTTATAGAATAATCGTGGTTTACAGAAGAATACTGGTTTTCAGAATAATTCTGGTTTACAGTTCATAAAGCGGTGTGGTTCTATTGCTCCTGAGCTAAATGTTCCATAGTAGTTTAACCTAGTCTAGACATGGGATTTATGAATACTATTTTAATTTAGGAGATGATATCACTTATATTAGTTACATGTCCAGGTCTACTTACAGTAACAAGCTAAAAGGCCAATATGGCTTGTTCAACATGATGAAAATCATGAGTTGCTTGAAAGCTCTTCTGTATTTTAGAATTGTAATGAGAACAGAACAGATATACTGCAATAAAGATATTGGTGCTATATGAAACAAACACAACCTCCTCTAGGTTCATAGATATCCTGGTAGAGAGATGCCAGAAAATACTGGGCTCTCAAATGTAGCCACAGTAAATAACAATTATATTTGAATGGCAAACTAAACTAGTATGCTTCAGTACTTCTATTTTTTGTCCTTCCACAGAATGGACGAAAGATGAACATATTGTTTGTTTTTGATCTCTTCTTTGATGTCTGTTCTGTTAGTTTTTTTAATCAGGACTCGAAACACATTACTTCACTCATACATTATAATTATATTCTACTGTACATCTGACTTAGTTCTACGTTAACGCAGTACTGGAATTCCAACTTTATAATCACTACATTTCAAATAGATATATAGATAATAATTAGGCTTTCAGTTTTATTGGGATTCTGTCACACCCTGATCTGTTTCACCTGTCTTGTGCTTGTCTCCGCCCACCACCAGGTGTCTCCCATTTCCCCCCATTATCCCCTTTGTACTTATACCTACATTTTCTGTTGGTCTGTTACCAGTTCGTCTTGTCTTGTCTTACCAGCATGTTCTCCCGTTTTCCAGTATCTCTAGTATCTCTGTTTTTTAGTCCTCCCGGTTCTGACCATTCTGCCTGCCCTGACCCTGAGTCTGCCTGCCGTTCTGTCCCTGTTTGACACTGCCTTGGATTACTGACCTCTGCCTGCCCCCTGTTTTGTAAAAAAACATGTGAGAATCGAACCTTCTGCCTCCTGTGTCTGTATCTGGGTCTCATCCTGAGTCGTGTTAGTACGAACTGGCCATGACTGAGCCAGCAGACTTGGACCAGCTCTGAAACGCTGTCTCCTCCGAAGGAGACACCATTGGAAGTCACGAGGAGTTACTTAAAAATCTTATGGAAAGGATTCCAGACCTTGGCGGAACGCCATGACCGCACTTTCAATACATTGCTGGAGCAATTCCGCGGAATGTGTATTAGGCAGCCAGCCACAACAGTAACGCATCTTTCCAGCCCACCCCAGCTTCCCGAGAACCCCACTTACCTCCTCGGGAGCGCTACGCTGGAGAATCAGGAACCTGTCGGGCGTTTCTCTTCCAGTGCTCCCTCATCTTCAAGCTGCAGCTCTCTTCTTTTCCCTCGGACCGCTCAAAGATAGCGTACCTTACGCTGATGTCCGGGACGACTCTCGCCTGGGCTATGGCGGTGTGGGAGCAACATTCCACCATGTGCTTTTGCCTGGAACCCGGAATCCCTATTCAACACGTTCCTTCATGGATTATCAGAGGAGGTTAAAGACGAGCTCGAGCCCGGGAGCTGCCCATGGATCTCGACTCTCTCATTGCCTTGACCATATGGATCGATAGGCGGCTATGGGAATGTAAGAGGGAGGTCTGTTCCCAGTCACACTCGCTCATCCAAGGATCCCACCTCGCCTCCAAGGAATCCCGGAAGTCCCCGGCGTCTATATTACAGAGAGAATCTGAGGTTACCCGAGTCCCTCAGGAATCACAGAGGTCTACCGACTGTACATGTAACCAATAAAATTTTATACAATTTTATTTTATTTGGTTCGCCTCCTCCGGAGCCTATGCAACTTGGCAGAGCTAGATTGTCTCCTGTCAAACGTTTACGCAGACTGAACACCACGAGCTGTCTGTATTGTGGTTCTATCTGTCATTTAATTTCTACCTGTCCATTAAAAGAGCAGGCTCATCAGTAGCTAAGAGTACGCTGGTGGGCCATACGGAGAAATTCCAATCTCACAGTACTCGTACCCCTCTCAATGCCATCCTACTGTGGGGTGACTGGTCAAAGTCTTTCCGGGTCCTCATTGACTCCGGGGCCAACGAGAGTTTTATGGCCACTGCCCTGGTGTCAGAGTTGGGAATCCCCACTCAACCCCTCTCCATTCCCATGGACGTCAGAGCGCTGGGTGGGCGCTCTATTGGCAGAGACACCCACACTATGGTTCCTATCAACCTGCAAGTGTCAGGTAACCACAGTGAGTCCATGCAATTTCTGCTCATCAACTCTCCTCAGGTACCCAAGGTTGTTGGGTTTTCGTGGCTCCAGAGGAACAATTCCCTTATCGACTGGACTGTTGGACGTCTTCCTGCGGGTTTGGGAAAAGTCAGACCTGAAGCGTTCCAGGCCCTGGTTAACGATGTTCTCCGTGACATGTTGAACAGGTTCGTGTTTGTCTACCTCTATGACATCCTTGTTTTTTCCCACTCAGCTCAAGAAAATGTCCTCTGCGTCCAACAGATCCTCCAGCGTCTCCTGGAGAACCAGCTTTTTGTTAAAGCTGAGAAATGCAAATTCAATCGCTACATCATCAGCTTCCTAGGATACTTCATCACTGCAGGAAATATGCAGATGGATCCAGGCAAGGTGAGAGCGGTGGTGGATTGGCCTCAACCCACATCCAGAGTTCAGCTGCAACGCTTTCTACCGCCATTTAATCCAGAGTTACAACACCCTGGATTTCTCCCTTTTAGCACTCACCTGTCCCAAGGTCCCGCTCATGTGGTCTCCAGTTGCTGACCGGGCGTTCTCAAACCTCAAGCATTGGTTCACTACAGCTCCCATCCAGATCCATCCTGTCAGTTCATGGTGGAGGTCGACGTCTCGGACGTCGGAGTGGGTGCTGTCCTGTCCCAGAGTTCTGCCCAGGACCAAAAGTTGCATACCCACGCTTTCCTTTCCCATCGTCTTAACACCACTGAGAGGAATTATGACGTGGGAAATCAAGAACTACTCGTGGTGAAGATAGTGTTGGAGGAGTGCAGGCACTGGTTAGAGGGGGCTAACTGGATGTTTGTCCCGGACACTGCCCTTCCCCGGTCATGGAATGGGCTCATTCCTCCAGACTTTCTTGCCATCCTGGCTCCTATCGGACCCTGGACTTTGTACGACAACGTTTTTGGTGGCCCACCATGGTTCCTGATGTCTTTGTGTTTGTTGTCGCCTGCACTGTGTGTGCTCAGAATAAGACCCCACGGCAAGCTCCGGCTGGCCTCCTTCAACCACTCCCTGTTCCTCACCTCCCCTGGTCCCATATATTCCTGGGCTCCGTCACTGATCTCCCTCCATCAGATGGCAACACCACTACCCTTAAGGTGGTGGATAGGTTTTCCAAAGCCGCCCATTTCATTCCCCTTCCCAAGTTACCCTCAGCCAGGAGACGGACCAGCTCATGGTGCAGCACGTCTTCTGGATACATGGACTTCTGGTGGACATGGTTTCCGATCACGGTCCTCAGATCTTGTCCCAGTTCTGGAAGGCGTTCTGCACCCTCATTGGCTCGTCGGCAAGCCTGTTCTCTGGTTTTCACCCCAAGTTCAACGGCCGTTCGGAGCGAGCCAATCAGGACCTGGAGACAGCTCTTCATTGCCTCATTTTCGCCAACCCCACCACATGGAGCCAGCAATTTGTGTGGGTGGAATATGCCCACAACACCCTGCTCGGCCACTGGTCTCTCCCCTTTCAAGTGTTCCATGGGATATCAGCCCCCGCTCTTCCCTGAGCAAGAGGAAGAGGTCAGCATACCCTCGACCCAGATGTTCATCTGCCGCTGTCGCCGTACCTGGAAGAGAGCCGGGTCTGCTCTTCTCAAGACCACCACCAGGTATCGGCGACAGGCGGACCGCCACTGGATCCATACTCACCTGCTCTCATCTCGGGCAGGGTGTATGGCTGTTCACTCGGGATCTGCCCCTTTGAGTGGAGTCCCGTAAACTTTCCCCCCTTTTTATCGGCCTTTTCCCCATCTCCAAGATCCTTAGCCCCTCTGCTGTTCATCTGCTCCACAAATTTCTTGTTTACAAACTATAGTTTTGGCAAGTCGGTTAGGACATCTACTTTGTGCATGACACAAGTAATTTTTTCAACAATTGCTTACAGACAAATTATCCAGTGGGTCAGAAGTTTAGACTGTGCTTTAAACAGATTGGAAAATTCCAGAAAAGTATGTCATGGCTTTAGAAGCTTCTGATAGGCTAATTGACATACTTTGAGTCAATTGGAGGTGTACCTGTGGATGTATTTCAAGGCCTCCCTTCAAACTCAGTGCCTCTTTGCTTGACATCATGGGAAAATCAAAAGAAATCAGCCAACACCTCAGAAGGTACCACGTTCATCTGTACAGACAATAGTACACAAGTATAACCACCATGGGACCACACAGCTGTCATACCGCTCAGGAAGGAGACGTGTTCTGTCTCCGAGAGATGAACGTACTTTGGTGCGAATCAATCCCAGAACAACAGCAAATGACCTTGTGAAGATGCTGGAGGAAACAGGTACCAAAGTATCTATATCCACAGTAAAACGAGTCCTATATCGACATAACCTGAATGGCCGCTCAGCAAGGAAGAAGCCACTGCTCCAAACCTGCCTTAAAAAAAGCCAGACTACGGTTTGCAACTGCACATTGGGACAAAGATCGTACTTTTTGGAGAAATGTCCTCTGGTCTGATGAAACAAAAATACAACTGTTTGGCCATAATGACCATCATTATGTTTGGAGGAAAAATTGGGAGGCTTGCAAGCCGAAGAACACCATCCCAACCGTGAAGCACGGGGGTGGCAGCATCATGTTGTGGCAGTGCTTCTTTTTAAAAATTATTTTACCTATATTTAACTAGGCAAGTCAGTTAAGAACAAATTCTTATTTTCAATGACGCCTAGGAACAGTGGGTTAACTGCCTGTTCAGGGGCAGAACGGCAGATTTGTACCTTTGCTGCAGGACGGACTGGTGCACTTCACAAAATAGATGGCATCATGAGGGAGGGAAAATTATGTGGATATATTGAAGTAACATCTCAAGACATCAGTCAGGAAGTTAAAGCTTGGTCGCAAATGGGTCTTCCAAATGGACAATAATCCCAATTATTCTTCCAAAGTTGTGGTGGCAAAATTGCTTAAGGACAACAAAGTCAAGGTATTGGAGTGTCCATCACAAAGCCCTGACCTCAATCCTATTGAAAATTTGTGGGCAGAACTGAAAAAGCAAGGAGGCCTACAAACCTGACTCAGTTACACCAGCTCTGTCAGGAGGAATGGGCCACAATTCACCCAACTACTTGTGGGAAGCTTGTGGAAGGCTACCCAAAACGTTTGACCCAAGTTAAACAATTTAAAGGCAATGCTACCAAATACTAATTGAGAATATGTAAATTTCTGACCCACTGGGAATGTGATGAAATAAATAAAAGCTGAAATAAATCATTCTCTCTACTATTATTCTGACATTTCACATTCTTAAAATAAAGTGGTGATTTTTACTAGGATTAAATGTCAGGAATTGTGAAAAAACTGAGTTTAACTGTATTTGGCTCAGGTGTATTTAAACTTCCAACTTCAACTGTATTTCCACACTATGACGTTATAATAATACTGTGAAATTGTGAAAATTATTTAGTGTAAGAGCTGTTTGAAAATACTGGAATTTCAGCCTGTTTTGATGGGATGGCGTTTTGGCCTACCTGGCGACATCCCCAGGCGGTATGTTAATAGACTAATAACAAAAAGAGTTTCAAAGCTCTCTGCCAAAAACAGCTAATTTTCAGTTTATATATTCCTCACATTAGGCTTGTCCAACTAGGCCCCTCCCAGACAGTCCTAGTAAAATTATTGTTGACCATTTTAATAAAATGTAAAAATAACAGTAAGGTACTTCATTGTTACCCAGAAATTATTTGATATTGAGATAAAACGGCTGCTTTGGGGCTATAAGTAGAATTGAGTTATTATCAATAAGAGATGAATTGCCATGTGGTCCATGACATTCAACACAATCAATCACATCAGAAAATAACTGCTGTTGAGATTATGAACTGGGCTACAGTATCAAGACAACATCCTCACAAGACAATACAACTTTATTTGTACAACAGTTACAACAGAAGTGTGTATTCGTCTCTGTCCTCACCCCCCCCCCCCCCCCCCCCAACACATCCTATCACATCCTATCTTGAGCTCAGTAAGCCTATTTCCCCTAATCATGAATGTATCATTATAACGTTCATTATGTGGACCATTAATGCAATGCCACTGAGGGTACTCCCAAGGACTTTAAGATGTTGATGCTCTCAAGAACGGAGGGAAATATTGATGAGTAGAAGCCGTGGGCACCATGAGGGGATTTGTTATTCATTTGTGACATGGCTTCAAGCAAAGACTGGTTTCCGGGTCCCAATCCTACTATTGGTTTGTATAGTTCTGACAAGGAGGGTAGTGAGAGTAATTCTGTATTTAAATTATTTTGAGGAGGTAAGAGCAAGTTGCAGGACATGAATAAAAAATATTAATTGAATGCATATTCCTTGAGAAATAATGCAGTTTTCTGCTTATACTGTAAGAGTCAAGGATGTGAGAAGAATCAACCATTTAGCTGTCAAAAACATTGTAATACTTAGGCTACAATGTTGCCACCTACAGTAAAATAATCACATTATCTGAGCTGAATGTGTGCTTTATTCCAATTCAACAGTCATCCTGCACTTTGGAAGCCATCCCACTATGCTCTCAGAAGACAATGTGGCAGGCCATATATGAGGTCTGAATTGTTAATGGATGGCTATCACAGCTGTTCGTTCACTTTAGACATAGTTATCATTATATTAAACCACACCTGTATACTTGATCTCCAGATAGAGAGATTAGACTTCATTAATCTGTAACGTTCATACCTTAGTCATATGTGTCATTCTGTATCTCTGTGAAGAACTATGAACAGAACCTGACAAAAATACTAATAGATTGTCCTCACTGTGGGCTGAATCCTAACTGAAATGGCAAATCTCTCGTTGACATCATGCATGATTCATGAGAAAGTTGAGAGTGAGAGTTCTATGTGCATTTCTCAAGTAAGGATTTCATCCAAAATAGACTCAGACTATACTACACTTGACTTAGAGTTCAGTGACAGACTGTGAGGGTCATAATTAGTCTGTTATTTCAGGTCTTACAGCATGCTCAGACTGTAATTATTACCACTGTCATCAAATTATTTTCAAGTGCTACATCAAAATCCTCTTGGGCCAGTCTGTCACTCCATAATTATGCATTTCATTGCACCATCAAGGGATTTTTCAGCTGTGCTTTCACCATGAAATGTTCGCTGTTAAAAACTACTGAGGTACATTAACCGAATTGGTAACACTGTATATTAACTATCTTAATAATTGTCTGTATTTTTATGAGGAAGGGGAAGAGGAAGCCTGGAGACATACACTATATATATATACAAAAGTATGTGGACACCCCTTGAAATTAGTGGATTCGGATATTTCAGCCTCACCCGTTGCTGACAGGTATACTGTATAAAATTTAGCACACAGCCATGCAATCACCATAGACAAACATTGGCAGTAGAATGGCCTTACTGAAGAGCTCAGTGACTTTCAATGTGGCACAGTCATAGGATGACACCTTCTAACAAGTCAGTTCGTCAAATTTCTGACCTGCTAGTGGTTACCTGGTCAACTGTAAGTGCTGTTATTGTGAAGTAGAAACGTATAGGAGAAACAAAGGCTCATTCGCAAAGTGGTAGGCCACACAAGATCACAGAACGGGACCGTCGAGAGCTGAAGCTCGTAGCGAGTAAATATTGTCTGTCCTTGGTTGCAACACTCACTACCAAGTTCCAAACAGCCTCTGGAAGCAACGTCAGCAAAATAACTGTATGTTGGGAGTTTCATGAAATGGATTTCCATGGCCGAGCAGCCACAATGCAAAGTATCGGCTGGGGTGGTGTAAAGCTCGCCACCATTGGATTCTGGAGCAGTGGAAATGCGTTCTCTGGAGTGATGAATCTTGCTTCACCATCTGGCAGTCCGACGTACGAAGCTGGGTTTGGGAGATGCCAAGAGAATGCTACCTGCTCCAATGCATAGTGCCAACTGTAAAGTTTGGTGGATGAAGAATTTTATTATTATTATACCTTTATTTCAACAAGGAACACAGACTGAGACCAAGGTCTCTTTTACAGCGGGGCCCTGCATATACATGTTTACACACAGTTTAGAATAATGGTCTGGGGTTGTTTTTCATGGTTTGGGCTAGGCCCCTAAGTTTCAGTGAAGGGAAATCTTAACGCTACAGGATATAATGACATTCTAAATGATTCTGTGCTCCCAACTTTGTGGCAACAGTTTGGTGAAAGTCCTTTCCTGTTTCAGCATGACAATGCCCCCATTCACAAAGCGAGATCCACACAGAAATGGTTTATCAAGATTGGTGTGGAAGAACTTGGCTGGCCTGCACAGAGCCCTGACCTCAACCCCATCGAATACCTTTGGGATGAATTGGAATTCCGACAGTGAGCCAGACCTAATCGCCCAACATCAGTGTCCGACCTCACAAATGCTCTCGTGGCTGAGTCCCCACAGCAATATTCCAACATCTTGTGGAAAGCCTGTCCAGAAGAGTGGAGGTTCTTATAGCAAAGGGGAGAGCAACTCCATATTAATGCCCAGGATTTTGAAATGAGATGCTCGATGAGCAGGTGTCCACATACTTTTGGTCATGTAGTGTAGGTTGAGTTACCCCAAATAATGTCAAGGATCTAGAGACCTAGTTAGAAGTGATATGGAAATGCAATCAATTATTACTATAAAAACATTCAAAAAGATCAGAAGATGACCTATTCTATATTTTAGACCTTTAGACCATACTGTATTGTATCTCTGCCAATCCCAAAGTGACCCGTAGTGGTATTTGAAAGGTCACTAGTACTGTACAACAAAGAGTGTGATGCTGTTGAAATAGGACACTGGTTCAGTGGCCTTTTGGGTTGATCTTCTGTCATGCCAGGATGTTTCCCCTTGAGGCCATGAGGCTTCCTCTGACAAGAAAAAATAAAAACAAAAGAGGGAGTAAGGGGAATGTTTCTCTCACCCAAGGATGATCTGTGTGAACTCAAACTACGCTTTATACAACTTTAATAGCTTTTTCTATGAACCACCTATATTTATGTTATGTATTATCAGCAAAAGCCCAACTTATTCATCTTCTGCATGATTCTGCTTTTGGCACATCAACATAATCAGCCTTTGTCCTGTAGAATATACTTCTTAAGATTGATTTACAAGCACTTTGGTAGTACAGTCATACAGTTAATAAAGACGCTTGAGGTCGATGCAACCTGCTGAGTGACTGCTGTGAATGGTCTTTTTCCATCAATCAACCACTAAGAAAAGAGGACATACTGTAATTGCAAAGCACATAGTTAATTTGCAGGCCTATTATTTCCTTTGCAAAGTGACTGGATAAGAGGACTGAGCATAACTTAACTACTTTATGAAGAGGATGTTGTGTAAAAGTAGTTGAAGTCATTACATTTGTAAGCCAGAGTGTTAGTTCTACTACCAGTGTATGTGCTGTAATCTTTATGTACTAATGTACATTACAGCTCTAACAGTAAATCTGAGTGCATGTCCAATCAATCAGACTCCAGTCTTTAAGCCTCCTGTTGATATTACAGTAGTGATTCATAATCCATTTAATGCAATGCTCCCTCGTGGACTAAGAACAGGAAGACATCATCAACTGAAGAGTGTTAAATTAAATAGTTATTTCTGATTTCTGATTTAATTACTGTTAATCAACTGAAGTTGCACAAGTACACTGAATGAGCCATTCATTTGAGCAGGGCTCCATTCCAACACAGCTTGGCTTAATGTCAAGGGCCCCCTGCATAGACAGACACTGATGACGGGAGTCTCAGCTCAATAGTTGCAAAAAGTATCATTTTTAAACTAAATGGAAACAACACCTCTGCAATTCAGGAAGTTTACTTCTAACTGTGGGGAACTGGGCATAACCTAAGGTTAGGTTATCCCTGTTTTTGTTAGCAAACAAATAAATAATATTTAGAGCAATTCCTGATGTGAACAAACAGTTAAAAATAGCTGTTTACACAATAGAGCCTGTCCTTCATTGATGTGCAAGCTGGATCATGGGCCATTTAGGGTCAGATAGGTTCATATCCACTCAGCCACAACCCCTTTTGCCTGGAGACAGTTTGAAAGGTGAGTGGGTGTGTTACTGCAGATGGCTGCGTCCTCAGACTGCTGTATATTGTCCTGTCTATTCTGACTGACAGATAATTGATATATTCATACCCTCCACAGGTTGCATGCTTACTTTCCATCAGCTCTCACAAACACATATTTTAACTGGATTTTAATTGAGGCTGCCAGGATGCCCAAAGGTAGTTTCTATCTGTACCCTTCAGCTGTAGTGATTGAGACAAAGTAGTTTCTACCCGTCTACTCTTCTGCTCTAGTGATTTAGACAAGGTGGTCTCTACACGTCTACTCTTCTGCTCTAGTGATTTAGACAAGGTGGTCTCTACACGTCTACTCTTCTGCTCTAGTGATTTAGACAAGGTGGTCTCTACACGTCTACTCTTCTGCTCTAGTGATTTAGACAAGGTGGTCTCTACCCCTCTACCCTTCTGCTCTAGTGATTGAGAGAAGGTCGTCTCTACCTGTCTACCCTTCTGCTCTAGTGATTGAGACAAGGTAAAAGAGACCATGTGGATTCTCTTCTTCCTCATCATCCATTATCACAGAGCCCATTTCCATTGGATAATGCAAGTCCTCACTCCCAAATGTATGCTAAGGAATGCTTCAATATGTTAAGAGTATCTTAAGAGCTTCAGATGTCATTTGTAGTTAATTTCTTCAAACAGAGGCTTTGTACTGAAGATGAATTAATGTGATCATTGAAAATAATGATATCCTCTCGCTATCCTAATATGGAAATGTTCTATGCCCTTGAATGTTAAATACTGTAACATAATTTTCTGCATGGTGTAAGGCGGGGCTCATCAGCTACATTCAGCTGCGGGCTGATGTTTTTTTCTTGAGCGGATGGTCGGGGGGCCGGAACATAACTACAAATAATTTGACGACTGCAAATTAACGTCAAGAAGACCAAACAGATACATTATCTGAGTAAAACATAATAATTTCAAACCTTGCTTACATTTGTATATTATCATGTGTGTCTCTATTATGCGTGGGAATACTTGGGAACAGATTTCCCAAATTAAAATCACTTGGAGCTGGTATTTTTACATTTTTTAACTGTCACATAATCATGCTGTTGAAAAAAGCATAAAGAACGTGATGGCCAGTACTTGTGCATTGTTCACTTAATTGATTCACAAATTAGTCTCTTCTGAGTAATTAGAATATATTAGTATTTACCCATATGCATTTCTGTGGTTCACTACGATGCAATATATCAACATAGAATATTCATTGTTTAAAAAAACCAACAGGCAACCCACCTTCCTCACAACTATCATCTACTCTGAACACCACACCATATGCCTACTCTACATGTTGCTGTCCAAGAGTTAGCCCTCGCTAACAGATGTCAGTGACTGCTGTTTTAGTATGGAGTGTATGGACTAACTGAGACTAATCACTGTTAGGCATGGAGTGGTGCATCTGTTATTTGGAACAGGTGATATGAAGAAGAAAATTGGCTAAATTATTGAACGGTAATGAATAATAGCTTGGGTAAACTATAGCAAGTGCACTAATCTTAATCATGAAGCATATATCCCAGTGGTGAAAAACTGATTGGAAAGACATCAGGCTAATATTAATTACCATTAGTGTAATCAATAGTAGTTCTAACAGAAGGGTACTAGGTAGGTAATACAGGTTAATATCACTGTGGGAAAACCACTTTTACAGTGTCACGTCAGTGCTTACAGTAGACATAAAGATTAAAATAAATCTAGTGTACATCTTTAGTGTTTGTCACATTTACATAATTTCACACAGACAGACTTTGTTACCATGTGAAAAACACTGACATAAACAATTGTGAGATAAACACCAAACTTCTGAGGACACTGTGCAGGCAGGACATGCAACCTTTATTTAACTAAGTCCAGGATGACCAGGATAATCTACAGAAACTCATCCCTTCTTTATTAATTGACTCCACCTCAAAACACTGAAGCTTTACCAAAACCAGCTAGCCAACCCGGTCCAGCCCAGCAGCAATATCCCTGTGGACACAAGGCATCATGCCTGGAAGCACTGACCTGCCAGTGTGAGAAATGAGCTGAGAGTCTGATCATAAACGGAGAGCTTCAGATATCCACGGCATGCCAAACACTAAACTACCAAATGAGCTTTTCATTTGCCATTCAGGAAATCAGCACTTGTCATGTTGCAGTCAGCCCCAGTCAAACGGTGTTCAGCTGAGAGATTGCACTGCATGCAAACTTGGGTTCAAGTTTGCCAAGCCTAATGACAACCAGCCATGTTGTCACATGCTAATTTGCATACTTAGCTATGCATTTGACAGTGTCTTCTGTGCAAATAGGAGGTATTTTACAGCCATCTCTGGAAATAGTTTTTAACACAATAGGATCATTTACGTTTAATGTTAGACATGCACTTTTAAGTTTATTAATGCATATTTTGTTTGATTCTTATGAAGGAAAAACATGTAATTATTTCATGAGGAAGCTGTGTAAGATGGTCGAGCTGACTTAAATAAGAATGCATAATGCACCAGCATTATTTAAAGAGCACGCGTTGATGAACAAATGAGAGTTGGTGTCTGTAGAAGTAAACCAGATTAAACAGAGGTCTGAAGACAGTGGACATGAGGGTTGTATCAAAATAAGCCATCCACTGGTTAAATCCACTAGTTCAGGTATTCCCAAACTGGGGTACTGCATTCGGGGTATTCAAACAGTCCATTTATATTTTCCAATGGGGCTATACATTTTTTTTTCTCGCCTGAGTAGCCTCATTTCACTGTCAAAAATACAATTAAACCATCTAGTGTTCAGCGAAATGACAACACAATGTCAAATACAGGTAGCCTAGTCAAATAATTAACATCCAATCACATTTACCATTACTCTATCGTGGGAATTCCACTAACGGTCTGTATGTAGCCAAATGTTGCTGCTGCGCATGTTGGTATCTGTACTGATGGCGCAAAAGCCATGACAGGGAGACATAGTGGAGTGGTACCGCGCGTGCAAGCAGTTGCTCCCGACGCCACTTGGGTACACTGCAGCATCCACCGAGAGGCTATTGCTGCCAAGGGAATGCCTGACAGCTTGAAAGACGTTTTAGGCACTACATTGAAAATGGTTAACTTTGTTAAAGCAAGGCACCTGAACTCTCGTGTATTTTCTGCAATGATACGGGCAGTGACCATGTAATATTTTTACAACATACAGAAGTGCGCTGGTTATCAAGGGGCAAAGTATTTACATGTTTTTTTTTTTAATTGAGAGACGAGCTTACAGTTTTCTTTACTGACCATAATTTTCCCTTGTCTGATCGCTTGCATGATGAGGAGTTTCTCACACAACTGGCCTATCTGGGTGATGTTTTTTCTCACCTGAATGATCTGAACCTAGGATTACAGATCAAATCAAATCAAATGTATTTATATAGCCCTTATAACATCCGTTGATATATCAAAGTGTTGTACAGAAACCCATCCTAAAACCCCAAACAGAAAGCAATGCAGGTGTAGAAGCACGGTGGCTAGGAAAAACTCCCAGAAAGGCCAAAACCTAGGAAGAAACCGAGAGAGGGATGGCCAGTCCTCTTCTGGCTGTGCCGGGTGGAGATTATAACAGAACATGACCAAGATGTTCAAATGTTCATAAATGACCAGCATGGTCGAATAATAGTAATCACAGTGAACAGGTCAGGGTTCCATAGGCAGAACAGTTGAAACTGGAGCAGCAGCACGGCCAGGTGGATTGGGGACAACCAGGAGTCATCATGCCAGGTAGTCCTGAGGCATGGTTCTAGGGCTCAGGTACTCAGAGAGAGAGAGAGAGAGAAAGAAAGAAAGAAAGAAAGAATTAGAGAGAGCACACTTAAATTCACACAGGACACCGGATAAGACAGGAGAAATACTCCAGATATAACAGACTGACCCTAGCTCCCCGACACATAAACTACTGCAGCATAAATACTGGAGGCTGAGGGACTCTCAGGGACTCTCCGCAACTATATTCAATGTGCGGGACAAAATTTACGCTATGATTAAGAGGTTGGAGCTCTTCTCTGTCTCCATTAACAAGGACAACACATAGGTCTTTCCACCATTCTATGATTCTTTGGTATGCAAATGAACTCAAGTTTACGGACAATGTCAAATGTGATATAGCGAAGTTGGGTGCGCAATTACGTTGGTACTTTCCCGAAAAGGATGACACAAACAACTGGATTCGTTATCCCTTTCATGCTCTGCCTCCAGTCCACTAACCGATATCTGAGCAAGAGAGCCTCATCAAAATTGCAACAAGCGGATCTATGAAAATTGAATTTAATCAGACGCCACTGCCAGATTTCTGGATATGGCTGCGCTCAGAGTATCCTGCAAATTGTACTGTTAAGACACTGATGCCCTTTGCAACCACGTACCTATGTGAGAGTGGATTCTTGGCCCTCACTAGCATGAAAACTAAATACAGGCACAGACTTTGTGTGGAAAATTATTTAAGACTGAGACTCTCTCCAATACAACCCAACATTGCAGAGTTATGTGCATCCTTTTAAGCACACCCTTCTCATTAACCTGTGGTGAGTTATTCACCATTTCCGATGAACAAATAAGGTTTTATATGTAAGATGGTTAAATAAAGAGCAAAATTATTGATTAATATTATATTATTATTTGTGCCCTGGTCCTATAAGAGCTCTTTGTCACTTCCCACGAGCCGGGTTGTGACAAAAACACTCATTCTTATGTTTAATAAATGTATCGTATAGTGTGTGTGTGGGAGGCTTACAATTATGGTGCTAGAGGGGGTATGCAGCTGGAGGTTGAATGTGTGAAGGGCTACGGGACTATAAAAACCACTGCTCTTGTTGAACTACTTAAAACATTGGGGAAAAAACTCAAAATATTTAATAAAAATATAAAATTAAAGACTCATGTACAGACTGAATTGGCGAGAGAAGCAGAACATCTAACATCTCACAGCAAAACATAGACTATCTCTTATGTCATCACTGAGAACACTATAAACACGGTATTAAAGCCCAGTGCACACTACTACTCAGAATTCAGAGGAGGCTGGTGAGGGGAGGACGGCTCATAATAATGGAATGGAGTGAATGGAATGGTATCAAACACATGGAAACCAGGTGTTTGAGACCATTCCATTTATTACGTTCCAGCCATTACTATGAGCCTGTCCTCCCAATTTAAAATGCCACCATCCACCAGTGACTCATAAACAGACCAGTACCGTGACAACAGCTGTGTACCGTAGGTCTGTCAGTGTTGCCCTTCAGTGATCAGTAAAATGAGCAAAGAGAGCCTTGCTGGCCCACGAGGGCCCTGGCACATTCTCAACTTGGTAAACACTGCTGGACTGTCGTTCAGATGGAGTTAATACAGAGGAATGAATCTAGTCTATGGTTCTTCTTTTCAGAGAGTTCCGGCACAATGAAATGTCACTCGACCATTCTTATTCACTGCTGTCATCTTGCTTGTATATCACCATATAAAGCTGGTATAATCATATATCATGGATTAGGTAGAAAATACAGTAGCATTTTATATGGATAGTCATATAACCCTTGCTTTATGGTTGTACCATCTTCACATGTTCCTCCCTGCATGTTTATCCCTGAATTACTTGCTCACCAATGTAGCCAAAGGATTATAAGGAATAAACATTATTAAAAACACTATGGTATTATCATTTTGTGCTTTCTGTACTTACAATTCGAATGAATAATGTGACACAAAGAAATGAATTCCTTCTCTCTTGATATTAGAACACTGAATACATCTAGAGGCTTAACTTCTATCAAGCATAGAATTGTCATGCACACACTGCACTGAACACTACCGTCCCAATAAGAGGGATAAATAACGCTGAAATTAGATAGTGTCGGTGAGCATTCATTAGATACTGTACATGAGATGAGCTTAAAAGACTGCAGTGCATGAAGGGGGTGTTTATTACTACAGTAGTTGTGGGTCTCTGAAGAAAAGACAACACAGTCAACTGTACACAACACATTAGGAAAAAATGATTCTGTCAAGAGGAGATTCTCACGTTCAGCACTATGCTATTGTGAACCTATAAATGAGAGCAAACGGTTCCAAAAGGGTTCTTCGGCTGTCCCCATAGGAGCACCTTTTTTGGTTCCAGGTACAACCCTTTTGGGTTCCATGTAGAACATCTGTGGAAAGGGTTCTATATGGAACACAAAAAGGTTTTACCTGAAACTAAAAGATTTGTCCCTGGAACCAAAAAAGGTTATTAAAAGGGTTCTCCATTGGGGACAGCCGAAGAACCCTTTTAGGTTCTAGATAGCACCTTTTTTTCTAAGATTGTAGAAACCTTATTAAATATGTCAAAATAATATAAATTCAAAAAATACTATGGTTAACAGACCAATGTGACAACATGAACACAACTAATAAAAGACTCGGTACTGTGTCGATTCCTCTTGGATACCTTGCCTTATACAAGCTGTAGTTTAGATTCCTGTCATATTGGATTCAGGCTTCTAGTGCGTTAATCCCAGAAGAGTATGCCACCACTACATCGTGTCACTATTGTAAAAATGTCCATTTTTAATGCTTTCCTTGTACCTATGTTTGTCCTGTGTAAATGCAAGCATGTCTTTGGGTGCTGAAATATTTTGTTTTTGAATAAATACATTTTACGTGATGCCTGTCAAACTGCTCCCTGTAATCCAAAGTTAAAACTTCAAACTCGATATTTTTATAAATATCAATTTTTTAACGCTTACTGTGTACCTTTGCTTGTCCTGATTGTTATAGAGTTGTCAGTTGGATTTGGAATGGATAAAAAATAATAGCATTCTAAGTGTCCCCTGCATAAACAAAAAAATTGGCCGTGCAATGACAAGCTGCTCATTCTCCATTAACAAACAACTGCTCCCTTGGCAGAGGTCCAGTAAAATGCTACTTTTATCAGAAACTACAGATTTCAGCACCCAAAGAAAAGCATTCATGTACACAGGACAAACATAGGTATAAGGAAAGCATTAAAGAATGGACATTTCTACAAGTATCAACTGACAGCGACTCGATGTGGTCGGGGGTACAGTCCACCCACACTCGTCACAACTCAACTTTAATGGGATGTACACTACCGGTCAAAAGTTTTAGAACACCTACTCATTCATGGGTTCTTCTTTATTTTTACTATTTTCTACATTGTAGAATAATAGTGAAGACATAAAAACTATGAAATAACACATGGAATCATGTAGTAACCAAAAAGTGTTAAACAAATCAAAATCAATTTTATATTTAAGATTCTTCAAATAGCCAACCTTTGCCTTGATGACAGCTTTGCACACCCGCAAAGCACCTCCACACCATAACACCTCCTCATCCATGCTTTACAGTGGGAAATACACATGCAGAGATCATCCGTTCACCCACACCGCGTCTCACAAAGACACAGCGGTTGAAAAACAAAATCTTCAATTTGGACTCCAGAAACCGTTGTTTCCGTGGTATTTTACCAAATAGTGCTATATTCCAATTTTTGCTTGTTTGTTAGAGTTATCTAAGATTTATTATTCAGTTAAGGTGTCACATGTCCCACCGGATGCAATCAAAGCCTGTACACACAACACACTGACATACTGCGTGTCCCACACCAAAGAAATCACTCCTGCAGTATGTGTGTACATCTCATTCGATTATAGCCTAAACGTTGTGTTATAGGGCTTCAGTGGAGGAGTCATTTGGAAGGCCAAGTTACATAGGCTGACAAATATCACAACAATACAGCAACAGACAAAACATATTTCAAGGATAAATATATCCCCCAGAATCTGAGGACTAGAGTTGAATCAGAGTTCTATCAAACCATGATAAATGAGCAATACCTTCTATATCTTTGATAATACAAAAATGTCGTTCCACAAAAACAGTGCATTTTGTGTCCCTTTGATATATAGAAAGTGTGGACCAATATTGAATTGTAGCCCCCAGAATCTGAGGATCGAGAAATGAATCAGAGTTGTATCAGACCTTGAGTAATACCTTCTATGTATTTGATAATTGAAAGAAATACTGAATGTTCCCACCCAATGATCAAAACAAACCTCACACACAACAGCAGACAGGTCACATGTCAAAGGGCTGGTCATCAGGTTGTGTCAGATGTATGGGTCATTTCTGAAGATTATTATTTATTTAACGTGATTGGTGATTCATTCATTCTGTCCCTCATTTGAAGGTCAACCCCAACACTGAACTCTCGTTTTAATACGGTGAACTATCCCTTTTTTATTTATTGAACATCTAATAGTCAGCTGGTGAGCTGGTTCTAATCTTTTTGGCAAGTTGCTGGAGTTTTGTGTTGAAAAACTGAGTGGGTCGAGCATAACCAGGGCCGGTCCTTGCCATTTTGCCGCCATAGGCAAGACCAAAAAATGCCCCGGACTGAACCAAAAACCAATGTCCGTGGATGTGGAAATCAAGGCCGGTCCGGAACTGCACCAAAGAAAAGACGTCCAAAAGGCGTTGGCGTCGGTCCATGCTTACTGAGGTGTAGCCTACAGTGTTGCCTGAAATTTAATTTTATGAATGCCTATCTATGTGGTAAGCCTACTGTTTGTAAAACACCCAAAAAATGACGTCCGGATAGGACCAAAAAAAGACATCCAAAATATGTTAGCTCGTGCTTACTGGGGTGTAGCCTACCATGTCAGACAGCAATAGAATTGTATGAATCCCGATCCATGAGGTAGGCCAACCGTTTATAAAACAGGCCATTGCACTGGCTTTATTAGTCTTGATTCCTGTGACTAATCAATTTGGCTATTTAAGCTCTGAATATTAGTTACCTGGGGCAGCAGGTAGCCTAGTGGTTGCTGGATCAAATCCCTGAGCTGACAAGATACAAATCTGTTATTGTTCCTCTGAAAAAGGCAGTTAACCCACTATCCCCCAAGTAGGCTGTAATTGTAAATAAGAATTTGCTCGGAAGTGACTTGCCTAGTTAAATGAAGGTTGAATAAATAAATGTGATGTTATCACGAGCCTATTTGCAGTGTCTTTACACAAGTATTTAATTTTATCGCTGTGATCAGCTTGCAAAATTGTACTGATACAAACTTGAAACCACTGATCATGACAATGGGGTGAAACACCTGGAAAGCAGTTGTGATTGTCCATTTGATTATTTGATTGAGTGCCATTTAGGTTAGGCTACTTGATGGGAGAAACATGCATGATGTAAAAAGTGTCCGTCTCATTACATAAGTCATACATTTTATCTACAGCCAGTAGGCTAGAGAAAAGGCCACATACTCTTTCTACCATGTCCTATATCTGCTACATTATTTATGTAAGATCATTGTTTTGCGCTGCAGAGATGCATCTCTCCAATAGTTCCCTGGAGAGGCGAGCTAGGAATGGACAAGCAAAAATATTTGGCGCCCCTGCATTTTCAAAGGGCGGCATCAGCGCTCACCTAAAAAGCCCATATGCCGCTGGTTGAGAGAAATTGTCATTTTGTTGTTGTTGGAGGTGCGTCTTGGTCAGTTAAGCTTAGAATATGCCGCCCTCGTCAATCTGCCGCCTAAGGCGGCTGCCTAATACTGTCTAATGAGTGGGCCAGCCGTGAGCATAACACGTCAACCCTGTTACCAAAGACAGACAGGGTAGAATGTTTTTATACAATTTCATTATTTTTTTTGTGAAGCTTGCATTCAATTGCCACTCCCTGCTGCACACAACAAGTTTTATTTCATCCCCCCTGTTACAAGGGGATTTAAGGCTGATTTAAGAAGAAATCGTCAACCCTGTTACAGTCAACCCTGTTACTTTATTTGACACTTAATAGGACTTACTGTAGTACTTCTTTTATTTAACCTCTTGAGATGGGAAACTTATTTTTAAAAGTTGAACATGTGCTCTTTATGACAGAATGTTAAAATTAGGTGAAATCAAAAGGTTTTCTTGACCAAGTTACACTTCTCAAAAGGCACCAAATTGGTGGAACGACCCTGCTAATCAAAGCCCAAGACAGGAAACAGTACCTCAAGAGTAATGTCTCTCTCCATTCTACAATAGAGATGAATATAAAACTTCTCACTTCATAATCAACAAGCACCTTTGCCAAATTCCAAATAGTTGGCATTATGCAGTGATTAATTATTTGATCATAAACCCATCTCTCTGAGAGAATAGCTGATTCTGAATATACATAATTTATTCATAGTATTACACCAATTCAAATCAAGATAGATGTAAGACAGACAGAATGGATTCAGACCCACACTCTAAAACACAGAGAACATGAACGTGGCCTAAATATGATTATGAAGTTATGTTGCTGATAAATAATTTTTTTATGACATTATTGTATACCAATAAAGACCACAATTCAACACAGATTTAATTTGAAAGTAATACAATATGCCTGCATGATAAGGCTCTTGGAAATCTCAACAATAATCCATCCATGTTTTTGAACACATATCTGTACCAATGGTTTGTTACATTGATTACATAGCTTCATGTGGTATGTTGAATTCTTCTTCTATCCATAAACAAAACCTATTCGGGGTTATATATACAACCACAGTGCATGAACCATCAGGAAATGGTGGATCTTTGTTGAAAAAAAGCATCATATTGGATTGATGCATGCCTAATAACCAGGCTGCTATTATAGAATATAATTCGCTTTGCTAGTTTGGGTTTCGTTCCCATCCGTTGACATAAGTATAAATTGTTAGGGTAAATTGTCTCTCAATCAAGTGAAGGGGAGTTAGATTCTCAATTGTAAGGGATAGATCATATATTGCAAATCAAGAATACTTTCAATTAAAATCAGTCATACTTAATTTGAGTTACTCAATACTTGTCACATTATAGAAGCCACAACAGACAATTGTAAACATATATATATATATATATATATATATATATATATATATATGTATATATATGTTTGCAATTGTTACAATTGTCTATATATATATATATATATTATTATTTTTTGCATTCTGTGCAATCATTAATTTGAAATACAATACTGAGTTGTATTCTTCTCCAGCGTCCATAATGAGGCCAAGTTAAAGTATTCAGTCCATTATAACATTTTTATTTCACAAATGAGATGTCGCATATCTGGTTAATGTAATACACGTTTACTGTATAGCTACCCTCCAAGGTGTTGTTTCTTGGTGGGAGTTGGGGTCATCATTCATGTCTTGAAAGAAAGGAATCCAGTAGTAAAGCATGTTAATTTGGGAGCTGTGCCTACAACGATCGCACAGTAGGCCTACAGTATGCGCACCAACATTAAAGTGACTTGAGTTGCCAGCCGAGGAATTGTGAAATAAGCAAACCATTCATTTCTCTAATGACACACTTTTGAGATCCACAGAGGCATAACATTCACAGACAAAACATATATTCTCACAACCATGATAGTTACAGTATATGCACAAAAAGCAATTGTCAACTCAGGAATATGTTATGAGAAAATCAAACCATTCTGAGTTTAGATAATATAAATCAATAAATAATGTAGTGACATTATATTTACTCAGGAAAGGTTTTTGTTGACCATACAATTACATAAGTTTAAGAGTGAACACAACAGCTGCTCTATCAATGCAAAATGGCCAACAGGACACTTTCCCTACGTGTATTTCAGGGGGAAAGGTTAGAGAAGGTGAGTGAGATTAAGTTTGTGTGGAAAATGGTTAGTCTTATGGAACTATCTACATTATTCACATTTCACACACCTTATTTCTTTACATTTCATCTGTTGATAGATTGGATCAAATAATTATCCCTCAAATCTCCCAATTATTTAAGATATTGAAAAAAAAATAAAAGGAATATTGTAAAAATGCACTGTAAACAAATGGTAAGAAAGAATTTCACATGGGTTGCAGGTGCTACAGGCTATGTGGCAGTCATTGACGACATAGCAAATTGAAATCATTGGCTGTAAATGCCAAATCGGTTCATTCAAATAAGCATTTAAATCAAACAAACTATTACGAATAAACCAATGCGTAAATATTAAATGAATAAAGAAAGTATTGTGCATAAAATCAAATGCTAACATACAGTATACAATCGTGATCTCTTCAACGAAGTATAACATGTGCCTCCACTGATGTACCCATCTAAGGTCAAAGTTCTAACCAACACATGACAGGGAGGGAGGTCAATGGTGACGTCAAAAGGCCAGACCTACTGCAGTGTCCAAATCTTGAGCATTAACTTGAGCCTCCACTACTTCTCAGTTCAATGACAATATTACAACATCTGTTTAGACATATGGTTATTTAATAGCCAGATCTCTTCTTGTAATGAGAATGGCCAGACAAAATAAACTTGTGCTGTTGATATTTGCAATGACCTGCTTCTCTGATGCAGTCCTATGCAATCACAACTTTTTGTTTCATCAGACGAGACAGGATTTGTCTGGTGTACTCAAACATTTTCTAACTTTCTGGTTATGTCTACTTTCCCAGAGCGTTTATCCTTGACTGTTCAATTTATCTGATTAAAATCTACCTGGTCTTATTTAAAGGTGCATTCAATTATTAATTCAACACCTGCATTGTCAGACTCATTTCACAAGTTAATCCTGGTGTTAGAATGACACCCTCCAAATGAAGACAAGTGTGACACTAGTTATCACTTCTACAGAGAGCGTGTGTGACTGTACACGCAAGGAGGGGGTCATTTCATAGTTGGAAGATAGACTTTGCTCTGAATTCGGCATTGTAATATCACACATGCCACACTTGCCAAGAAAAACAAATCCATTTCCCCCATAGGAAAGACATCCCAAAAAGAGGCATGGTGACTTAAAAAGGCCTGTCATGTAAACTTTTTAAAAGATGCTAAACATATTCTGGGACTGTTAAGTTTGTGAGGCAAGGATTGTTGTGAAGTGTTGTTCCTCTGTTGAAGTTGTCAAGTAACATGAGCATAGCAATGAGCTGTACTATGGCATTTTCTGGAGCAGTATTGCATTTGTAGAGGGATTCCCATTTCTATCAAACATCAACTCTTTCCAATGTCGCTTTTCTTCTCTCTGTAGCAATCCTTGACCACGGAACATAATATCATCCATCCTTTGGCTAGATCCAACTGATGTAGAAATGTTTTAATTATACAGTAACAACACATTGTTGATAAAGTCATTTGAATGGTGAGGTTTTCTTTCTTTTTACAGAGAGAAAACAAGGAAACCAGAGAACGTAGAGTATTGCCATCCGCCAACTAGATTCCCCTTTTCCAGTTTAAGGTAGACCTTGTCCTCTTTATCCAAAAAGAGCAGAACTCCATTGGTGGCTGCCTCTCGAGTTACGTCTTTGTCACCCGCAAAAGCTGAGATGACAGGTTTACCATTCAACATTAAGTTCACCTAGATGACCCAAAGAGACAGCAATGGGAAAAAATAAATGAGACAGGGGAGAAATACAGATAATGCTCCTACAGTTAATGTCCCCATGATATTACTGCATGCCCATAGCCAAACATTGTAATCATCCACAGCTATCTACTGTAGCTATTTGCTATTCACTTCTGATCTTGGTTAAAATATGAACAGTATGCAGAAGCCCTTCCCTTGACAATGTACTTTGAAAAAACAACATTATTTTTTAGCTTAGTTTTGTCACTCTCTTAAATAGCCAGAATAATAAGATGGTATGTTTAATAAACAAATGTAGTCTCCTCACACTTTTCACGCCGTTAGAGAGCTCAGAATTCTCCAGGCTTTGGAGATTCGCAATGAAACTACTGGAAATTGAGGCTACAATTGTGCAAACATACATAACCAAATTAGAAGATTAGCCATACAGTGGCTGTGATTTTCCATGAATGTTTTACAGTACATTTTCCTAACATTAACACAGGTAATTCGCTCATCTATTGAAATTAAGTTATTTGTCAGAGATTTGTTTCAGCTTCCTCTCATAACCTGCAATGCACCATTCTGTCAATGCAAATCCAATATGTCCAAATAGTCCTACACAGGTTATAGTCCAGAATAGACTTAGACACAATAGTCTTAGATACATTTCCTAATCTGTAATGCACTGTTAATAACCCCATTACAAGGCCCTTTCAAAGAATGTAGCCATAGCAAATGTCAAATTATGTCTCTGGGGAATCAAATTATATCATCACTGGAGCTAAATTGCTGAATCAATTAGGCCAAAACAAATTGCTTACCTGTATAGTCTGGCTCTGGTACACTTTTATAACATGAAAATTAAAACTGTAGATCCCTTTTCTGGGTGACAAAAACACTGATTCCAATGTGAAATAGTTCCCTATATTCACAAGAACCTAGAGAAAGAAGAATAAAGCATTTTAGAAGGTGAATATATATTATCCTCAATGGTTCAACTAACTATTCAAATAATTATGGCTTAACTACCAGCTTTTCATCTGGTGACACTCAAATTAGGGTGACAAGGCTGTAGTGTTAAATCTGATATTTCAGCAGTTGTAGACCCCTCAACTCCTTAGAGAAAAAATGTACTGACAGTTTTAATCATGTGATGTGACATTCCATGCAGCCTATGACTCAACCTACAAGACACAAAGAGATATGCGAGCGTGACTTCAATCAAGCACATCGCCACAAACCTCTAGGACCAACTGCCAGATATAGAGTTTTAATGATTCTTTAACAACAGCGATGACTAAAAACCCCAGCTGTAATCTTGCCCAATAGGCTTCCAATTAGGCAGATTCAGCCAATGATTTATGCAAAGTCTTGGCTATGTTGAGGTGATTTATGTAAGGTTTTGGCGATGAAGAGGTGATGTATGTAAGGTCCTTCTAGTTGAGGTGCCACCAGGAGTTGTACTATCACAGTGATTTTAGGATAAAATACTTTGACTGTGATGTGGGGGGGCCCCCCAACCAAATCTTGCTTAGGGCCCACAAAATGTTAGAAATGGCACTGGTACCACCCAATCAAATTGATGAAGCCAAAACAAGCATCTCTACCATGCGTGTGTGTGTGTGTATGTGTATGTGGACGTGTTTAACGATTCTTGTGGGGACCAGAAGTCCCCACAAAAATAGTAAGCAAACAAACATTTTACCAACTGGGGACATTTTGTTGGTCCCCACAAGGTCAAATGCTATTTCTAGGGGGTTTAGGGTTAAGGTTAGAATTAGTGTTAGGTTAGAATTAGTGTTAGGGTTAGAATGAGGGGTAAATTCAGGTGCATGTGTGATTGTGACAGGGAGTGTGCTATGTCCTATTCTCAGATGAACCCCTACCATTGCTTCTGCCTGCTGGTCATTTATAGCCCTTTATTGTGTTTGATCACGTGAGCTATGCCCATTATTGTTGATCAATCATTAAAATTAAAATCAACCAATCAGTCAATCAATAATGAACTATTATTGATACATGTAGGTTGCTCTCTAAACCAACTGTTAGACCCCTCCAATTATTTTTGTTTTGTTTTATTATTTCAATTTAGTTTTGCTGGGGGGAAAAACCTGCCACTATGTCGTCAATTACTTATGTAGCCTAAAACGTGGATCCTACACAGCATTGCAGCGCAGTTTTATCACGGCAACTTTGATGTTAGAAAGTTGAAGTAAAATGAAACATTATCTACTATCTCAAAAATATACAAAACCGTCTTACTTGGTCGAAGTATATGATTCTTGTTTTATTGCTCATCTCCGACGGTTCGTGATTGTTGCTCCGGACCGCAGAAAAAGCGACCTTGGAGTTTGCCGCACGTACCGAAATGCCAAGAGGAGAGGACGAGCCCTTCCAATCCGTAGTCGGATTAGAGTCGCAAACCACAAGACATTTGCCCTCCAGGACTACAGGCTCCGTGTCATTCTGAGCTCCCACAAACTCAGAGATCAACGCCAAACTGAACATAAGAACAAGATAGTTTACCATCACCTTGTACAACAACCGTAACAGCACCATTTTAAAAAAAGACTCCGTATGAAGTTCCGAGTCCTCTCTGGTCCCCCAATCGCACACGTTTCTGACGCGTTAAAATTCTTATTGGATCCAGCCGTATGCTATATTGGCGAAAGACATATTTTCAACAACATCCAGATCTTCAAATGTTGACAATTGATCGAAATGACGATCCAGTTCATTTTCTCGTTGTCTCATTTTCTTTTACATGATGTTTGTGATTAAAATAATAATCCGAAATAGGTGGCTGCATGAGGGCTTCAATCTGAGAAGAAGAAGCGCAATGACTGGTTGATGCTCTGCGACTCCAAATTACGCGGTATGACTGCTAGTCCCCGTGGTGATATGCCTACGCACGGTCCAGACGCATTCATTTACCAACGTATGTATGCAAATATTTTTCACACAGTTCGTTTTTCTTCTATTATGCATCTTTATCGCCAGGCTTTCATCTTTACATATTCCTCACTTCAATTTCTGTAGGTTATACCTGACCTCGTTCAAGAAAGTTACAACAATGAGATTGGATACATAGTGGATGCAAGCCAAGGTATGGACTAGACTGTTAATCAATTCGATATTTGGTCATAAGCATAATTGTTTGGAGATCAAACAAAGCTTTTTGTTTAGAACAGTGGATAGTTGGTATTTATTTACCACAAACGTATAATAAGCTGTCTTTAAACAATTTAAAGCCTAACCCTTAAAAAAGAGTCCCTTAATGACAACAAACTAACCTGAATGGATCCATTAAATGGTATGGTATCCACTTAATGGAATTACAAAGTTTTACACACTTCTGCATGTAGACTGGTTGCACCCTCTGTTCAGCTATTACATGTCATGACAGGAGTGGCAAGGAGTGGAATGTTAGCTAAAAAGACCGTCAAGAGTATGATGCTCTGTTGTATTATACAAAGCTGCCAACTGGGCACAGATGTCAATACAACATCTGTTCCACGTTGGTTCAAAATCATTTTATTGAAAGGACATGGAAACAACGTTGATTCAACCAGTGTGTGCTCAGTGGCTGGGGTGTGAAGAGAGGCCTCTATAAAATTGCTCAGCTTTTGACTTTGGAACAGAGCACAAATTGAATTAATATTCCAACAGCAGCCCCCCGGCAATGAATTCATTTTAAAACAAATGCAATCTATAGAGAGGGGAACAAAACTGTTTTGTCATTGGAATTACAGACTCTGGGGCTTTATTAAAAATAGAAATCTCGCAGCCAATTATTGCCTATTCAAAGTAAATGATAGGATATAAAGATTTTAAACAATGACAATGCTGCTTAACCCCATTATAGGCCGACATACCTCACTGTAAACTGACTTGCCACATAGTGCATACTGTACATTAGTCACTGTAGCAATGGTCCTAACAACATCTGGTTAATGGTAACCACTGAATTTAGAGTAAAACTATTGGGTCAAAGGAGCATCAGTTATGACATAATATTGACTGGCTGTTGCATTCACCTCAGACAGTTGTATGATCAGTGGGAGGGAGACATGTAAGCCATTTGAAGATTGTTCAAACTTGGGCCATCACAACATGGTCAGAAGTGGAAACTTCAAGAGGCTAGGGATAAAAATACTTATTGGTCACAGAGGCACTGTGAATGGTTGTGGGTTTTTCTCTTGTGATTGTCTGTCTGTACAAGGTACTTTCCTGACATTGCAATACCCTGAACTGTCTGAGGTAAAGAAATAGACTAGCGGCAGGTAGCCTAGAGGTTAAGAGAAGTGAGCCAGCAGCCAGAGGCAGCCCTCCAAAATCAGTGTATGTATTGTAATGACCTGACAAGATCCTAAAGGAACAATTGTCCAGACAGAGGGTTGAGTTTACGAATTGACGGTTTATTAACCCAACTTTACACAGGCTACTGTTTGGCCGTAGCCCACACCAAATAAACGAAAGATACCCCACAAGCCAACCGTGACCTTCTCTTGTGAAGCCCAGACGTAAGAGAGAGAACAATGGCTAAACCTGGTCTTAACTTCCAATGCTCCATCCCCCTGCCCAACCCCCCTCCACGCCACTCCGCCAAACACCAGGATGCCCGGCATCAGAACATTCCAGGCAACCCCGTGATTGGCAGATAGCAGGTTGATTGGCATGTCGGACACCGCGAACACTGGTAAGTACAACACAACCCACTAATAGCCTACCACATAACACACCGCTGTCTGTGCGGGTCGCTACAGTATGTATGTATGTATGTATGTATGTATGTATGTATGTATGTATGTATGTATGTATGTGTGTGTGTGTGTGTGTGTGTGTGTGTGTGTGTGTGTGTGTGTGTGTGTGTGTGTGTGTGTGTGTGTGTGTGTGTGTGTGTGTGTGTGTGTGTGTGTGTGTGTGTGTGTGTGTGTGTGTGTGTGTGTATGTATATATGTATGTACTGTATGTCTTTCGGAGGGGTTGGATCAAAAGCAAAAGTCTAATTGCACAAGGACTGGGAAATGTTCTTGGTTGCCTCTGAGAATAGTATTGATGTATAGACTGACTCGGTGACTGAGTTCATCAGGAAGTGCATAAATCAAATCAAAATCAAATTTGATTTGTCACAAACACATGTTTAGCAGATGTTATTGCAGATGTAACAAAATGGTTGTGTTTCTAACTCCAACAGTGCAGTAATATCTAACAATTCACAACAACACATACAATACATACAACCTAAAAGTAAAATAATGGAATTAAGGAATATACAAATATTAGCAATGTCAGAGAGACATAGACTAAAATACAGTAGAATAAAATATAGTATATACAGTTGAAGTCGGAAGTTTACATACACCTTAGCCAAATACACTGCTCAAAAAAATAAAGGGAACACTTAAACAACACAATGTAACTCCAAGTCAATCACACTTCTGTGAAATCAAACTGTCCACTAAGGAAGCAACACTGATTCACAATAAATTTCACATGCTGTTGTGCAAATGGAATAGACAAAAGGTGGAAATTATAGGCAATTAGCAAGACACCCCCCAAAACAAGAGTGATTCTGCAGGTGGTGACCACAGACCACTTCTCAGTTCCTATGCTTCCTGGCTGATGTTTTGGTCACTTTTGAATGCTGGCGGTGCTCTCACTCTAGTGGTAGCATGAGACGGAGTCTACAACCCACACAAGTGGCTCAGGTAGTGCAGTTCATCCAGGATGGCACATCAAGGCGAACTGTGGCAAAAAGGTTTGCTGTGTCTGTCAGCGTAGTGTCCAGAGCATGCAGGCGCTACCAGGAGACAGGCCAGTACATCAGGAGACGTGGAGGAGGCCGTAGGAGGGCAACAACCCAGCAGAAGGACCGCTACCTCCACCTTTGTGCAAAGAGGTGCACTGCCAGCGCCCTGCAAAATTACCTCCAGCAGGCCACAAATGTGCATGTGTCTGCTCAAACGGTCAGAAACAGACTCCATGAGGGTGGTATGAGGGCCCGACGTCCACAGGTGGGGGTTGTGCTTACAGCCCAACACCGTGCAGGACGTTTGGCATTTGCCAGAGAACACCAAGATTGGCAAATTCGCCACTGGCGCCCTGTGCTCTTCACAGATAAAAGCAGGTTCACACTGAGCACATGAGCACATGTGACAGACGTGACAGAGTCTGGAGACGCCGTGGAGAACGTTCTGCTGCCTGCAACATCCTCCAGCATGACCGGTTTGGCGATGGGTCAGTCATGGTGTGGGGTGGCATTTCTTTGTGGGGCCGCACAGCCCTCCATGTGCTCACCAGAGGTAGCCTGACTGCCATTAGGTACCGAGATGAGATCCTCAGACCCCTTGTGAGACCATATGCTGACACATGCACATTTGTGGCCTGCTGGAGGTCATTTTGCAGGGCTCTGGCAGTGCACCTCCTTGCACTAAGGCGGAGATAGCGGTCCTGCTGCTGGGTTGTTGCCCTCCTACGGCCTCCTCCACGTCTCCTGATGTACTGGCCTGTCTCCTGGTAGCGCCTGCATGCTCTGGACACTACGCTGACAGACACAGTAAACCTTTTTGCCACAGTTCGCCTTGATGTGCCATCCTGGATGAACTGCACTACCTGAGCCACTTGTGTGGGTTGTAGACTCCGTCTCATGCTACCACTAGAGTGAGAGCTCCGCCAGCATTCAAAAGTGACCAAAACATCAGCCAGGAAGCATAGGAACTGAGAAGTGGTCTGTGGTCACCACCTGCAGAATCACTCCTGTTTTGGGGGATGTCTTGCTAATTGTCTATAATTTCCACCTTTTGTCTATTCCATTTGCACAACAGCATGTGAAATTTATTGTCAATCAGTGTTGCTTCCTAAGTGGACTGTTTGATTTCACAGAAGTGTGATTGACTTGGAGTTACATTGTGTTGTTTAAGTGTTCCCTTTATTTTTTTGAGCAGTGTACATTTAAACTCAGTTTTTCACAATTCCTGACATTTAATCCTAGTAAAAAATGCCCTGTCTTAGGTCAGTTAGGATCACCACTTCATTTTAAGAATGTGAAATGTTAGAATAATAGTAGAGAGAATGATTTATTTCAGCTTTATTTCTTTCATCACATTCCCAGTGGGTCAGAAGTTTACATACACTCAATTAGTATTTGGTAGCATTGCCTTTAAATTGTATAACTTGGGTCAAACGTTTCAGGTAGTTTCCACAATAAATTGGGTGAATTTTGGCCCATCCCTCCTGACAGAGCTGGTGTAACTGAATCAGGTTTGTAAGGCCTCCTTGCTCGCAAACGCTTTTTCAGTTCTGCCCACAAATTTTCAATAGGATTGAGGTCAGAGCTTTGTGATGGCCACTCCAATACCTTGACATTGTTGTCCTTAAGCCATTTTGCCACCACAACTTTGGAAGTATGCTTGGGGTCATTGTCCATTTGGAAGACCCATTTGCGACCAAGCTTTAACTTCCTGACTGATGTCTTGAGATGTTGCTTCAATATATCCACGTCATTTTCCTTCCTCATGATGCACCAGTCCGTCCTGCAGCCATGCACCACCACAACATGATGCTGCCACCCCGTGCTTCACGGTTGGGATGGTGTTTATTGGCTTGCAAGTCTCCCCCTTTTTCCTCCGAACATAACGATGGTCATTATGGCCAAACAGTTCTATTTTTCTTTCATCAGACCAGAGGACATTTCTACAAAAAGTATGATCTTTGTCCCCATATGCAGTTGCAAACCGTAGTCTGACTTTTTTATGGCGGTTTTGGAGCAGTGGCTTCTTCCTTGCTGAGCGGCCTTTCAGGTTATGTCGAAATCAGACTCGTTTTACTGTGGATATAGATACTTTGGTACCTGTTTCCTCCAGCATCTTCACAAGGTCCTTTGCTGTTGTTCTGGGATTGATTTGCACTTTTCGCACCAAAGTACGTTCATCTTTAGGAGAGAGAACGCCTCCTTCCTGAGAGGTATGACGACTGCGTTTTCCCATGGTGTTTATTCTTGTGTACTATTGTTTGTACAGATGAACATGGTACCTTCAGGCATTTGGAAATTGCTCCCAAGGATGAACCAGACGTGTGGAAGTTTACATTTTTTTCTGAGATGTTGGCTGATTTCTTTTGATTTTCCCATGATGTCAAGCAAAGAGGCACTGAGTTTGAAGGGAGGCCTTGAAATACATCCACAGGTATACCTCCAATTGACTCAAATTATGTCAATTAGCCTATCAGAAGCTTCTAAAGCCATGACATAATTTTCTGGAATTTTTCAAGCTGTTTAAAGGGAGAGTCAACTTACTGTATGTAAACTTCTGACTCACTGGAATTGTGATACAGTGCATTAATAAGTGAAATAATCTGTCTGTAAACAATTGTTGGAAAATGTACTTGTGTCATGCACAAGTAGATGTCCTAACCGACTTGCCAAAACTATAGTTTGTTAACAAGTAATTTGTGGAGTTGTTGAAAAACGAGTTTTAATGACTCCAACCTAAGTGTATGTAAACTTCCGCCTTCAACTGTACATATGAGATGATTAAAGCAAAAATATGTAAACATTATTAAAGTGGCCAGTGATTTCAAGTCTACAGTATACATATGGGGCAGCAGCCTCTTAGGTGCAGAGTTACGTAACCGGGTGGAAGCTGCCTAGGGATGGCTATTTAACAGTCTGATGGCCTTGAGATAGAAGCTGTTTTTCAGTCTCTCAGACCCAGCTGTCATGCACCTGTAGTGACCTTGCCTTCAGGATGATAGCAGGGTGAACAGGCGGCTCGGGTCGTTGCTGTCCTTGATGATCAGCAAAGTGGAGGTGTTGTTTCCTACCTTCACCACCTGGGGGTGGCCCGTCAGGAAGTCCAGGACCCAGTTGCACGGGCCGGGTTCAGACCCAGGGCCCCGAGTTCAATGATGCAGATGTTGTTCCCACTGTGATGATTAGAACTTATCCAAACCAAAAACTTTGGATAGATGGCAGCATTCACACAAAACTGAAAGCACGAGCCCACCGCATTTAACCATGACAAGTGACTGGGGAACATGGACGTGTACAAACAGACCAGCTATGCCTTCCGTAAGGCAATCAAAGAGGCGAAACAACAGTACAGGGACAAAGTGGAATCGCAATTTAATGACTCAGACACGAGACACTCCGTGGCCGACATGAGTAAGACATTTAAGCATGTTAACCCTCGCTAGGCTGCCGGCCTAGACAGCAACCCAAGCTGGGTACTCGGCGGATGCGCAAACCAGCTGGCTGGATTGTTTACGTACATATTCAGTCTCTCCCTGTCCCAGTCTGTTGTCCCCACTTGCTTGAAAAGGTCCACAATTATTCCTTCATCCAAGAAAGCAAAGGTAACTGAACTAAATGACTATCGCCACATAGCACTTACTTCTGTCATCATGAAGTGCTTTGAGAGGCTAGTTAATATCTCTTAATGATCAGACCGTTTTCTTCAATTTTCTCCTAAAATGACATACCCAAACCTGTAGCTCAGGACCTGAAGCAAGGATATGCATATTATTGATACCATTTGAAAGGAAACACTTTGACGTTTGTGAAAATGTGAAATTAATGTAGGAGAATATAACACATTAGATCTGGTAAAACATAATACAAAGAAAAAAATATATGTTTTTTGTATTTTCTTGTTCCATCATCTTTGAAATGCATTATCTGACTTCGGACTCTATGCGCAATTTCAATTTTGGCCGCTAGATGGCAGCAGTGTATGTACAACGTTTTAGACTGATCCAAAGAACCATTGCATTTCTGTTCAAAGTGTTCTATCAAGTCTGCCCAAATGTGCCTAATTGGTCAATATATACATTTTCAAGTACATAACTGTACACTCTCCTCAAACAATAGGATGGTATGTTTTCACTGTAATAGCTACTGTAAATTGGACGGTGCAGTTAGATTAACAAGAATTTATTCTTTCTGCCCATATAAGATATGTCTATGTCTTGGGTAATGTTCTTGTTACTAATCACATTAGCGCACGTTAGCTCAACCGTCCCGAGGGTGGGACACCGATCTGTAGAGATCCTGAAGAGTTAACTCAATCATCAAGTTTACTGACGACACAATAGTGGTAGGCCTGATTACCAACAACGACGAGACATCCTACAGGGAGGAGGTGAGGCGCCTGGCGGAGTGAAAATAGGAAGGAAAAGAAAAATGACCTCTCGCTCAAAGTCAACAAAACGAAGGAGCTGATCGTGGACTTCAGGAGACAGCAGAGAAGGCACGCCCCAATCCACATTGACGGGGCCGCAGTGGAAAGAGTGAAAAGCTTCAAACTCCTCTGCGTACACATCACTGGCAACCTGAAATGGTTCATCCACACAGAACGTTTGGTGAAGAAGGTGCAACAGAACCTTTTCAACCTCAGGATGAAGAAATTCAGCTTGGCCCCTAAGACCCTCACAAACTTCTACAGAAGCGCCATTAAGAGCATCCTGTTGGAGTGTATCACCACCTGGTATGACAATTGCACTATCCACAACCGCAGGGCTCTCCAGAGGGTGGCACACTGTCTGCCCTCCAGAACATCTACAGCACCCTGTGTCACAGAAAGGTCAAGAAGATGATAAATTACCTCTGTGACCCGAGCCACGGCCTGTTCACCTCGCTACCATCTAGAAGGCGCAGACAGTACAGGTGCATCAAAGCTATCTTTCTATCTCCAGGCCATCAGACTGTTAAATAGTCACCACTGGCCGGCCTCCACCCAGTACCCTGCCCTGAACTTAGTCACTGGTACTAGCCTGCTACCACCCAGTACTCTACCCTACACCTTAGACACTGCTGCCCTCTGTACATAGTCATTTAGCAATGGTCACTTTAATAATGGTTACATACTGTTTGTGTTTGACCACTTCAAATGTATATAACGTATTCTAGTCAAGGCTCATCCTATATAACTATTGCTGTACACACACTTTCTGTCGATATACTGTCCATTCTGTCTATACACACCATTATATGCAGTATATTGAGTTGCCCTCAGAACAGCCTCAATTTCTTCGGGGCATGGAGTCTACAAGGTGTCGAAAGCGTCCCACATGGATGCTGGCCCATGTTGACTCCAATACTTCCCATAGTTGTGTCAAGTTGGCTCTATGTCCTTTGGGTGGTGGACCATTCTTGATACACATGGGAAACTGTTGAGCATGAAAAACCTAGCAGCGTTGCAGTTCTTGACATGAACCGCTGTGCCTGGCACCTACTACCATACCCAGTTCAAAGGCACTTACATTTTTTGTCTTGCCCATTCACCCTCTGAATGGCACACATACACAATCCATGTGTCAATTGTCTCAAGGCTTAAAAATGACTCTTAAACCTGTCTGCTCCCCTTCATCTGCACTGATTGAAGTGGATTTAACGAGTGACATCAATAAGGGATCATAGCTTTCACCTGGATTCACCTGGTCAGTCTATGTCATGGAAAGAGCATGTGTTCTTAATGTTTTGTATACTCAGTGCCTTCAGAAAGTATTCACACTTGTCATGCCCACTCCCGCTCATCCTCTCTGGCGCTTGTTGTCGCCAGTTTACTCATTATTACGCACACCTGTCACCATCGTTACGCGCACCTGCACCTCATGAGACTCCATCACCTACCTGATTACCTCCCATATATCTGTCACTCCCTTTGGTTCTTTCCTCAGGCGTTATTGTTTCTGTTTATATGTTTCATGTCTGTACACTACTCGTGTTTCTTGTTTTGTTCCATGTTCGTTTATTTATTCAATTCACTCCCTGTACTTGCTTACCGATTCCCAGCATACACGTTACAGAATAACGCCTCACCAAAGGGAAAGTAACAGGGATTAAATTTTTTTACTGGTGACGTTGGGTCCAAAGGCGGGTGCCGACGCAACCGAGGATGCCTCAGCTGGCTCGACAGGTTCTCAAGCCTCGGTTGGCTCGTCAGGCTTCCACTGCCGTAGCTACTGGAGATGCTTCAGCTAGCTCGTCAGGCTTCCATGCCTCAGCTGGCTCGTAGGGATTCCATGCCTCAGCTGGCTCGTAGGGTTCCCACGCCTCAGCTGGCTCGTTGGGTTCCCAGCGCCTCAGCTGGCTCGTCGGGTTCCTGCGCCACAGCTGGCTCGCAGGGATTCCATTCCTCAGCTGGCTCGCAGGGATTCCATGCCTCAGCTGGCTCGCAGGGCTTCCATGCCTCAGCTGGCTCGCCGGGCGTCCATGCCTCAGCTGGCTCGCAGGGATTCCATGCCTCAGCTGGCTCGCAGGGCTTCCATGCCTCAGCTGGCTCGCAGGGATTCCATGCCTCAGCTGGCTCGCAGGGCGTCCATGCCTCAGCTGGCTCGCAGGGATTCCATGCCTCAGCTGGCTCGCAGGGCTTCCATGCCTCAGCTGACTCGCAGGGATCCCATGCCTCAGCTGGCTCGTAGGGATTCCATGCCTCAGCTGGCTCGTCGGGTTTCCGCGCCTCAGCTGGCTCGTCGGGTTCCCGCGCCTCAGCTGGCTCATCAGGTTCTCGCACCTCAGCTGGCTCTACAGGCTCCCGCGCCTTAACTGGCTCTGCTGGTTCCCAAGCATCAGCAGAATCAATTGGCCCGCTCCTGGTCCTCGGGACCGTCGGCGTCCTGCGGCTGGAGGGAGGGGGTACTGTCACGCCTACTCCCGCACCTCCTCTCTGACACTCGTTGTCACCAGTTTACTCATTATTACGCACACCTATCACCATCGTTATGCGCACCTGGGCCTCATGAGACTCACCTGGATTCCATCACCTTCCTGATTATCTCCCTTATATCTGTCACTCCCTTTGGTTCTTTCTTCAGGCATTATTGTTTCTGTTTATATGTTTCATGTCTGTACGCTACTCGTGTTTCTTGTTTTGTTCCATGTTTGTTTATTTATTAAATTCACTCCTTGTACTTCCTTCCTGATTATTAGCGTACACGTTACAACACCCCTTGACTTTTTCCACATTTTGTTGTGTAACACTTGCATTTACTATAAGATGTAGTGTCGCTGGCATTAACACAATACCCATAATGTCAAATTGGATTTGTTTTTAGAATCTTTTTCAAATTAATAAAACATTATCCGCTGAAATGTCTTGAGTCAATAAGTATTCAACCCCTTATGGCAAGCCTAAATAAGTTCAGGAGTAAAAATGTGCTTAACAAGTCACATAAGTTGCATGGACTAACTCTGTGTTCAATAACAGTGACTACCTCATCTCTGTACCCCACACATACAATTATCTGTAAGGTCCCTCAGTCAAGCAGTGAATTTTAAACAGAGATCCAATCACAAAGACCATGGATGTTTTTTAATGCCTCGCAAAGAAGGGCACCTAGTGGTAGATGGGGGGTGGGAGCATACATTAAATATCACTTTGAGCATGGGAAAGTTATTTGGATGGTGTATCAATACACCCAGTCACTACAAAGATACAGGCGTCGTTCCTAACTCAGTTGTAGGAGAGGAAGGAAACTGGTCAGGGTTTTCACTGAGGCCTATGGTGACATTAAAACAGTTAGAGTTTAATGGCTGTGATAGGAGAAAACTGAGGATGGATCAACAACATTGTAGTTACTCCACAATACTTACCTAAATGACAAAGTGAAAAGAAGGAAGCCTGTACAGAATAAAAATATTCCAAAAAATGCATCCTGTTTGCAAGGCACTAAACTAAAACTGTAAAAAAAAAAATGTGGCAAAGAAAGGAACTTTATGTCCTGAATACAAAGCGTTATGTTTGGGGGAAATCCAACACATCACTGAGGTCCACTCTTCAGATTTTCAAGCATGGTGGTGGCTGCATCATGTTATGGGCAATGTTCCCTTTAACGCCTCGATCACACTGACAGCACCAATACATTATGGTACAACAGAAGTACATTAATTTCCAATGGAACGCTCCGTTTGCCTTGGAGCATTTTGTTACAGAAGCAGTGGCAGTACGTTCTGTGTGGTGCATACATTGGATTTATCGAACATATGCATCAAATTGTATGTCTAGACTTGACAGAAAGTAGCAAAATGTAAATGTTTAACTTTTGTTGCACACATATCCAGTTAAATAAATAGTGAGATTATATAATAAAAAATGCTTTACTGCAGAATTTCTTAACATTTTAATTCATTTATTTGTATTTAGTAGCATGAATGAATATTATTTATTCGGTGACAAATGACCAGTTGAAGTCAGAAGTTTACGTACACTTAGGTTGGAGTCATTAAAACTCGTCTTTCAACCACACCACAAATTTCTTGTTAACAAACTATAGTTTTGGCAAGTCGGTTAGGACATCTACTTGTGCATGACACAAGTACTTTTTCCAACAATTGTTTACAGACAGATTAATTCACTTATAATTCACTGTATTACAATTCCAGGGGTTCAGACGTTTAAATACACTAGGTTGACTGTGCCTTTAATAAACAGCTTGGAAAATTCCAGAAAATGTCATGGCTTTAGAAGCTTCTGATAGGCTAATTGACATACTCTGAGTCAATTGGAGGTGTACCTGTGGATGTATTTCAAGGCCTCCCTTCAAACTCAGTGCCTCTTTGCTTGACATCATGGGAAAATCAAAAGAAATCAGCCAACACCTCAGAAGGTACCACGTTCATCTGTACAGACAATAGTACACAAGTATAACCACCATGGGACCACACAGCTATCATACCGCTCAGGAAGGAGACGTGTTCTGTCTCCGAGAGATGAACGTACTTTGGTGCGAATCAATCCCAGAACAACAGCAAAGGACCTTGTGAAGATGCTGGAGGAAACAGGTACCAAAGTATCTATATCCACAGTAAAACGAGTCTGATTTCGACATAACCTGAAAGGCCGCTCAGCAAGGAAGAAGCCACTGCTCCAAAACCGCCATAAAAAAGCCAGACTACGGTTTGCAACTGCACATGGGGACAAAGATCGTATTTTTTGTAGAAATGTCCTCTGGTGTGATGAAATAAAAATAGAACCGTTTGGCCATAATGACCATCGTTATGTTCGGAGAAAAAAGGGGGAGACTTGCAAGCCAACAAACACCATCCCAACCGTGAAGCACGGGGTGGGAGCATCATGTTGTGGCGGTCTTTGCTGCAGGAGGGACTGGTGCATCATGAGGAAGGAAAATGACGTGGATATATTGAAGCAACATCTCAAGACATCAGTCAGGAAGTTAAAGCTTGGTCGCAAATGGGTCTTCCAAATGGACAATGACCCCAAGCATTCTTCCAAAGTTGTAGTGACAAAATGGCTTAACGACAACAAAGTCAAGGTATTGGAGTGGCCATCTCAAAGTCCTGACCTCAATCCTATTGAAAATTTGTGGGCAGAACTGAAAAAGCAAGGAGGCCTACAAACGTGGGCCAAAATTCACCCAACTACTTGTGGGAAGCGTGTGGAACGCTACCCGAAACGTTTGACCCAAGTTAAACAATTTAAAGGCAATGCTACCAAATACTAATTGAGTGTATGTAAACTTCTGATCCACTGGGAATGTGATGAAAGAAATAAAAGCTGAAATAAGTCATTCTCTCTACTACTATTCTGACATTTTACATTCTTAAAATAAAGTGGGGATCCTACATTACCTAAAACAGAGTATTTCTACTAGGATTAAATGTCAGGAATTGTGAAAAACAGTTTAAATGTAAAAATAATTTCCAATAGTTTTGGAGGGAATTGCAATAATGATAGTAGAGAGTAGGCTCTTCCAACAATGAGACCAATGTTGAGGAAGGTGGACTTGATTACGCTGTTGGACCAGGACCAGCCCCACCGAAAGCGCAGGTCTGTGTGGGTCCAGGGATGGTTGAGGTTTCGAAAGCAGGCAGGTGAGTTCCACCGTCTCATTCAAGAGCTTTGACTGTTTGGAGAGAATTCCAACGCTACTTTCGTCTGGACCGAAGCCAGTTCGATCACCTGCTCCAGATGGTTGGAGCCAGGATCACCAGGATGGATTTCTAACTACCTGGAGTCCATCAGCCCAGTTGAACGCCTGGTGATTTGTCTTCGGAAAGCTAAATTCAAGTAAGTTTTTAAATCCTTTGATACCATAATTTATTGATTTTAAATATATTTTATGTCAAACTGACCTAGCTAAAGGGCTTTCTAGTTAATAGCCCCTATGTGTCAGCAGATGTACTTTTAAAGAATGTTCATTAGGCCTATTACTTTTCCCAAAGTTGGTTTAAAATTGGTTTTAAAATATTTTTTAATGATTAACTGTCACCAAATCCCCATAGCATAACCCTTTTTGGTTCCAGGTAGAACTCTGTTGGGTTCCATGTAGAACCCTTTGGGGAATAGATTCTAAATGGAAGCCAATGGGGTACTTCCTGGAACCAAAAACGGTTCTTCAAAGAGTTCTCCTATGGGGTAAGCTGGAGAACTCTTTTAGGTCCTAGATATCACCTTATTTTCTAGGAGTGTAGAGTTGGCCTGGGCTACAGTATATTGGTACAGTCATAGACTGAATTGTACTGTTTCAAGGCATTGTTAATGATGGTTGATGATTATTTCAATATAATTAGTAGAGCATAGTCAACAATAGGGAGGTAGCTATATGAGTAGATAGGGAAGTGATGGCGGGACCCTCCGGGACTGCTTTCCCCATGTCTTCGGTGGTGACGAGGCCTTCCATTTGAGGCCCAACCTCACGAGGCCCTACACTGGACACCAGCTGCCATTGCCAAGAACTGTAATAATTTTCAACAAATGACTGTCCAGGATTAGTTGATGAATGCATCTTAGGGGAAAAAACATAAGGTGTTTTTTAAATCAAATTTTACTGCTTACGTCAGTTACTTGATGTGGAATAGAGTTCCATGTAGTCATGGCTCTATGTAGTACTGTGTGCCTCCCATAGTCTGTTTTGGACTTGGGGACTGTGAAGAGACCTCTTGTGGCATGTCTAGTGGGGTATGTATGGGTGTCTGAGCTGTGTACAAGTAGTTTAGACAGACAGCTCGGTACGCTCAACATGTCAATATCTCTCATAAATAAATTTAGTGATCAAGTCAATCTCTCCTCCACTTTCAGCCAGGAGAGATTGACATGCATATTATTAATATTAGCTCTCTGTGTACATCCAAGGGCCAGCTGTGCCGCCATGTTCTGAGCCAATTGCAATTTTCCTAAGTCCTTTTTTGTGGCACCTGACCACACGACTGAACAGTATTCAAGGTGCGACATAACTAGGGCCTGTAGGACCTGCCTTGTTGATAATGTTGTTAAGAAGGCAGAGCATCGCATTATTATAGACAGACTTCTCCCCATCTTAGTTACTACTGCATCAATATGATTTGACCATGACAATTTACAATCTAGCGTTACCCCAAGCAGTTTAGTCATCTCAACGTGCTCAATTTCCACATTATTTATTACAATATTTAGTTGAGGTTTAGGGTTTAGTGAGTGTTTTGTTCCAAATACAATGCTTTTAGTTTTAGAAATATTTAGGCCTAACTTATTCCTTGCCACCCACTCTGAAACTAACTGCAGCTCTTTCTTGAGTGTTGCAGTCATTTCAGTCACTGTAGTAGCTGACGTGTATGGTGTTGAGTCATCCGCATACATAGAAACTCTGGCTTTACTAAAAGTCAGTGGCATGTCGTTAGTAAAAATTGAAAAACGCAAGGGGCCTAAACAGCTACCCTGGGGAATTCCTGATTCTAACTGGATTATATTTGTGTAATCTGTAAGAGAACAACACAAGCATTTTTGGCACAACTGCAGACAGATACAGGGACTGTTCATACTCATAAAGACTAGACGTAGTAGGGGGACTTCAAACATGGCCATAAAGAGATAGATAGCAGGGCACTGGAGAGGGGTGGAGGAGAGGTGTGTGTGTGTGTGTGTGTGTGTGTGTGTGTGTGTGTGTGTGTGTGTGTGTGTGCGTGCGTGCGTGCGTGCGTGCGTGCGTGTCTGAAAGAACTATGTGACTGTGTAGCCACAATACAGGTGAATACAAATTTCACCTTTAGTCTTGTAAAAAACAACAAGAGCATCTGAATTCTCCGGTGTGTGAGTTTCAATTCAGTAAATTGTCATGCAATCTATGTACAACTAATAATGAATGCTATCCTAAGTATTGAGTAACTAATTACCTTATGAATTGCATTAATTGTATACTCAAAAAGCCTAATAACAAGGACGTAGTAAGCGGAATAAGTTCAGTTGGAAAATCTTAACTGCATTTCCTTGATTCCTCACATCCCCTCTCCTCACCTCTCAGTAACGTGACCTTCCCTCTCTCTGAACTTCTCCTCCAATGGGCTTTGAGAAAGAGGCGAGGAGAGAGGACGTGAGGAGTCAAGGAAATACAGTTTAGATTCTCCCATGAGAGAATAATACAGATAGTCAACCCACCTCCTCAACAGTCTGCCTACCTTCTCCCCTCTATCTGCCTCTGCTCCATCCATATGGTTAGCCACCACCATTCATCTCGACCAGCTTCCTCAGGCAGAAGGAGATACATTTCATTTAAATTGAATCTTTATTTAACTAGGCAAGTCAGTTAAGAACACATTCTTATTTACAATGACGGCCTATAAAAGGGCAGGGCACTGGAAATGTGAGGTGCCATGAGGAGAAGAGCAGAGTGTATGTGTATCTCTCTCTGAAAAAGAAATGTGTAGCCATAACCAGCTAAACAAGAAAATGGCCCCTGGACATCATGGACCATTCCATGGAACATAACTTCACAGAAAGTTCCAACACCCTAGTTTTCAGGTGGTTTTAAATGAAAAAAATCGATTCACCTTAAGTCTTGTAAGAGACCAACAAGAGCATCTGTGAATTCTCTGGTGTGTGAGTCAATTGTCAATTCAGAAATCTATGTAACACTAATAATGAATGCTATCCTTAGAATTGAGTAACAATTGACTTTATGAATTGACTGAATTTAAACAGAATTGACACGTGTGTGAAAAGAAAGTTACAATGAGGGAGGCCAAAACAACAAAGAGACAACTCCTCTTCCTGTCCTTCCTGTCCTTCCTGTCCTTCCTGTCCTTCCTGTCCTTCCTGTCCTTCCTGTCCTCTTCCTGTCCTTCCTCTCCTCTTCCTGTCCTTCCTGTGGTCGGTTAATTTGACTCTGGAAGGGAAGAGAAAAACAACTCATACAAGCATTACATAATATAACATCATAGAAGGTGAAATTTATGTTAACTAAATACTGCTTTTATAGTGTAGTTAGTGCCATAAATTATGGAACAGTGTGGCAAAGTTGTTAATTCTTGCTGTGTACTCATGGAATATGTATTTCAGATCAAAAGATGAATATGACAGGCAAATATTTAGACAGGAAACTGGTGTTTCAGGCTTTTTTTTTACCCAGAAAAAAACAACTATACATTTGACTCATATTCATCTTTTGATCTAAATGCCAATTAGCCCACATGAGTATACTGCCAAAATGACCCACTTTACTTCACTGTCGCAATACTTATGACACTACCTGTGGTGTGTATTTAAACAAAACGTGCCATTGATCTCGTGGTCATGCTTGTGGATGACGTAGATGTCGTAGAGGGTCTCGCTGCAGCAGTGGCGGCGGTGGTCCCACTTATGGATGACAAAGAGGGTCTCGCTGCACTGGCTAGCTAGCTTTATGGGTGTTGTGACATGAGTATGAAATTGTAATTCGTGTTGCTTAATGTTTTAGGGACTCCTGAGAAAACCAGCAAACCAGGCTGTCGTCTGTGAAATAGTGGATGTAAAGAATCTTGCTAACTAAAGAATTTACTGCCAATTGAATGTACAATTTTGTAAGCTTGCCTTGCTGCATTGTTGGTTAAGGGCTCATAAGTAAGCTTTTAATGCTATGGTAAGCATTTCACCTGTTCTATTCGGTGAATGTGACAAATACAATTGGATTTGATATTTGCCATGCAATACAGCTGAAGTAATGTAGCTAGCTAACTATTTTCTGGCTTATTGTGTAGTGGAGGATAAAATACCTGTATGCCTATGGATGTGTAGCTAGCTATGTAGCCAATCTGTGTATGGACCCTAAAACGTTTGGTATAAATATTAGTTCAGAACCTAGCTATGAACCTCAGCTATCATAGCCAGTTGTATCGACTTCAAAATAGTCTGAATGGCATTAATGAAGCCTATGGATTGAGTAGAATATAATATAACTTTATTGTGCCAAGGATGGAAGTCGTATATATAGTGATTTGTAATTAATATATACAGAAACAGCATTTAAAAAACTGTACACTACACTTCCTATGCATCATGTAAATACTTTAAAAACTGGTTCATCTCAATATCTAATTCCCTTCATCTGCACTGATCTGAGGACACAGGATAGGTGTAGTATTTCATCAAATGAGAGACTTAATACATGCATTATACATATTATAATTGTAATATTATATTGCAAATACAGTTCAATCTGTACTTCAATGCACATCTGGTGTGCTTTATAAAAACAGAGGAAGAAAGGAGATGGGGAGAGAGGTGCGAGAGTGTAAAAGACAGAAAGGGGAAAGGGGTAAGAACAGAGAAGCAGGGAAGACAGCATATGATTAATGAATTACAGTGTTACTAAGCTTAATATTCTCTCAGTTCATCACAAATACATAATAGTGTCTCTAGCAGCATCTCCTAGCCAGCTTTGGGCCCCCAGTTGGCCCGAAGGTTATCTTAAGAGCGGGTGAGGTGGCGATGATGGGACTGGGGGTTGGCCTCTCCTCTCTCACATCAAAACATACCTGCAGACAAGAGACAGACAGAGAGAGAGATAGCATGATTAAGCCTTGTGTTTTTGTTTTTTTAACACTGTCAGTCATCATAATCATCAGCAGGTGAAATGCAAAACTGACCTTGGATCATTAACTCTGGGACTACTACATCTCTATCTGTATTTCAATGTAAAGAATCTCGTTGATAATATTTCATATTGACCCGACCAAGTTCCTCTCACCTCTGATCATGATGTGCCCTCTATGTAGCCAGTTCAGATGTGGGAGGGGTTCAACAACACAGCTGATATAACCTAGAGGGTTTAGGGAGAAGGGGGGAGGGGGATGAAGTGAAGGAGAGAGACTGTTATTAAGAAAACAAGGTGGTTAAAGGGACAGCGTTCAACAGGAATCTGTGTGTGGCCTCACCTGGTGACCAAAGTGGCTGCAGATGACTTTATAATGAAAAACATGCACAGACACACAAGGACAAACAATATAGCGTAGTTATATAAATAGACAAAAGGAGTTCTCCATTCTCCATTCTCCATTCTCTTACTATTCTCCATTGTTGGTCATCTTGCCTATTCTTTGAAGGTGGAAGGAGCCAGTATACACCTGATCCTGCTTACTGCACAACACAATCCATCAATCAGATTGATACACGAGTGTGTAGGTGTGGGTTATACGGTGTCTAATTGTTCAAAAAAAATTCTATATGGGTCACTCTTAAAATATTTATTGTAAGGACATCACCCTAAACAGCACCGTCACCTGAGAAGTAAAAATCAAAAGGAGAGAAACTGGGAATTGAATAACTGCAGTTCACATAGCTAAATAAATAGAAGAATACTCTTATTGCAATATGGATTGCTCTTTAAAGAGCCTTTGCTTGTGCATAGTGTAGTCTATGGTGTTGCCAGGGAACAGCACTCTCTACGAAGAAGTAGGAGGTGAAGATCTCCCGCACAAGGATTGCCTCCTGACCCCCATCCTTGAAACATCCTGCAGAGCAACAGACCTCTCCTCTGGCACACAGCGGTGAGCTGCAGAACCCCTCCTGGTCCTCGTGTCCATCCTCATGAAGTTATGCAGGACATAGGTAGCCTTCACATGCCGGAATCCTCCAGGAGGCAGTCCCAGATGGCCCTGGTAACCCAACTTTGCAGTGCCCTACACGGTAACTGTATGCAATCGTTTTAAAGGAATCTCTAACTGCAAGGTATCTGTAGGAATATGGAAGATAATGTTATTATTAGTCTTTTACATCACCAGGTCATTGTGGATTACTAAAGTATAATATCTCATAACACATCATGATAACATGCTGACCAGACCGGACACGTCGCGTGCGTTGCAAAATAAATGTAGAAATCCATGTTATTCAATTATTGCACCCACACTGCTCGCGCGCGCCAACGAGCTTCTGCGATGCCAAGGGCTAAAATAGAACTCCTTTCTATTTCTGACGCAGATCGCGCTGCAAGTCCTGCCTCTCCCATCTCCTCATTGGTTTATAGAAGCAGGTACCCACGTGCCATCTCCTCATTGTTTATACCCACGTGGGTGATTGAAAGATTAACTGTTTTGCCGGTCATCTTGGTAATACTATAAAAGTTTAGATGCCGATCACCATATAAGTTCAAAGATGAAAAAGCCTGGAAGGAGGAGAGATGACTAGAAACGATTCGGGTTGGCCGTTTTATGTGTGGATTAATTGTCGGAGTAGAGGACCTTGTGCATTTCAGGTAAAATAACAACTCAATGTTTATATCCCAGGACATATTAGCTAGCAACAGCAAGCTAGCTAAATAGGACACATTAGCTAGCAAGTGCAAGCTAACTAGCTAAATTGCCATACATGTTTAATGCTTTTCGACCTGTCCCCAAACCAATGTCATTGGTTCAGAGTTTTTTTAAAATATTTTAACCTGCATGTCGTGATCGCGTTTGGTGTAGGGGGACAAAATACATTTATGCACGATGGCGCACGCGCGCAACCGGTTTGGGTTCTGTGTAACATTGGATAGATAGATGCATGTGCACACATACAGTATGTGCATGTGTGGCATGTGAGAACAGCAGGATCATATCAAGGATAGCATCACAAATGAACACATAAATACTACTTGAAGCTTGATGATGAGTTGATCATTTGAATCAGCTGTGTAGTGATAAGGCAAAACAAAAATGTGCACCCCTTTGAGTCCTCAGGACCAGGACCAGGACTGAGAACCACTGCTCTTTATTGGGACCTATTCATCTGCAGACAGGCTTTCACGGCTCTCTGTATCTGAGGACAGAAAACATCACAAGAAACAGAATTCATTATGCTCAAATTAGACAACACTGAATATTATGTTACTATTATCTCTGTCCTCACTTCTAGGGACTGGAACAATACAAAAGTACCTGCTCTATCCCGAATACCCTACTCTCTCACTTTGACAGTTGGTGCTGCAATCCTTTTACCCTCCTCCATGGCTGTTAGCTAGCTACCTACAAATGAACTTGGAGTTTTTTTTTACAATGATAAATACATCAAGATAGCTAGCTAATATAAAGTTAGGTAGCTGGTGATATTTCATTCACTTAGCTCGCTAGCTATACATTATGTGAAGTTGGCTCGATAGCTAGTTAGCTATGTTAGCAGCTCATTTGAGTTAGCCTGCACTGTAGCTAGTTAGCTAATAATATATTGTTTTTTAAAAACATGTTTTAAATGTATTTACTTACTTGAATAGGTTCTCCCAGCCATGTGGATGATTGGAAAGAGGGCAGCAAAGTTTGTCACCAGAGCGGTTTAGAGCGTATTACTACAGTGCATTTGGAAAATATTCAGACCCCTTGATTTTTTTCTCATTTTGTTACGTTCCAGAAATGTTTACACATTTATAAAATAAAGAAAATAGGACAAGACTGTAAATACCAATTGGGGAGAAAAAGGGGTAAAAGTACAACAACAACAAACATATATGGAACTTAAAACGGGTACAGTCTCAGTTTTCACAATAAACACATGCTGGAAGGATTTTCACAACATTCAAGTTTGCACTCAGCAGACGTGAAATTTGATCAGTGACAAAAAAATTGAGGGAACATTGGTTATGGGTATGCTTGTCATCGGCAAGGATTAGGGAGTTTTTTTGCATAAAAATACATGGAAAAGAGTTAAGCACAGGCAAAATCCTAGAGGAAAACCTGGTTCAGTCTGATTTCCAACAGACACTGGGAGACAAATGAACCTGTCAGCAGGACAATAGTTGCTTACCAAGATGACATAGAATGTTCCTGAGTGGCCTAGTTACAGTTTGGACATAAATTGGCTTGAAAATCTATGGCAAGACCTGAAAATGGCTATCTAGCAATGATCAACCACCAATTTGACAGAGCTGACAGGTGATTTTAACATTTGACTCAGAGTTGTGAATACTTATGTAAATGAGACATTTCTGGCAGCAGTCAATGGCTCTGGATGAAGAGGAAAGACCCCAGCTGGGCCCCGAAGTGAGAGGGCCAGGAGGTATGCGGTCAACAATGCTTGACTCAGGGAGGAAGACGCCCCTGCCATGCATAGTCCCATGGGATGTTGGCTATCAACAACAAGGCAACTCCTATGACTAATTGGGAATGGGACGCAAGCGTAGGATTGATCACCCTGTCGCTGGCCGCCTTTGGGGAGGGTGTATAGTGTGAAAGGCCGAAACACCCTAGGAACCAAAGGTACACTACTGACGATGCGCTCCCCAAATTTCACCAGTCTCACTGTTCATGAACTCTTGGAAGTGCTTGCACAAAGGATACTAACATCTCATCCTGTGTTCTTGGAATCTGTATTTAATTTTCAATAAATTTGCTAAAATGTCTAAAAATATATTTTCACTTTGACATTATACGGTATTGTGTGTAAATGGGTGATAAAAAATGAATTTCATAAATTTTGAATTCAGGCTATAACACAATAAAATGTGGAAAAGTCAAGGGATATGAATACTTTCTGAAGGCACTCTATATATATTCCGGACACTGACATTGCTGGTTCTGATATTTCTTCATTTTCTTCTTTACATTTTTGGGATTTGTGTGTATTGTTTTGTATTGTTAGGTGTACTGCAATGTTGGAGCTAGAAACATAAGCATTTTGCAATGACATCTGTAAAAAATGTGTACAAAACCAATACAATTTGATTTGATTTACAGTGTATGTAAAGATATTTTTATTTTTATTTATTTATTTTACCGTTATTTTACCAGGTAAGTTGACTGAGAACACGTTCTCATTTGCAGCAACGACCTGGGGAATAGTTACAGGGGAGAGGAGGGGGATGAATGAGCCAATTGTAAACTGGGGATTATTAGGTGACCATGATGGTTTGAGGGCCAGATTGGGAATTTAGCCAGGACACCGGGGTTAACACCCCTACTCTTACGATAAGTGCCATGGGATCTTTAATGACCTCAGAGAGTCAGGACACCCGTTTAACGTCCCATCCGAAAGACGGCACCCTATACAGGACAGTGTCCCCAATCACTGCCCTGGGGCATTGGGATATTTTTTAGACCAGAGGAAAGAGTGCCTCCTACTGGCCCTCCAACACCACTTCCAGCAGCATCTGGTCTCCCATCCAGGGACCAGATGCTGGGATTGTGGTTCATGAACTTTAGTTAACTATATGTCTAAACAAAACTGAACGCTTTTTCCCCTAGCATTACACAGCTGATTCAAATAATCAAAGCTTGATGATGAGTTGGTTATTTGAATCAGTTGTGTAGTGCTAAGGCAAAAACCAAAAAGTGGACCCAGGAGGGCCCCTCGGCCGAGTTTGGGAAACCTTGCACTATCCTTCTGACCCTCTGCAGCCAGTTACCGTCTACTTTTTAACTCCACGCTAGGGTGGCTTGTTTGGCGTCTGCTGTGAAGGAATACCACAACAAGTCAACTACTTGATAGATGAAGGCATGTCAGCCAGCAAAGGCAGTAGTGCAGTCATCAACTACGTGCACCATTTCTTCACCAACTACGGAGTTGGGGAAACACGGGTGGACCTGAATTGTGATGACTGCAGTGGCCAAAACAACAAAAAGTTTGTGATGTGGCATTGTGCCTGGCAGACCATGCACAAGCTCCACCACAGTCTGGACCTCCACTTTCTGATTGCTGGCCATACCAAGTTTGCTCCGGACTGGTGCTTCGGACTCATCAAGTAATGCTTCAGAAAGACCAGAGTGAACACTTTGTCAGAAATTGCTGGCGTGGGGTCAACATCCCACAGCTGGTTGGACTGGTGGACGGTACAGTGCTGGTGGAAAGTTATGACTGGCAACAACACCTGACTCGGTACTTCAGGCTGCTGGCACAGATCAAGCAGTACCAGCACTTTGGGTAATTATCATTGTATTTTATGAGCTTAATCTTATTATTTGAACTTGGAGGTATCATATTGTTGTCACCAAGGAATGTTCGGACTCGGTCGGCACCAAGTTTCAGCTGCTGCCTAACTCTGACATCCTTCCTCCCAGAGATGGTCTGCCTGTACAAATACCACCTGGACTGGACACAGCTCGAAAAACATATATTTTTGTGAAGATCAGGGAGTTTTGCGATGAAGAGGCCATGGACATCACATGCCCTGCACCAAAGTCGAGGGCATGACAGAAACAGGCTCTCAGAATATAGATCCGATTGTTGATGCATGATGCAGACGACCTAGTTCATCACTACAGTAAGACTGCTGAACAGCTAATCAATGGCTGTCTACCTTCACCCTCGGACGATCTGCACTGATAATGCACACTCACATGACTCTCCTAACACTCTCTCTCTCACACACACAAACACACAGACACAACGTATTGCTGCTACTATTTATTATATTCATCCTGCTGCTCAGCTACTTTACCCCTGATCAGTGGTAACCTGTCATTCAGGGCAGGTGGGGCAGAGCCCGATTTGTTTTGAGCCCCATCTGTTTAAATAAAACATACAATTAAAAAAGTATATATTTTTGCATGTTATTTTGGCATTAATACGTGTCACATATCAGTTTGCAAACAATGTAAATATATATACATTTCAGTTAATAAAGCCGCATACAAACATGGTCTCTTTCTTGCTTCCTTGAGTAAGGCAGCTCCAAAATGCAGGTGCTTTCTGTGGGAGTGGGGCAGCCAGCGGAAAATACGGAGCTTAGGGGTTGGTAATGTTCTCTAGCTGCGCCATGATTGGCTCAGTGTTCTGTCACTCTTGGGGACACTACATCACCGCAAAATCTACGGGGAGATCTCGAAAATTCAAGCCTCTTGGGTGCTGCCATAGATTTACATTAGAAGTGCACATCCAAGAAGGCCACAGATAAGGTAAAACGGCCACAGATAACATTAGGTCAAATCACATTATATCTACCATAACTTTGATTGGACTGATCATGTCAGTGTAACGGATGTGAAATGGCTAGCTAGTTAGCGGGTACGCGCTAGTAGCGTTTCAATCAGTTACGTCACTTGCTCTGAAACATAGAAGTAGTGTTGCCCCTTGCTCTGCAAGGGCCGCGGCCTTTGTGGAGCGATAGGTAACAATGCTTCTTGGGCGACCGTTGTTGATGTGTGCAGAAGGTCCTTGGATCGCGCCCGTGTCGGGGCGAGGGGACGGTTTAAAGTTATACTGTTACATCAGCATCATACTTTCAAAATCTTAGCTAGCAAGCTAGCAGTCATCATCATGAATCAAGTCGACAATCTACTGGCAAATCCTTTTCAATCCTTGTCAGATGAGGAGAAACTATAGATAAAACGTATTGGTGTTCATCGGCCATTGGACATAAACATTACACAACAAGTTGGAAATCGCAAATTCAACAATTAGTGTTTTGGAAGGAATCCGTAGCTAACTGCAAGCGTTGCAAAGCAATCACTAGCCTGATATTAAGGGGAGTGGGTGTGTGGTCCAAGTCTGGGTTTAAGGGTCTATTTTCCAAGCTTGAAAGGATAAACATTCACATGCAACACCAATGGCCAGAAAAGGTTGAATAAATTGGCCATGCTTTATAATTCAGAGCTTTTATAGCATCTAGAACATAATTACTTTGGAGTAATCATATTTCATTTCACAGAAATATGTGGATCCCTTGAATGTTCAGTATCTGAGTCTGTTTTGATTCTACTGAGAATAGGTGTGCACTGTGTGCATCATTGAGAAGCTCACCATTCATTGTATTGTATTGCATTTATTTCATCCAATCCAGATAAATGAAATACCAGCAACCAGCAACGAGTGCCCAGAGTTCTGTTCGTTACCAATATACCAGAACATAATGCAGAAAAGTAGCCAGACAGGCTACATAAGCTGCATGTAAGCATTCCACTGTACCGTTTACACCTGCTGCATCCTTTGCATGTGACAAATAAACTTCCCTTTGATTTGAATTGGTTTTATATAGTGTGTGTTTACCAGAGACAATAATGTGAAGATCAACATGCCCTGCACCAAAGTAAGGTTAAGATATAGGCCAAAGATTAGATAAGATTTATTTTAACCTGGTGTTATTCCTTATTGTAGGCTACTACTTTCACCACTTTCACTCAGTTTAGCACAAGGCCATAAACAGACAGGTGTCCCCATGTGAATCCTTAAAAAGATGGGTGGGGCTAAGACTTAAGAGGGTGTGAATGATATTGAATGGGTGTAGACAAAGAAGTTAAAACTTTGAAAGGCTTTTTCTCAAAATTGTGTATACAAGATTATCAACTTTTAATGTAGCATTGCTTTCCCATATATTTCTCCAGCTGTAGTGTATGATATATCATTACGCAGCTATGAGTCCATACTTCTATACAATGTAAAAAATAAAATAATAATCACTTAAATTTGACAGAAGCCCCCAAAGAGAAATTGCAACATTTGGGTTGGACCTTGTGTGCAAGTGACCAATGAAATGACCTTAATTTTAAGTGCATTTCATAACATGCATCTATTTCACAGAGGTCTATATAATCAAACTTTAGCTCATACTTCCTTCTGTCTGTGTTGTTAACAAAACATTTAAAGTAGTCTACAGTACATGCACTCCCCTCCAGGACCTCGACCCCAGGCGGTGTCAGAGGAAGGCCCTAAAAATTGTCAAAGACCCCCGCCACCCCAGTCATAGACTTGTCTCTCTACTATCGCATGGCGAGCGGTACCGGAGTGCCAAGTCTAGGACAAAAAGGCGTCTCAACAGTTTTTACCCCCAAGCCCAAAGGCTTTTGAACAGGTAACCAACCTGGACTATTTGCATTGTGTGCCCCCCCCAACCCCTCTTTTTACGCTACTGCTACACTCTGTTCATCATATATGCATAGTCACTTTAACCATACCTACATGTACATACTACCTCAATAAGCTTGACTAACCAGGGTCTGTATATAGCCTTGCTACTGTTATTTTAAAATGTCTTTTTACTGTTGTTTTATTTCTTTACTTACCTACACACACACACACAAAATTCCGCACTATTGGTTAGAGCCTGTAAGTAAGTATTTCACTGTGAGGTCTACACCTGTTGTATTCGGCGCACGTGACAAATAAACTTTGATTTGATTTGGACAGTGAAGCTAAAGTCTTAAATTTGTCTCTATACTCCAGCATTTTGGATTTGAGATCAAATGTTTTATATGAGGCAATGGTATTGAATGTCACCTTTTATTTAAGGTTGTTTTCATACATATCTGTTTTACTGTTCATAAATATAAGCACTTTATGGTTTTAGTTCTCACTATGTGAACAAGTCATAAGTATTTGGACAAATTCACTTAGTGTCTTCGGAAAGTATTCAGACCCCTGGACTTTTTCCACATTTTGTTACGTTATAGCCTTATTCTAAAATTGATTAAATATGTTTTTTTCATCAGCAATCTACACACAATACCCCATAATGACAAAGCGAAAAAAGGTTTGTAGAAATAACTTATTTACAAAAGAATTCAAACCCTTTGCTATGAGACTCGAAATTGAGCTCAGGTGCGTCCTGTTTCCATTGATCATCCTTGAGATGTTTCTACAACTTGATTGTAGTCCACCTATGGTAAATTCAATTGATTGGACATGATTTGGAAATGCACACACTTGTCTATATAAGGTCCCACAGTTGACAGTGCATGTCAGAGCAAAAACCAAGCCATGAGGTCGAAGGAATTGTCTGTAGAGCTCCAAGACAGGATTATGTCGAGGCACAGAGCTCGGGAAGGGTACCAAAACATTTCTGCAGCATTGAAGGTTCCCAAGAACACAATAGCCTCCATCATTCTTAAATGGAAGAAGTTTGGAACCACTCAGACTCCTTCTAGAGCTGGCCGCCCGGCCAAACTGAGCAATCAGGGGAGAAGGGCCTTGGTCAGGGAGATGACCAAGAACCCGATGGTCACTCTGACAGAGCTCTTGAGTTCCTCTGTGGAGATGGGATAACCTTCCAGAAGGACAATCATCTCTCCAGCACTCCACCAATCAGGCCTTTGTGGTAGAGTGGCTAGGCGGAAGGCACTGCTCAGTAAAAGGAACATGACAGCCCGCTTGGAGTTTGCCAAAAGGCACCTAAAGACTCTCAGCTCCAGAGCGCTCAGGACCTCAGACTGGGGCGAAGGTTCACCTTCCAACAGGACTACCCTAAGTACACAGCCAAGACAACACAGGTGGGGCTTCGGGAAAAGTTTCAGAATGGCCCAGCCAGAGCCCGGACGCTCCCCATCCAACCTTACAGAGCTTGACAGGATCTGCAAAGAGGAATGGGAGAAACTACCCAAATACAGGTGTGCCAAGCGTGTAGCGCCATACCCAAAAAGACTAGAGGCTGTAATCGCTGCCAAAGTTGCTTCAACAAAGTACTAAGTAAAGGTTCTAAATACTTATGTAAAAATAATATTTCAGTTGTTTATGTTTTACAAATTTGCAAAAATTTCTAAATACCTGTTTTTGCTTTATCATTATGGGGTATTGTGTGTAGATTGATGAGGGAATTTTATTTTTGTAATCAATTTTAGAATAAGACTGTAGCGTAAAAAAAATGTGGACAAGGTCAAGGGGTCTGAATACTTTCCAAATGCATCAAGTAGTCCAAAGTTTAGTATTTGGTTCCATATCCCTTGCATGCAATGACTACCTCAAACAAATGTTCAGTTTGTTTTGGTTGTATTTTGTGTTATGTTTTGGCCATCTTAATGCTCAAATCTAAAGTTCTGGAGCATAGAGACAAATATTTTTGTTTAGCTTTACTGTCCAAAAACATATGGAGGGGAGTGTTGGTAATGATCAAAAGTTATTATTGTCCTAATTCAAAGGATTCATAGTTTCCATAGGAAACGGAAATACTATTGATTGGATGTTGCTCACAGGAGTGGAACCAGACTAGTCTGAAATACTAAAGAGTATAATTTCCTTGTCTAAATAAAAGTTATATTACTTTTACATATTTATCTGAATAGAGTGATTGTTAACAGACTGTGGACTTGGTAGTTAAATCAGAGCACTAGAACTGTTTGTCAGATACACTCAAATCTAACATATACAGTTGAAGTCGGAAGTTTACATACACTTAGGTTGGAGTCATTAAAACTCGTTTTACAACCACTCAACAAATTTCTTATTAACAAACTATAGTTTTGGTAAGTCGGTTAGGACATCTACTTCATGCATGACAAAAATTATTTTTCCAACAATTGTTTACAGACAGATTATTTAACTTATAATTCACTGTATCACAATTCCAGTGGGTCAGAAGTTTACGTACACTAAGTTGACTGTGCCTTTAATCAGCTTGGAACATTTCAGAAAATGACATCATGGCTTTAGAAGATTCTGATAGGCTAATTGACATCATTTGAGTCAATTGGAGGCGTACCTGTGGATGTATTTCAAGGCCTACCTTCAAACTCAATGCCTCTGATTGACATCATGGGAAAATCAAAAGAAATCAGCCAAGACCTCAGAAAAAAAATTGTAGACCTCCACAAGTCTGGTTCATCCTTGGGAGCAATTTCCAAATGCCTGAAGGTACCACGTTCATCTGTACAAGTAATAGTACGCAAGTATAAACACCATGGGGCGACGCAGGCGTCATGCCGCTCAGGAAGGAGACGCATTCCGTCTCGTAGAGATGAGCGTACTTTGGTGCGTAAAGTGCAAATCAACCCCAGAACAACAGCAAATGACCTTGTGAAGATGCTAGAGGAAACAGGTACCAAAGTATCTATATCCACAGTAAAACAAGTCCTATATCAATATAACCTGAAAGGCCGCTCAGCAAGGAAGAAGCCACTGCTCTAAAACCGCCATAAAAAAAGCCAGACAATGGTTTGCAACTGCACATGGGGACAAAGATCGTATTTTTTGTAGAAATGTCCTCTGGTGTGATGAAATAAAAATAGAACCGTTTGGCCATAATGACCATCGTTATGTTCGGAGGAAAAAGGGGGAGACTTGCAAGCCAACGAAGACCATCCCAACCGTGAAGCACGGGGTGGGAGCATCATGTTGTGGCGGTCTTTGCTGCAGGAGGGACTGGTGCATCATGAGGAAGGAAAATGACGTGGATATATTGAAGCAACATCTCAAGACATCAGTCAGGAAGTTAAAGCTTGGTCGCAAATGGGTCTTCCAAATGGACAATGACCCCAAGCATTCTTCCAAAGTTGTGGCAAAATAGCTTAAGGACAACAAAGTCAAGGTATTGGAGTGGCCATCACAAAGCCCTGACCTCAATCCTACAGAAAATGTGTGGGCAGAACTGAAAAAGCATGTGCGAGCAAGGAAGCCTACAAACCTGACTCAGTTGCACCAGCTCTGTCAGGAGGAATGGGCCAAAATTAACTCAACTTATTGTGGGAAGCTTGTGGAAGGCTACCCAAAACATTTGACCCAAGTTAAACAATTTAAAGTCAATGCTATCAAATACTAATTGAGTGTATGTAAACTTCTGACCCACTGGGAATGTGATGAAAGAAACAAAAGCTGAAATAAATCATTCTCTCTACTATTATTCTGACATTTCACATTCTTAAAATAAAGTGGTGATCCTAACTCCCCTATGACAGGGAATTTTTACTAGGATTAAAATGTCAGGAATTGTGAAAGTTTAAATGTATTTAGCTAAGGTGGATGTAAACTTCCGACTTCAACTGTAGGTTAAACACATCACCTACTATAGCTGTTTATAACATGGAGTGATAGTGGGAGTCAAGGTGTCGTTGTCACGTTCCTGACCTGTTTTCTGTTGTTTTGTATGTGTGTGATGGTCAGGGCGTGAGTTTTGGGTGGGCAGTCTATGTTTTCTGTTTCTATGTTGGTTTTGGGTTGCCTGGTATGGCTCTTAATTAGAGGCAGGTGTTTTGCGTTTTCCTCTAATTGAGAGTCATATTAAGGTAGGTTGTTCTCACTGTTTGTTTGTGGGTGATTGTCGCTGTGTCTGTGTTTATTGCACCACACGGTACTGTCTCGTCTCGTTCGTTCGGTCGTTCCTGTTCATGTGTTCTTCGTTTCATGTAAGTTCGTAGTTTAGGTCTGTCTAGTTCGTTTTGTTATTTTGTAAATTAGTCAAGTGTATTTCGTGTCTGTCTTCATCTTGCATTAAAGCATTATGTATTCATCACCCGCTGCGCCTTGGTCTAATAACTCACCGAAAGACAGCCGTTACAGTCGTATACATATTTGTATCAGAAACCCAGTTTAAACCTGGTTCTAACTTGCATCCATTGTCCTAATCAAGTGTAGATGATGAAAAGACACATTGTGATCTGATTGTGATCAGATCTTCCTGACCACCTCCGGAGGTAGTCAGGCACGCATTGTGTCTGGATATCTTACAAGATCTGGACCGAGAAACCATCTAAATCATACATATTTTGCCCTCTAAAATCATTGACAGGTGGCACCATTGGCTTATTACATCAATATAAGTGTCTTACAATGAATAAACATTATTTTGAAAGAATAGCTGTGAAATCATTTGCATAAAGGAAGGGACCAGGAAATCTGGCCACAATGCAGACACAGTGGACAGATAACAGACACATTTTAATACCATGTGTAGACACATTTCTGGAAATGTGGGCTTAAATCAGAATATAAACAAGATCAGGACAAAGGATCCATGTTAGCATCAGGTATAAACGGGGCTTTACATAAAAACAACCAGCTTTGAAGTTTCACACTTGACATGGCTAGTATTTGAAGTCATGGGTATTAAGTGAAAAGTATATATGCCTCAAGAATCAAGCATGTGACAGGAAAAGTGTAGTCAATTAAATAAAATTGTAGCATAGCAAGCACAGATGGGTAGGAGGAATATAGGGCATCATTTATGAGAAACTATCACACAATATTTTCCTTGACTGTAGGTTTCTAGGTCCTCACACGCTGAAACATGGTCAAGCTTTAGTTGCTGTGCATCAACCTCATTCATACTGAAAATATACTGAACAAAAATATAAAGACAATGTAAAGTGTTGGTCCAATGATTCATGAGCTGAAATAAAAGATCCCAGACATTTTCCATAAGCATTGAAAGCTTATTTCTCTCAAATTTTGTTTAGTATAGTTTGAATGGCCTTTTTTGTTTATTTTGACATGGAAGAAATCAGAGGGGTTACAGGCAGTTGGTAGAAACAGATTAAAGGGTTGGAGCGGGGATGGAACCCAATCATCCAGTGGGGAGAGGAGTGGACATGTGTCTAAGCCGGGAGCATTACCCCTGGTCAACGGCCTCTGCTCTTCTATCTTTTCTCTTAATCAAATCAGATCAAACTTGTTTCAGAAATGAGAAAAAAATAACCCAGTTTTGGTAAATATGTAATATCATTGAAGTAATAAGTCATCTTCTGAATGAAAGCCAAATTTAAACAAATATTTTCTGTAATCTCTCTCTCTCTCTCTCTCAAGCAGTTGCTAACAGCACCCATTTTGCTGCTGCTGCACCAATTGCAAGTGAGGGAAGAACGAGGGGAAAAAAATATCAATTTCAGATGGCAAAAAGCACCAGATGCTGTCCAGAATCTGAGAAGGGTCATGGATCCCTGACTGGAGTACTGGAATAGAAAATCTGTGTCCCCGACCAAGGCAAGAATGTCTGCACGTTCAGAGAAAAATGGGTAATCAGATGAACGATTTTCAGCTGGCGAGGCCACTATATGTGTGTTCTTTGTGATTCGGTTCCCTTGTCATCAGACAGACAGCTGTGGACAGAAAGTAGAGCGCTTGGGACTATAAGTTTCTATCAGAATTTTAGTCCAAATTAAGTTATTGACATAGCCTTGTTCTGTTAAATGGTATCTACCTACAGTATATAGTACACTAAATATCCCAATTCATGTTGTTAAGTTCAAAATAATACAAGATCAACATTGCTGACACCATTCAAACCAGTAGGGATTCCCCCTACTGTCTCATAACTTCAATTCAATAAATTTTTTCAATCGATTTCAGACAATTTGTCACAATAAATCCCGACCAACTATCAGTCTACTGTCTTCAAACAATATACAGTATCTGTTATATATCCCATATAGATTCCTTTTAATTACAGCAAAGCATTATACACACTAATATTTTCCCACTGAAATTGCAATCCCCAAGTCTAGCTGCCTGAACATAGTATTAAACCACAGCTTGTGTGGCATCTTAGTGCACACAAATAACAATAATAATATTAATAATAATGTGATTTATATAGCCCTTTTCAAAGACCCAAAGACGCTTAAAGGTTTCAAGGTTGCCATTAATGTTATACGTCACTGATCAGTGCAATTTCTAAGAAGTCCCGGTCTCTTTACAATTTGAAGTAAATAAACGTGTATTTGTATGTGCATAATCACAAACTATTAGGCACTGAATTGTGTTTGGATTGGCTGAAGATTTATAGATAGTCACGCAAGGACAGCAAATTGTTATCTGATTTCAGCATGTGTCCCTTTGAAGTCATTGACAAACTGGCACACCAAGCCAAACAGCTCCTGAGAATCTTGATCCATCGGCTCTCCGAATTTAACCTTCAAGAAAAAAGACAAGTGACCCAAGTTATTATTTTTGACATCTCAAGTCCAAAGCACTTCAGTTGCTTTCATTCTTTCAGAGGTTATAATACATTTGTCTAATTCCTGGGGTTAACCGATGTCCCTGGTTCGATTGGGAAGCATAACCTAAGTCCAGTTCATTGCAAACTCCATTTATAATAATGAGCTGATAAACTGCGTGAGCATGGAAGCAATTATTGGACTTAAATATCTTCAATGAGACAGACGGGTGGCCATGGCATGAATCCATGGCTACACTTAACTCACTACAGGGTCAGCTAATACAAAGGGTATGTCATTAAAACAGTGGCTCAAGAGTAACATCTAATATCAGTCAAACACGACTCAACTGCTACAGTATATATGACCACACCACTAATCAGAAAAGCTAAGCCAACAACACTACAGCACATATGGAACTCTGAATTTAACCTAATTTAAGTATTTTGATGCATTTCACACTAAATAAACATGCCCAAGTTACAGTAACACTGGGAGAGCAATTTAACCATGCAGTATAGGCTACTACCATTGGTTCCGTGTCTGACTGCAGCAATTCTGTTCCCCTGGGGAGCAGAGAGAAGGTTCTGATAATGTCACAGATATAAGCTGTGTCAGGGTCAGTCTTCTCTCTCTCCCTCTCTCTCTCTCTCTCTCTCTCGCGCGCTCTCTGTCTCTCTCCTCTCTATGCCTCTGCTGGCTCAGACTGTAGCACATCATTATTTGTGTGTGTGAGTGCGTCCGTGTGTGTGCGAGAGGGTGGGATGGATAAAGTTTGGAGTGCACAGGAATTTAATTGTGGAACCTACTATATCACAATTTCCTGGCAATGCTCACCCCTCACCCTGTCAAAGCTCACCCGTCACTCTGTCAAGGCTCACAACTCAAACCCAGAACACAGCAGAGTCAGATGGACTCTTTGTGATGATGGATTGTCCTTCTGGAAATAGGGGAGGTTGGAAAATGGCCGCTACTTTCTTTAAAAATACATTGTTCTGTAAGAGTTTGACTTTGTTCTGACTGGGCAGAAACAGCACCTAGGCTAATGCCACACTAAAATAAAGGTGTACTAAGTTGGTAAAAATCCCTAAGCATCTTCTTATCTGTATCAATAAGTGACTCTACGTCATCTTGTCTATGACTGAATCTGAGAGACAAACCACTTCTGTTAGATATCTAATAACATCCAGTGTATTATAGTATTAATAGGGATAGCCTCTAATACCCTCCTGTGTATACATTATTAATAGCGACAGACTCTAATATCCTCCTGCTTATTGTAGTATTAATAGGGACAGACTCTAATACCCTCGTGCATATTATAGTATTAATAGGGACAGACTAATACCCTCCTGTGTATTATATTATTAATAGGGACAGACTCTAATACCCTCCTACGTATTATAGTATTAATAGGGATAGACTCTAATACCCTCCTGTGTATTATATTATTAATAGGGACAGAACCTCCTACGTATTATAGTATTAATAGGGACAGACTCTAATACCCTCCTGTGTATTACAGTATTAATAGGGCGTCGTAGTAGCTTTGTGGTTAAGAGGTTGGGCCAGTAACCGAAAGGCTGCTGGTTTGAATCTCCGAGCTGACTAGGTGAAACCTGTTGATGTGCCCTTGAGCAAGTTACTTAGCACTAATTGCTCCTGTAAGTCGCTCTGGATAAGATTGTCTGCTAAATGACTAAAATGTAAAATAGGGACAGACTCCAATACCCTCCTGTTGTATTACAGTATTAATAGGGACAGTCTGTGGTCTATGCCAACTATTATATATCAAGTTTAAGCATCTGCTGCAGAAGTAACCTTGAAGATACATTTTTTTGAAATATACACTACTGTTCAAAAGTTAGGGGTTAGTTAGAAATGTCCTTGTTTTTGTCCATTAAAATAACATCAACTTGATCAGAAATAGAGTGTATGTGTACTAAGCAAGATGACAAGTAAATTAGAGTGTCTAGTTTGAGAAACAGATGCCTCAGAAGTCCTCAACTGGCAGCTTCATTAAAATGTACCGGCAAAGCACCAGTCTCAACGTCAACAGTGAAGAGGCGACTCCGGGATGCTGGCCTTCTAGGTAGAGTTCCTCTGTCCAGTGTCTGTGTTCTTTTGCCCATCCTAATATTTTATTTTTATTGGCCAGACTGAGAAATGGCTTTTGTTTGCAACTCTGCCTAGAAGGCCAGCATCCCGGAGTCGCCTCTTCATTGTTGACGTTGAGAGTAGTGCTTTGCCGGTACTTTTTAATGAAGCTGCCAGTTGAGGACTTGTGAGGCATCTGTTTCTCAAACTAGACACTCTAATGTACTTGTCCTCTTGCTCAGTTGTGCACCGGGGCCTCCCACTCCTCTTTCTATTCTGGTTAGAGACAGTTTGCGCTCTTCTGTGAAGGGAGTAGTTCACAGTGTCGTACGAGATCTTCAGTTTCCTGGCAATTTCTTGCATGGAATAGCCTTCATTTCTCAGAACAAGAATATACTGACGAGTTTCAGAAGAAAGGACATTGTTTCTGGCCATTTTGAGCCTGTAATCGAACCCACAAATGCTGATGCTCCAGATACTCAACTAGTATAAAGAAGGCCAGTTTTATTGCTTCTTTAAATCAGAACAGCAGTTTTCAGCTGTGCTAACATAATTGCAAAAGGGGTTTCTAATGATCAATTAGCCTTTTAAAATGAAAAACTTGGATTAGCTAATACAACGTGCCATTGGAACACAGGAGTGATGGTTGCTGATAATGGGCCTCTGTATGCCTATGTAGATATTCCATAAAAAAATATGCCGTTTCCAGCTACAATAGTCATTTACAACATTAACAATGTCTACACTGTATTTATGATCAATTTGATGTTATTTTAATGGACAAAAAATGTGCTTTTCTTTCAAAAACAAGGACATTTCTAAGTGACCGCAAACTTTTGAACGGTAGTGTACATCCTCCTCAATCCCCATTTCACCCTCCACAGTGGAAAGTTAGATAAGCTGAAACAATGGAAAAGGGCCATCTCGACATTTCAGGACTAGAGGAACCATTTATCTCTGGAGGGGCAGCACAACAGACATATTAAAATAATAACTCAGGGATTACCAATATGTCAGTGTAGAGTTTCTTCATCTCCTCAGACCTCTTTGTCAGCAGGGAGAGATCGGTGTTGTACTTCTCAATCGCCATCTGGGGTGAGAGGGAGAAAGGAGAACATTATTTGATGTATAATATCAGAATACCTTCTGTTTTTTTGTTACATCACAAAACTTACACTGCAAACTGACAGCAGACACCATAAGAAAAAAATTATGCAATATGAAGCAACACTCAGTATACCGGGCAAATAGAAATGAACTTCCCTATGATGTGCCCATCTTGAGATAAGCACTGTGAATTAGCGATATAATGTGATGGTGAAATGCAACTGACTGATGTTAATTCGGCGTGTCAAAGTTTTTCTTGTGTTTCTCTTAATCTTATATCTGTTTGTCTAAAAAGAACTGAAAATATGAACTGAGAAGAAAGAACATGTCTATCAGAATAACTTACCTTCAGGTCTTTGAAAAACTTTGGGTGTTGATCGCCTTGGTTTCTTCTCTTGTACGTTTTCTTGTACTGAATGGTCTTCTGTAACTCATTCTTGAGAACTGTAGGGGATGACACATCATGTCCATCATCCATCATACCTGATCACTGAAGCAAATACTCTCTACTTTAAATCCCTATTTTCTCCTTTCTGTTGCTGGATCAAGCCAAGTGGCTGATCTGCACCCATGGCAACTATTCAACACAATTCTTCAGCCAAAAAGGAATCATAAATGTCTATACATGAAGCTGATATTAGGCCTACATGTCTTCACACTTTACATTTAATTGCGCCATCAAACCAGTCATCTCTTTGAACTAGCTAGATCATCCTATCTTAGATAATATCATTCATATGTATATAAAAAATACAGTCACTATAATTAGATCTCAACACTGTAAAGAGCAACAACTGTTTTTTACAGAGACATTATTGGACAGGATTGGAAACGTGGTAGACTCACCGTCCACTTCAGCAGTGAGGCCTTTAATGGAAGCTGATCAGAAACACAGAGAGAAAACCTAACTGGTTTACCTAAACTGCTCCAATTGAAACAAAGTACAGGTTTTCAGGGCTTTGACCAAAATCTTGATTACTTACCCCCAGGGACAGTTTCGAATTCCGTCAACTCTTGTGGAAAAGTGGCCAAGCCGGGTTCGTGCAACATGATCTGCTCCACAAGGGCATGCATCAAGGTGAACTTCCTGTCTATCCCACGGAGCTGGGAGATCTGTGGGGTTGAAGAGGGACATTGGAAGGTGGGGTGCGACATGTTCTCCATTACAAAAACAGTTTACGATAAATCAAATATTAATTTTATTGGTCACATACACATGGTTAGCAGATGTTATTGCGAGTGTAGTGAAATGCTTGTGCTTCTAGTTCTGACAGTGCAGTAGTATCTAACAAGTAATCTAACAATTCAACAACAACTACCAAATACACACAAATCTAAGTAAAGGGATGGAATAAGAATATATACATATAAATATATGGATGAGTGATGACTGAGCGGCAATAGGCAAGATGAAATAGATGGTATAAAAATACAGTATATACACATATGGAATGAGTAATGAAAGATATATAAACATTATTTAAGAGGCATTATTAAAGTGACTAGTGATCCATTTATTAAAGTGGCCAATTAATTCAAGTCTGTATGTAGGCAGCAGCCTTTCTGTGTTAGTGACGGTTGTTTAACAGTCTGATGGCCTTGAAATAGAAGCTATGTTTCAGTCTCTCGGTCCCAGCTTTGATGCACCTGTACTGACCTTGCCATCTGCATGGTAGCGGGGGGTCAGGCAGTGGCTTGGGTGGTTGTTGTCCTTGATGATCTTTGTTGTTGTCCTTAATGACCTCAGGCGCTGTAGGTGTCCTGGAGGGCAGGTAGTTTGCCCCCGGTGATGCGTTGTGCAGACCGCACCACCTTCTGGAGAGCCTTACGGTTGTGGGTGGTGCAGTTGCCATACAAAGGAGGTGATGCAGCCTGATAGGATGCTCTCAAATGTGCATCTGTAAAAGTCTGTGAGGGTTTTAGGTGACAAGCCACATTTTTTCAGCCTCTTGAGGTTGAAGAGGCGTTGTTGCGCCTTCTTCACCACATTGTCTGTGTGGGTGGACGTTTTCAGTTTGTCCGTGATGTGTATGAACGTGATGTGTAGGAACTTAAAACTTTCCACCTTCTTCACTGCTGTCTTGTCGATGTGGATAGGGGGTACTCGCTCTGCTATTTCCTGAAGTCCACGATCATCTCCTTTGTTTTGTTGACTTTGATTGAGAGTTTGTTTTCATGACACCACATTCCAAGTGCCCTCACCTCCTCCCTATAGGCTGTCTCGCCATTGTTGGTGATCAAGCCTACTACTGTTGTGTCGTCTGGAAAGTTGGGTGATTGAGTTAGAGGCATGCATGACCATGCAGTCATGGGTGAACTGGGAGTACAGGAGGGGGCTGAGCATGCACCCTTGTCGGGCCCCAGTGTTGAGGATCAGTGAAGTGGAGATGTTGTTTCCTAACTTCACCACCTGGGGGTGGCCCGTCAGGAAGTCCAGGACCCAATTGCACAGGGCGGGGTTGAGACCCAGGGCCTCAAGCTTAATGATGAGCTTGGAGGGTACTATGGTGTTGAATGCTGAGCTGTAGTCAATGAACAGCATTTCTACATAGGTATTTCTCTAGTCCAGATGGGATAGGGGAGTATGCAGTGTGACGGCGATTGCATTGTCTGTGGACCGGCGGTATGGGGCGGTATGCAAAATGAAGTGGGTCTGGGGTGGCAGGTAAGGTGCAGGTGATATGATCCTTGACTAGTCTCTCAAAACACTTCATGATGACAGAATGAGTGCTACGGGGCGATAGTCATTTAGTTCAGTTACCTTTGCCTTCTTGGGTACAAGAACAATGGTGGTCATCTTGAAGCATGTGGGGACAGCAGACTGGGATAGAGAGAGATTGAATATGTCCGTAAACACACCAGCCAGCTGGTCTGCGTATGCTCTGAGGACGTGGCTAGGGATGCCGTCTAGGCCGGCAGCATTGCGATGGTTAACACGTTGAAATGTCTTACTCACGTCGGCCATGGAGAAGTAGAGCTCGCAGGCCTTGGTAGCGGGCCACATCGGTGACACTGTATTATTCTCAAAGCGGGCAAAGAAGGTTTTTAGTTTGTCTTGGAAGTAAGACATCGGTGTCCATGACGTGGCTGGCTTTCTTTTTGGAGTCTGTGATTGCCTGTAGACCCTGCCACGTACGTCTTATGTCTGAGCCATTGAATTGTGACTCCACTTTGTCCCTTTACCAACATTTCACTTGTTTGATTGCCTTTCGGAGGGAATAACTACACTGTTTGTATTCAACCATATTCCCAGTCATCTTTCCATGGTTAAATACGGTGGTTAGTGCTTTCAGTTTTGCGCAAATTCCGCCATCTATCCACGGTCCCTGGTTAGGGTAGGTTTTAATAGTCACGTGGGTACAACGTCTCCAATGCACTTCTTTATAAACTCACTCACCGATTCAGAGTATAAATGGATATTATTCTTTGAGGCTACCCGGAACATTTCCCAGTCTGTGTGATCGAAACAATCTTGAAGCGTGGATTCTGATTGGTCAGACCAGCGTTAAATAGTTCTTGTCACAGGTACATCCTGTTTGAGTTTCTGCCTATAGGACGGGAGGAGCAAAATGGAGTCATAGTCAGATTTGCTGAAAGGAGGTCAGGGGAGGGCCTCATATGCATCGCGGAAGTTAGAGTAGCAGTGATCCAGTGTATTCCCTGCACGAGTGCTAAAATCAATATGCTGATAGAATTTAGGTAGCCTTGTTCTCAAATTTGCTTTGTTAAAATCCCCAGCTACCATAAATGCAGCCTCAGGATATATGGTTTCCAGTTTGCATAGAGTCCAGTGAAGTTCCTTGAGGACCATCATGGTATCGGCAAAAGTGGGGACATATACGGCTGTGACATTAACCTGTTGAGGCTGGGGGCGCTGTTGTAACTATTTATGCTAATCGTGTAATTTTTGAAACGGCTTCCCACAAAATTCTTGATCGTACAATATGCATATTATTATTATTATTGGATAGAAAACAGTCTATAGTTTCTATAGGAGTTGAAATTTTGTCTCTAAGTGGAACAGAACCCATTCTACAGCAATTTCCCTGACATGGAGTCAGATTTCAGAAATGTTGGCCCCTGATCTGGAGTCAGTTAAAAGGCCACAGTTATTGCTATGAGTATACGGACACTGCTTACGTCTTCCCCTGGATGCCTTTACGTGATGACGATTTGAATGGGGTCGATTGCGCGTTCACAGGCACTACAAATTAAAAAACCCTGTAGCTAGTCACTCTTTTCTTGCTGCGTCATGCGCCTGGAGGACATCGACCCGCACTTGTTCCAAGCATTAGTGGAGGGAGCAATATTACTCTGGTCATGTTTCTACTCGTTATAGGAGTTAAAAACATCATAAGGTAGTTAATTTAAAGCGTTTTATAGCAATTTATATCCGTTTAGTGCGATTTTGGGACATTTATTTCTGAAACGCTGTGAATCGCTGGGCACGCTTCCAGTTCATCCCGAACGCAGTTGGCATTTCCACATGGCAAGAGGACAGCTTTCCACCAAAAGACGATTAGACCCAAGAAAGGATCCTTTGCCCAAGATACTGATGGAAGAACAGCTCAAAGTAGGACATTTTTATTATGATAAATCGTGTTTCTGTCGAAAAATGTTAGTGGCTTAGGACGCCATGTTTTTTGACGTAGCTTCGATTGGCGCAAACTGTATTGAAAAAGAAGGATAATTTAAAAAATGTAATTCCGCGATTGTATTAAGAATTAAATTGTCTATCAATCGATGTCCACCCTATATTTTTTAGTCACGTTTATGAGTATTTATGTATAAGAGTAGATCACTGTCTAATATGGCGCACGGACATTTTCTCACCAGCTGGGCTACATTTCACATTGTCTAACCATGATTTTGGTGGCTAAATATGCACATTTTCGAACAAACTGTATATGTATGTTGTAATGTGATGTTACAGGGGTGTCATCTGAAGAATTCTGAGAAGGTTAGTGAAAAAAATAATATGTTTTGGCGATGTTGACGTTATCGCTCACTTTGGCTAGAATTAATGCTGGGCTGCTATGTGCTATGTGCTATGCTAATATAACGATTTATTGTGTTTTCGCTGTAAGACACTTAGAAAATCTGAAATATTGTCTGTATTCACAGGATCTGTGTCTTTCGATTAGTGTATGCTGTGTATTTTTACGAAATGTTTGATGATTAGTAAGTAGGTAAACACGTTGCTCTATGTAGTTATTCTAGTCCATTTGTGACGGTGGGTGCAATTGTAACCTATGCCATCTACCTGAAATATGCACATTTTTCTAACAAAACCTATCCCATACCATAAATATGTTATCAGACTGTCATCTGATGAGTTTTTTTCTTGGTTAGAGGCTATAAATATCTTAGTTTAGCCGAATTGGTGATAGCTACTGGTGTTGGTGGACAAATAAAAGATGGTGGATTATGCTAATGTGTTTTTAGGTAATAGATTTACATCTTTACATATTGTGTCTTCCCTGTAAAACATTTTAAAAATCGGACATGTTGGCTGGATTCACAAGATCTGTGTCTTTCATTAGTTGTATTGGACTTTAATGTGTGAAAGTTAAATATTTAAAAAAAATATTTTTTTTGAATTTCGCGGCTCTGCCTTTTCAGTGGGGGTGGGGGGGGAGTGCCGCTAGCGGCACCCTCAGCCTAGACAGGTTAACCGACGAGAATTCTCTTGGGAGATAATATGGTCGGCATTTGATTATGAGGAATTCTACGTCAGGTGAACAAAAGGACCTGAGTTCCTGTATATTGTTTCGATTACACCATGAGTCGTTAATCATGAAGCATACACCCCCCGCCCTTCTTCTTCCCAGAGAGATGTTTATTTCTGTCGGCGTGACGCATAAAGAACCCTGGTGGCTGTACCGACTCCGACAACATATCCCGAGAGCCATGTTTCTGTGAAACAGAGTATATTACAATCCCTGATGTCTCTCTGGAAAGCAACCATTGCCCTAATTTCATCAACCTTGTTAACTAGTGACTGGACATTGGCGAGTAATATACTCGGAAGCAGTGGGTGGTGTGCACGACTCCGAAGTCTGACCAGAAGGTCAGAAGGTCTTCTGCGGCGAGGTTGTTTTGGGTCGGCCTCTGGAATCAGATCAAATGCCCTGGGTGGTGGTGCAAACAAAGGATCTGCTTCGAGAAAGTCATATTCCTGGTCATAATGTTGGTAAGTTGACGTCGCTCTGATATCCAATAGTTCTTCCCGGCTGTATGTAATAACACTTAAGATTTTCTGAGCCAACAATGTAAGAAATAATACATACAAAAACTAAATACTGCATAGTTTTCTAAGGACTAGAAGCGAGGCGACCCTGTCTGTCGGCACCAAGTCATACTGTGCTGTTTCGATCTACACAGAGACCTTCACCAGAAAATGAAATAGGAGAGATCAGCCATGCTGGTTCACCTGCAGCAGTCCTATGCCACAGAGTCCTGGCTGAGCCACACAACTACTGTTCCTACCAGGCCTTGAGATGCACAGCAGAGCAAAAGAATGCACACATTTTTGTGTGCTGCGTGTACAGATGTAAGTGCCTTGCCCCAAGGCTACTCAAACAGTAGGATCTCAATGTACCGTTTCTGTTAACCTAAACACAAAAAAATGCATTTCTCTCTGTGATAATATTGAGGCATGTTGCTTTGTATTATTGGATGCATGTATCAACAATCCAAGGTTTTCCTTGACTCTTACATTTTTGCGTTAAGACGAGGTCAACTGATTGTTTAAGGTAATGCTAATGCTTGTGTTACTCAGGTATGGCTGTGTGTTTGTTATCAATTTGATTTGAAAACAAATCAAAACAAAAAGCATCACATCATAACAAAAACATTACATCATAAAAGCTTCCATATTACATGCAGAGTTATTATCACCTTTACTAGAGCCGTAATACGTTGTGTCCTTACTTAGACAGTGGGGAGCTTTTTCTGTGAATAAAAAAATACTTGAGGAGTGTTAAGTTTCCTGAAAATGAGTGACAATAAATCAATAAAAATGCATCCATATTCAACCTATTTATATAAAATGTTAATGATCTTTCTAAAATGCAAGCCTTGCTGCACCACAGTGGCTTATGCCTTCTGTCTTAATTGAAATGCAAAGCGGACATCTCTCTCTCTCTAATCCTGTGATGGGATTTATTCCATAGTCTTTTCTAGGTTACGTTGTTTACCAATTTGAGGTCCAGGGCACTTCCCTGAGGACCAGTCTAGAAGAGATGCACGCAGCATCAACTTGAAGATTAACAACAACCTCTATGGCTTTCTCTTACCTTATAGTTACTGTATCAACTTCCAGGTCCAGCCATTTATTTGAAAACACAGAGTCCCCTCACAGTGCAAACAATTTAGCCCTCTCTGTTTCACCTTCAAACCTTCTATGTGAGGCGTTGGGAGTAAGAGACTCCAGTCTTATTAGATAGAGAGGAAGCATTTTAAATCTGGGGCAAAGTGCCATTAAATCTTCCCATCAGGGGACCAGTACAGCACAGCAGCGGCAATCTATAGAAACTGCCAAGGAGTCGTCTACTACGCTGAAAGACCTATTCTAATAGTTCAGAGAGATCTAAAATGATCCCAGATAAATGTATAAAAAAGCCATGTATCTAATAAACAAGGAGTCTAATCCAAAACAAGACTAGTCTAAGACTACCAATATTGAGATTTAAAGACAAGGACCAGTAAGGTGAAAGAAGTAGTGACTGCCATTGCCCACTGTGAATTGTAGGGTTGTAGGGTCAACTTGTCCAATGTCCACCAGCCCAGCGTCTGCGCCATGGCAAGAAGTTCCATTTGATTTGTGAAGCCAGGCGGTGATACAATTACCTGTGTGTCAGAGTTAGACACACTAGGGGTAATGACCCAACCTGAGTTGGACTCAGCTGACCAGGCAGAGGATGGATAGGAGGAGAAATTGAAAGGAGAGAGAAGGTGGGAGATCTGTCTGTGTATATCAATGAGAAGTTTTATTAGCCTAGTGGTAGACACTCCACCAAAGGTCAGGTGACAGCAGAGGAGAGGAGCACCTACTTTAGTTAAGGAGGAGAGGCGGAATCCCTTGGCCTTTCCCTTCCCTGCGTTCTCGTTGAGGTAATTGCCGATGGCCAGCAGGTACTCCAGCACGGAGACGAACGACCTGGAGCTGTACAACTGCGTGCACATCCTGATCTTCTGGTTAATCAGCTGAAAGACAAAGATGTTGGTTCAGGAGAAGTCATTTCACTCTAATCCAACTGCATACTCACTCTCTCTTTTTATCTGAATCAAACTCTCTTGTTTTGTCTGATTCATGAGCTTATGAGAGTTGAGTAAACCCAGGCGAAATCCTTTTTGGTTTTCAAGTAAATTTGCAGTCAGACTAGATACGTGACAAAATGTCAATAGCACACATTTATTTTGAATGATAGGCTTGTATTTTGAAGTAAACAAGTAGATTGACTTGTTCTACATTGCAAAAGTAATTATATTTTCATCATATGCATTTCATTGTGGTTTTTAGATTATTAGATATTATTTGTTATCATTCATACTACATAGTATTTAACCATCCTATCACAAGCGATTGTGTCTTATATATATCTAAGAAACATGGTGCACACTGCACGATATTCATAGAATGGCAGCTGTATAAAAAAAAAATGAGACAGGTATTAGATTTTGTTTGCAATCTCTCTCAACAACACAGAATTTCCAGGTCTGCTAGTAAAGTAAGGAGGAAGGTGAGGAGGGGATGTAGTGGGGAGACAGAGCAGCCCTCTGGAAAAACAAATCCACTTAGCAAGGTGCGTGTCTGATACAACATCCAACCATATGCTCAATTTTACAAAGTAACTTCCCATAGCACACCAGTGTGACCTCCTCAAGCCTTAATATAGCAGAATGCAAATAACGCAAATCAGGTTTTGAAGGGGGCAACATTTACATTTTAGTCATTTAGCAGACGCTCTTATCCAGAGCGACTTACAAATTGGAAAGCTCATACATATTCATCCTGGTCCCCCCGTGGGAATTGAACCCTGGTCCCCCCGTGGGAATTGAACCCACAAGCCTGGCGTTGCAAGCGCCATGCTCTACCAACTGAGCCACACGGGACCACACGGCAACCTCTCACTGCAGCCTGGTCTCAGACTAGACATAACATAGTAAATGTAAATCTGAGAACTCTAATTTGTATGATATGTTACCTTTGGTATGGTTACAACAGACGGTTACTTAACCTGTTGGGGATGGGGGCGCTGTTTAGACTATTTATGCTAATGTGGCTAATTTTTTAAACGGCTTCCCACAAAATCCTTGATCGTACAATATGCATATTATTATTATTATTGGATAGAAAACAGTCTATAGTTTCTATAGGAGTTGAAATTTTGTCTCTAAGTGGAACAGAGCCCATTCTACAGCAATTTCCCTGACATGGAGTCAGATTTGAGAAACGTTGGCCACTTTTCTGAAGTCATTTAAAAGGGCTCTGTCGTTGCTATGACTATACGGACACTTCTTACGTCTTCCCCTGGATGCCTTTACGTGATGACGATTCCAACGGGCTCGATTGCTCGTTCACAGGCCCTACAAATGAAAAAAACCTTTAGCTAGCAAGTCTTTTCTTGCTGCGTAACGCGCGTGGAAGACACCGACCCTCTCCTGTTCCAAGCGTTAGTTTAGCCTGTTATATTTCTCCGGTCATCTTTTCACTCGTTATAGGAGTTACAAACATCACAAAGTAGTTAATTTAAAGCGTTTTATAGCAATTTATATCCGTTTAGTGCGATTTTGGGACATTTATTTTTGCAACGATGTGAAAAGTTGGAAACGCTTTTCAGTTCATCCCGAACGTAGTTGACATTTCCACATGGCAAGAGGACAGCTTTCCACCAAAAGACGATTGCTCCCAAGAAAGGATCCTTTGCCCAAGATACTGATGGAAGAACAGCTCAAGGTAGGACATTTTTATTATGATAAATCGTGTTTCTGTCGAAACATTTTAGTGGCTTAGGACGCCATGTTTTTTGACGTAGCTTCGCTTGGCGCAAACTGTATTGAAAAGTAAGGATAAATTAAAAAATGTAATAACGCAATTGTATTAAGAATTAAATTGTCTATCAATCCCTGTCCACCCTATATTTTTTAGTCACGTTTATGAGTATTTATGTATAAGAGTAGATCACTGTCTAAGTGGCGCAAGGACGTTTTCTTTACCAGCTTGTCTACATTTCACATTGTCTAACCATGATTTTGGTGGCTAAATATAAACATTTTCGATCAAACTGTATATGCATGTTGTAATGTGATGTTACAGGAGTGTCATCGGAAGAATTCTGAGAAGGTTAGTGAAAAAATTAATATCTTTTGGCGATGTTGACTTTTATCGCTCACTTTGGCTAGAATCAATGCTGGGCTGCTAATTGCTATGTGCTAAGCTAATATAACGATTTATTGTGTTTTCGCTGTAAGACACTTAGAAAATCTGAAATATTGTCTGTATTCACAGGATCTGTGTCTTTCGATTCGTGTATGCTGTGTATTTTTACGAAATGTTTGATGATTAGTAGTTAGGTAAACACGTTGCTCATTGTAATTATTCTAGTCCATTTGTGATGGTGGGTGCAATTGTAAACTATGCCATATACCTGAAATATGCACTTTTTTCTAACAAAACCTATCCCATACCATAAATATGTTATCAGACTGTCATCTAATGAGTTTTTTTGTTGGTTAGGGGCTATAAATATCTTAGTTTAGCCGAATTGGTGATGGCTACTGGTGTTGGTGGACAAATAAAAGATGGTGGAATATGCTAATGTGTTTTTAGGTAATAGATGTACATCTTTACATATTGTGTCTTCCCTGTAAAACATTTTAAAAATCGGAAATGTTGACTGGATTCATAAGATCTGTGTCTTTCATTAGCTGTATTGGACTTTAATGTGTGAAAGTTAAATATTTTAAAAAAATATTTTTTTTGAATTTCGCGGCACTGGTTTTTCAGTGGGGGGGGGGGGGGGGTGCCGCTAGCGCCACGCTGATCCTAGACAGGTTAAAACCTCTACAGGATCGGTGGGTCCCCCACGGAACGGTTGAGCTAACATAGGCTAATGCGATTAGCATGAGGTTGTAAGTAACAAGAAAATTTCCCAGGACATAGACATATCGGATATTGGCAGAAAGCTTAAATTCTTGTTAATCTAACTGCACTGTGTAATTGAATTGATTGTGCAAAGAATAGGTCTGACATACAAATACAAACTGCTGGGCTCGTGATAGCAACAAGAATATTAATTGTCACCCTATGCTGCAAAATTGAGAATAATAGTTTCTTGCATAACAGAAGATCGGAGTAAGATCTTATCAGATACAAATTTCCTATTTGGATTTAGAGGTACAGACCAGGTACCATAGTAATAGAAGTCAAACCGACTGTGTGACTAACCAAAACTCCAACAACAAATAAATGCAGGGCACAGGCAGGTGTTACTATCTCACATAATTATCTTTAGGATAATCCTGAAATATACAGTACACACACAGAATGCAGTACACACACCATTCCATAATCATGTGTGACTAACACTGCTACTGTCTATGAATTGCAACTACATTTTGGAAAGTATTTTTAGATGGTAGAGGGGTGAAAAGGGTTTTCATACAATATGTGTAAACAACATTTGGATTTTAAGAATTGCTATTTAATATATTAAGGTGTGAGGTGGAACATTTATTTGTTGAATTAAGGCGATAGAAAATTTGCATTTCACAAACGTAGAAGGTTATGTAAAAGTGCATCTCATGCCATTCTTTCATGAGTGGAATTTAACTATCCAGCGACAAATGAATGGAACAAAAATACTTCAGTTTCGCACTTTAACTCTAAGAGCTTAGGTACTTTTAAAGAGGAGAAAGCTTTTGTGTTTCTTACTTACTTTTTCCGATGTCCATTTTATTTCTGTTATAAACCATGATGAATTAAGATGACATTTTGCATTAGAGAATTGACTTACAGTATGTTCTTCTTTTATATATTTTTTGTAAGATTGAAATGCTAACCATTATCAGCCTACATTGCAGGAACAAAATGTCACACAAAGTAACTTCTTGATGAAACACAATTCACATTAACAAAGAAAATTATTGCAGAGGATACCGTCTTTGAAAGGTAAACATAATATATTCCATGCAATACATTGTAATGTTAATATCTTGTGCACACATTCAATTGTTATTAGGTATTTCGCTTATGCCCAAGTCTAGTCTATCCTGTGTATGTGACAATACAACTTTTTTTGTCTACCAGTTGAATGCACTATCTGCATCTACAGCAGAAAGCTAATGGTCACAGTGAGTTGTTAATGCAGAGTGGAGAGAATATGAGCCGAAGCAGAACACAACAGGTGTTTCTGGATGCTGAATTCTACAGAGGTTACAATTGTCTATGTGAGTTTAAACAGGACAACAGAAAGATGACAGCAATCGGTAAGTCATTGAGAGAGGACATCAGTTCAGTATGTGAATCCATGATAATGGAGAAATCAGATTATCTCAAGGGACAATCAAGGCGGAACAACATCGTTGTTGACGGACCTAATTCAGAATAATTCTCTAACTGTACCGCTTTTATTTTTATGTGTTTGTTTCCCCAACTTCTTGTAGAGTCAGAAAATGTCAGAAGGGGAGGACAATGTGAACGGAATGATCACTGAGAAACTGAAGACGGACCACAGGAAGATTGAGGTGAAACGATCCCACAGTACTGGAAAACTCACCACCGGCCCAGGTGACAGGCCCAGGCTGATAGTGATCAAGTTCCTGAGGTTCAAGGATAAGGTAGCTGTTCTGGAAAGAGCCAAGAACTTGAGAGGAACGTACATCTTCCTCAACGAGGACTATCCTTAAGCTGTGCGCCAGAAGAGGAAAAGACTTATCCCAGCCATGAAAGCTGCCAGAGCACATGGGGACATTGCTTACATCCGCTATGGCAGGCTCATTGTCTACCCTCCCTCCCAAAAGCTTGGACAGGATGAGAGAGCCAAGCCACTTACACATACCAACTGGTTGATGGACTTCTGAATTATGCTATTGTTTTTTTCTCTTGTTTGTTCTTTTCCATATTTTGTCTATCTGATCAGCTACACAGGAAAGGGCTAAAATAGCCCATATTATTATATGTAGCCTTAAAAATTTGGTTAATGAAACCAATTGTAATGTCTTGACCAGAGTTCTTATGTGTTTTGCTTGTTTAATGTTGGTCAGGACGTGAGCTGGGTGGGAAATCTATGTTGTGTGTCTAGTTTGTCTGTTTTTGTGTCCAGCCTAATATGGTTCTCAATCAGAGGCAGCTGTCAATCGTTGTCCCTGATTGAGAATCATATATATAGGAGGCTTGTTTTGTGTTGGGATTTTGTGGGTGATTGTTTCCTGTCTCTGTGTGTAAGGCCTGGGTGTCGGAGTGTGAAGAAAAAAGCGCAGGAGCAGCAATTGCAAAACAAATGCTCTTTAATAGAACACGGACAAATTAGGCCACCCTACTAACACACTGGGTGTACACTAATAAACTACCCCAGACACGTGGGGAATGAATAATGTCCAGAAACATGAATCACAAAACCGACACCAACTTACATACAAACAATCCCGCACAAAGAAACGTGAATGCCGGCTGATTAAATAAACCCAACTAATTAACCCTCATACAAAACAGGTGCGCCCAATAAACACATAGGGAGGGGGAGAAAAGGATCAGTGGCAGCTAATAGGCCGGTGACGACGACCGCCGAACGCCACCCGAACGGGAAAGAGAGCCTGCCTCGGTCGAAGTCGTGACAGGACCCCCCCTCTGACGCGCGGCTCCCGCAGCGCGCCGACACCGGCCTCGAGGTCGACCCGGAGGACGAGGTGCAGGGCGATCCGGATGGAGGCGATGGAAATCCCTCAGCATAGACGGATCCAAAATGTCCCCCACCGGTACCCAGCACCTCTCCTCCGGACCGTACCCCTCCCAGTCCACGAGGTACTGCAGGCCCCTCACCCGGCGTCTCGAGTCCAGAATGACCCGTATCTTGTACGCCGGGGTCCCCTCGATGTCCAGAGGGGGAGGAGGGACCTCCGGTACCTCACCGTCCTGCAGGGGACCAGCTACCACTGGCCTGAGGAGAGACACATGAAACGAGGGGTTAATACGATAATAGGAAGGGAGTTGTAATCGATAACACACCTCGTTTATTCTCCTCAGGACTTTGAAGGGCCCTCCACACTGCGGACCCAGCTTCCGGCAGGGCAAGTGGAGGGGCAGGTTTCGGGTCGAGAGCCAGACCCTGTCCCCCGGTACAAACACGGGGGCCTCACTGCGGTGGCGGTCAGCACTCCTCTTCTGCCGTCCACTAGCTTGTTGAAGTGATTCCTGGACGGCTCTCCATGTCTCCTTGGAGCGCTGCACCCATTCCTCCACCGCAGGAGCCTTGGTCTGGCTCGGATGCCATGGTGCCAGGACCGGCTGGTACCCCAATACACACTGAAAGGGGGACACGTTAGTAGAGGAGTGGCGTAGTGAGTTCTGGGCCATTTCGGCCCAGGGAATGTATCTCGCCCACTCCCCTGGCCGGTCCTGGCAATACGACCGCAGAAACCTACCCACCTCCTGGTTCACTCTCTCCACCTGCCCATTACTCTCAGGGTGATAACCGGAGGTAAGGCTGACCGAGACCCCCCAAACGCTCCATAAACGCCCTCCATACTCGGGACGTGAATTGGGGGCCCCGATCAGAAACAATGTCCTCCGGCACCCCGTAGTGCCGGAAGACGTGGGTGAATAATGCCTCCGCAGTCTGTAGGGCTGTAGGAATACCGGGCAACGGGAGGAGACGACAGGACTTAGAGAACCGATCCACAATCACCAGTACCGTAGTGTTCCCCTGAGACGGGGGAAGATCGGTCAGAAAATCTACGGACAGGTGCGACCAAGGCCGTTGTGGAACGGGGAGGGGTTGTAACTTCCCTCTAGGAAGGTGCCTAGGAGCCTTACTCTGGGCGCATACCGAACAGGAGGAAACATAAACCCTAACGTCTCTCGCCAAGGTAGGCCACCAATACCTCCCCCGAAGGCTCCCCACTGTCCTCTTCACCCCAGGGTGACCCGAGGAGGGTAGAACGTGAGCCCACCGAATCAATTTGTCCCGAACACCAAGCGGCACGTATTTCCGCCCCACCGGACACTGAGGAGGAGCGGGTTCCGTCCGTAACGCCCGCTCGATGTCCGAGTCCACCTCCCACACCACTGGTGCTATCAGCCTAGAGGCGGGAAGGATGGGAGTGGGTTCGGTGGGCCGATCGTCCAAGTCGTAAAAACGGGACAGTGCATCCGCCTTTACATTCTGGGAGCCCGGTCTATACGTTAAGGTAAACTGGAATCGGGTAAAGAACATGGCCCACCTTGCTTGACGTGGATTCAGTCTCCTAGCTGCCCGAATATACTCCAGATTCTGGTGGTCGGTCCAGATGAGAAAAGGGTGCTTAGCCCCCTCAAGCCAGTGTCTCCACACCTTCAGGGCACTGACCACTGCTAACAACTCCCGGTCCCCCACATCATAGTTACGCTCCGCTGGGCTGAGTTTCTTCGAGAAGAAAGCACAGGGGTGGAGTTTTGGTGGCGTACCAGAGCGCTGTGATAGCACGGCACCTACCCCAGCCTCGGACGCGTCCACCTCCACTATGAATGCTAGAGAGGGATCCGGATGTGCCAACACGGGCGCATCCGTGAACAGCGCCTTCAACCTGTTGAAAGCTCCGTCCGCTTTTGCTGACCACTGCAAACGCACCGGACCCCCCTTCAGCAGTGAGGTAATAGGAGCTGCCACCTGGCCAAAACCCCGGATAAACCTCCGGTAGTAGTTGGCAAAACCCAAAAACCGCTGCACCTCCTTTACCGTGGTCAGAGTCGGCCAATTACGCACGGCCTTAATGCGGTCACTCCCTACCACCACGCCCGAGGTGGAAATGCGATAACCCAGAAAAGAGACGGCTCGTTTGGAGAACACACACTTCTCAGCCTTGACATATAGGTCATGCTCCAGCAGTCTACCAAGCACCTTGCGTACCAGAGACACATGCGCGGCGTAAGTGGCTGAGTAGATCAGAATGTCATCGATATAAACAACCACTCCCTGCCCGTGCAGGTCCCTGAGAATATCGTCTACAAAGGATTGGAAAACGGCTGGAGCATTCTTTAACCCATACGGCATGACGCAGTACTCATAATGGCCCGATGTGGTACTAAATGCGGTTTTCCACTCGTCTCCTTTCCGAATATGCACCAGACTATACGCGCTCCTGAGATCCAATTTTGTGAAGAACTGCGCTCCGTGAAATGATTCCATTGCCGTAGCAATGAGAGGTAGTGGGTAACTAAACCCCACGGCGATGGCATTTAGACCTCTATAATCAATACACGGACGCAAACCTCCCTCCTTTCTCTTCACAAAAAAGAAACTCGAGGAGGCGGGTGAGATGGAGGACCGAATATACCCCTGTCCCAGAGACTCAGTGACATATGTCTCCATAGCCACCGTCTCCTCTTGGGACAATGGGTACACGTGACTCTTGGGAAGTGCAGCGTCTACCTGGAGATCTATCGCACAATCCCTTCCCGGTCGATAAGGTGGTAATTTAGTCGCTTTCTTTTTACTGAAAGCGATTGCCAAATCGGCATACTCGGGGGGAATGTACACCGTGGAACCCTGGTCTGGACTTTCCACCGACGTGGCACCGATGGAAACTCCCAAACACCTTCCAGAACACTCCTTTGACCACCCCTGGAGAACCCCCTGTTTCCACGAAATTTTAGGATTGTGCCGGGCCAGCCAGGGAATCCCTAGCACCACCGGAAACGCAGGCGAATCAATAACATAAAAGCTAATACGCTCCTTATGATTCCCCTGCGTCACCATGTCCAGGGGAACCGTGGTCTCCCTGACTACCCCTGACCCTAATGGCCGGCTATCTAGGGAGTGCACGGGAAAGGGAGAATCTATCGGCACAAGCGGAACCCTTAACCTAAGAGCGAGTCCGCGATCCATAAAGTTCCCAGCTGCGCCTGAATCGACTAGCGCCCTATGCTGGGAAGAGGGGAAAAATTTAAGAAAAAAAATCAAGACAAACATGTGACTAACAGGGGGTTCTGGGTGAGTTTGGTGCTGACTCACCTGGGGTGATCGAGAAGTGTTCCGCCTGCCATCTCGACTCCCAGACGGACCCCCCCAACACCGATCGGCCGTGTGTCCTCTCCGATCACAGCTGGTGCAGGGAGAGCCTTCTCCTCCGGTACCCCTCTGTCCAGCCCCTCCCACCTCCATCGGAATAGGAGCGGAGGGACTGGGTGGTGGAACGTACAGGACCCTCCCAGAACGCCCGCGGGCAGCCAGCAGGTTGTCCAGACGGATAGACATGTCAATCAGCTCATCCAGGGAAAGAGCGGTGTCCCGACATGCTAGCTCCCTGCGGACGTCCTCCCGGAGACTACACCGGTAGTGATCAATAAGGGCCCTGTCGTTCCACCCAGATCCTGCAGCCAGGGTCCGGAACTCCAACGCGTAATCCTGGGCGCTCCTCTTCTCCTGCCTAAGGTGGAACAGTCGTTCTCCCGCCACTCGGCCCTCTGTAGGATGGTCAAATACAGCCCGAAAACGGCGGGTGAACTCTGGGTAGTGCTCCTTCGCTGAGTCTGGGCCATTCCAGACTGCGTTTGCCCACTCCAGAGCACGACCCGTGAGGCAGGAGACGAGGACACTCACCCTCTCCGCTCCCGAGGGAGTGGGTCTTACGGTGGCAAGGTACAGCTCCAGTTGGAGTAGGAACCCCTGGCACCCTGCCGCCGATCCATCATAATCCCTCGGGAGTGTCAGACGGAGAGCGCTGGAGCCGAGGGATGGAGAGTCCTGGGCTGGAGGAGCCGAAGGTGGAGAGAGAAGACCACTCCTCTCCCATCTGTCCAATCGCTCCATCATAGAATCCATCGCTGTTCCAATACGGTGGAGAACGGTGGTATGATGGAGCACCCGTTCCTCCATCGATGGGAGAGGGTTGGCCGCTGCTCCTGCTGACTCCATAGGTCAGGGTTGGTGCGGGATTCTGTAAGGCCTGGGTGTCGGAGTGTGAAGAAAAAAGCGCAGGAGCAGCAATTGCAAAACAAATGCTCTTTAATAGAACACGGACAAATTAGGCCACCCTACTAACACACTGGGTGTACACTAATAAACTACCCCAGACACGTGGGGAATGAATAATGTCCAGAAACATGAATCACCAAACCGACACCAACTTACATACAAACAATCCCGCACAAAGAAACGTGAATGCCGGCTGATTAAATAAACCCAACTAATTAACCCTCATACAAAACAGGTGCGCCCAATAAACACATAGGGAGGGGGAGAAAAGGATCAGTGGCAGCTAATAGGCCGGTGACGACGACCACCGAACGCCACCCGAACGGGAAAGAGAGCCTGCCTCGGTCGAAGTCGTGACACTGTGTTTTGTGTTCTGCACCAGATAGGTCTGTCTCGGTTTTCACATTTGTTATTTTGTATTATGTATAGTGTTCACGTATTCGTCTCTTTGTTTATTAAATATGTTGAACACTAGCCGCGCTGCATGTTGGTCCTCTCCTTCACCAATGGAAGAAAACCGTTACACCAATAACTTGCTAACATCAGTTAATGTTAATATATTAGCCATCTTTGAGACTCACTTAGATTATACCTTTGATGATGCAGCGGTAGCAATACAAGGATATAACATCTACAGAAGAGACAGGAATGCCTATGGGGGAGGTGTTGTTGTATATTTTTAGAGCCATATCCCTGTAATGCTTAGAGACGATCTCATGTCAAGTGTTATTTTTGCAGGTTCACCTGCCTCATCTATGCCTGTTGTTTTAGGGTGTTGCTACAGGCCACCGAGTGCTAACAGTCAATATTTAGATGTGTGTAATGGCTGTCGTCCTCCTCATCTGAGGAGGAGAAGTTCGAAGGATCGGAGGACCAATGCGCAGCGTGGTAAGTGTCCATAACGTTTATTTTAAAACATAAACTGAACACTGTGAAATACAAAACAATAAATGTGAACATGAACGAAACCGAAACAGTACCGTGTGGCAACAAACACTCACATGGAAACAAACACCCACAACCCCAACAGAAAACAGGCTACCTAAATATGGCTCCCAGTCAGAGACAATGACAAACACCTGCCTCTGATTGAGAACCATATCAGGCCAAACGAAAGACAAAACAAAGGAAATAAAGGTCAGAACGTGACAATGTGTGTGAAGAACTTGATAGTGTTTGTGATGTTAACAGAGAGGTCTATTTTCTGGGTGACCTGAACTGGTTAGCAAATAGCTGTCCTCTTAAGAGGAAGCTTCTAGATGTGACTTATGCCTGTAATATGACTCAGGTCATACCAATAGTGTTGGATCTGTGACATTCACTTGTATTGATCATATCGTCACTAATGCTGCAGAGCTTTGCTCCAAAGCAATATCAGTACCCATGTGGCAATAACAAGGAAAGGCAAAGTGCCAAAGGTTAGGCCTAAAGAAAGTTATAAGAGATCATACAAAATGATTTCTCATGACTCTTTTGTTGAAGATATAAAACATTTATGTTGCTCTGATATGTATGAGTAAGTGAATCCAGATGCAGCACAGGAAGAATTTGTAAAAGGATTCATGTCAATTGTTGACAAGCATGCACCTGTTTAAGAACGCAACTGTGAGAACTGTTAGAGCCCCCTGGATTGATGATGAATTGAAAAATGTTATGGTTCAAATAAATTATGCAAAAGAGGTGGCACACAAGTCAGGCTGCTCAGTTGATTGGCTGACATACTGTAAATTGAGACATTTTGTGACTTAACTTTTTTTTTTTAAATAAGAATTTACATTACCAAACCAAGATAAATGACACAAAACACATTTTTTTTATCATTTGGAGTACCTTAAATGATATCATGGGCAAAGCCCAGTTCAGCTCCATCGTTCATTGAAGTTGATGGGTCATTTATAACAAAACCATTTGATATTTTAATAACTATTTCACTGGTGAAGTGGGAAAACTCAGAGGTGAAATGACAACATTGAACAATGAACCATTGTTGTATGAAATATCTAATAATGAAAGAGAAGGATTGCTATTTTGAATTTGGTCAAATTCATGTGGGGGAGGTGGAAAAATGATTATTATCCATCAATAATGATAAGCCACCAGGTATAGACAATCTTGATGGAAAAACAATTGAGAATGGTAGCAGACTGTATTGCCACCCCTGTTTTCGATATCCATAACCAAAGCCTAAAGAAGTGTGTGTGTACAAGTGTACAAGTGTACAAGAGTGGAAGGAAGCTAAAGCAATTCCCCTTCCTAAAAATAGTAAAGCTCCCTTTGCTGGCTCTAACAACCACACAATCAGTTTGCAATCTGTTCTTAGTAAACTGATGGAGAGAATTGTTTGACCAAATATGATGCTATTTTTCAGAGAACAAGTTAACAACTGACTTTCAGCATGCATATAGAGAAGGGCACTCAACTTGCACTGCACTGACTCAGATGACAGATGACTGGTTAAACTAAATAGATAATAAGATGAGAGTTGGAGGTATATGGTTACATTTCAGTGTAGCCTTTGATGTTATTGATCAGAAATTGTTATTGAAGAAACTAACTTGCAATGGCTTTACATCACCTGCCAACACATGGTTCGATAGTTATTTATCCAAAAGAACCTAGAGTGTTCTTCAGTGGAAGCTTCTATAACACTAGATATTTACCGTGCGGTGTCCCTCAGGGCAGTTCCCTAGGGCTGTTACTCTTCTCAATTTTTACAAATGTTTTGCCACTGGACTTACACAATACTAGAATGACTTTGACACAAACATCTACTGTACTAGTTGTTCAGGCTCTGTTCTTGTCCCATCTTGATTACTGTCCGATAATATGGTCAAGTGCAGCAAAGAAAGACTTAGCAAAGCTGCAGCTGGCTCAAAACAGAGCAGCACACCATGAAACCCTTAACTGCAAAATAGAGAACTAGCATCAACAACATGCCTGCCAGTCTTTCCTGGTTGAGGGTTGAGGAAAGATTAAGTACTTCTCTTCTAGTTTTTATGAGAAGTATTACTGTAATGAAAATTCCAGATAGTCTGCATAATCGCATAACATTCAGTTCAGACACCCATGCATACCCCACAAGACATGCCACAAGGGGTCTCTTCAAAGTCTCCAAGTCCAAAATGAATTCACGGCAACGCACAGTATTATACAGAGCCATGATCACATGAAACTCCCAAGCAAACAGCAAAATTACCTTTAAAAAAGGGGACACAGACACATTCTAACACACATTTTCTTTGTATTGTTTGTATATTTTTTTGCATTGTTTGTTTATTGTTTTATTTTACATTTGTGTGACTGTTCTTGGCTATCAGTGTATCAGTGTTTTGTTACTTGTCATGTTTTGTATTTTTTGTGGACTCCAGGAAAAGTAGCTGCTGCTTCAGAAAAAGCTAATGAGGATCAGAATAAACATTCCATATGTCCTACCACTCAGAATGCATGTTTCAAAACATTGCTTCATACTAAGTTCAGACATAGGATCTTAATTTGATTACCCTGTTACAGGGGAACTTTCCTGCAATGCAGGACATTTTACATTTGTAGTGTATTTTAAGTTTTAAAAGGCTTCCGAAGTGTGTAATTTCCACTTCGAAATTTCAGACTTGATTTTGCTGCTGTAGAAAACTGGCTCAAATTAAGATCCTACAGCTGTAGTATGCTAGTGTTGATATTAAACTAATGTTCATATCAGGCCAAAGTGAACTCACCGGCTGCAGATCCTCCATGCTTATGGGCAGCTCTCTTAGAGTCAGCAGCAGGTCCAGTCTGGAGTTCAGGTAAGGAATGTTGCACATCTGTAATAGGGAGGCAGTTACATGAGTAATACACAGTCACAGAACCCACACACACATACTACATGCACACCAAACACAAACACGCACGCACACGAACAATATCACACATTCTATTTATATGTAATTATTCAGATTGATTTAAAAAACACTCCGTCTACTGGGATCCGCGTAAGAGACACTATGGGGTGGCTACTAGTGGCTACTAATTACTTCTTCCTAAAGACTCTCCTCAACCCTTCTTCTCTAACAGGAGCAGCTACATCTAAGAGCTATGATTCCCTGGTGGGTATGTTGTGGGCTGTCTTGTCTTCAGTCTGATTTAGCAGAGAAGCTGAAGGCTTGACATCTTGAAACGATTGGCTGAGCTGCCTAGTCGACCTTTGGGTTGGTTGCTAACCTTTAATAAATCACTCTGGGTTGTCACGCAACAGTGTGTCGTTCATGCACAGGTGCATCAGGCCCCAGACACTGTGTCGTTCATGCACAGGTGCAACAGGCCCCAGACACTGTGTCGTTCATGCACAGGTGCATTAGGCCCCAGAAGCCAAAGAGCCTTGGTCTGATCGGGATTAGTGAAAGATGTTAGGTTTGGGGTTATTTCTTGATCCTAGTAATTAATCAGCTACTACAGACAGCGTGTAGCTGAATCTTATGTAATATACATTTTACAAGACCCGCTTATTAACATACTGATACATATGACCTACCTAAATAAAAACGTTACTTTGAAAATTGTTACAAGGGACATCCCTTTTTAGTTTATCTCAAAGGTTGAATATGGGACTCACTAAAACCCCTCTTACCCAGAGAACCTTGGAAACACTACAGGATGCATGTGAACTGAGGACACAAAATGTGTTGCTAAGCCCTTCCACCATGAGAGGTGTTACTGCCACAATGTCTCCCAACATATCCATATGCATGGTGTCAGATCATAGTGTGAAGAACATGGCCGGCTGATCTTGCTTCTTGGCGCATCTGCCATCCCTTCTGCCCATCATCAACCACATGGGGTACTTTTACAGTGTATCTACAGGTGGGAAGCCTCATCATCCAGTATGTGTGAAAGAGGATAAAGGTGACTAAGGATACAGCAGGACTCCATAAGGAGAAGAGGAATCATTGAGGAAGAAATGCATATTATTACCATGCAAATCATTGATGCAGAAATTACATAACATCAGCATCCTGGAAAAAACTTTAAAGATATAGCTCAACAAAATTACATATTGGTTTCCTTACTAACGTTTTAGCATTTGTGGCACAATTCCCATTCTAGTCATGGGACCGATATTAGCATTTTTCGCACATCATGTTCAAATAATCTCTAAGTGACTTAGTTTCACAATAAATGTAATATACTTTTGGATGATTTGAACGTGATGCATGAAAAATACTAATATCAGTCCCATGACATGAATGGGATTTGTGCAACAAATGCTAAAACGTTAGCATGTGGAAACAGGACCAGGGTAAGTAGACCAAAGCATGGATTGCTGTCATACATTGTCCATAGACTGCTTACAGGGTAAGTAAATCAATGTGTCATTATGTAATTTGGGTGAACTAACCCTTTTCAGGAATTCAAAAATGTGGTTTATTTTGTAGATACATCACATCCCCTCATTACAATTCACAAGGTGTTTTTAATTACTTTAATTGGTCATCCATTCATGAAGCATGCACAGCACATGGACGGTAAGAGCTTCTTCTAATTTATGTAAACAAAATCAAAATTGGCAAACATTAAGGTTTATCTAGGACATCTGTGATAAGTAGGTATGGTAAGGCATTACCGTAGTCTTGGAAAGCATGGCATGCTAAGCTACTTACCTCCAACATGTACTGGTCCACAACATGCAGCTCTGACACAGACCCCTTGTAAGATTTATACATTTCCATATCATCTGAGGTAGGTACATATCTATAAAGGAAACATATTTAACATATTTAAATGTATGTCTTCATTATGTCTTTGTTATGTTATTTTTTATGTCTTTATTAAACATAAATCACAACATAAATCCCAGTTTGTCATTTTTCCCTCTTGATTGTGTCATGAGTCAATAAGCAATGTTAGGGTTGAGTGGATCTGCTCTGCTTTGCTGCAGATCCAAACAGTAGCTGACATCTTATCGATACGGTGTGACATTTCATTCCTCCTCAATGTCTAATAATAAGTCAGGCTAAATATAATGCCTCCCTCAGTCAGTCAGTATAGCACTGATCAGTTGTGTACATAGTCTGAATGGCACTGAGGCTTTGGTAATTGAATAAAAGGAGTCACCTTTTCAGTTACAATGCATAAATGAAGTGAAATACAACAAACACTTTTTCATAAGACACACAATCCGGGCTTCATCCAAAATGGCACCAAGTAGTGGTAGCCAGGTAATGCTCTATAAAGAAAATAGGTCAGGGTCCCATTTAGGATCATGCAATGCCATTCCCCCTTTCTCTAGCTTTCTCTGAGACAGCCATAATGCTAGGCTGATTTCCAGTGATCCGGAGAAAGGGGAGTGATTAAAAGCCAAGTAGCTCTGATGGCCTCCGTCAGCTCCTATGAAGCAGCAGGACTGTTGAAGCCAGCCACGGCCATCCATTCATTCACTTGCACTGAGTTTGAACCCAAATTGAATCTCTTTTTCTCCCGTCCTCTGTCATCTGAGTGTATTTCAAATCCAAACCAGACATTCACTTTTTCATGAGCCCTGGGATGTGGCGCTGGATTAGAGCTATAGAGCTATAGAGCTATAGCCGCATGGCATTAATATTGCAGGCCCTATGGGGAGTGGTTTCTATCAGAGATTGTATTCCTGATGCCCACGCGATGCCACATTAAAATATATATTACGTTTTCATAGAATAAATATAATCCTCTATGAGGTACATTAGATCACCGTTCTTTGATCAGGTCAGCACCTCACCAAAAGAAAGCACTGAGTAAACTGTAGAGACGGAGGCAAGCATTTTACCCAGCTTTCAGTGTTATACCCCTGAGAGTAACTCAATAGTGTCTATCTCCTCAAATACCTCACCAATGAAAGTTTTATTAGTTGTCTGCTCTGGTAAAAGGTTCTGGCATCTGCTCTTTAGTATTAGAGCAAACGCTATAGAGACTACTACTTCTGTCTCTCTTACTCACATGAACTGGCAGTGACTTCACTTGCCATGTCTCATAGGCTTCATTGGGTTTATTCCTGTATGTATGATCCCTGTATGTACCCTGCACTCGTAACACTTGTTCTTACACAACCTAATGTTTTACCAACCTGTCCCCTTACTGGTCTTGTGTATGTACCATGTAAAATCTTACAAGTTATACTGCTGCCCTGCATCGGACTTGATAAAATCCTGCATCAAGTCTGAATCTGTTTTCTTCTCAATGCAGGCAACTGCAGTTGTATCCAAATTCGAGATTAATCTGCAACATGAATGTGTAATCCCTTCTTACCTCCTCAGGGAAGTGATCTGTTCATCAGTGAAACCTCCCTCACCCTCATTAACCAAGAACAGTTTGTCCTTTAGTTCTCCTGGCTGCACATGGAAACTTTTGAGGAAAATATCTGGGGGAATAATCAGGAAAACAAAATCAACACGCTTACTCAAAAACGTCACATGAATGGTTTTACTCTTGACAGGGAGATACTCTTTTTCCTGTACCTGCAACTTGAAATGAAATAATTGAAGACAAAAGGTGCTTGGATTAATTATCTCTCTCAAGTGCCTTTGGGGTGCACTCATTTGTATTCTATCAAATCCAAACTGATGGGAGTTTGTTTTACCTAACAACCTCTGTGTATGCTGCAGGAGTTGGGAGAAAAACAATTCATTAGTACTACACTATCACGCTAAAACACTTTCAAATTAAATATTGTAAGGAATTATTGTGATATGCAGTCAGAGATGGATTCATCCACTGATTGAGTAACACCCAGTTCAAGGTTTTAGAAGTAATATGCAGCTAGATTCTATGCTATTCTCCTCGTATTAATTTAATAGGTCGACCGTCAGTTAATTAAAAAGCCCCAATCTGACAGGGGTGTGCGGGGTGCTCACTGCACTCTGCTTCTTCATGTATTGATCAGTCTGCTCTGCTTTGGGCCAAAGCAAGAGGTCTCATCTAGAAGGAGAAATAATGTTTAAGTATTTCCTACATTACAAGGTAATTTTAAACACCACGCCACAAATATATTCCATTCTCTTCCGTCCTTTTTACCTTCCTTTCCTCCATGTTAATTATGTTCCCTTGGACCACCATTTTCTTATATTATGTTTAATAAGAAAATGGTGGTCCTCTGTAGCTCAGCTGGTAGAGCATGGTGCTTACAACAGCAGGATAGTGGGTTAAATTCCAAGGACCACCTATACGTTCAAAAGTTATGCACACGTGACTGTAAGTCACTTTGAGTCTGCTAGATGGCATAAATGATATATTATAGAAAATTTGTGTTAAGTGAGTGTTGAGAAGTACAGGTACAGGTGAGAAGTACAGGTATAGTGGGTAGTCAGTCACGACCCTTGATGTTTTTATTTACCTTGGATGTAATGTGACAAGACTGATATTTCTAATCTTGCCACATCAAGACTACAGCTATTTTCTATTCAAATGTCAGTGTCTGTGTAACAATTAACATGACAAAATGTGTCAAAATCATCCTGATATACGACATCCAGTGATGACAGGGTAACAGGGTACATGTCCCACGGGGGACCAGTACGAAAAAAAGTATGAAAATGTATGCATTTGGAAGACCCATTTGCGACAAAGCTTTAACTTCCTGACTTATGTCTTGAGATGTTTCTTCAATATATCCACATAATTTTCCTGACTCATGATGCCATCTATTTTGTGAAGTGCACCAGTCCCTCCTGCAGCAAAGCAACCCCACAACATGATGCTGCCACCCCTATGCTTCACAGTTGGGATGGTGTTCTTCGGCTTGCAAGCCAACCCTTTTTCCTTCAAACATTACGATGGTCATTATGGGCAAACTGTTCTATTTTTGTTTCATCAGACCAGAAGACATTTCTCCAAAAAGTACGATCTTTGTCCCCATGTGCAGTTACAAACCGTAGTCTGGCTTTTTTTATGGCAGTTTTGGAGCAGTGGCTTCTTCCTTGCTGAGGGGGCTATCAGGTTATATCGATATAGGACTCGTTTTACTGTGGAGATACTTTTGTGCCTGTTTCATCCAGCATCTTCACAAGGTCCTTTGCTGTTGTTCTGGGATTGATTTGCACTTTTCGCACCAAAGTACGTTAATCTCTAGGAGAGAGAATGCGTCTCCTTCCTGAGCGGTATGACGGCTGCATGGTCCCATGGTGTTTATAAGTGCGTACTATTGTTTGTACAGATGAACGTGGTACCTTCAGGCGTTTGGAAATTGCTCCCAAGGATGAACCAGACTTGTGGGGGTCCACAATTTTTTTCTGAGGTCTTGGCTGATTTCTTTTGATTTTCCCATGATGCCAAGCAAAGAGGCACTGAGTTTGAAGGTAGGCCTTGAAATACATCCACAGGTACACCTCCAATTTACTCAAATTATGTCAATTAGCCTATCAGAAGCTTCTAAAGCCATGACATAATTTTCTGGAATTTTACAAGCTTTTTAAAGGCACAGTCAACCTAGTGTATTTAAACTTCTGAACCCCTGGAATTGTGATACAGTGAATTATAAGTGAAGTAATTTGTCTGTAAACAATTTTTGGATAAATTACTTGTGTCATGCACAAAGTAGATGTCCTAACCGACTTGCCAAAACTATAGTTTGTTAACAAGAAATTTGTGGAGTGGTTAAAAAAATAGTTTTAATGTCTCCAACCTAAGTGTATGTAAACTTCCAACATCAACTGTATTTGGCTAACGTGTATGTAAACTCACAAAACTCCATATTCGAGTAATTTACATAACTCACATTACTATGAAGTGGCAGACACGGAGATAGACAGTGCATGGGTGCTGAAAGTAGGCTAATTAATGTAAACAGTCTTCATTTTAATTTTATTTTAGGCTACTAACAACAAGAGGGCTTTGCGTTGGAGACTATTTTTTCCTATTCAAAAAATAAGAGGTAAGCCTACCTGTTTGACAGATGAAATGATAGTTTACTATCCATGTACTTTGTCAGTCAATTCCTTCAGTCACCATACACTACTTAAATATCTCTGTGTCAGTGAAGGGCTTTGTGTGTTAAAACCAGGGCTCGAATTGAGAGCGTATGTGAGGGAATTGTGGCTTTTGTTAAAGAAAATGGCTAAAAGCATAGGCCTACCTCTTGTTAGCATAAAAATGATGGACCTGATTATATAAAGTGATCTATATCGAAGCTTTAGTCCGCAATGCTTTATACTAGAAACAAGCTGTTAAATGCAGGGGAAAGACGTGACTCTGATGCATATGGGATATCTTTGGTTTCTCTACATGACATTCAGAGTCTGCGCTACAACCCTCTATAGCCAAGGAGACAAAAATGCACTTTGCTTGGGAAGTAATGTGTGATTCTGTCACTATCAATTGATGTTCATTTCAACAGGATATTAAAAAACATACTAACACTAAATCAGTCAGGAGCAAGCTAGCTAAGGAACAAAAATGTATTATTTAGGCTATATTATTATTATTTCAAAGCTATAGCTTGCCATTTAAGAATTAAATTGTGAAGCATTTGTGACACATTACAGGCTGGCAGGATCGCTCAGGATTTCAACAACACATCAACAACATCACTTCAACAATATGCCTATAAATTTAGCATTTATGCTGTATATAATGACATTTTCAAAAATAAATCACTTAGAATTATATAATAATGAAATGAAAAATGCTATATTAGGCTATACAGTCATTCTACACTGCCTTTGAATTCACTTTTAGAAACCCAAGTTTGGCCAGTCTTTGGTTTGAGGATCATGCGGTGAGCTATGCATGCCTACATTTTTACATTTGACATTTGGGTCATTTAGCAGACGGTCTTATCCAGAGTGAATTACAGTTAGTACATTCAGTTAGTGCTTAGTTTGTTAATTTAGTCGAGCTGATGCTCTTGTACTCCCATGCCTTAATCCAGGCTGTATCACATCCGGCCGTGATTGGGAGTCCCATAGGGCGGCGCACAATTTGGCCCGGGATAGGCCGTCATTGTATATAAGAATTTGTTCTTAACTGACTTGCCTAGTTAAATAAAGGTTAAATAAAAAATGAAATACATTAAAAAAATTACAGTCAACACAAATGTATTTTTTAACAACAATATCATGGAATCAAACAGTAGTGTTGCATGGGGTAAAAAAAGCCATACTACAACCTATGTGTTGTGATAATTGCGTTGTTTGCTCTATAACCTGTTAGTCCATATGCCTTGCGACCATGATATATAGGCCCAAAGGCGGAGACAATAAGAAGACACAGTAGCAGACTAAATTCAACCAGAGAGCAACCTCTGCTAGGTGATGTCCACAAAGTATATTGCATGTAACAAACAGTTAACCTACAGAACGGTCAAGTAAGTTAATGTTTCCGACATTTTCGGACCACTAAACAACCATTGATATAGAACCACGGAGAGTTCCCGCAAGTCGCAAAGAAAACAAGAGCTGCCTCCACTATTCCAGCACCATTTAAACTTCAACATTTAAACATCATAAAATCACCGATGCTTAGTCTAATACAGTGACAACTAAAAGATGCCAAAACGATTTAGTCCAATCAACATAAGCTAAATATGATGGTGTGTTTGCGTGCGTGTTTGTGCAAGTAGAAAAAACATGTTGACTCACCCTACTTGTAGAGAAACACCAATGCCATCCTCCTCTCTTTCATGCTGACGAAACGGTCTATGACTTTGTCTGGCAGTACACACTTTTATTTTTTGTTGTCCTAGGCTACCTGGCTAAATAGTTGTTCGCTAGCCTAACTTCCTTTCTTGGGCAACTTTAGCTAGTTAACGTTAGCCGTCTACATCTAGACACATATTGAACTTCCATCATCTCAGGCCAGGGGCACAATGTATGAATTAATGGTTGGATCAGTATCGCAGATACAATCATTGGCCAGTACGGAGAATTAAGTAAAACCACAAGACCAAATACCTATCTCCCTCCATGACTAATTTAGGAAAAGGCCAATTTTAGCTAGCTAGCCACCGGAAGACAACAACACAATAAGATGCAACAATTCAAGTTGTTTCTGTAAATGACGTATGCTCTCAATACGATTTTCATAGAAGTGAGGCCAAATCCAAACGGGCTTCCCTTGACACTTTTTTTTGGTGCCCCAGGATCATTCAGAGTTGAGCTCACTCAGTTTAGCTCAATGCTGATTGGCTATTATTTTGTTATTTTTTATCAAGAGAGGCCAAATGCTCACTGGCTTCCTTGCATTCAATACTATGGGCGGCAACAATGTCATACTCTTTTGGACCAGACAGCATCAGATAGATGGCCTACACATACAGACAGAAGGGCGCTGTTTCACTCGCTCAGATGCTTTCTCCAGTGAGATACATTCAGCCTCTTGTGAATTGAAGGACAATTATGAAACAAAGAAGCTTAAACTTAGACTATCCTCTTTTTTACCCCTACCCTGTATAGAAATCAAAACCACTCCGGTGCTGCAGCATGCGCTCATTTGTTGTCATGCCCTACTGTGGTATTACAAAAGATTATAGTTGTCTCTAGTCAGGGAAAATTATGTAGAATTGCATGAAATGCGTTTATAAAAGGCAATTTTTTTATTGAACCGCAAATAAGATTAATGCAGTGGTTTTATTAAAATAGAGATATTTTCACCCCTACCCTTCTGCAGTGGTCTGCGACTCTGCAACCTCCTGGCTACTTTGCCATGCAATGCTTACAAAACCAATAACAGTTTCTAAAACTGCATATCTAAAGGCACTGGTCTGTTCTAGGAGTGAGGGTAAATGGTAGGCATGTTCTCTGCTATGCACTTTATGTGTTCATTTTTATTTAGGGTTCAGGAGAGTGTCACTTGTTTTTGTTTTTTTTCAAACATTCAGGGAGGGTCAGGTAAAAAAATATATTTTACTGAAGGGAGGGCCATTTATTTTCATTTCAGAGAGGTCCGATGTTCTCCAGTTATCACTCATTATAAATGATATATAGTTCCTTAGAAAATAGCCATTTCTGATGTCACCAAGCAGGCCAAAACTCCATCCCACCAAAAAAAGGCGGTCTTTTCAAACGGTTCTTAAACTAAGGGCATTATCATCATTTTCACAATTTCACAGTATTATTGCAACTTCATAGCGTAGAAATATATATATATTTCTTTTTAACAATAAAATCACATTTTTGACTGTACTAAGCCTTTAAGAGCGGTGATGTTCTACTAAAGATTAAGTGCTCATGTAATTACCTGATGTTGCTATGCTGCTGCCTAGCCTTCGCTTTGGCAGAAAGTTATAGAAACAGACCATTTTGCTTGTTAATTTGCTCTTGGCCAAACTATTTTTTTTATCCTAACAAATTAGGATACAGAAATGTAGAGTGTATCACACAGGAGGCAGAGTGAACCACAGGTGTACTTTTAATTGCTAATCCAGTCATTTCTGAATTTGCATCCCAAATGGCACCCTATTCCCTACATAGTGCATTACTTTTGACCAGGGTTCATAGGGCTGTCGGGAATAAGGTGCCATTTGGGGAACACCCTCAGTCCTCAATGAGACACTGGATAATGCTCTCAACACAACCTTGATTAGACATGCTAACATAAGAGCATACTAGGGAGCTCTCGTGTCGAATCAATCACCATATTAATTAAGCACATGTTTAAAAGTACAAGAAGGGCAAACTCTGGGATGGCACTACACAGTGCACAATAAAATGTTTCCTCTTAAAACTGAGTGGGGTATTTGAATGTGAGACCTTCCTCTCTGTGTGAAACAAATAATGTATTAGTACTATGAGGTTAACTAGTCTTTTTTGCTCGTCTTAGAAAGCTTAGAAGACTGCAATTATCAGTTATCAAACAGATAAAAGGATTGAGCAAATCCAACTGGCGTAATCTTCTTCTGCTACAGATATAGGATCTTAATTTGGGCCAGTTTGCTACAGCAGGAAAATAATCCTGCAGCAACATGACATGTGATTTATTATGTGTATTATAATAAATTGAACATTATTATAAGGAAAAATCAAGTCTGAAATTTCAAAGTGGAAATTACAAACTCCAGAAGACTTTTTAAAACTGAAATACACTACAAGTTTAAAATGTCCTGCATTGCAGGAAAGTTCTACTGCAACAGGGTGATCAAATTAAGATCCTACACTTGTAACTAGCTATATAGAATGTGCTTCACTCTTTGATATTCAATATTTTTCTAATCAATTTAGTCCAATTTAGTGTTTCGTCGGTAATACCTGGAAAAAGAGTGAGTCATGACCTGAGCAGTGGTTGACTACATAGTATTAGACCCACAATAAGTAATTCTGTTCTGTTTATCTCCTCTCAGGGTTCAGATATTTTCTTGAAGGAATGAAGACAAACACAACACCATAAGCACCTGTCCATGACCATCCTGCATGCCTCCCCTGCTCCCCTGCACTTATCTACCATCCTGTATGTCTCCGCTGCTCCCCTGCACTTATCTACCATCCTGCATGCCTCCCCTGCTCCCCTGTACTTATCTACCATCCTGCATGTCTCCGCTGCTCCCCTGCACTTATCTACCATCCTGCATGCCTCCCCTGCTCCCCTGTACTTATCTACCATCCTGCATGTCTCCGCTGCTCCCCTGCACTTATCTACCATCCTGCATGCCTCCCCTGCACTTATCTACCATCCTGCATGCCTCCCCTGCACTTATCTACCATCCTGCATGCCTCCCCTGCACTTATCTACCATCCTGCATGCCTCCCCTGCACTTATCTACCATCCTGCATGCCTCCCCTGCTCCCCTGTACTTATCTACCATCCTGCATGCCTCCCCTGCACTTATCTACCATCCTGCATGCCTCCCCTGCTCCCCTGCACTTATCTACGTGTTGTCATGCAGCCTGCCTGTGGCATAGAGACAGGCTATAGCCAACAGAGAACACATATAAGCACACTGCTAGAAGGGAAAATGCTCTTAATCTCATCATAATACCGCCACCTGGATATAGATAGTTCATATCCATCTGGTTGAATGTAAAACTGTAAGCTATATGCATAAGCACTTTGTCATTAAGGATAAGAGTGTTATGATTGCAAACGCAGAACATAACCGTAATACTGTAATAACTACGTATAATAATAACCATGAATTATTTATCTAAATGATTTATTGTAATTTACAATACACTAATAGAAGTCATACTGTATGTATCTAGCAACAATATTAGCTATAGCTCCTTGGATAAATAGAGAAAATACTGTCACTGTCCATGCGCAACAGAAAAATAATAGATAACAGATAGTTGGCAGAGATCCTGCTGATGAGCATGCAGAGCTCATCTAAAGCAAGCATAATCTTTGTGTGTGTGTGTGTGTGTGTGTGTGTGTGTGTGTGTGTGTGTGTGTGTGTGTGTGTGTGTGTGTGTGTGTGTGTGTGTGTGTGTGTGTGTGTGTGTGTGTGTGTGTGTGTGTGTGTGTGTGTGTGTGTGTGTGTGTGTGTAGCACCCTTTTCCCTCTCTCATGCTGGCGGCAGAGAGATGCATCACCTGGAGTTGCCCACAGGAGGTAGTCACCAATCACAGTGCCTTACATTTACACAATTTTAGCAGACACTCTTATCCAGAGCGACTTACAGTAGTTAATGCGTACATTCTCGCACTGTTCCCCAGTGAACATCAAACCCACAGCCCTGGCATGGCACACACCATGCTCTACCAACTGAACCACATGGGGCTGCCTAGTCAGAGCACAACTTTCCAGGGCACAGAAAGGAGAGGAGCACACTTGGAGTGTATCCTATCCTGTTCTATTCTATGACAGACGCTCAGAGCAACTGTCGCACAGGACTCCATCCATAATTCATGGCCATGCATACTCTAATTGTGTTGCCAGCCTGCACACTTGTACTGATGCCATTTAACAACCCTCTCTGCTGCACCACACGTGTATCACTTCACTCTTTCTGTGCCACTTTGAAGACCTGCGAGAAGAGAACTCTAAAATATTTCTTCCTCATTCTCACACGCCACATGCACACACTTTATCCATTGGTCTTAGGTTGCCTTGAGCTACGCCAAGTCATAGACTTTGTCCCAAGTGGTGCAGCGAGACACTGCATCTCAGTGCTAGAGGCATCATTACAGACCCTGGTTCGATTCCAGGCTGTATCACAACTGGCCGTGATTGGGAGTCCCATAGGGCGGCGCACAATTAGCCCAGAGTTTTCCAGGTTAGGGTTTGGCCGGGGTAGGCCGTCATTGTAAATGAGAATTTGTTCTTAACTGACTTGCCTAGTTAAATAAAGGTTAAATAAAAAAAAATAAAAAAATTGATGCTCAACTGAACAGCAGTCAAAGCCATTAAGTGAAGAAGAAAAAATATGGAAGCTTACCCATAGAAATAGAATGTATAGAATGGGCGTTCCCCATTTAATTGCCTGGATTAACTGGTCCAAGCTCGTTCTATTCATTCTATTTCTATGGCTTTACCAAGGTTCTGATAGACTCAGACTGCCCCCTGTAGACATGCAGTGCAGTTCAAAGGGGAGGACAACCCATATCTGCATCTACACTGAAACTAGCAGCATTATTCTTCAAGGATGGTTATCCGAAAATGTATGCACTCACTACTGTAAATTGTTCTAGATAAGAGCTTCTGCTAAATTAATAAAATGCTAAAAATAAATAAAAATGTCTTAATGTCTCAAAGCATTAATTCTATTCCAATGCTTCAATGTTCAACCTAATCCTTCAATGTTGGTTATTTCTTGTGTCTCGTTATGTAGCTACTGTACAATTTTTTTTGCATCTTTTCTCAAGCAAATACATGTGGTATTGAGATTAGATGGAGAATGAGTCAGTACACTGATGTAAAGCTTATAGAGTTTGCTATTAAGTACTACCATCTGGTGGTTGCAAAAAGGTGTTACTTATTTTTTACAACTCAACTGCAGTAATCAAGCACTGCGTGTATTTTCAAACAAATCTGTTATCTGCGAGAAAATAATGTTGATGGATCTGATAAGAGGAATACCTATGTGAGAATGTTGTTCATAGACTACAGCTCAGCGTTCAAAACCGTAGTCCCCTCCAAGCTCAGCTTCAAGCTTGGGACCCTGGGACTGAACACCTGCTTCTGCAAGTGGATTCTGGACTTCCTGACGGGCCGACCCCAGGTGGTGAGGATAGGTAACATCACCTCAACCATGCAGACACGCAACACGTGGGGCCCCACAGGGGTGTGTGCAGTCCTGTCCTGTACTCCCTATTCACCCACGGCTGCGTGACCACGCATGACTCCAACACCATCATCCAGTGTGCTGATGACACGACAGTGGTAGGCTTGATCACGGGCACGATGAGAGTTACCTGGTGTCCAAATCACAAAATAATTAAAATGTTCCACACACACACACGCACACAGTTGTGAATAAGGCATGACAGCGCCTCTTCTGTCTCATGAGATTGAAAAGATTTGATATGGGCCCTCAAATCCTCTAAAAGTTCTACAGCTGCACCATTGAGAGCATCTTGACTGGCTGCATCACTGCTTGGTATGGCAACTGCACCGCCCTCGAACGCATAACCCTACAGAGGGTGGTGCGAACAGCCCAGTACATCGCTGGGGCTGAGCTCCCTGCCATCCAAGACCTCTATATCAGGCGGTGTGAAAAGACCCCGCCCAACCGAGCCACACTGTTCTCTCTGCTTCTGTTTGGCAAGGGGTACCGGAGCAACAAGTCTGACACCAACTGGCTCCTAAACAGCTTCAATCCCCAAGCCATAAGACTGCTAAATAGCTAACAAAATGTCTACATGGACTATCAGCATTGACCCTTATATTTTATTTGTATTTTGCAGTCTCTATGCACACTCACAGGACTCTACACACTCATACACTCACACTCCAACACACACACACACTCACACACACACTTGATTTGCTCACACACACACATAACACACATTCATACTGACTCTACACACATGCACAAACACTCACAAAAAATCATCAGATACGCTGCAGCTACTCTGTTTATCATACAGTATATCCTAATGGCTAGTCACCTTACCCCTATACATATTTACCCCCGCCACTCCACTCCAATATCCCTGCACATTGTAAATATGGTATTGGAACTGACCTGGAACTGATCCTGTATATAGCTTACTTAAGTTCTCGTGTTTTTCTCATTTCCATTTCTCATGTGTTTTTGTTCTACTTTACTTTATTTTATAGTATTACTGATATTGATTGCTGCATTTTTGGGAAAGAGCTCGCAAGAAAGGCATTTCACTGTACTTGTGCACATGACAATAAAACTTGAAAAATAAGTTGTGTACAACCAGGGGGAAAAATGGCCAGAAAATAGAGCATATAGTTGTGAAAGCATATAGGCCTATCACCTCAAACTTCCATACAAGTCATTGTAAAGCTACTTACTAAAGTTGTGAGCAACCTTCGTATTGAGCATGATGTGAAGGTTAATGCTGGGCTCGGTGATCCCACCAAATGTTCCCAAATCTTGAACTGCAAATTGCTCATACAAGCGTGAAGTGTCAATTTCAATGTTCCCAGCATTTCCCCGTGTCCAGCATGATTTCTCTATCTGCCAAGAGACCAATCACAATCACCACAAAGACAAACTGGATTCTCTATGAAATGCAATGATCCAGGAAGCTACGGAGATACTGTAGAGAATAATTCTATACAGTCCTCAAGGAAATGAAGAAGTGGAATTTAGGTCATTCCTTATTGCAAACTATCAGACAAAACCTTCTCACGGATTGGACTCAAGTGTAGCGTCATATAAGGCGATATACCATAATATAACATAATTGACAATGTGCACGACTATATTACATGGTTACAAATGTAATAAAGAGGGATAAATAAAACCATAGTAGTACCTTATCTGAACCAACCTCATCCCAGTGGAAGGCCCTGGTCCGCTCTGTTAGGGGTTTTCTACTGGGCTTAAAGGGCAATGGAGGAGGCATAGGAATGAAGGGGGGAGCTGGCACCATTGAGGGAATGGGTACAGGGACAGTGGCAGGGACATGGACAGGATCAAGGACTGGTGCCAGGACAGGGACAGGGACAAAACCAGGAACAGAATCAGGGGCAGGTGCAGGGGAAAGGACAGGACTAGGGAAGGGGACATTCACTAGTAACTTCACAGGGCTGCAGGGTATTGGGAGAGGCGAGGTTGGAGGTTTACTCTCAATCTTTTTTCCAGCCGATAGATTATCTGCACTGGAGACAAGATCTGTTCCTTGGAGGCCTTGTCTGTCACTGGACTTGTTCTCCTCCAGAATGTCTTTGACATTGTCATAGATTCTTAAAGCCCTGTTTTCCTCATAGAAGTGCTCCGACTGAGACGTGCGTTTCCAGTTCAGGCATAGCTTATCTATGGCCTGGACCCAAGCATCCCTCTCCTTCTGGATGGCTTCTGTGCTTTTGGAAAGTTCTGTCACAGGTACCTGGAACCTGCAATACATCAACATCACTCATCTTAACTTCCTCTATTGGCAGTAAACAAACAATGGCAATCACTGGGCAAACAATTGAAATCTAAATGTATGGTATTAGATGTTGTCAAATAGAAGTGCTTATGGTGTGTTTATACAATGCATACAGTGATGAGAATGGTGTGTTGGTAGCAGCAATCCTCAACTGTTCAGATATGCTTCAGAATAATGTATGATTCTGTTAAAAGGTTACAACATTGTTGCTGTATTTAGATATGTAGATTAACTAACATTTGAAAATGTTTCATTGACAAAACAAAGGACTACAAGAACACATAACCTAAATTCCTTATACTCGCTTCTCTCATCCTAAACATCTACCACCCTAGTCTCAGAAAGGGTTTTACATGGTCACTCACTGATACTCATTCTTGTGAGTCAAAAGAGTGAAGGTGTCACAGCTGCGCGGTTTCTCTACACTCGTGTCCCCGTCTGAGAAATTAATGACAACTGGCAAGGATGACAAAATGACCATGTCCCCATCTGCACCTACCCCCCGCTGGCTGATGGGGAGCAGGGTCAGCTGGCCAGGATGAAGGTGAGCCTCGTACCTAACAACACAAGTGTAGATCACATCATGATGTAGATAGTAAACAACTTATAGTCAATGCAGGACTCTTCCAAACTTTGTAAAAACACTGTGTAGTAGTAATAATTGTAATAGTAGTAGTAGTTGTAGTTGTAATAGTAGTAGTAGTAATAGTAGTAGTAGTAGTGTATGTTCTTGTTGTAGTAGTTGTTGTTGTAATAGAAGTTGAAGTAGTCTAGTATAGAACACAAACATACTTCACCCATTTAAACGATGCCAATCCACCTCTCTGCAGGAACAGCAGGCCCTCCCTGAGGCTCTTTGGTGCTGGAAGCAGGGGATGCGCACACATGTCTTCACTGCCCTCCACTGGATGGCTGTAGATGTTTCTGTAGATTATCTTGTTTACAAACTGCATTATCTACACAAAAAAACACAACATCAGTGTGAAGAAGTCTCAATCAAAAATCGTACGTTTCAATTGAAAATATAAAGTCCTCAAAATGTCTTCAAACTTTATTTGAAGAATGAATGGCCCGCTGTTAACAAATTAGGGGAATTGATTGAAATCTCTCACATCTCCTATGCCTATACACAAACCAGGCTGCTGTCCACCTCTATTACAGGTTAGGGATGACTCTTTTACCTTGTGTTTGTCCTCCAGTGAGGCTGCCTCCAGCTCATAGGGTTAGGGGCGACTCTCTTACCTTGTGTTTGTCCTCCAGTGAGGCTGCCTCCAGCTCATAGGGTTAGGGGCGACTCTCTTACCTTGTGTTTGTCCTCCAGTGAGGTGGCCTCCAGCTCATAGGGTTAGGGACGACTCTCTTACCTTGTGTTTGTCCTCCAGTGAGGTGGCCTCCAGCTCATAGGGTTAGGGACGACTCTCTTACCTTGTGTTTGTCCTCCAGTGAGGTGTCCTCCAGCTCATAGGGTTAGGGACGACTCTCTTACCTTGTGTTTGTCCTCCAGTGAGGTGTCCTCCAGCTCATAGGGTTAGGGACGACTCTCTTACCTTGTTCTTGTCCTCCAGTGAGGTGTCCTCCAGCTCATAGGGTTAGGGACAACTCTCTTACCTTGTGTTTGTCCTCCAGTGAGGCTGCCTCCAGCTCATAGGGTTAGGGGCGACTCTCTTACCTTGTGTTTGTCCTCCAGTGAGGTGTCCTCCAGCTCATAGGGTTAGGGACGACTCTCTTACCTTGTGTTTGTCCTCCAGTGAGGTGGCCTCCAGCTCATAGGGTTAGGGACGACTCTCTTACCTTGTGTTTGTCCTCCAGTGAGGTGTCCTCCAGCTCATAGGGTTAGGGTTAGGGACAACTCTCTTACCTTGTGTTTGTCCTCCAGTGAGGTGTCCTCCAGCTCATAGGGTTAGGGACGACTCTCTTACCTTGTTTTTGTCCTCCAGTGAGGTGTCCTCCAGCTCATAGGGTTAGGGACGACTCTCTTACCTTGTTTTTGTCCTCCAGTGAGGTGGCCTCCAGCTCATAGGGTTAGGGACGACTCTCTTACCTTGTGTTTGTCCTCCAGTGAGGTGTCCTCCAGCTCATAGGGTTAGGGACGACTCTCTTACCTTGTGTTTGTCCTCCAGTGAGGTGTCCTCCAGCTCATAGGGTTAGGGACGACTCTCTTACCTTGTTTTTGTCCTCCAGTGAGGTGTCCTCCAGCTCATAGGGTTAGGGACGACTCTCTTACCTTGTTTTTGTCCTCCAGTGAGGTGTCCTCCAGCTCATAGGGTTAGGGACGACTCTCTTACCTTGTTCTTGTCCTCCAGTGAGGTGTCCTCCAGCTCATAGGGTTAGGGACGACTCTCTTACCTTGTTCTTGTCCTCCAGTGAGGTGTCCTCCAGCTCATAGGGTTAGGGATGACTCTCTTACCTTGTTCTTGTCCTCCAGTGAGGTGGCCTCCAGCTCATCGGGTTAGGGACAACTCTCTTACCTTGTTTTTGTCCTCCAGTGAGGTGTCCTCCAGCTCATAGGGTTAGGGACGACTCTCTTACCTTGTTCTTGTCCTCCAGTGAGGTGGCCTCCAGCTCATAGGGTTAGGGACGACTCTCTTACCTTGTGTTTGTCCTCCAGTGAGGTGTCCTCCAGCTCATAGGGTTAGGGGCAGGGATGACTCTCTTACCTTGTGTTTGTCCTCCAGTGAGGTGTCCTCCAGCTCATAGGGTTAGGGTTAGGGACGACTCTCTTACCTTGTGTTTGTCCTCCAGTGAGGTGTCCTCCAGCTCATAGGGTTAGGGACGACTCCCTTACCTTGTGTTTGGCCTCCAGTGAGGTGTCCTCCAGCTCATAGGGTTAGGGGCAGGGATGACTCTCTTACCTTGTGTTTGTCCTCCAGTGAGGTGTCCTCCAGCTCATAGGGTTAGGGTTAGGGACGACTCTCTTACCTTGTGTTTGTCCTCCAGTGAGGTGGCCTCCAGCTCATAGGGTTAGGGACGACTCTCTTACCTTGTGTTTGTCCTCCAGTGAGGCTGCCTCCAGCTCATAGGGTTAGGGACGACTCTCTTACCTTGTGTTTGTCCTCCAGTGAGGCTGCCTCCAGCTCATAGGGTTAGGGGCGACTCTCTTACCTTGTGTTTGTCCTCCAGTGAGGTGGCCTCCAGCTCATAGTCATGTCTTCCTCTGAAAGATATAGAGAACTTGGCCCCAACTCCGTCATCGCAGCTCTTAACACACAGGAACGGCAGCTGCCGCTTTACGATGCCTTTCTCTATGCTGCACACCATTTTAGTGTTGAAGTCAATCTAAACATACAGTATAGAGATACACGTTATTCTGAGATTATCACTGCTTTTACTCAATGATGCATGACATGGACAGTATGTACCAGCACACTACAGGCTTGCATTGTACAGTATTGTTATCACAACTCAGGAGTTGCTGTTTACTTACTGTAATGGAAGTTGTAAGACCTATTTACAGTTGTTCCCAATTATTTACACACTAAAACTGGCCCATGAGGCACAATGACCCAAACCTGTAACTAATTTACCAGAAGCAACACCAAATCTGCAATACTACTTGCACATGTTTTGCTTTACACTGAGATTGCAATTCTATAACAAACATTTGGCAATTCTCTACCTTTGGCACAACCTTCACAGCTAAAATCCCTTGTGTGCAAATGAAAAGCAACACTGTTCAACAAGCTAAACTCAAACTTAGCAGAGAGAGGTGGAGGGTGAAGACTGCAGGAAATATAACCGGTTATTGAAAACCCTGCCATCTTCCACAACATCAGAGTGAGCTTATCAACCATAGCCCGCATCTTGCATTTGTGGTCCTTTCTTGTTTGAGTACACAAACAATTTAACAAAATCTTAGTCTTTAGACTGAAAAAGGTTCTGAAAGTAGTGTTTTGAATATGTCACAGTGTGATCTCGTTTGTCACTACATTAGATTCATTTGATGTGTGTTTGTCTCATTTGCATGCAGAGTTTCATTTTGAACAGGGAGTACATGATTTTGATTTCTGTGTTTCATTTTGCAAGATGTCAGTGGGGTTAGGGGAAATTGGCTAACTGTTTTGTGTTTTGTGTTTAGAGTACCTGAGATGTAGTTTCAGCAAACGTGTTAACAGTTGTGAAAAACTGTAAATACAAGTTGTGATAACAAATAACCCAATGTCAAAAGGGTACCCATATCTGACTCGCCTGAAGAATGCGCTTCTGCCACCTGTAGCGGTTGTACTTGTAAACACTGAAGTTGTACTGGGAGGCTTGCTGTTCCTGCAATGAAGATCAATACACCAATGACAATGATGCAGGACAAAATGTTATGAACACATCAAAGAGTGATCAGAAACATCCAGTTCTACGTTGGTGGACAGGACAGTGGAACCCCATCATTTAAAAATGTATAGTGAATGACAGAATAACATGCATGACAAGTACTGTGTCGTGCGTAGATAAAATCCATTATGCGTGTGCACAGACCGTCCAAGGTAACAGACAGGCCTTGTTGTTGCCATGGTTTCCTGTGCTGAATTCAAGACCTAGTAGTATAATACCTATAGCCTGGTCCCAGATCTCTTTATGCTGTCTTGCCAACTCTTGAGGCCAATGCGTGACAATGACCATAGGAGTTGGCAAGACGACACAAACACATTGTTGTGGAGGTATTGTAATAGTGGGCCTTGGCAAAATAACACAAATAGATCTGGGGCCAGACTACATAACAATACCTCTGTGGCCAGGCTTTGCTTTAGCTGCTCCTGGTTGCTCCTCCTGGCCTGGTTCAGGGCGTCATCGATGGTCAGCTCCCCACTCTTCACCTTCATCATGATGCTCAGCTGCATCTCATTGCTCAGCTGAACCAGGAGGACAATGATCAGAGATGAGCAATGCATATAAATTGTAGCTAGTGTTCCGAATGCACCGAAATGATAGCTAGTGTTCTGAAGGCACACAAATGATAGCAAGTGTTGCAAAGGCACACAAATGATAGCTAGTGTTCCGAAGGCACATAAATGATAGCTAGTGTTCCGAATGCACCGAAATGATAGCTAGTGTTCTGAAGGCACACAAATGATAGCTAATGTTCCGAAGGCACATAAATGATAGCTAGTGTTCCGAAGGCACATAAATGATAGCTAGTGATCCGAAGGCACATAAATGATAGCTAGTGTTCCGAAGGCACATAAATGATAGCTAGTGTTCCAAAGGCACACAAATGATAGCTAGTGTTCCGAATGCACACAAATGATAGATAGTGTTCCGTATGCCCATAAATGATAGCTAGTGTTCCGAATGCCCATAAATGATAGCTAGTGTTCCGAATGCCCATAAATGATAGCTAGTGTTCCGAGTGCCCATAAATGATAGCTAGTGTTCTGAATGCCCATAAATGATAGCTAGTGTTCTGAATGCCCATAAATGATAGCCAGTGTTCTGAATGCCCATAAATGATAGCTAGTGTTCTGAATACCCATAAATGATAGCTAGTGTTCTGAATGCCCATAAATGATAGCTAGTGTTCTGAATGCCCATAAATGATAGCTAGTGTTCTGAATGCACAGAAAGCTTCACTTTGCATAGAACAACCACTGGCGTAGAACACACGTCACAGCCCCCACAAGGCAGGAGGGCCCACAAGCTTTGGGGGCCCTCATTTCTTTCAATCGTGAATAATGATTAGTGAGAAAGTTACAGATGCACAAATATCATACCCCTAAGACATGTTAACCGCAAAACTGAGCTAAGCAACTGAGAACTACTAACAACTAACACAAGCACCTGTCAAACGAATGTGTCACAACAGGAAAAAAACATCTTCATTTGTCTTTGTATCAAACATTTTATATTTAGATTTGTGAGAATCTTAGTTCCTCTTTAGTGACAGAATAGAAGATCTGCATGTCTGGAATGAAGGAAGTAGAATCCCCAGAGGAAAGTACGCACACAACTTCCTCACAGCTTGTTTCATTGTTAGTATAGAAGCTTACTGACTATGCTATTACAGTAATACTGAATAACTATTGAATAACAACTATTTCTACGGTCCATTTCTATGGTCCTCTGTAGCTCAGTTGTTAGAGCATGGCACTTGTAACACCAGGATAGTGGGTTTGATTGACCCAACCACCCCAACAGATAAAATGTATGCACGCAAGACTAAGTCGCTTTGGATAAAAGGGTGTGCTAAATGGCATTAAACAGATATACAGTTATACAAATCATGACAGTCAACATGTCATCAACAGTTCAAGAGAGAGAATGGAATACCAGAGAATGTGCCTTTTCATTGAAACGAACAGCATTAATCATAATGTCATTGCTTGGAATGAGGATGTTGTTCAGTTACAGAGGCTGAAATGTCATAATCTTACCTGTGGCACAGCTACTGAACCTTTTCTGTCCATCAAAGAGGGGTTTTCGTTCCTGGGCCCTGCCCGTGGCAAGATAATGTATGGGATTTAAAAATAAAATCTCAGCAAAACTTTCCTGTCTAGAATGCATGGAGTGTTTCACCTAATTTACAGTAACACTTCCTTTAAAAGCCAACTAAGAGGAAAGGAGAAGAAAAGGGATTTACCAGGCTCTATACCCCACCCACCTATTAGATTTCGCATCTCTCTGGTCTCTATAGTTTCTACAACGCTCAACAAACGGTGTGTCAGTTCTTGAGTCAGTTCATGTTGTGACATGCTCATGCAATTCGTTTTTGCCCGGTAGTCTTTATTTCATGATGTTGTGGTTTTGCCTAAAAGACTAGTCCTATTAAGGAGATAAATATGTATATATTGATGCATATTGTGTTTATATTTTTGTTCAGTATATATACAGTATATATATATACGCAGTATATATACTGAACAAAAATATAAACGCAGCATGCAACAATTTACAACGATTTTACTGACTTACAGTTTATATAAGTAAATCAAGCAATTTAAATAAATTCATTAGGCCCAAATCTATGGATTTTACATGACTGGGCAGGAGCGCAGCCAATCAGAATGAGTTTTTTTTTCACAAAAGGAAATAATTACAGACAGAAATACTCCTCAGTTTCATCCGCTGTCCGGGTGGCTGGTCTCAGATGATCCTGTAGGTGAAGAAGCTGGATGTGGAGATCCTAGACTGGCGTGGTTACACGTGGTGTCACGACTTCCGCCGAAGTTGACTCCCCTACCTGTTCGGGCGGTGCTCGGCGGTCGTCGTCACCGTCCTACTAGCCGCCACCGATCCCTTTTTCATTTGTCTGTTTGTTTTGTCTTATTAGTTTCACCTGTGTTCTGTTTTTTAGGTTAATTAGCTTCCCTATATTTAGTAGGTAGACCCGCCCTTGTTTTGTGCGGGATTGTCTTTAGTTTGTTACGTGTGTGCATTGTAGGCTGAGGTGTAATTTTCTTTCTTACACTTGACACCCTGTGGTTTTTGGGTTGTCAAGTTGTATGTTCTGCGCCCTGTATTGTTGGGCTTCATTTTTGTGTGTGCCTTAGTAAAGAGCACTATACCCCAGTGGAACTCTCTGCGTCTGATTCCTGCACCCACCTAGTCCCGCGTGACATGTGGTCTGGGGTTGTGAGGCTGGTTGGATGTACTGCCAAGTTCTCCAAAATGACATTGGCAGTGGCTTACGGTAGAGAAATTAAGATAAAATTCTCTGGCAACAGCTCTGGTGGACATTCCTGCAGTCAGCATGCCAATTGCACTCTCCTTTAAAACTTGGTGTGGTGCATTATGTTGTGGGACAAAACTGCACATTTTATTGTCCCCAGCACAAGGTGCACCTGTGTGATGATCATGCTATTGAATCATCTTCTTGATATGCCACACCTGTCAGGTGGATTGATTTTCTAGACAAAGGAGAAATGCTCGCTAACAGGGATGTTGAACTTTTGTGCACAAAATGAGAGAAATAAGCTTTTTGTGTGTATGGAACATTTCTGGGATCTTTAATTTCATGGAATATGGAACCAACACTTTACATGCTGCATTTATATTAGATAGGGCTGGTATACAGAAGATAGGGCTATGTCAGGTATCAAGGTAAGACCCAAGTGTAGACTGAAGTAACAATGTTTATTGTAACAGAGGCAGGCAAACAACAGGTCACGGCAAGCAGGGGTCGATAATCCAGAGTAGGAGCAAAAGTACAGGACGGCAGGCAGGCTCAGGGTCAGGGACAGGCAGAGTTCAATAATCCAGAGGTGGAGCAAAGGTACTGGATGGCAGGCAGGCTCAGGGATAGGCAGTGGTCAGGCGGGCAGATACAGGGTCAGGATAGGTAAGGGTCAAAAACCAGGAGGACGAGAAAGAGAGAGGCTGGGAAAAGACAGTAGCTGACAGGACAAACACTGGTAAGCCTGACAAACACAAACTGGCAAAGAGACAGAAAACACAGGTATAAATACCCAGAGAATAAGTGGGGAAGATGGGCGACACCTGGAGGGGGTGGAGACAAGCACAGGTGAAACAGATCAGAGCATGACACCCTACCTTGTCACAACACAACTGATTGGCTCATACGCATTAAGGAAAGAAATTCCAAAAATGTACTTTTAACAAGGCACACCTGTTAATTGAAATGCATTCCAGGTGACTACTTCATGAAGCTGGTTGAGAGAATGCCAAGAGTGTGCAAAGCTGTCATCAAGGAAAAGGTTGGCTACTTTGAAGAATCTAAAATCTAAAATGTATTTTGATTTGTTTAACACTTTTTTGGTTACTACATGAATCCATATGTGTTATTTCACAGCTTTGTTGTTTTCACTATTATTCTACAATTTAGAAAATAGTACAACAAATTAAGAAAAATCCTTGAATGAGTAGGTGTGTCAACTTGACTGGTACTGAATATACACAACCACAACACTTTATCATTTTCTGTAATACAAAACATCAATGACACTTAACTGATATTGAGTTGCACCCCCCACTAGCCCTCAAAACAGCGTAAATTAGTCAGAGCATAGACTCTACAAGCTGTCAAAAGTGTTCCACAAGGATGCTGGCCCATGTTGACTCCAATGCTTCCCATAGTGGTGTTAAGTTGGCTGGATGTCCTTTGGGTTGTGGACCATTCTTGATACACACGGGAAAGTGTGTGCCTTGCATCTATTTCCATACCCTGTTCAAGGGTACTTAAATATTTTGTCTTGCCCGTTCACACTCTGTATGGCACACTTACACAACACATTTCTAAATAGTCTCAAGGCTTAAAAATCTAATCAAATTGATTTATAAAGCCTTTTTTACATCAGCAGATGTCACAAAGTGCTTATACAGAAACCCAGCCTAAAACCCCAAACAATGCAGATGTAGAAGCACAGAGGCTAGGAAAAACTCCCGAGAAAGGCTGGAAAACAAACGAACGAGAGAGAGAAAAACAGCAGGTCAAGGACAAGGTACCACTTCTGGTGAACAGGTCAGGGTTCCATAGCAGCAAGCTAACAGAATTGCATTTTATCAATGGCAATTTCAATGCACAAAGATACCTTGACGCGATCCTGAGGCCCATTGTCGTGCAATTCATCCGCTGCCATCACTTCATGTTTCAGCATGATAATACACAGCCTCATGTCGCAAGGATCTGTACACAATTGCTGGAAGCTGAACATTTCCCAGTTCTTCTATGGCCTGCATACTCACCATATGTCACCCATTGAGCATGTTTGGGATGCTCTGGGTCGATGTGTACAACACTGTGTTCCAGTTCCCGACAATATCCAGTAACTTCGCACAGCCTTTGAAAAGGAGTGGGATAACACTCCACAATCAACAGCCTGATCAATTCTATGCGAAAGAGATGTCACACTGCATGAGGCAAATGGTGGTCACACCACATACTGACTGGTTTTACGATACACACCCCCACCTTTTTTGTATGTATCAGTGACCAACAGATGCATATCTGTATTCCCAGTCGTGAAATTCATAGATTAGAGCTCAAATAATTTCTTTCTATAACGACACAGGGCGAGACTCAAATGCAGACACATGAGGCAGATAGTTTGAGTCTCTGATATGTATTAATAGGGCAAGAGGCAGGTTGAGGACAGGCAGAAGTTCGCAAACCAGGTCAGAGTCAGATGGGTACAGGACAACAGGCAGACTCGAGGTCAGGGCAGGAAGAAGGGTGTGGCAGGCGGGCTCAGGGCAGGCAGAAAAGGTCAGAACAGGGAGGACTAGAAAACAGGGACTAGAAAAACACGCTGGTAGGCTTGACGAGACAAGACGAACTGGCAACAGACAAATAGAAACCACTGGTATAAACACGCTGGTAGGCTTGACGAGACAAGACGAACTGGCAACAGACAAATAGAAACCACTGGTATAAATACACAGGGGATAATGGAACAAATGGGAGACACCTGGTGGGGGGTGGAGACAAGCACAAGACAGGTGAAACAGATCAGGGTGTGACAATTTCAATTGACTGATTTCCTTATATGAACTGTAACTGTATGTAAACTGTAAGTAAAATCTTTGAAGTTGTTGTATGTTGCGTTTATATTTTTGAACAAAAGAGTCGGGAAGGAAGTACATTTTCTTAGAATTATAACATTGCTCTGTGCTTTTCCGAGCATGCACTTTGTATAGCCTATATATAGCCTATAGGCTATTGATTTGATTGAGACAACTCTAAATAGCCTACAGATGCAGTTGATATTGCACACCCAGCGGAGAATCAGAGATGAGTGGCAGCATCGGGCACACATCAATATATAGCCTAATAAGCAACTTTTTGGGGGGAGAGTGAACAGTTGTTTTTATAGGGTTACAATAGCAATACAATCATCAAAAAACATTATACTTTCCCCCGTTTTTTTAACAAGCACACCCTCCCCACCTACCCATCCCAAACATACCCTTGGCGGCCCCACCCTATCCCCAAACTAATATTGAAATGTCAGAAACTACAAATTACATAGCATTCCCCTGGCCTATTTAAAAAAAAAATACTAAACCCTCCCCCTGACTGAAATTTAAAAAGCATGACCCTCCCCCATTTTCCTCCAGATCCCCATTCTGTAAATTTTGAACCATCCCTTATCAAAAACTACAGATTTAAAACTTCTTCAGGTTTGGTGGGTCCCCTGTGGGACGGTTGAGCTAAAGTAGGCTAATGTGATTAACATGAGGTTGTAAGTAACAAGAACACTTCCCAGGACGTAGACATATCTGATATTGTCAGAAAGCTTAAATTCTTGTTAATCTAACTGCACTGTCCAATTTACAGTAGCTATTACAGTGAAATAATACCATGCTTGAAGAGAGTGCACAGTTTGAACATGAAAAGTTATTAATGAACAAATCTGGCACATTTGGGCAGTCTTGATACAACATTTTGAACAGAAATACAATGGTTCATTGGATCAGACTAAAACATTGCACATACACTGCTGTCATCTAGTGGCCAATATCTAAATTGCACCTGGGCTGGAATAATACATTATGGCCTTTCTCTTGCATTTCTAAGATGGTACAAAAAAATACAAAAAACGTTGTATTATCCTTTACCAGATCTAATGTGATATATTCTCCTACATTCCTTTCACATTTCCACAAACTTCAAAGTGTTTCCTTTCAAATGGTAACAAGAAAATGCATGTCCTTGTTTCAGGGCCTGAGCTACAGGCAGTTAGATTTGGGTATGTCATTTTTGGCAAAAATTGGAGAAAAAAAGCGGCCAATCCTTAAGTGATCCCTTCGTGCGCCAATCCCATTAGCGGGATTGAGTTGACAACACCCAGTGAAATAGCAGCGCCAAATTCAAAAACAGAAATACTCATAATAATAATTCATAAATCATACAAGTGTTATACACCGGTTTAAAGACGAACTTCTTGTTAATCCAGCCACAGTGTCAGATTTCAAAAAGGCTTTACGGCGAAAGCAAACCATGCTATTCTCTGAGGACAGCACCCCATCAAACATACACATGAAAATCATAATTCAACCCGCCAGGCACAACACAAAAGTCAGAAATAACATAAAATTCATGACTTACCTTTGAAGATCTCCTTCTGTTGGCACTCCAATATGTCCATTAAACATCACAAATTGTCCTTTTGTTCGATTAATTCTGTAGTTATATTCCCAAAATGTCAATTTATTTGGCGAGTTTGATTCTGAAAATACACCGGTTCCAACTCGCGCAACATGACTACAAAGTATTGAATGAGTTACCTGTAAACTTGATCCAGACATTTCAAACACATGTCAAAAAATACAACTTTAGGTATTTTTTAACGTAAATAATTAATAAAATTTAAGACGGGATAAACTGCGTTCAATAGCGGATAAAAACAAAGTGGAGCGAGCTTTCAGATCACGCGCCTCTAACAAACAGTACACTTCACTCGACCCTCGTTCTGAACTGCCATACTTCTTCATTTCTCAAAGGAAAAACATCAAACCAATTTCTAAAGACTGTTGACATCCAGTGGAAGCGATAGGAACTGCAAGCAAGTGCCTTAGAAATCTAGATTCCCATTGAAAACCATTGAAAAGAGAGTGACCTCAACAACAAAAACATTCTGGATGGTTTGTCCTTGGGGGTTTCGCCTGCCAAATAAGTTCTGTTATACCCACAGACATCATTCAAACAGTTTTATATCTACATATCTACTAATAATATGCATATCCTAGCTTCTGTGCCTGAGTAGCAGGCTGTTTACTTTGGGCACACTTTTCATCCAGACATGAAAAAAGGTCCCCCTTAGCCTTAAGAAGTTTTAAGAGGTTTTAAGCAAACAAATAAAGGCAAGCAATTACACAGGACAAACATAGGTACAAGGGAAGAGTTTAAAAATTGAAATGTTCACAACTATTGACTGATAGGGAGGCGCAGTACATCCACACTCATCACAACTCTCATCACCATTGAGAAGGAGTTAAGTTTAACTCAACTTGATTGAGGCCTGGTTATTTTGAGAGCTGTGTTTCCGTTCTTATTCATCATCCTGTTTGTTGTTTTTCTTTACAGTTTCTCAACTACTCTCAAGTAAACGCCTCATCCTGATTCCTGAGAATTGTACCGCTACAATATTGTCTGCTACTTACTGAAACCTCCATGGAAAGCGGCTCCCTCACTCCGACTCACTGGCGGGGGATTTCCTGCACAAGGGGGGGAACTTCCCCATCTAGTGGAGTGGACACAACTCAGAGCGCACTAACACTCACGATCTCGCACCTCTGGCAGTCAGCAATGGTAGGCCTACCTCCTGTCCATTATAGAAGAGTTCAATGTTGGAAATCACCAATAATCCAGATTCCACGAAATGTTAAATCAACTCAACTGGGCGGTGGTGTCCTAACTGCACCTACGATGGCCTGGCCTCACGGTCACCTGCATCCCACTGCTGACACCAGTGTAGCAAATGTGGGGAGCGAATGACACTTCCAAATGTGTGTTCGAAATGCAAGCACAAACGACACTCAAATAAAGAAGCTGCTGCTTACTAAACCTACATATAAATTGTCTGTAGACCGGTATAATAAGTAATCCAAGATAATGATGGCATTGTTCACAAAAATCTTCGTAGGCCTACTTGATGGTTTGGGAATAATCGTGCATTCCACATAATCTTGAGTTCCAAGATTTTTGTCATTTTTAGGAAACGGTCACACGTGTTTTGGGAATTTCCCTCTCTCAGTTATTTATGCTCAGAGCCCAGCCCACCGCTCAGCTGTTATCGACTGACTTGCTTGTACAGTAGCTGAGGAGTGAATACCTAGAATCTGAGAATTTGCAAATATGTTGGGTTGTTTCAAGACGAAAAGGATCGAAATGGTTACGCTTTTATTTATGCTGGCGGTAAGTAGGTTTTAGTCTATTACTATGTGTAAATAAAGACATGCCTTCTGCATTCCCGGGAGCAATAGCGCCCAACCGTTTTCTGTACGCATACAATAGGCTACACTTTAAATCTATTTATGTGACCCTATATTGAGGATGAGTGTTAGGCTTCTTTTGTAACACAAAGTGATTGACTAAATGTGTACATTTTTATGCGTTTCTAACCAAGATTGCTAAATGCACATTAAGCTCATTCAACACACTTTTACTTTCGATTAAGAACACCATTGTCATAGTTAAAGCTGTAATACCTACATTTCATGTTATTTTACTAGCTCGCATCTCATTTGAAACGTTCATTCTGCTATGCTCAGTACTAGAAAAGTAAAGTGAATGGTGGTCTAGTCTAGTCCAGACTCTAGAGCGTGAATCTAGGTACTTTCCACCGCTCCTGTGGTTGAGACAGTTGAGCGTTTGTGACTTTCGAGCTGAGGTTTCTAAGACATCATAATAGGGATTTTTTTAATATAGATTTTGTTTACAGGTTTTCCCCGCAGTTTACTCCTGTGATCCAGCAACACAGTATGATAATAATGGGGAGTGTTGTAATAAGTGTGGGCCAGGTAAGGAAGAGAACGTTCATTATAGTCTATATATACTCCCACTACCTCTTACATTTTTTTGTTGAGTCAAACAGTCTGGAGTGAACCGTTGTAGAATGTACACTTAATTAGGCTATAAGAGGTATGTACAGTATTTATTATGATAAAAATACATTATTTTAATAGGCACAAGGATGTCATCCGACCATAGTGGTTGTTTTGATCCACACTGCATGCCCTGCCAAGAGGATGAATACCAGGAAGCATACACAGAGAAGATCATCTGCGAAGTGCAACCATACTGTGACCAAAGTGAGACTTGTTATAACGTTTACATATTCAAGGACATTACTGTTGATCTGCCTCATCTGCTTGTAATAACACTACACTTGTATCTCCTTCCTGCCACAGATACAAACTTTGAGGGCAGTACCAATAGGAGCAAAACAAGCCTCAGCCAATGCATATGTAAGGCAGGACACCACTGTTCGAGTAAAGAGTGCCTGACATGTGTACCACACACTAAATGTGGACCAGGACAAGAGATACTTTCCACCGGTAGAAAACACGTCTTTATCACACTATCAGCAACGATTGAATTCTAGACTAGTGAGCCTGCTATATATTCAAACATGGACTTTATTGTTCTGTTTCTATTTTATTTTATTTCATGGTTTGAGCTGCTAGAGTTAGGCTACCTGAATTGTGTCATTTGTGAGCGTGTGGTCACTATAGCCGTATGCTGTATATTTTCTCAGGTGACCACATCCGGGACACGGTGTGTCAGGCCTGTCCTGCAAACACCTTCTCCAGTGACAGCTCAGCAGAGAGCAAGTGCAAGCAATGGACAGTGTAAGTACTGAGTTCAATCCTTTTACTAACAACTGTGATGTGTTAAATAATAACAATAGATCTGTTAGTAATACAGTACTAGTCAAAAGTTTGGACACACCTACTCATTCAAGGGTTTTTCTTTATTTTTACTATTTTCTACATTGTAGAATAATAGTGAAGAAATCAAAACTATGGAATAACACATATGGAATCATGTAATAACCAAAAAAGTGTTAAACAAATCAAAATATTTTATTATGGAGATTCTTCAAAGTAGCCACCCTTTGCCTTGATGACAGCTTTGCACACTCTTTGCATTCTTCATGAGGTAGTCACCTGGAATCCATTTCAATTAACAGGTGTGCCTTGTTAAAAGTTCATTTGTGGAATTTCTTTCCTTCTTAATGCATTTGAGCCAATCAGTTGTGTTGTTACAAGGTAGGGTTGGTATACTGAAGATAGCCCTATTTGGTAAAATACCAAGTCCAAATTATGGCAAAAACAACTCAAATAAGCAAAGAGAAACGAGTCCATTATTACTTTAATACATGAAGGTCTGTCAATCCGGAACATTTCAAGAACTTTGAAAGTGTCTTCAAGTGCAGTCACAAAAACCATCAAACGCTATGATGAAACTGGCTCTCATGAGGACCGCCACAAGAAAGGAAGACCCAGAGTTACCTCTGCTGCAGAGGATAAGTTCATTAGAGTTAACTGCACCTCAGATTGCAGCCCAAATAACTGCTTTACAGAGTTCAAGTAACAGACACATCTCAACATCAACTGTTCAGAGGAGACTGCGTGAATCAGGCCTTCATGGTCAAATTGCTGCAAAGAAACAACTACTAAAGGACACCAATAAGAAGAAGAGACTTGCTTGGGCCAAGAAACAGGAGCATTGGACATTAGACCGGTGGAAATCTGTCCTTTAGTCTGACGAGTCCAAATTTGAGATTTTTGGTTCCAACCACCGTGTCTTTGTGAGACACAGAGTAGGTGAACAGATGATCTCCGCATGTGTGGTTCCCACCGTGAAGCATGGAGGAGGAGGTGTGATGCTGTGGGGGTGCTTTTCTGGTGTGATTTATTTAGAATTCAAGGCACACTTAACCAGCATGGCTACCGACAATGACCCAAAACACACCTCCAGGCTGTGTACGGGTTATTAGACCAAGAAGGAGAGTGATGGAGTGCTCCATCAGATGACCTGGCATCCACAATCACCCGACTTCAACCCAAATGAGATGGTTGGATCGTAGAGTGAAGGAAAAGCAGCCAATAGGTGCTCAGAATATGTGGGAACTCCTTTAAGACTGTTGGAAAAGCATTCTTCATGAAACTGGTTGAGAGAATGCCTAGTGTGCAAAGCTGTCATCAAGGCAAAGGGTGGCTACTTTGAAGAATCACCAATATAAAAAATATTTAGATTTGTTTAACACTTTTTTTGGTTACTACGTGATTCCATATGTGTTCTTTCAAAGTTTTCATGTCTTCACTATTATTCTACAATGTAGAAAATAGTAAAAATAAAGAAAAACCCTTGAATGAGTAGGTATGTCCAAACTTTTGACTGGTACTGTATATAACATGTAAACTCAGCAAAAAAAGAAACATCCATTTTTTAGGACCCTGTCTTTCAAAGATAATTCGTAAAAATCCAAATAACTTCACAGATCTTCATTGTAAAAGGGTTTAAACACTGTTTCCCATGCTTGATCAATGAACCATAAACAATTAATGAAAATGCACCTGTGGAACGGTCGTTAAGACACTAAGAGTTTACAGGTGATTAAGGTCACAGTTATGAAAACTTAGGACATTAAATAGGCCTTCCTAGTGACTCTGAAAAACACCAAAAGAAAGATGCCCAGGGTCCCTGCTCATCTGCATGAACGTGCCTTAGGCATGCTGCAAGGAGTCATGAAGACTGCAGATGTGGCCAGGGCAATAAATTGCTGTGTCCGTACTGTGAGACACCTAAGACAGCGCTACAGGGAGACAGGACGGACAGCTGTTTGTCCCCGTAGTGGCAGACCACATGTAACACCACCTACAAAGGTTCGGTACATCCGAACATCACACCTGCGGGACAGGTACAGAATGGTAACAACAACTGCTTGAGTTACACCAGGAATGCACAATCCCGCCATCAGTAATCAGGCTGTCCGCAATAGGCTGAGAGAGGATGGACTGAGGGCTTGTATGCCTGTTGTAAGGCAGGTCCTCACCGGCAAGATCGTCGCCTATGGGCACAAACTCACCGTCGCTGGACCAGACAGAACTGTCAAAAAGTGCCCTTCACTGACGAGTCGCGGTTTTGTCTCACCAGGGGTGATGGTCGGATTCGCGTTTATCGTCGAAGGAATGAGCGCTACACCGAGGCCTGTAATGAGCGGGATCGATTTGGAGATGGAGGGTCTGTCATGGTCTGGGGCGGTGTGTCACAGCATCATCGGACTGAGCTTGTTGTCATTTCAGGCAATCTCAACGCTGTGTGTTACAGGGAAGACATCCTCCTCCCTCATGTGGTATCCTTTCTGCAGGCTCATCCTGACATAACCCTCCAGCATAACAATGCCACCAGCCATACTGCTCATTCTGTGCGTGATTTCCTGCAAGACAGGAATGTCAGTGTTCTGCCATGGCGAGCGAAGAGCCCGGATCTCAATCCCATTGAGCACGTCTGGGACCTGTTGGATCGGAGGGTGAGGGCTAGGGCCATTCCCCGCAAAAATGTCCGGGAACTTGCAGGTGCCTTGGTGGAAGAGTGGGGTAACATCTCACAGCAAGAACTGGCAAATATGGTGCAATCCATGAGGAGGAGATGCACTGCAGTACTTAATGCAGCTGGTGGCCACACCAGATACTGACTGTTACTTTTGATTTTGACCCCCCTTTGTTCAGGGACACATTATTAAATTTCTGTTAGTCACATGTCTGTGAAACTTGTTCAGTTTATGTCTCAGTTGTTGAATCGTGTTATGTTCATACAAATATTTACACATGTTAATTTTGCTGAAAATAAACGCAGTTGACAGTGAGAGGACGTTTCTTTCTTTGCTGAGTTTATGTAGCATGTATTTTATCATACTGCAGTTGTAACTGTTAGTCACAATCAATGTAATTATATTTGATTAGTTGGTTGAACAACTTAACAATTGCTTGATTTATTGCTTGATTATTTTTCCACATATTTGACCAATGTTGTTCATAAACTGCACTGTATACTCAAAAACATTCCCCATAAAAAAATTCAGTTGTGACAAAGGATCCAGAGCTGAAGCCAATGGGACATCCACCTCTGACATTGTCTGTGGTAAGTACAGGGTCCACACGATGAATGCAACACAATTCACACAAACATTACAACATTTTCCTTCAACCATAATAAATTGGTGAACAATAGAATGTATTCCGTTATCGTCAGTTGACCATCACTTTTTCACAGTAACTCATTCTCCTGAACTGTGCAACATGGTTGTAGGGGACTTTTTTTATCTGGGTGTTAAAATCACATCACTGAAACCAAAACTTGTGGAGGGGCTATGTGGAGGAATTTTCTCAGTGTTACACTATTCTATAGTAGGGCAGCTTACTGTAGTAGCCTGTCCTATATACGTCTGTCAAAACTAGTGTAAGTAACACATAAGCCGCAGGCATATTGTTGATTGACAATAGTTGGTTGTATTGTTTGTGATGTTCTTTTGATTTATTTTACAGTGTCAGTACCCACATTCTCTGGAAGAATAGCAGGATATTCCCTTGTGGGTGTTGCATTGGTCACGAGTGTTGTGGGCATTATCCTGTGGAAATATAAAGGTATATAACACTCCTTTTATGATGCTATTTGAGTGAAAACTTTACGTAGGATTTTTTAAATAATCATATTTTATTGTGTACTAGGTAAACATGGAGAGGCCTACAAGAAAGGAAAGGTATGTTATTTTTCTGACATTTCAATCAGCCATGACAGTAATACTGTTATACTTTAGTATTTAGACAAACTAATGCACATATGGCAGACATTGTGTCTTTCGCCATAGGAACCCTGTGTGGAGTGTCTAGCGTGTGAGAGGAGACCTACAGAAGACAGAAACAATGAAGTGAGAAACTCAGAAGGACCTGAAGAGGAAAGGGAACAACTCAAACCTATGATCCAAAATGGAAAGCCACTATCACCACCATCACCAATATCACAACCATCACCAGGTACTCAAACACCAGTGGAGAATGATGTTAACGACTCTCAAGCCGAGTCTTCTGCCAAAGCTGAAGAGATGACAGAAAATGGACATGTGGTGGCGCAGGAGCAGGGTAAACAACACGATACTTATTTGTCTGATTCACAAATGGTATCACATAACCACTCGGCTTCACCCAGTGCCGAACACAATATACTACAGTCAGGTTGTGCATTACCATGAAATATTCATGAAATATTGCTGAATATTCTGTACATTGTAAACTGTTGTAAAAAGTATTGGTTGTTACTGTATTATGTTATAGAACGTTTTCATAAGCATACTAGAATATGCCTTTATTATGTTTTTATGTTGTAATTTCTCTCCTTTGCACTAAACTATCGAAAATAAATGCCACTGCCCACTGGCCGCACACTGGTTAAATAAACGTTATTTCCACATCATTTCAATGAAATTACATTGAACCAACATGAAATAGACGTGGAATTGATATCTGTGCCCAGTGGGTGTGTTGGTGAAATGACCAAATCACCCTCTAGTGGCCTCATGGGTGGAATATTATTAATATTTTTCATAATTAATCATTATAAAAAATAAAAAATTGCTGACGAAAATCCAGTGTTTCTATGTTAAATGGTTTTGTTATATTTCAGTCTTCTGTGATATATATAAAGTGTAATATTGGAATGCAACTCAAAACAGAATACATTTCAACTCTATATCCAACCTGATCTCATAGTTTCAAGTCGGGATTTGACGTAATGTGGATGAACGTCTAATTTTGACCCATTAATTCCACATGGTTACAGAGTTCAATCCACGTGGTTACAGGGTTTAAACAGAAACAACTCAAAGGGTTAAGCTTAGGTATTAATTACGAGTGGTTAAGGATAGGGCTATGGTTTGGGAAAATGCGCTGTTTACATTTGGTATGTACAGTGGCTTGCGAAAGTATTTACCCTCCTTGGCATTTTTCCTATTTTGTTGCCTTACAACCTGGAATTAAAATAGATTTTTTGGGGGTTTGTATAATTTGATTTACACAACATGCCTACAACTTTGAAGATGCAAAATATTTTTTCTTGTGAAACAAACAAGAAATAAGACAAAAAATGTTTTAACTTGAGCGTGCATAACTATCCACCCCCCCTCCCAAAAAAAGACAATACCTTGTAGAGCCACCTTTTGCAGCAATGACAGCTGCTAGTATCTTGGGGTATGTCTCTATAAGCTTGGCACATCTAGCCACTGGGATTTTTGCCCATTCTTCAAGGCAAAACTGCTCCAGCTCCTTCAAGTTGGATGGGTTCCGCTGGTGTACAGCAATCTTTAATATAGCAATATTTCTTCTACCACAGATTCTCAATTGGATTGAGGTCTGGGCATTGACCATGCCAAGACATTTAAATGTTTCCCCTTAAACCACTCAAGTGTTGCTTTGGCAGAATGCTTAGGGTCACCGTCCTGCTGGAAGGTGAACCTCTGTCCCAGTCTCAAATCTCTAGAAGACTGAAACAAGTTTCCCTCAATGATTTCCCTGTATTTTGCACCATCCATCATTCCTTCAATTCTGACCAGTTTCCCAGTCCCTGCCGATGAAAAACATCCCCATAGCATGATGCTGCGACCACCATGCTTCACTGTGGGGATGGTGTTCTCGGGGTGATGAGAGGTGTTGGGTTTGTGCCAGACAGAGTTTTTCTTGATGGCCAAAAAGCTCAATTTTAGTCTCATCTGACCAGAGTACCTTCTTCCATATGTTTGGGGAGTCTCCAGCATCCCTTTTGGCGAACACCAAATGTGTTTGCTTATTTTTTTCTTTAAGCAATGGCTTTTTTCCGGACACTCTTCCATAAAGCCCAGCTCTGTGGAGTGTACGGCTTAAACCTCACTAGGGTAGGGGGCACTATTTTCACCTCCGGATGAAAAGCGTGCCCAAAGTAAGCTGCCTGCTACTCAGGCCCAGAAGCTAGGATATGCATATAATTAGTAGATCTGGATAGAAAACACTCCAAAGTTTCTAAAACTGTTAAAATAATGTCTGTGAGTATAACAGAACTGAAATGGCAGGCGAAAACCTGAGAAAAATCCATCCAGATAGTGTTTTTTTATGTTTGTAGTTTTCCATTGACTGCCTATACAGAGTCCATTGACTTAGGACTCAAATTGCACTTCCTATGGCTTACACTAGATGGCAACAGTCTTTAGAAATTGTTTCAGGCTTGTATTCTGAAATGTGAGGGAGTAAGACCACTCTGAATGAGTGGACACTGCAGTGTCCCAGAGGTTTTTCATGCGTGTGACCGAGAGTGCCCCTTTCATGTTTTCCTATTATATTGACAAATCTTTTGTCCGGTTGAAATATTATTGATTATTATGACAAAATCAACCCGAGGATTGATTATAAACATCGTTTGACAGGTTTCTACGAACTTTACTGATACTTTTCGGATTTTTCGTCTGCCTGTTGTGACTGCCTTTGAGCCTGTGGATTACTGAACAAAACGTGCGAACAAACTGAGTTTTTCGGATATAAAGATGGACTTTATCGAACAAAAATTATATTTATTGAGTGCAACCATATGTGAGTGCAACCATATGAAGATCATCAAAGGTAAGTGATTAATTCTATCGCTATTTCTGACTTGTGTAACTCCTCTCCTTGGCTGGTAACTGTTTGTAATGATTTGTCTGCTGGGCGCTGTTCTCAGATAATCGCATGGTATTCTTTCGCCGTAAAGCCTTTTTGAAATCTGACACTGTGGTTGGATTAACAAGAAATTCATCTTTAAACCGATGTATAAGACTTGTATGTTTTATGATTTTTTATAATGAGTATTTCTGTTTTTGAATTTGGCGCTATGCAATTCCACTGGATATTGGCCAGGTGGGACGCTACTGTTCCACACCCCCTAGAGAGGTTTTAAAGTGGTCCTATGGACAGATACTCCAATCTCCACTGTGGAGCTTTGCAACTCCTTCAGGGTTATCTTTGGTCTCTTTGTTGCCTCTCTGTTGAATGCCCCCCTTGCCTGGACCATGAGTTTTGGTGGGCAGCCCTCTCTTGGCAGGTCTCCTATGGCTCCCATATTCTTTGCATTTTTTAATAATGGGTTTAATGGTACTCTGTGGGATGTTCAACGTTTCTGATATTTTTGTATAACCCAACCCTGATCTGTACTTCTTCACAACTGTGTCCCTGACCTGTTTGGAGAGCTCCTTTGTCTTCATGGTGCCGCTTGCTTGGTGGTGCCCCTTGCTTAGTGGTGTTGCAGACTCTGGGGCCTTTCAGAACAGGTGTATATATACTGAGATCATGTGACAGATCATGTGACACTTAGATTGCACACAGGTGGACTTTATTTAACTAATTGTGACGTATGAAGGTAATTGGTTGCACCAGATCTTATTTAGGGACTTCATAGCAAAGGGGGTGAATACATATGCATGCACAATTTTTCCGTTTTTTATTTTGAATAATTTTTTTAAGCAAGTTATTTTTTTTATTTCACTTCACCAATTTAGAATATTTTGTGTATGTCCATTAAATTAAATCCAAATAAAAATCTATTTAAATTGCAGGTTGTAAGGCAACAAAATAGGAAAAACGCCAAGGGGGGTGAATACTTGGCAAGGCACTGTACATGGGACAATATGTACAAATTCTAATAGCTCCAAATTTCAATGAATTAAAAACCTCAATCCAACTATACATTTTGAAGTTCATATACAAATATTGAAAGCATTTATTGAGATCTAAAAAGTGTGCAACATGAAAATATTGTCTCATTTCCATTGTGTAATTTATTGACAGTCCCTCACTAGCCCCAGAGATAGGCTATCCAAAGTCAAACCAATTTTTTCAAGGTGGCACACCAGTTAGCTGAAGGTAATTGGCGAAATAATTTGGCTAACTCTCCCCATCTGCAAACACAAGAGACACTCACATCAAACCACACCACAAAACCAATTCAGGTTTGAATTCAGTCATGGCCGCTAGCGTTTCTTAATGAACCAAATCTAAAGTGAGGCCAAATCAGAAAGTGTAGTCACCCTTTAAAGACGATGCAAATTGACATTTATTTTATTTATTTAACTAGGCAAGTCAGTTAAGAACAAACTCTTATTTACAATGACGGCCTTCCCCAGCCAAAACCTCCGCTAACCCGGACGATGCTGGGCCAATTGTGCGCCACCCTATGGGACTCCAGATCACAGCCGGTTGTGATACTGCACGCGATTGAACCAGGGTCTGTAGGTATGCCTCTTGCACTGAAATGCAGTGCCTTAGACCGCTTGCGCCACTCAGGAGCCAAATGCAAACTGCATGTTTTGTTTTTGCATTAAACATTTTATCATTCAAAATCAATAAACATTTTTTGGGGGTCAATTTTCAAGTTACATTTATAAAGTACAGATCTAATATTGTAGGAGCATACAGTACCCAACCTTTTATCTTACAGTTTTATATTTTGGTGTAAGAGGCATATACTCAGATTTTCCACAAGGAGGAGGTAGTACTTCACTAGAACAGAACCCTATAGATGGCTCTGACTAGAACCTTGAGGTTTCAGCATCAGTCAGCGGGTGGACTTCAGCCTCTGTCATACTTTTGTGAGAATGTCATGATCTTGGGAGGTCATAATGGTAGGCTACTCATAGACATTTGCTTGATCTTTTAGATGCTGTAAAAAGTATATTCATGTCACAATTAAAACTAGAAATTAAAATGTCCCATGATTTTAAAGAGTGTTCTTGGATTAATGTAATGAGATCAAATTAAATATGTCCACTAGTTTGTGGCAGATTGGGTCCTGTTCTGTCTGGGATTACACCTCATTTGGGTCACCTGTGAAAAGGGCACTACTCAACCCTCTGTGTGTGTCTGGATGTGTGTGTCTCGGGGTGGTGTGAAGGGGCTTCTTTCCTCTTAGGGGTTTTCTCATTATCCCTGGATTAGTGGAGATACAGCCCTTTGAATTGACATGGAAACCTGGGTGATTATATGTGATTAGCAAGGGACAGGATCTCCAGTCTTTCACCTCCAACTCATCTGAATCTCCTTTACCCATCAGACACTGTAGATACTGTATGCTCTCCTGTTGTTTGTGTATGTTAGTTCCTCTCCTACACATAACCACGCCACACACACAATCTCTCTCTACCTGTGGAGGTTTGGAGATGCAGAACACTTAACCGGTTTCCATTTACACGCCCCATAAAGATAATATAGATTTGTATTACATTATGCATATTTTATACTCATTTAAAGTTCTGCTGTATTATATTGAACAGGCATGCAGTTTCTTTGTTTGGCCAATGTGGTCAGTTGCCTAAGGTAGGCCATTGGTGTAGGCCATTATCATCCTGCATGGACCAACAATGAGTTAACCTAATACATGAATTTTAACAGATCTAGGTTTGATATGAAAATTCTGTAATGTTTTATCAATTAAATTATAACCCATTTTTTTGTAGATGGTTATTATTCAACAAGAGTCAGCTTGCTTAAACTTCCAAACATTAGATATATTGGCAATATGCATGGATACATGCGTCTGAAACTATAATAAACTACACGAGAATGTAAAATAATGTAACATTTCATAAGTCGAAATCAGACTGTGACTTTACCAGACCTTTCCCAACCCAAATAGCCTGCTGTAAGAACTAATCCTTGAAAATAGTGGAACACACACGAAAATTGTATTTTATATTTTGAGGGATTTTATTTTAGCAAAATATTTTTTTGTGATAAGACAAATGAAATAAGAATTTACAGATTGTTCATCGAAAATATATATACACATATGTACACAAAACATAACATGTTCTGTAAGAGTCGTTGGTCTTACAAGTAGCCTAACAAACATATACCTAGCATTTTCCTAGCAAATTAGTCCACGTTTAAACGTCAAAAAGTAGACCCACGCCATGGAATTTGGTATTTTAAAGTGCATAAGATGTAAAAATGTGTCCTTCACTGTTTTAAATAGTAAATGCTCTGTTATAGAATATCGTGAGCAGGGTATACGGGAATGTACAGTCCGTTCCTTGATGCCCATTCTGCCCAGAATTTGCCAACTTGTGTTCCAGGATGACAAGCAGTGTACTGCGGCTTTTTCCCCGTTTCCGATGTCGCCGTTTCTGCCAAAGACCATATTTTGGGTTTTTGACACTCAACGTTATCTTTACTTTCCAGATTAGCTGGAAATGATTTGCGTTCTGTGTCATTCTTTACCACATTTTCCGCGTGCCTACCAGCTCTATTGTCGTCGTTTGACTGTTTCACAAGGCGCTCATCCACCGGCTCTGTCGTTGAGTTGGATACTCTATGTCCAATATCCTCATTGTCATCTACGGTTGGAGGATCTATCTCATCTTCGTCGTCCAAACGGATTTTCTGCAGAGAGCCCTCGCCCTCCTCCTCGTCGCTCTCGCCCTCCTCGTCAGATTTCCCCTTGGACGCCCAGTTTACCCTATTATCCTTCTTCAGTCGTCGCCTGGCGTTGGCAAACCAAGTGGAAACCTGCGTGAGGCTCATCTTGGTTACAATAGCAAGCATGATCTTCTCACCCTTCGTGGGATACGGGTTCTTAAGATGCTCGTTCAACCAGGCCTTGAGCGCGCTGGTGCTTTCCCGGGTAGCCACCTTGGCGACTCTGATCAGGTCATCGGTTGCTCCTGGTCGGTATTGCGGGTAGAATGGACCTCCTCGGCCGAGGAGCGCTTGATGATATGGAGAGACAGCTTTCAGGTCGAAAGAGTTGTTCTGAAAACACAAGAGAACGTGATTAGTTTATGTTTAAATTCGTGCGTAACTGACCACATTGATTTGTTAAGTGTGTAATTACGCATTACATTTAATTGGTATTAAAAAGGTCTGTAGAATGCTTTCTTCTTCCGATATTGATAAATGAGGAATACATTTAGATTATTAGCTGGAAATGTTATTGATTAGGTATACAATAGAGAAAACACATTGTCAAATAATTTACCATGTTCGCAATGTATCTGTGGTGTGGATAGGGGATTAATTTGTATCCTTGTAGTCCGGAATATGCCAAAGGTACCCCAGCCATCGCAGCAAGATAAGGGGCTTGTTGCTGTTGTACCCCAGCTGGACCTCCCAAAAACGGTATCTGATATCCAGGGGGCATGTTGATATTTCTCTCAAAGAAGTTGCCTGTTTGTGACGCAGGCATCCTTACGTCCTGACTATCAGAGCTTGAATGACAGTAATGTGCACCCTCACCAGCTCTAAATATACCCCTATCCAGTCATGGGCGGTTCTTAACCGCGGTGATTGACAGTTCCGTTCAAAATTCCTCGCTTTCACTCGCACCAAATCCCATCAAAGGAGAACAACGGTGTTCCTTTTAACGGTTTCTTAAAGGCGCTAAATAGCCTGTCTATAACGTATCTCAAACCAATCATTTCTATGGTGAGAGACGAATAATGAAATTTCATTTGAATTTCACAGTTTTGTTCTGATGCGGAGGATACTAGAAACTAGAATCTCTCATATTTCACTTTGCCTACTATTTGTTATCACAATACGATCTATAATGTTAGGTTCTGTACAGATCCTTAACTATTAATTTATTGTAGGCCACCAGTTTTATCAATGCCATCAGCCGTCCTCATACATATTTTTTCAGTTACAAATATGCCAAAAAGTAAATTAATTTATTTTAAAAATCTAACTGAATTAAGTGCATTTCAGGCCAAAAATAAAGTGCATTTCCAAAATAAAAAATTATATAGGAAAGAGAAACTGTTGTAAACGTACCATTCATGGTAAATATAGCATATTACATGTTAATATCGATAGTTTCCCATCGAATTTGACATTATGTTTGTGCAACACTCACTGTAGGATAATAAAATGACTTGAATAGGATTAACACCAGGCAGACCCTATGTCTCTTGTCTGACGATCAGACTTCTGTTTGAAATTGAAGTCTGAACATGTAGCTGTGAATTGAATTAGCCAATTGAATTAGCCTAATGACGTTAACACATTCCCAGGCTTCTTTCCATGACCATTGACTGAAACTGTGATGTCTTCAATATAGTTTTATTTAGATTTGTCCGAGGTTTCATCTAATATTTTCCGACTGAATTAGGCTATTGGTTTCTGTATCCTACATTTCCCTCAACGGAAGCAAAAACATGTAGGCGTTATGCTGATATTTATTATTAATTTAACATCGAAAAAAATCTAACATATTTTGTAAGATACCAATTTACTATTCCTATTTAATTAACAACTGTGGGGTGGTTATGTTTTGTGTGTCATTGGGGCAATGGGTTACCTTACTTAGGCTGGCGATACCCCAGAACTATTTTGTTAATTTCTTGTGATTGAACAATAACAGACTTCCCTTTACATGTCGGATGGTTTTGTTGTGGCTTCAGCATATCGTTTCGATGGGGCTAATTACAAGCTGTTAAGTAAAACAGGTGTTACTAATGTATATGATAAATATGAGATAACAAATGGTAATGTAGGGAGCTTGAAGGATTGTTAAAGATACGAGAAAAATATCACAATTCTTATTCCACTGCCCTTTCATCTTCTCCAAAGGGACATTGGTTGAAGAAGAAGTTTTTACTTTACGATGCTCGTATTATGTGGTGGTTTGGTTGCAACCTTTTGAGCGTAGCTACTGCTAAGTAGGTCTCTCCACCTAATTTCTAAAAGGGTGAATTGTTAAAGTATAAAAAAAATAGGAGGAAAAGTGTAGCCATGCATAAAAGTCTCAAATAAATTAACAATCCATAGACTTACTACATATCCTATGATTTCTTTATTTATCGAAATAATTTAATTAACGTAAGATCAATTTGAAACAGAAGACTGTTGACCGGCATCTGCTATTAGCAGAATGCACTTCACTCATCATCTTGATTTACATTTTCACATTATGCTGAACGTTGTGGATATCCAATATTTCACAGATTTTGTTATAAAAATGTTTTTTATTTGTGTGTGTGGTGGGGGTGGCGAGAAAATATGTATAACTGGTACAATGGGTTGACTGGAGAGCAAAGAGTCAGAGGCTTAGCTAATGTCATCTGTACATCTCAGGAGACAAACAGCTCAGGGCAGTGGCTTTTGTCTGACTTGTAGACTCTCCTTTCAAATATTTTCTTCTTTTGCAGCTACAATGCAGGTTTTGGTCTCCTTCTGACAGGTTGGATAGGTATTGTTTGCTCTCAGGATGTCCCTCGATTGCGCAGAAAAGTGTCCAAATGGAGGAGGATTGTCCTCAGTTCCCTGTGAGATACAGTATACAAGATAAGATTAATGATAGTCTACTGTGAGTGTTAAATGGCCAGCACATGCAACTTTTGGCTGGTTACAAGATCAGGTGAATGGAAATGTCTGTCCTCTGTTTCAACCCCCTTTAAGACAAGACAAGTACCTTAGTCCATCAGAGATGGATTGAGGGTTCCCCTCTAGTCGACTGGAAGCCTCAATGATGCCTTTCATTTCCTATTCTCATACATATATATATATATAACTATGTCACTACAGTTAACAGTGGGTCTAAACCGTGGGCCTGATTGAAACCAGTAGAAGAGCCATGCAGGACAACAGTACGAGCCCCCTTTCTCTATTGGAACTCTCAATGATGCCTTTAATATCCCATTCTCATACATAAAGTATCCTATATCTGTGTTCAGGGTGGCAGGTATCCTAGCTGTTAAGAGCATTGGGCCAGTAACCGAAAGGTCGCTGGTTCGAATCCCCGAGCCGACAATGTGAAAAATTGGTCGATGTGCCCGTGAGCAAGGCACTTAACCCTAATTGCACCTGACAGTTGCTCTGGATAAGAGCGTCTGCTAAATAACTGAAATGTAAATGTCCTCCTCTAGGGCGGGCCTCTGATTGAGGAGAAGATCCAGGACCATGACAACAGTGCGAGTCCTGATCAGCTGGTAACAACAATGGTCTTAGGTGTGAGTTCAATTTCTGGCTATCACCTCCTGCTGAGTTGACCCAACAAAAGGCCTACAGATATAGGATCTTAATTTGACCAGTTACTCGCAACTGGAAATGTGGATTATAATTAAAGGACATTTTTGTAAGGGAAATTTCCTGCAACAACAGGGTGATCAAATTAAGATCCTATATCTCTGTAAGTTTGTCAACACAACAAAAGCTTGAAGGGAATCCACAGAGTATTCAACAACTAGTCCTTGTTACTTTAAAAAAATAAAAATCCAGATACCTGTACTTCTTATAATGGAGAGGGAAAGTGGTAAGTAGAAGGTAAATCTGGATATTTGTCATTAAGAGGGAATGGAATACAATTATAAAATGCTTGCTATTTGAATATAATTCACCCAAATGGAGAATTAATCACTACTGATATAATCTAATCATAGGAGGCAAGAGACACTTCCACTTCAAATCTGACTCAATGAAGTCAATGTATGAACATGCCCATTCCAGGTCCATTCCATTTCCAGGAAATTAAGTGAATGTCAACCCATGACATGAAAAAAAATAATAATATAACAATACATTCTCTTCTAGTTGATAAAGAATCACAACAATTGTTACCAGAAATCTTAAATCAAGATGTTGAAACTAATTGTTATTTTGGTGTGAAAAATCAAAGAGCACCAGTACAAATTGACAACAAACACATAACAACCCCCCCCCCCCCCCCAATGACATTCTATTCTAAGCCAAGCGTGAAAGTTATCAAGCTCTCCCACCCACTCCCAGCTATCAACCCCCCCTGACCCTCATCCCTCCTAACTCTTTGTCCTTACTCTTATCAGCTCTACTCCATCATTATTTTAATAGAGAAGTGGCGCTGAAACCGCTTGCAACTCTAAGTATGTCTTTGTTAGTATCTTGGTGGTGGACCGGTGTCCCGCCCCTCTGTTCCCTCCTGGGTGTGCACTGATTGACGGCCTTCTGCTGGGTGAGTGACAGGCCACATTTGTTAGGCTGTGACGGACAGGCCGAAGGCTGGGGGACTGAATGACTGCTGGTGGTGCTGGTTGGGCCCTCTGCTGCATTGGACGTTGGGGCCCTCTGGCCTGCTCCACCACCACCACCCCTTGGGGGCCTTAGTTGGCCCCCAGGACCCCCAGCTTGCCCAGCCTGTCTGTCCAGCAAGGGTAGTTCTCCGGCGGGCTTGCTGTACCCGAGCAGCTCGTTAGCTGTAAGCCTCTCCTCCTCAGTGACAGAATTTTGACTAGAACCAAAACATTTGATCATATTACTCCAGTGCTAGAGACTGCTGCCCTACGTACATAGAGTCATTGAACACTGGTCATTTTAATAACGTTTACAGACTGTTTTACCCACTTTCCAGGTGTATATATATACTGTTTTCTAATCATGGCTCACCCTATATCACTACTGCTGTACACACCTTTTCTATTCATATACTGTCCATACTGAATGATGGCACTGCATTGGATAGCAGCCATTTTACAGGCTGCTGAACAATTCTGCAAATGTGTGTTTTTTACGATGATAAAACACAAATACATAATGTCTCTGCCATCATTTCCAGTGACAGAAAACGTTTCCATACATTGTCAAGACCGGTCGGCAGCCTTGTGTAACATTGGGGCGGGGGGGGGGGGGGGGATTCTCTTTGTTATCAACAGATGGTTTGTGATCTCTAATGTTAAGGAAGTCTGGAGTTCTTGCCTGAGCTAGAAAACCTCATTATAAACTGCAGACCATACTATTTACCAAGAGAGTTTTCATCTATATTTTTCATAGAATTCTATTTACCACCCCAAACCAATGCTGGCACTAAGACTGCACTTAATGAGCTGTATAGGGCCATAAGCAAACAAGAAAATGCACAGCCAGAAGCGGCGCTTCCGTGGACGGTGATTTTAATGCAAGGAAACTGAAATCCGTTTTACCACATTTTTACCAGAATGTCACCTGAGCAACTAAAGGCGACAAAATTATAGATCACCTTCACTCCATACACAGAAATGCATACAAGGCTCTCCTTCACCCCCCCCCCCCCCCTTTGGCAAATCTTACCATAACTCTATCCTCCTGATTCCTGCTGACAAGCAAAAACTAAAACAGGAAGTACTCAATACAGAAGTAAAGTGGATGTTAAGCTACAGGACTATTTTGCTAGCACAGACTGAAATATGTTCCGAGATTCATCCGATAACATTGAGGCGTTTACCACATCAGTCACCAGCTTCATTAATAAGTGCATCAACGACGTCGTCCCCACAGTGACCATACGTACATATTGTAACGGCTTTCGTTGGTGGAAGGAGAGGAGGACCAAGGTGCAGCGTGGTACGTGTTCATTTTAATAAACAAAATAAACTGAACACTGAATTTACAAAAAATAATAAAGAGCGAGAACGAAAACGAAACAGTTCTGCAAGCAATACGCACAAACAGAAAACAATCACCCACAACACACAATGGAAAACAGGCTACCTAAGTATAGCTCCCAATCAGAGGCAGCTGTCTTTCGTTGTCTCTGACAACCACACCAGGCCAAACACAGAAATAGACAACCTAGACATACAACATAGAATGCCCACCCACATCACACCCTGACCAAACAAAACATAGAAGCATACAAAGCAATCTATGGTCAGGGCGTGACACATATCCCAGCCAGAAGCCATGGATTACAGGCAACAGCCACACTGAGCTAAAGGCTAGAGCTTCCACTTCCAAGGAGTGGGTTTCTAATCCGGACGCTTATACGACTTCCAACGAGCCATCAAACAGCCAAAGCTTCAATACAGGACTAAGATTGAATCCTGCTACTCCGGCTCTTTCGCTCGTCAGATGTGGCAGGGCTTGCAAACTATCACGGATTACAAAGGGAAACCCTGCCACGAAGTGCCCAGTGACGCAAGCCTATCAGACAAGCTAAAATTCTTCTATGCTCGCTCGAGGCAAGCAACACTGAACCATTCATTAGAGCACCAGCTATTCTGGATGACTGTGTGATCTCGCTCTCCATAGCCGATGTGAGAAAGACCATTAAACAGGTTCACAAGGCCACAGGGCCAGATGGATTACCAGGACGCGTACACAGAGCATGCGCTGACCAGCTGGCAAGTATCTTCACTGACATTTTCAACCACTCCCTGACCCAGTCTGTAATACCTACATGTTTCAAGCAAACCACCATAGTCCCTTTGCCTAGGTAACCTGTCTAAATAACTATCGCCCTGTAGCACTCACATCTGTAGCCATGAAATGCTTTGAAAGGCTGGTCATGGCTCATATCAACTCCATCAGTCCAGACACCCTGGACCCACTCCAATTTGCATACCGCCCCAACGCATCAAAAGATGATACAATCTCTATTGCACTCCAAACTGCCCTGTCCCACCTGGACAAGAGGAACACCTATGTGAGAATGCTGTTCATCGACTACAGCTCAGTGTTCACACAGCTAACCAAGTCTGGAACCAACAGGACCCTAAGGACCCTGAATAGGACCCTGAATAGCTTCTACCCCAAGCCATAATACTGCTAAATAGTTCCACATTTTGTTGTGTTACAGCCTGAATTCAAAATTGATTATTTTATTTGACCCATCTACACACAATACCCCATAATGACAAAGTGAAAACATGTTTTTAGAAATTTTAGCAAATTGAATGAAAATGAAATACAGAAATATCTCATTTACATAGGTATTCACAGCCCTTTGCTATGGCACTCCAAATTGAGCTCAGGTTCATCCAATTTCCTTCGATAATCCTTGAGACGTCACTACAACTTGGAGTCATTCTGTGGCCAATTCAATTGTTTGGACATGACTCAGAAAGAAACACACCTGTCTATATAAGGTCTCATAGTTGACAGTGCATGTCAGAGCAGAAACTATACCATGAAGTCCAATAAACGTTTTCCAAGAGCAAAGTGGTCTCCATCGTTGGGAAATTGAAAAAATATGGAACTACCCAGACACTGTCCAACCAAACTGAGCCACCGGGCAAGAAGGACCTTGGATGGGAAGGTGACCAAGAACCTAGTGACCACTCTGACAGAACTACAGAGTTCCTTGGCTGAGTTGGGAGAACATGCCAGAAGGACAAGTCTCTACAGCACTTCACCAATCTGGACTTTATGGGAGAGTGGTCAGATGGAAGCCACCCTTGAGAAAAAATCTCATGACAGCACGCCTGGAGTTTGCAAAAAGGCACGTGAAAGACTATGAGATTCTGTGGTCTGATGAGACAAAAATGTTACTCTTTGGCCTGAATGCAAAGCGCTATGTCTGGAGAAAACAGCATCCCTACGGTGAAGCATGGAGGTGGTAGCATCATGCTATGGGGATGCTTTTCAGCGGCACGGACTAGGAGACTGGTAAGGATAGAGGGTACAATGAATGGGGCAGCAGGGTAGCCTAGTGGTTAGAGCGTTGGGCTAGTAATCGAAAGATTGCAAGTTCAAATCTCCGAGCTGACAAGGTACAAATCTGTCATTCTGCCCCTGAACAAGGCAGGGGTTCCTAGGCCGTCATTGAAAGAATTTGTTCTTAACTGACTTGCCTAGTTAAATAAAGGTCAAATAAAATGGAGTCAAATACAGGCAAATTCTTGATGAGAACCTCCTTTAGAGTGCAAACAACCTTAGACTGGGGGCATAGATTTACATTCCAACAGGACAATGACCCCAAGCATACATCCAAAGCAATGCTGGAATGGCTTCAGAACAATAATGTGAAAGTCCTTGAGTGACCCAGTCAAAGCCCAGACTTGTATCCCATTGACAATCTGTGTAAAGACTTGAAGATTGCTGTTCACAGCTTCCCCATCTAACTTAACAGAACTTGAGAAAATCCCCAAATCCAGATGAGCAAAGCTGATACAGACATACCAAAGATGACTCAAAGCTGTAACACAAAGTGTTGACTACTTTTGTAAATTAGATATTTCTGGATTTCATTTTCCTTTTTTCTCCCCAATTTCGTGGTCTTATTATCATTAGCAAATAACCATCCACAATATGAGAAAGAATTAATTGCTAACATACACTAATATTTGTAGCAAATCATTTCACTGCTACTCGATGTGCATGGGCATGAAACGCTACATTTAAACCATAGTGGAATATGTTTCATTCATTGTAATATGTATAATGTTGCTCAAAATAATGTAAGATTGTTTTGTTAAAGCGTTAGGAAATGGAGGAAGCGGAAGAAACAACTCTTCAAAATGTAACAAACGGAAGTTCATGCAGCTACAGATTTTTTTTACTATACCCTCACAGCCAGCATAATGAGCTTGTAAAGCATTTGTGACGTGACATCTACATTTCGGCCGATTTGTTAAACAAAGGCTACAAGGAAGCCGGGGGCACTGGTTCTGTGTTTCAACCCCTTGATAACAATAGCAAGCAGGCGCTGGTGGGAGGCAGTGCTCTCATGGAAATGAGCAACCAAACCAACAATGTAGCTGCTAATCTCTTCAGAGAGGGGAATCGGTTACACAGCAGTATGCACCCCTGAAAGCTTTTCATTAGAAACAGTGTGCTATTGAAAAACTAACCCTAAGCCCCTCCCCACGCTTACGAGCATACGCACACGCACACACACACACACATACCCCTAGTGTGTAGCCACAAGGTCTCCTCATACATGGGCCAGATACAAGGTATCCCCTACAACAGAAGGGTAGATGTAAGTGGGGTAAGGGGTAGTTATAGCCGGGCTAGGTGGTGGTATGGGGGGCTAGGCAGTGGGGCAGGGGGTGGTATCGGGGGGGTGGGGTATGTGGGTAGGGGGCTGGTATGGGGTGCCTAGGCCTCAATGCATGGGATTAGAGTTAATGTGCCCTCCCTGGGTTATAATCTCTTCAGAGGGGGACTTTGTTTGAGGGCTTGAGGGCAGTAAGATAAGTATCTATTACAGAAACTCCCCTCTTATCCCACCCCTCAACAACCTCCCCCTCTTCAGAATTGAAGCACAAAACACTTGCCTCTGTGCCTCCATGTTTTCTGATACCCCAAACCCCAAAAGCAAGTGCTGCTGCCCTTTTCGACTAATCTGGAATTAAGGGCTAAAGCCTTATGGAGAGTAACCAGGACCGATATTTACTCCATCTGTAGGCTGCAAAGTGAGGAGGTTGATGTAGATCAAAGGAGGCTTAGAAAACAAGTGAGGATATTACCATAAAAAAAGAGTTCTCACAAGTTTCATTTCTTGTGTTTGGGGAGGAGGAGTCATAATGTGAGAGAGGAACTATGGGGTCCAAAGCTGAGGATTTAATTAAGTGTAATCTTGTTATATTACCCCTATGTATAAGGAAAATATTTTATTATGCATTGAGTAATCTTAAAACCATCCCAACAGCTGATATAAGTACCCATTTAAGAACCAAGTTAACTTGGTAAAACTCACCCTACTGTTGCTGTCAAAAATATAAAAAAGTGAAGATACAACATTTGTAGCACAAAATGGCAGTTTAATATCAAAATATTTACTAAAATATAAATAATGTGCAAAACAAAACAAGCTTGATCAGAGGCATGTTCAGACTGAGAGATACTGACAACTTGAGAAAAAACACACGATGCAAAGTCATGGCACATCAATTAACCCTTGTTTCAACATCTTATAAAACAGCAACTTCATTGTGAACTGACTACTCTATGCCAATAATCTGTTATTGTTTTGTCCTTCAATAGAAATACAATGTAAATACTGAGGGTAAACTTATACAAAACAACATCCCTTATTAACCAACTGACAACAACGGAACGCAATTAACATATAAACATGGCACTTCAAATCTGGAATGTCAAATCAGCCCTCGCAACGAGAAATAATGTTTGCATTCCACCTGCTTGTTAAATTTGTTCGCTTTCATAATTAAACATGGTGTGAGAAAAAGGCAAGCAAAATTCAAATACAGACTAAATTGAAAGAACAAGACAAAAATCAATGCAGCATGCAAAATAGCTCCATATGTAAAGTTTTTGTAACATTTTGTCTCTCAAGAATAAAATGAGACTTTTTAAATTGAATAAAATGACAATCAAATAATGTTTGGAGATTGATTGTATTGTAGCAAAGTGATAAACAACAAAAAAAAACAGGTCAATAGTTAGAGCTCTCTACGCCATAAAAGCATACATACAGTGCAGACCACTTGACTTTTCACATTTTGTTACATTACAGCCTTATTCTAAAATTGATTAAATAAATAAAAATCCTCAGCAATCTACACATAATATCCCATAATGACAAAGCGAAAACAGGATTTTAGAATGTTTGACAAAAAAAAAGAAAAAGAAAAGGTATTTACAGTTGAAGTCGGAAGTTTACATACTCTTAGGTTGGAGTCATTAAAACTCGTTTTTCAACCACTCCACAAATTTCTTGTTAACAAACTATAGTTTTGGCAAGTCGGTTAGGACATCTACTTTGTGCATGACAAGTAATTTTTCCAACAATTGTTTACAGACAGATTATTTCACTTATAATTCACTGTATCACAATTCCAGTGGGTCAGAAGTTTACATACACTAAGTTGACTGTGCCATCAAACAGCTTGGAAAATTCCAGAAAATTATGTCATAGCCTATCAGAAGCTTCTAAAGCTAACTGATATAATTTGAGTTAATTGGAGGTGTACCTGTAGATGTATTTTAAGGCCTACCTTCAAATTCAGTGCCTCTTTGCTTGACATCATGGGAAAATCAAAAGAAATCAGCCAAGACCTCAGAAGAAAATTGTAGACCCACACAAGTCTGGTTCATCCTTGGGAGAAATTTCCAAACGCCTGAAGGTACCATGTTCATCTGTACAAACAATAGTACGCAAATATAAACACCATGGGACCACACAGCAGTCATACCGCTCAGGAAGGAGATGTGTTCTGTCTCCTAGAGATGAACGTACTTTCGTGCGAAAAGTGCAAATCAATCCCAGAAAAACAGCAAAGGACCTTGTGAAGATGCTGGAGGAAACAGTAACAAAAGTATATTTATCCACAGTAAAACGAGTCCTACATCTACATAATCTGAGAGGATGCTCAGTAAGGAAGAAAGCACTGCTCCAAAACAGTTTGCAACTGCACATGGAGACAAAGATCTTACTTTTTGAAGTAATTTTCTCTGGTCTGATGATACAAAAATAGAACTGTTTGACCATAATGACCATCGTTATGTTTGGTGGAAAAAGGGGGACGCTTGCAAGCCGAAGAACACCATCCCAACCATGAAACACGAGGGTGGCAGCATCATGTTGTGGGGGTGCTTTGCTACAGGAGGGACTGGTGCACTTCACAAAATAGATCGCATCATGAGGCAGGAAAATTATGTGGATATATTGAAGCAAAATCTCAAGACATCAGTCAGGAAGTTAAAGCTTGATCGCAAATGGGTCTTCCAATGGATAATGACCCCAAGCATACTTCCAAAGTTGTGGCAAAATGGCTTAAGGACCTCAAAGTCAAGGTATTGGAGTGGCCATCACAAAGCCTGACCTCAATACCAAAGAAAATTTGTGGGCAGAGCTGAAAAAGCGTGTGTGAGCAAGGAGGCCTACAAACCTGACTCCGTTACACCAGCTCTGTCAGGAGGAATGGGCCAAAATTCACCCAGCTTATCATGGGAAGCTTGTGGAAGGCTACCTGAAAGGTTTGACCCAAGTTAAACAATTTAAAGGCAATGCTACCAAATACTAATTGAGTGTATGTAAACTTCTGACCCACTGGGAATTCGATGAAATAAATAAATGCTGAAATAAATCACTCTCTACACTATTATTCTGACATTTCACATTCTTGAAATAAAGTGGTGATCCTAACTGACCTAAGACAAGGAATTTTTACTAGGATTAAATGTCTGGAAATGTGAAAAACTGAGATTAAATGTATTTGGCTAAGGTGTATGTAAACTTCCGACTTCAACTGTACATAAGTATTCAGCCCCTTTGCTACGAGACTCGAAATTTAGTTCAGGTGCATCCTGTTTCCATTGATCATCATTGAGATGTTTCTACAACTTGATTGTAGTCCACCTTTGGTAAATTCAATTGATTGGACATGATTTGGAAAGGCACATACTTGGTTCCACAGTTGACAGTGCCTGTCAGAGAAAGAACCAAGCCATGAGGTCGAAGGAATTGTCCGTAGAGCTCAGAGACAGGATTGTGTCGAGGCACAGATTTGGGGAAGTGTACCAACAAAAGTCTGCAGCATTGAAGGTCCCCAAGAACACAGTGGCTTCCATCATTCTTAAATGGAAGATGTTTGGCGCCACCAAGACTCTTCCTAGAGCTGGTCAGGGAGGTGACCAAGAACCTGATGGTCAATCTGACAGAGCTTCAGAGTTCCTCTGTGAAGAATCTTCCAGAAGGATAACCATCTCTGCAGCACTCCACCAATCAGGCCTTCATGGTAGAGTTGCCGGATGGAAGCCACTCCTCAGTAAAAGGCACATGACAGCCCACTATGAGTTTGCCAAAAGGCACCTAAATACTCTCAGACCATGAGAAACAAGATTCTCTGGTCTGATGAAACCAAGATTGAACTCTTTAGCCTGAATGCCAAGCGTCACATCTGGAGGAAACCTGGCAACATCCCTCTGGTGAAGCATGGTGGTGGCAGCATCCTGCTGTGGGGATGTTTTTCAGCGGTAGGGACTAGGAGACTAGTCAGGATTAAGGCAAAGATGAACGGAGCAAAGTACAGAGAGATCCTTGATGAAAACCTGTTCCAAAGCGCTCAGTACCTCAGACTGGGGCGAAGGTTCACCTTCCAACAGGACAATGACCCCAACCACACAGCCAAGTCAACACAGGAGTGGCTTCAGGACAAGTCTCTAAATGTCCTTGAGTGGCCCAGCCAGAGCTCAGACTTGAACCCGATCAAACATCTCTGGAGAGACCTGAAAATTGCTGTGCAGCAACGCTCCCAGTCCAACCTGACAGAGCTTGAGAGGATCTGCAGAGAAGAATGGGAGAAACACCCCAAATACAGGTGTGCCAAACTTGTAGCGTCATCCCCAAGAATAATCGATGCTAGAGGTGCTTCAACAAAGTACTGAGGAAAGGGTCTCAATACTTATGTAAATGTGATATTTCCATTTAAAAATAATAATAAATTAGCAACATTTCTAAAAACCTGTTTTTGCTTTGTCATTATGGTGTATTGTGTGTAGATGATTAGGGGGAAAATCTATTTAATAATTTTTAGAATAAGGCTGTAATGTAACAAAATGTGGAAAAAGTCAAGGGGTCTGAATACTTTCCGAAGGCACGAGACATACAAGCATACATACCATAAAAGCATACATTCAAATTCAAATAAACATACACTGACTGACATGTACTTATGTCATCATTGCATGTTGGGGCATTTGGTTACCTACTTTCTCAGCGTGAGAATTTCCTGGGTCTGAATGCAGGGACGATGAGTTGATGGGGTGCTAGTGCCACCTTTTCCTCCTCTACAGGGGCTAGCTCCTCCGCTGAGCCCCACTTCTTCTTGGACTGGAACAACGAGGTCAACTTCCTGTTCCTGCTGCGCTCTCTGGCCTGGGCCACATGGAACTCAGGGAATTCTGATGTAACAAAATACGGAGCACCATAGCTGTATAATACAAAAAGTGCTATCTATAACCTAAATGGGTTTTTCAGCTGTCCCCATAGGAGAACCCTTTGGAGAATCATTTTTGCTTCCAGGTAGAACTTTTTTCAGTTCCATGTAGAACCCTCAGTGGAAAGGGTTTTACATGGAACCCAAAAGGGTTCTCCTATGGGGACAGCCGAATAACCCTTTTAGGTTATAGACAGCAACTTATTTTCTAAGAGTGAATGTAAGGCTGAAACCTAACTGTAAGAGTGACCTTTTTGTGCTCATTTCAGATCTTAAGAAAGCCACACACACTGTTCATTTCTGCATTTAGACAACATTTCAGAGACATTGGAGTCAAAAAGAAGAGAGTAAGAAACACTCACGTATCTCCTCTGGAGCTGCTCTGTCATCCTCTGTAGGCTCCCTGATGTTCAGGTACTGGCATGCAAGATGGCCACTGTAGTCCCGGAGGTTCTCCTTCGCATCTGAGAGAAGAGGAAAGACATGTCAAACATTGACTCAGAAATTTCTTTGGGGGGGAAAAAAGGCAATCAATGGCAGATCGATAATAGCTGACCTGTTGCATTGATACCCCATTGTCTCACGTCAGATGGCGTCACTCCTATACAACACTCGTCCCTCAACCAATCTATATTGTAGGACGTGGAACTCATCTCTAAAAATCACGATTATGCTCATCCGCCTAACACTAGTTACTAATTCTGAAAATCACTCCGTTCTCAGTAGCTATGACGCACTGGCTACTATGACAAACCATGCTCGATCAGCTGAGCAAACTTGCTCCAGCTAGCAGTCTAGTGCAAGCTTGTTTGAATGGCCATATGGTAGCTAGTTTGTCAGCTTGTTGATGAAGTTGTACTGCACCAAAGTTATGTAACTGTTCCCAGAAATCACCATGTATCTCACTCTGACAGCTGGCACTATGTCTCGCAACTTTATAACATTTGTCAAACGCGATAAATCGCAGAGAGCAGTCAGCTGTCCTGTAGAACTCGGCGCACTAATCACGGGAAAACAGGGTTATCATGAAAACAAATGTATCCATTAGCTAGTACTTCACTAAACTAGCTAGCTAGCGGAAGTACTCCACGTTTAGTGTGTTAACGGGCGTTGTTAGCATCCCTGCCATCCATTTTATACGGATTGATTGGTATCATGGCGCAGGAGAAGATGGCTGATGTTTAACGTGCTCCTAACCAACTGTGTTTTTTTGTTCATTTTTTGCGTTGTTTGTAACTTGTTTTTTTAAACTTATTCTGTACATAATGTTGCTGCTACCATCTCTTATGACCGAAAATAACTTCTGGTCATCAGAACAGCGATTACTCACCACTAACTGGCAGAAGCTTTTTCTTCCTTTAAAACTTTTTATGGCTGAGATCCCGTTAACGGGATCGACTTGACAACAGCCAGTGAAAGTGCAGGGCGCCAAATTCAAACAACAGAAATCTTATAATTAAAATTCCTCAAACATACCAGTATTTTACACCATTTTAAAGATAAACTTGTTGTAAATCCAGCCAGTGTCCGATTTCAAAAAGGCTTTACGACGAAAGCACACCAAACGATTATGTTAGGTCAGTACCTAGTCACAGAAAAACACAGCCATTTTTCCAGCCAAAGAGAGGAGTCACAAAAAGCAGAAATAGAGATAAAATGAATCACTAACCTTTGATGATATTCATCAGATGACACTCATAGGACGTCATGTGACACAATACATGTATGTTTTGTTCGATAAAGTTCATATTTATATCCAAAAATCTTAGTTTACATTGGCGCGTTATGTTCAGTAATGTTTTGCATCCAAAACATCCGGTGATTTTGCAGAGAGCCACATCAATTGACAGAAATACTCATAATAAACATTAATAAAAGATACAAGTATTATATATGGAACTTTAGATAAACCTCTCCTTAATGCAACCGCTGTGTCAGATTTCAAAAGAAATTTACGGAAAAAGCACACCATGCTATAATCTGAGTACAGCGCTCAGAGCCCAAATAAGCCATACAGATATCCGCCATGTTGTGGAGTCAACAGAAGCCAGGAATAGTATTATAAATATTCACTTACCTTTGATGATCTTCATCAGAATGCACTCCCAGGAATCTCAGTTCCACAATAAATGTTTGTTTTGTTCGATAACGTCCATAATTTATGTCCAAATACCTCCTTTTTGTTCGCACGTTTAGTACAGTAATCCAAATGCGCAGGCACAAGGTCCAGACAAAGTCAAAAAATTCCATTACAGTTCGTAGAAACATGTCAAACGATGTATAGAATCAATCTTTAGGATGCTTTTAACATAAATCTTCAATAATGTTTCAACCCGAGAATTCCTTTGTCTTCAGAAATGCGATGGAACGCAGGTCGCTCTCACGGGAGTGCGCATGTTCAGCTCATGCCAGGTACCTGGCTCAAACAGCTCTCATTCCCTCACTATTCACAGTAGAAGCCTCAAACAAGGTTCTAAAGACTGTTGACATCTAGTGGAAGCGTTAGGAAGTGCAATATGACCCCAAAGACACTGTATATTCGATAGGCTAACCTACAAACCTCAGATTTCCCACTTCCTGGTTGGATTTTTTCTCAGGTTTTTGCCTGCCATATGAGTTCTATAATACTCACAGATATCATTCAAACCGTTTAAGAAACTTCAGAGTGTTTTCTATCCAAATGGACTAATAATATGCATATCTTATTTACTCTGGGCACCTTATTCATCCAAGCTACTCAATACTGCCCCCAGCCATAAGAAGTTAACGAGTCCGATGAGCCCGACATGAAGGACATATTGCTTTCCCAGGAACAGGCCCAAATACCCATCATTTTCGTGAAGAGAAGACGAAAAAAAAGAGGACGGAGGTCGGGCTGCCTTCTGAGAATTTGTAGGCGATCGCATAAACCCTCACTGCCTTCCTTTCTACTAGCTAACATGCAATCATTGGAAAATAAATCGATGACCTACGAGGAATATTAAACTTCCCACGGGACATTAAAAACTGTAATATCTTATGCTTCACAGAGTCGTTGCTGAACGACGACATTATCAACATACAGCTGGCTAGTTATACGCTGTATTGGCAGGATAGAACAGCGGCGTCTGGTAAGACAAGGTGGGACAGACTATGTACAGTTGAAGTTGGAAGTTTACATACACCTTAGCCAAATACATTTAAACTCAGTTGTTCACAATTCCTGACATTTAATCTTAGTAAAAATTCCCTGTCTCTGGTCAGTTAGGATCACCACTTTATTTTAAGAATGTGAAATGTCAGAATAATAGTAGAGAGAATGATTTATTTCAGCTTTTATTTCTTTCATCACATTCCCAGTGGGTCAGAAGTTTACATACACTCAATTAGTATTTGGTAGCATTGCCTTTAAATTGTTTAACTTGGGTCAAACCTTTCGGGTAGCCTTCCACAAGATTCCCACAATAAGTTGGGTGAATTTTGGCCCATTCCTCCTGACAGAGCTGGTGTAACTGAGTCAGGTTTGTAGGCCTCCTTGCTCGCACACACCTTTTCAGTTCTGCCCACAAATGTTCTATAGTATTGAGGTCAGGGCTTTGTGATGGCCACTCCAATACCTTGACTTTGTTGTCCTTAAGCCATTTTGCCACAACTTTGGAAGTATGCTTGGGGTCATTGTCTATTTGGAAGACCCACTGGTGACCAAGCTTTAACTTCCTGACTGATGTCTTGAGATGTTGCTTCAATATATCAACATAATTTTCCTGTCTCATGATGTGATCTATTTTGTGAAGTGCACCAGTCCCTCCTGCAGCAAAGCACCCCCACAACATGATGTTGCCACTCCTGTGCTTCACGGTTGGGATGGTGTTCTTCGGCTTGCAAGCCTCCCCCTTTTTCCTCCAAACATAACGATGGTCATTATGGCCAAACAGTTCTATTTTTGTTTCATCAGACCAGAGGACAATTCTCCAAAAAGTATGATCTTTGTCCCCATGTGCAGTTGCAAACCGTAGTCTGGCTTTTTTATGGCGGTTTTGGAGCAGTGGCTTCTTCCTTGCTGAGCGGCCTTGCTGAGCGGACATAACATAAGGTTATGTCCATATAGGACTCGTTTTACTGTGGATATAGATACTTTTGTACCTGTTTCCTCCAGCATCTGAACAAGGTCATTTGTTGTTGTCCTGGGATTGATTTGCACTTTTCGCATCTTCCTGGACTACAGGAAAAGTAGGACCGAGCACGCCCCATTCTCATTGACGGGGCTGTAGTGGGGCAGGTTGAGAGCTTCAAGTTCCTTGGTGTCCACATCAACAACAAACTAACATGGTCCAAGCACAACCTATTCTCCCTCAGGAGACTAAAAAGACTTGGCATGGGTCGTCAGATCCTCAAAAGGTTCTACAGCTGCACCATCGAGAGCATCCTGACTTGTTGCATCACTGCCTTCTATGCGAACTGCTCGGCCTCTTACCGCAGGGCACTACAGAGGGTAGTGCGTACGGCACAATACATCAGTGGGGCAAAGCTTCCTGCCATCCAGGACCTCTATACCAGGCGGTGTCAGGGTAAGGCCCTAAATATTGTCAAAGACTCCAGCCACCCTAGTCATAGACTGTTCTCTCCGCTACTGCACAGCAAACGGTACCGAAGCGCCAAGTCTAGATCCAAGAGGCTTCTAAACAGTTTCTACCCCAAAGCCATAAGACTCCTGAACATCTAATCAAATGGCTACCCAGACAATTTGCATGCCCCCCCCCCCCTCTTATGCCGCTGCTACTCTCTGTTATTATCTATGCATAGTCACTTTAATAACTCTACGTACATGTATATATCACCTCAATTACCTTGACTAACTGGTACCCCCGCACATTGACTCTGTACTGGTACCCCCTGTATATAGTCTCCACATTGACTCTGTACTGGTACCCCCTGTATATAGTCTCCACATTGACTCTGTACTGGTACCCCCTGTATATAGTCTCCACATTGACTCTGTACTGGTACCCCCTGTATATAGTCTCCACATTGACTCTGTACTGGTACCCCCTGTATATAGTCTCGCTATTGTTATTTTACTGCTGCTCCTTAATTACGTGTTCCTTTTATTTCTTATTCTTATTCATATTTTTTTAACTACATTGTTGTATAGGGGCTTGTAAGTAAGCATTTCACTGTAAGGTCTACAGCTGTTGTATTTGGTGCATGTGCCTAATACAATTTGATTTGATTTGAGACTTGCGAGCTAACTAATACAATTTTCGTGCACATTTCAAATTTAATAAAAACTGACTCTACAACCGCAAAACATCTTAACTAGATGTAGAATTAGGTAGTGAAGACTTGCTCATGAAAAAAAACATCAATATTAGCTACAGGTTTATAATTTTGGGTCAGATTAACTGACTCTTTTGAGGATGAAAGGGGGCTCAGTGGATGAAGTCACCTTGGTACATTTCTTTGAATGTGAGGACAGCATATTGTAGCCAAATTTCTTTTGAGCTATTCCATGAGTGTTTGCGAGTTATCAGACAGATCAGTGCAGACAGCCGTCGCGGTATCTGACGTGAGACAATGATTGATACCCTTCAATTCACACCCCAAAGATAAAAAGCAAGTGAGTTAACTTTCCCTGTCATTTACCATATTTTCCAATGAGCAGCTCCAAAATGTTTCGATGGCCGTGCAATGCTGCAATATGCAGGGGTGTATAGCCCTGCAAAACAAAATGGGCAAAATCATGCAAATGTGTCTATACTGTATGTTCCCCACCAAAAACATTGGGGGAAAATGCAAATGGGATAACACAGCTATTTGAACATAACCTCTGATGTCTCTCTGTGTTCAGGGTTCAACCATGGAAAAATGTACAAGGCGTTTTAATACCTACCCCCTAGAGTTTCCCATGGCCCCAACACAGCCAATGAAAACATGAAAGGAGAGAATATACAAATTACCAGAGGTCATGGCAACAAAACCTAATGACCAAATACATAATTGGCTAGTAATTCTCTGAAAATTGCCATAGTTGTGAGTTTGGCACGGTAATACATTCAGATAGTGTTTTAGGGAAAGAACAGTATGTGGCTTGATTTATTAGTAGACATTGTATGTGTGTGTGTGTGTGTGTGTGTGTGTGTGTGTGTGTGTGTGTGTGTGTGTGTGTGTGTGTGTGTGTGTGTGTGTGTGTGTGTGTGTGTGTGTGTGTGTGTGTGTGTGTGTGTGTGTGTGTGTGTGTGTGACTACTGTAATGCATTCGCAAAGCGGTATCTTCACAGGGACCATTATGATGCAGCATTACATCTAACCCGGCTGCAACCCAGAGACTGCCTGGCCAGCCTCCAAATAGTGTATACAGACAACAACATACAGTACCTATTTAACCAGATCACTTCCTGTGTATGATACACTTAGATGAAAGAGTTACTCACATGCTGAAAGAAAATAAAAGCAGGAGTAATGTTATTACCTGTACAGTAAGACAATATTTTGTAACAGACCATTACAATTTCTGATACAGAAGAATGGGAAAAACTCCCCAAATGCAGGTGTGCCAAACAGGAGTCAATCCACAAAACAATAACCTGTCCCGGGGCTGCAGTTGAAAATGAGCCGGCTTGCTATTTTACTGAAATTTTGATTAATGTGCACTGTTGTAAAAATACAAATGAACTCAAACTCAAGTCCCTTTTGAGTAGTGCAACAACTTTTTATTTAACTTAGTTTTAAGATTTTGTTATGAAGAGCACATGTTCAACTTAATAAAAAAACATATTTTCCCATGCCTATTAATTACCGAATAAAATAACAGGGATGACAAGTTCACCTTAAATCAGCCATGTCTTGTGACAGGGGGAATGGAAGCTTGTTGTGTGCAACACAACAGGAATTAAATGCATTCTTCACAAAAAATATTGAAATTGTTGATTGCTAGCCTGTCTATATATGGGTAACATGGTTGACATGTTATGCTCGACCCACTCAGTTTTCCACCACAAAACACCAGCAAATTGCCAAAAAGAATAGAATCAGCTCACCTGATTTTACACTATTATTTGACTATTAGATGTTCAGTGTTTCTTTTGAAAATAAAATCTCTCTTAAAACGAGAGTTCAGTTCACATAACAGGGTTGACCTTAAAATGAGGGCCATCATTATTATTTATTTATTTTTTATTAATATTAACATGAAATAAATAACAATCTTCAGAAATTACTTTGTCACAGCAACAAAATAACTAGGGCTTTACAATTATATTGAACACTTGCAGAAATGTTGGGATTAAGTGGGTTAAAATCTTCCTATAAGTCACAGAGGGTGCACAGAAGAACATTTCAAAATGCACATTTTGGCACTTTAGCAAGCCTTTATTCATATAGAAAATCTGGTTTATTGAATTCTCCATGTGGTCTGTATTTATGGGCACTTAATTTAATATAACAGGCTTTTAAAATTAAATATTGGTGCACAATGTCTACTTAAAATATCAAAGGGACGCAAAAGGAACTCACTTCGTGGAACGACCCATGGTGTACCTCCTATATATATATATATATATATATATATATATATATTTTAAACATTTATTTAACTAGGCAAGTCAGTTAAGAACAAATTCTTATTTTCAATGATGGCCTAGGAACAACGGGTTAACTGCCTTGTTCAGGGGCAGAACGACAGATTTTTACCTTGTCGGCTCGGGATTCGATCCTGTAACCTTACTAGTCCAACGCTCTAACCACTAGGCTACAAGCATACTCACAGATTTAGTGTTGATGTCAGCCCCTGCATTGGCCATCATGGTAGCCATGTCCTCTTTGCCATGTTTGGCTGCCCAGTGTAGAGCTGTCTGTGGCCAAAACAAGGAGGGAGATGTAAGCCATTTACAAAATACAGACGAATTCCCTATACTGTACATAACAAAAGCACTTTACTACAACACTGACAACACTGACACAGGAGTTGCCATTTTATTTTTAAGTATACACAGATACTTGTATTGTATTGGCATATACACAAATACTTGTAGATACATGTACATTCCCAGTGGTGGTTATTTAGTAGATAGTAATTAGAATAGCGTCATTACTCCTCTAACAAGGAGTTTAAACAGAATGAATCAGATCAGGCTGAGAGCTCTGATAGGCTGGCTGAGGCAGTGGCCCAGCTGTGCACAGGAGGAGTAGAGAGATGGAGGGAGAGGTGGTGGGATGGTTTCCTGCCATCTGACTGAGCCTAATTACAAAACAACACTGCACTGTGCGCACAACAGGGGTGCCCAGCCACCTGTCACGGAGGGAAGATTGATGATGTTGGTGTGACCCGCAGAGGGGATAGAGGGAGAGAGGGGAGACCCACCCAAGCATCGCCCCACTGTCAGCACGCAGCCGTCAGAAGAACAGCACTGGGGCCCCTCCGTGCTGTGGGCCTACCACACACGCTCAGAGACAACACGCACACACATACATACTCAAAGACCCACATACAACACTCACATACAACATGCACACATAGACATGCACACCCACAAAAAACAACACACGCACACACATGAAAACTCCCATGCACACCACATCCACCTGTCTGACAGTGCTGCTGTTGTGATCAACTGTGTTACTCTTGTCAATGGGTCTCTGAGCACTGAGCACTTCAGGCTGTGTAATAACAGGCTATTCAGCAGGTGAAAACATGGGCTGCTACAGATGTCAGCCTGTTAACGACAACCTGTGTGTCTGAGTCTGACTCCAGACATGGAACAGGGAAAACAAAAGTAGGTTTCCTATGTCAATCAAAATATGTCAATCAATCATCTCCTTTAGTTTGTTAGAAAGTATGAACTTACAATCTGTGATTATTATTCATGCTTGTTTATGGCCATAATGGTTATTCTTTGTCTCCTGCATTGTGCACTATATACCACAACCTCAGTGAACTATACCAAAACCTCAATATCAGTTCTCATAGAAGCATGGGGGAAGATATACCTCTAGATGTCAAAAACAGGTCTGGGAGACAGATTGTGATAGATGAAGTCTGGTTCTGAGTATCTCTATCTCTGTTGTCTGCCCTGTCACACGCTGAAGACGGATTGATCGGATGGGTCGTTTGAGTGGCTGCTCGGCGGGTCCCCTAGTGGGCAGGAGTGACGGACGAGGTCGGACAGGATGTGGCCTCAACCCCTCCACGTGCCTCTCGTTCCTGTCCTAGCCCGGTGGGGCCACCCCCCGCATGCCTGCCTGCTTGACTGATGACCAACTTTTTTTGTGTGTGTGTGTGTGAGTGTGAGTGTGAGTGTGAGTGTGTGTGTGTGTGTGTGTGTGTGTGTGTGTGTGCCATATACCCATTGTGGAGGTAAGTAGGTAGTGGCCAAAGGGCCGAGGGTTGGTCAACTGGAGACACATCTGACAAAATGACCTATGGCCTGTGTGACACCTTGCTGTTCATAGTAAGACCACTGAGGAGTGATTGGAGAATGATATACTTACAAACTACAGGACAGGGTAAAAGGAAGTACATCCCAGTCCAACATGGCAGGAGGGGGGGAGACCATGTCACATGTCGATGAAATAAAAGAGAGAGATGGAGATCATGAAGGAATATGATACAGGTGTAGGATCTTCATTTGACATACAGTGAGCCCCAAAATAATTGGGACAGTGACAATTTTTGTTTTGGCTCTACTCCAGCACATTGGTTTGAAATGATACAATGATTATTAGGTTAAAGTGCAGACTGTCAGATTTAATTTGATGGTATTTCCATGATTTGTGGGTTAACCGTTTAGAAATTACTTTTTGTACATAGTCCCCCCATTTTAGGGTACCAAAAGTATTGGACAAAATGCACTTAAAAAGTTAAATATTTGGTCCTATTTTCAATGATTACATCAAGTTGAATGTTGGTTGCATTTGCTGTTTGTCTTGGTTGTGTTTCAGATTATTTTGTGCCCAATAGAAATTAATGGTAAATAATGTATTTTGTCATTGTCACTGTCCCAATACTTCGGAGGCTATTAGTTAGCTAAAAGTAGGTAACATGAAAAGTGCAATACTGTCAAATCAAAATCAAATTTTATTGGTCCATATTTGTACACATATTTTTCAGATGTTATCGCAGCTGCAGCAAAACGCTTATGTTTCTGTTAATATTACCATGTGTTAGTGTGGGTTTTCAGTGAATTTATATAAATCACAAATCTCATCTGCACTTCCTGCGGTGCTAGAAAATTCTTACCAACAAAAGAGTGGTCAAATGAAGATCCTACATCTATATGTTAGATGTGGTTAACATATGTTGGTCTTTGAATAAGCAAGTCTTAGTTAATGACAGTTGAGGGGGAGAATAAGGCTACACAATGCATCTGCTATTGTGAAAGTCAAAGTTTATGAATGGTCTAATCTTTGTAGGTTACAGAGTCAGTTACAACCTCAGACCAAGGAACAAATGGCACCCAGACCTCCTCAAACTCAGGCCCTAGTTAAGGGTGACTTCACCGCCGAAGGGTGGTGGTTCGGTGGGCATCAAAGCCGTCCGAGGGAGATTTAGCATCTTCCCGAGGACACAACCAAAATTGTTCTTCAATTAATCCCAGCCTGCTCTATAACTTTTAGATTATCTTTAAGTGGTTGAAGTCTTTGTGGAGCATTAAGAGTCTCTCTCTAATCCCTCCCTCCCATCTCCCTGCACTTCAATGGTGACCCTTGTATCTTTTCCGGGTGGGTATGGTGATGGCAGGGGCTTAGGGTTAGGTCTTAGAAGGTGGTCTGAAACAGGACAGTGTGAGAACCCCAACAGAGGGGAGGGACAACAAACATAAACCCAAATCTCTTGAGCGCACAGGGAGACCAATAAAGGGATTTGGGTTGTCGGGCGGGGCGAGGCGGGGGGTTCAGGAGTTAAAAAGCTATCTTTCATAATCCTTTTGATAGTGGCACCGCAGGAAATGCATGATCTGATGTTTTTACATCACAGGGTTTTTAAAATACAATTAAGTAAAACAAAAACTATGGAATGTTGACTATTTGCAATTGATACATATGGAATTGGGAGTTAGGAGCAGGTTTTACACTGCTATTTACCTGTTGATAATGATGAGCAACGAAAATATGAGCAATCATGACCAAATGTTAATACACGTAATATAGGCTATTGTTGTTAGGCACTTTTAAGTGGTCAAGAATTCAGAGACAGAACATATAAAGACTGCCCATTCAGTGGGATATCAATAGTCAGTCTACTTACCCCCTGAGAGACAGTCATGGTCACAGGCAGGAACAACATAGCAGATTCCAACCAGAAAATAAACAATATTAGTCAAACTAACTACAAAGTTCATGCAGGTCATAACATACACTCTTCTATGTAGACTGCTCATGCACATGAAGAATACATATTTATTATATTCAAAAGCTTGGAGAAAGTATACTCACCGAGGTGAAGTCCTTTTAAAGCCAAATGAAGGAAAAAACTCAATATCAGTGTGGTGCTCTGACAGAGTTAAACATCTTAGAATACTTTTACCTGCATCCCATTAAAACATGGCTACTTATTAATCCACAACATTTATATTGCAATGGCATACAGAATGATGAGGGTGACTTATAACACATTTGTAAGGGCAACGTTGGGGTGGGGCATGTGGGGGGGGTTACCTTCTTGTTGGCCAGGGAGGGCTCCTGTTGTAGCAGCTGGGCGAGGTCAGAGAGACGGCCACACGCAGCAGAGTAGATCCATTCCTTCTCCACAGGGTCCAGCTGTAGGACAGGGAGTGGATGAGCTAAGTAAATGGCCAGCACAGACATCACAGTACTGTATACATTAACGTGTAGTATGAATATATGATTGTATACATTTACATTTTAGTAATTTAGCAGACGCGCATATTCAAAGCGATTTAAAGGAGCAACTAGGGTTAAATGCCTTGCTTAATGACACATTGGCAGATTTGTCAACTAGTCGGCTTGGGAATTCGAAGCAGTGATGCTCTTAACCGCTAGGCTACCTGCCGCCTCTGTATATTAATGCTACCTGTATATTAATGAGGAAACTCACAGCCACTGGGGTGGAGCTCATACTGCCCGTACACTCCTCTTCCTGCTCTTCGGACTCTGACTGAGAGACATACACAAATCAGAGAATGGTTTATTTCAATTTAATAAAGAAAGTATCAATGGCAGCTAATGCTGACTTTTTTTTGACACAATTCACAATAGTCATAAATACACAATAAAACAATCAATACAATAAAATCCACGACTTTAAAATACATATTTCTGAAAAAACATCAGTGCTGGGTTAAGGTACATACATATAGGTCACATTTAGACAAAAGTGGCAGTCCATAGATCAATGGTTGAGCAGACTTATTATGAAGGGTACTGCACTATTTTGGTAGCGCTTACTTCAAGTAAATTATCATGAAATATGATGAGTATGTGCTAAGAGCCTAATTCACACTCGTGCACACACACACACACACACACACACACACACACACACACACACACACACACACACACACACACACACACACACACACACACACACACACACACACACACACACACACACATCATTATTACAATCACACTGTTTGTATTTATCACCTTAAACTTCAGAGATCAAAAGGGATGAAGTGATGCAAAAAGAGACAGACATACAAACAGACAGGATGGCAAATGGAGCCACAGAGCAAACAGTTTTTCACACCAAGGGTACAATGTAATAATAACTGTGAACACACACCGTTTTACAGAGGGTCAAAAATGCTCAGAAAATAAATCACAGAATTCTCGGAATGCACCAAAGTGTCATTCTGGCTGATTAATGTGGGGAGAAAATTGCCGTTTTCTTTATGTTTTGTTTTGTCAAGCTCTTGATTGCTAATTGTTCTCAGATCATACAGAGAGATGGTGTAAAACACACAACTCTTTCATGTCGCTGTCATACATGCCTTGTGTAACAAGAAAAGTGGAGGCCTATTTATTCAACCAATTCCACACTGGCACATGTCCACTTTTTTCTCTGCTGGAAAGAAAAATTACAGGGGAAGAAAAATACACTATATATACAAAAGTATGTGGACACCTCTTCAAATTAGTGGATTCGGCTATTTCAGCCACACCCGTTGGTGGCAGGTGTATAAAATTGAGCACACAGCCATGCAATCTCCATAGACATACATTGGCAGTAGAATGGCCTTACTGAAGAGCTCAGTGACTTTCAATGTGGCAGAGTCATAGGATGCCACCTTTCCAACTTGCAACTGAAAGGTTGCAAGATCAAATCGCCGAGCTGACAAGGTAAAAATCGGTCGTTCCACCCCTGAACAAGGCAGTTAAGCCACTGTTCCTAGGCTGTCATTGAAAATAAGAATTTGTTCGTAACTGACTTGCCTAGTTAAATAAAGGTCAAATAAAAATGTAAAATAAAAAGCTCGCCGCCATTGGACTCATTGGAAACGCGTTTTCTGGAGTGATGAATCACGCCTTACCATCTGTCAGTCCGACGGACTAATGGTTTGGCGGATGCCAGGAGAACGCTACCTGCCCCGATGCATAGTGCCAACTGTAAAGTTTGGTGGAGGAGAAATAATGGTCTGGGGCTGTTTTTCATGGTTCGGATAGGCCCATTAGTTCCACTAAAGGGAAATCTTAACGCTACAGCATACAATGACATTCTAGACGATTCTGTGCTTCCAACTTTGTGGCAACAGTTTGGGGAAGGCCCTTTCCTGTTTCAGCATGACAATACCCCCGTGTACAAAGCGAGGTGCATACAGAAATTATTAGACGAGATCGGTGTGGAAGAACTTGACTGGCCTGCAAAGAGCCCTGACCTCAACCCCATCAAACACCTTTGGAATTAATTGGAATTCCTACTGCGAGCCAGGCCTAATAGCCCAACATCAGTGCCCAACCTCACTAAAGCGCTTGTGGCTGAATGGAGCAAGTCCCCGCAACAATGTTTCAACATCTATTGGAAAGCCTTCTAGGAAGAGTGGAGACTGTTATAGCAGCAAAGGGGGGACCAACTCCATATTACTGCCCATGATTTTGTAATAAGATGTTCGACGGACAGGTGTCCACATACTTTTGGTCATGTAGTCTATTTGTTGGACAGAATTTTTTTATCGTTGAGTTCTGAATTATTACAATAATAAGAGCTCTGAGCACTTTTCTTCTCCCTGTCATGTAATTCCATTCCCTTTGTCTAGGTTCAGAACGAGGGATTAGAACACTGTTCAGAACCAGGGATTAGAATAAAGTTAAGAACAAGAGATTAGAACACAGTTTAGAACCAGGGATTGGAACACCGTTTAGAACCAGGGATTAGAACAACGTTCAGAGCCCGAGATTAGAACACCAAGCTCTTCAAGAGCAAATGAGAGTAGTATAAACAGAGTGCAAAGAGGAAGTTCAACCTGCCACAGTTTAACAGTATTTTTACACAGGGGAATATTTGCTGACAACTGGTTCTTTCCACAGACCTGTTAAAATCCAACACAGTGAAATATGATGAAGTAACATCAGGGGAAAATTCAATCTCAAAAGTATTTTCCTGATTCCTAGAGCTGCTCTCCTCACCTCCCACTGACATTTTGAGAGGGATGTGAGGAGAGCATTGGAAGACATCTTCTCCTCAGAACTTCTCTAATGCTCTCTCCGCTTCTCTCCAATTTTATGAGGAGACGAGGCGAGGAGAGGGGATGCAAGGAATTGAGGAAAGACCTTTTGAGATTTAATCCTGCTGTCACTAGCCTCTCACCTTTGACCCTGAGTCTCTGTCTAGCTCATTCTCCCCGTTGCTGTGCACAAGGGGTTCCTCCGAAACAGACGGTGAGGGTTTTCTCTCAGTGTGCTGATCCTGAAGGCACAGCGACATAACATACAGAATGACGCCATTTCTCCATTCTCCATTTAATACGAACATTCTCAATTTACCCCTGGTTACTGTAGCTCTGCCAAAGTTCTAGCCACATTATACTGCATGTGCAGTGCACAGGGTATAAAATGTGCTCTGTTAACGGCTTGTTGAGGTGATCAGCTACAATTCACACTTTATGCAGAAACTACTTGTGTTGTGCTGTTGACCTTTTCCTGCCTTCAACAACAGTGTGAGTAGATACCGTTTGAGCTTGAACGCTTCATACAGTACATACTTCTGTGGACAATGACACTATCGTTTTAACATACAGTACAAGCCAAGTTGGGACACACACACTCATTCAAGGGTTTTTCTTTATTTTTACTATTTTCTATATTGTAGAATAATAGTGAAGACCTAAAAACTATGAAATAACACATATGGAATCGTGTAGTAACCAAAAAAATGTTAACTTCTTATGGCTGCAGAGGCAGTATTGAGTAGCTTGGATGAAAGGTGCACAGAGGTGCCCATAGTAAACTGCCTGCTCCTCAGTCCCAGTTGCTAATATATGCATATTATTCGTATTGGATAGAAAACATTCTGAAGTTTCTTAAACTGTTTGAATGGTGTCTGTGAGTATAACAGAACTCACATGGCAGGCAAAAACCTGAGAAAAAATCCAAACAGGAAGTGGGAATTCTGAGGTTGGTAGATTTTCAACACAGCCCCTATTGAACAAACAGTGGGATATGGATGAGTTTGCACTTCCTACGGCTTCCACTAGATGTCAACAGTCTGTAGAACCTTGTCTGATGCCTCTACTGTTTAGTGGGGCCGAAGGAGAGAGGAATGAGTCAGGTCTACCATGACCTGACCATGCTCTGACCATGCGCGTTCACATGAGAGTGAGCTCTGTTCCATCGCATATCTGAAGTCAATGTAATTCTCCGGTTGGAACGTTACTGAAGAATTATGTTAAAAACATTCTAAAGATTGATTCAATACATCGTTTGACATGTTTCTACTGACTGTTACGGAACTTTTTGACATTTCGTCAGCTTTTAGTGAACGCGCTTTCTGACTTTGGATTTGTTTACCAAACACGCTAACAAAAATAGCTATTTGGACATAAATGATGGACATTACCGAACAAAACAAACATTTCTTGTGGAAGTGGGAGTCCTGGGAGTGCATTCCGATGAAGATCAGCAAAGGTAAGTGAAGATTTATAATGCTTTTTTATGAGTTTTGTTGACTGCACAATTTGGCGGGTAACTGTATGGCTTCCTTTTGTGGCTGAACGCTGTTCTCAGATTATTGAATATTGTGCTTTTGCCGTAAAGATTTTTGAAATCTGACACAGCGGTTGCATTAAGAACAAGTGTATCTTTAATTCTATGTAAAACATGTATCTTTCATCAAAGTTTATGATGAGTATTTATGTTATTTGACAATTTCTCTGGATATTTTGGAGGCATTTCTGAACATGGCGCCAATGTAAACTGAGGTTTTTGGATATAAATATGAGCTTTATCGAACAAAACATATATGTATTGTGTAACATGAAGTCCTATGATTGTCATCTGATGAAGATCATCAAAGGTTAGTGATTAATTTTATCTCTATTTTTGCTTTTTGTGACTCCTGTCTTTAGCTGGAAAATGACTGTGTTTTTCTGTGATTTTGCAGTGACCTAACATAATCGTTTGTGGTGCTTTCGCTGTAAAGCCTATTTGAAATCGGACACTTTGGTGGGATTAACAACAAGATTACCTTTAAAATGGTATAAAATACATGCATGTTTGAGGAATTTTAATTATGAGATTTCTGTTGTTTAAATTTGGTGCCCAGCACTTTCACTGGCTGTCGTCATATCATCCCGTTAACGGGATTGCAGCCATAAGAAGTTTTAAACAAATGAAAATATATTTTACATTTGAAATTCTTCAAAGTAGCCACCCTTTGCCTTGATGACAAAATTGCACACGCTTGGCATTCTCTCATCCAGCTTCACCTGGAATGCTTTTCCAACAGTCTTAAAGGAGTTCCCACATATGCTGAGCACTTGTTGGACGCTTTTCCTTCTCTACGGTCCAACTCATCCCAAACCATCTCAATTGGGTTGAGGTCAGCTGATTGTAGCCTAAATAGTCTTTACACAGCCTAGAGGTGTGTTGGGTCATTGTCCTGTTGAAAAACAAATGATAGTCCCACTAAGCGCAAACCAGATGGGATGGCGTATCGCTGCAGAATACTGTGGTAGCCATGCTGGTTAAGTGTGCCTTGAATTCTAAATAAATCACAGACAGTGTCACCAGCAAAGCACCCTCACACCATCACACCTCCTCCTCCATGCCTCATGATGGGAAACACACATGTGGAGATCATCCATTCATCTACTCTGTCTCACAGAGACATGGTGGTTGTAATCAAAAATCTACAATTTCGGACTCATCAGGACAGATTTCCACTGGTCTAATGTCCATTGCTCGTGTTTCTTGGCCCAAGCAAGTCTCTTCTTATAATTGGTGTCCTTTAGTAGTGGTTTCTTTTCAGCAATTCCGCCATGAAGGCCTGATTCACGTAGTCTGCTCTGAACTGGGAAAGGGAAAGGGGATACCTAATCAGTAGTACAACTGAATGCATTCAACTGAAATGTGTCTTCCGCATTTAACCCTTCTGAATCAGAGAGGTGCGGAGGGATGCCTTAATCGACATCCACGTCTTATGTGCCCGGGGAACAGTGGGTTAACTGTGTTTTTCCTATTTGGTTGCCTTACAACCTGAAATTTAAATGGATTTCTATTTGGATTTCATGTAATAGACATACAAAAAGAGTCCAAATGTGGGAGACTCCCCAAACATATGGAAGAAGGTACTCTGGTCACATAAGACTAAAATTGAGCTTTTTGGCCATCAAGGAAAACGCAATGTCTGGCGCAAACCCAACACCTCTCATCACCCTGAGAACATCATCCCCACAGTGAAGCATGGTGGTGGCAGCATCATGCTGTGGGGATGTTTTTCATCGGCAGGGACTGGGAAACTGGTCAGAATTGAAGGATGGCGCAAAATACAGGGAAATTCTTGAGGGAAACCTGTTTCAGTCTTCCATAGATTTGAGACTGGGATGGAGGTTCACCTTCCAGCAGGACAATGACCCTAAGCATACTGCTAAAGCAACACTCAAGTGGTTTAAGGGGAAACATTTAAATGTCTTGGAATGGCCTAGTCAAAGCCCAGACCTCAATCCAATTGAGAATCTGTGGTATGACTTAAAGATTGCTGTACACCAGCGGAACCCATCCTACTTGAAGGAGCTGGAGCAGTTTTGCCTTGAAGAATGGGCAAATCCCAGGGGATAGATGTGCCAAGCTTACAGACACATACCCCAAGAGACTTGCAGCTGTAATTGCTGCAAAAGGTGGCTCTACAAAGTATTGACTTTGGGGGGTGAATAGTTATGCACGCTCAGTTTTCTGTTTTTTTGTGTTATTTCTTGTCTGTTTCACTTTTTATTTTATTTTGCATCTTCATAGTGCTAGGCATGTTGTGTAAATCAAATGATACAAATCCCCCAAAAATCAATTTTAATTCCAGGTTGTAAGGCAACAAAATAGGAAAAATGCCAAGAGGGGTGAATACTTTCGCAAGCCACTGTAACTCTACTGAACGTATCCTCTGCAGCAGAGGTAACTCTGGGTCTTCCTTTCCTGTGGCGGTCCTCATGAGAGCCAATTTCATCATAGCGATTGATGGTTTTTGCTACTGCACTTTCATGTCTTAAAGTAATGATGGACTGTCGTTTCTCTTTGCTTATTTGAGATGTTCTTGCCAAAATATGAACTTGGTCTTTTACCAAATAGGGCTATCTTCTGTATACCAACCCTACCTTGTCACAACACAACTGATTGGCTCAAACGCAGGAAAGAGGAAAGAAATTCCACAAATGAACTTTTAACAAGGCACACCTGTTAATTGAAATGCATTCCAGGTGACTATATCATGAAGCTGGATGAGAGAATGCCATGAGTGTGCAAAGCTGTCATTATGGAAAATGGTGGCTACTTTGAAGAATTTAAAATATGAAATATATTTTGATATGTTTAACACTTTTTTGGTTACTACATGATTCCGTATGTGTTATTTCATAGTTTTGATGACTTCACTATTATTATACAACGTAGAAAATAGTCAAAATAAAGAAAAACCCTGGAATGAGTATGTGTGTCCAAACCTTTTTACTGGTACTGAATAATCTCTTTGAATGCTAGGATTGTAGACACACTACACACTACTACTAAGATTGTTTTCCATGAACAATATGTAAAATCACTTCAGCCATATTATCGTGTAAATTGAAGAGCTGAATAATGGCTTTTATTGAGGTCAAATATCATTGTGCAAATTACCCTTACATTTATCACAGGGGCGGTCACTGGGCTGGTCCATTTTTAGCCCAGTGGGCCTGTCTAACTTGGGTTTTTAGCATTAAATGATAATTATCTGACAAATAAGAGGGGCCTCAAGGCGGGGGGGGGGGGGGGGGGGGGGGGGGCATGAGGGAAAAAAATGTGTGGGGGCCTCAAGGGAAAGAATGGGCTGGTGTGTTAGAAATGCCAGTTCAGTTGCCATTTCTGGTTCCAGTCCACCCCAGATTTATCAGGAAATACAATTACAATTTTGCAGCTCAAACATAATGGGAATGAAAAGCTACATTTGGTTCTGAACAGCTACACCCTTTGAGTAAAAGATACAGCCACTGGAACAAGTTGTTTGACTTTCTCATCATTAAACCCGTCTGTGCTTCAACTCTTATGCCCAGAATGAGGTCTGATGCCAGAATGAGAGAGCAGTCATACTTAACTCAATTCCATAGGAAATGGATGAGACTTATAGTAGTGGCAAGTCTTGTTTTCATACAGACTTATTCCTCTCCAATGCTGTCATGGCATTTATATTTTATCAAATGTGCAGATGTAACAGATGTGAAATGGCTAGCTAGTTAGCGGTGGTGCGCGCTAATAGCCTTTCAATCGGTGACGTCACTTGCTCTGAGACCTTGAAGTAGTGGTTCCCCTTGCTCTGCAAGGGCCGCGGCTTTAGTGAAGCGATGGGTAACGATGTTTCGTAGGTGACTGTTGTTGATGTGTGCAGAGGGTCCCTGGTTCGCGCCCGGGTCGGGGCGCGGGGACGGACTAAAGTTAAAACTGTTACATTGATGATGGACCCGAATCACTGGTTGCTGCAGGAAAAAGGAGGTCGAAAGGGGGGTGAAGGTAACCGATGTGAAATTGCTAGCTAGTTAGCGGTGGTGCGCGCTAATAGCCTTTCAATCGGTGACGTCACTTGCTCTGAGACCTTGAAGTAGTGGTTCCCCTTGCTCCGCAAGGGCCGCGCCCTTTGTGGAGCGATGGGTAACGATGCTTCGTGGGTGACTGTTGTTGATGTGTGCAGAGGGTCCCTGGTTCGCGCCCGGGTCGGGGCGAGGGGACGGACTAAAGTTACACTGTTACACAGACTTGAGCAGACTAAAGGGCACACACAAGTATCAAGGACATAGTCTAGTGAGCCAACATAGAGACTGACCTCTTGCATGTGCTCCTGCTCGGGTGCCTCTGTGACAGTAATGCTGGGGCCTCTTCCACACCACGTCACCTGGGAAGGCTTCCTCTCCTCTGCCCTGGCCGGTTCAGGCTGGAGGTCTGGTTCCATCTGGGCACTGGAGAGAGACGAGACCCCTGACCCATCCCACTGGGCTGAGGCCGATGGCCTGGCAGGGCTGGCCTGTCTGTCTGTCCCAGGCTCTGTCTCACTGTCCTGCTTCTGCTGCCGGTATCTCTTCTTCAGAACTAGGTACTTCTCACCCTGATGGGGACAGACAGCAGACCAGCAGGATATGAGGAGGGTAAAGGCCTACTGTATGTGAGAGGTCCACTTTGACCTAAAAGTAAAGTAATTATTGTAAGTTGCCCTTTCTAACTACTATGTAACTGAATGGTAATAACAACACTGTATATAACCAATAACACAACAAACTACATAGTAAACAGACCCAACAAAGAAATGCCATATCCTTTTTTAGTTTCATACAATTTAACTACCATGGCTGACTCAATATTGTGGAAAGGGAACTTGATTTGAGTGTGGGGCATTAAAGAAATATGAACACTGATTTTATCACAACTTTTCACGGCACACAATCCACAAATGGTCAAAGCTCTACTTCACTTACATTCTCTGATTTCACAACAGCAATCCTGTCGATGGTCTGTTTGAACTCCTCTCTGTATTTGGCTGGGGAAAAGAAACAATGTTGGCATATCCACTTTCAAAAACATGATATCACTTTTTGTTCTCTCCCAAAACCTCAGACTTTCATTCTCTGAGGGATTTAGAGAAAACATGTCAAAGGATGATGAGGAAAACAAATATAATTTGGTCTAACAATACTTTATAACAAATGTAGTAATAGATTTCTTATGGAATAATAACCACTAATAGGATCAAGTGTTATCTTATGATTGATTAGATTTATCTGAAACAGAATGTTCTATTTACTCTAAATAAGGCTGTTGCATCACTCTGGCATTCCAAGATGTAGACCTTTTGAACCAGAAGAATGCGTGATGGCTATTTGAGATTATTGTGTGGCCTGTGAAGGCTGGTGGTTGATCTCCCCTCCCTGTTATTTCACCATATTCCCCCTGCCTGCAGAGACCAGGCCTCTGTCCCAAATGATACCCTATTGCCAATTTAGTGCACTACTTATGACCAGGGCCCATAGAGCTCTGGGCAAAAGTAGTGCCCTATATAAGGAATAGGGTGCAATTTGGGGTGAACTCCAGGGGCTGCAGGAGTGAGGGGCTGTCATTCTTCATTCCTCTGCAGGCCAAGCACTGCTCCAGTTGCAAAACAATCATCTCAGAACAAAGTCACTGACTGGGAAAAGGGACAGAGGGGAAACCAGACCTCTCGCTGCCAACATGAGAGGCAGGCAACAAAAAAAACTCTACTCAAGCCTCATCTCCAAAAATCCCACCCCCAACCTGTCTGTCTATTTGTGCAGTATTAAAGCTTTCCTATGGGAACCCAAACCAACTGCAGATGGATGGCTATTACAATAGTTAACTATTTAACTCCTTCTCTCACAGATACAACTGAGTTTGTGAAATGATATTCAGACTTGATGCTGACAGACGTTGGTTTATATAGGGTACTGTTTCTGAGAATTGATCCATTACTCCAGCGGCCAGACCACTTAATTAACATAGACCATCTTAGTTCAACATACAAAATACTAATGGCAGAAGCCCTGTGTTTGAAAGAATGCTTAGGTATGAAAGAATATATACAGCTGGACAATTGACCTCTTTCCTTTTTCCTGACAGCAGGGTAAGGAAATAACATTTCAGAATGAGACAGTAGTTCACAACTTCACATCCACAAAAACAGGAAATCCAGAGGAAGTGGCCACTTACATCACATCAACAAAATAATTCCTGACTTAGTAATATAGGGGTGACACAGTTTACATGTGCAGTTATTCATTATCATGAAGTAGACAGATAACCATAGCAACTGGACAGACACAGCAATGTTAGATATCACGTTCCCACAATGTCCCCATTTTGTTCCATCGTAATAAAAGAGCACTCCATTAGAGATCTAGCTGTGCTGTTATGTGGCATAATTTATTGCATTATGATTAAAACACTATTATGGTGCAATAGTGCCCATTAAAGAAGGGAACACATGTTGTTATAACAGACTTTAAGTACTGTATGTACTGAAAATCATTTCCATAATTGGACACTCCAGCCATGTCAGATGGCACAGTAAAGCAGCTTTCGTTGGAAACCTCTGTCAACCACTGTACCACTGAGATAGCATCTGGACAGTACAAGCCGTACAACTGTAATACAAGGTCACATTAGATAATCATTTATCTAGAGCCGGTCAAACATGTTAAGGCCTAGTTATTTTATCCAGTACCAAGCAGGGGAAATGCTGTGGTGTAGTGCATGGGAAATGATTGGTAAAGCATAAGAACATATTTTTATATCACAGTCTCGGGTTTAAGGATAATGCTGTCTTGGGTTCATGATTCAGGGGCTGGTATCAATTACAGAAAGGCAGCATCATAATCACACTGTTTATCAGGGTGAAGCATTGTTGTAAGGTCACAACAACAGAATACCACAGTCCAATGGTGAAAATGATTCGTTGGAGTGGTCTGGATCTGAGGCTTGGGTAGCGGGCACTGGAGAATTCATGCAGCTATAACTGGTCTCAAAGGAAATGACAGAATTCCTGGTGTAATTGTATCTGTTTAAAGGACCTTTAATGTAAAGCAGATGTTACGTTTAAGCTAACCGACTGGGGATTGGAAACAATGAGAAACAAATGGGTTTACGGGAAAACTATATATGAAATTGAAAACCGTTGAATATGATCATATCATGAAAGCTACATGACAGATGTCGCACGAGGCGAGACATGGTACGGTCAGTGACATCGCTAAAAGCCATCCATCACTGAACACATGAAACTGTTGCTGTTGAGGTTATATCCTTTCTCAATTCTACATTTTAGACACAATGTACAGCTACTTACCACGCAGCTCCATGTCCTTGTGACCAATAAAAGGCTTGTATGTTTTCATTAAATCTGAATTTTTTACTTTCCCTCCGGCTAAGTAGAAATAATCCAACAACGATTCTTCACTTACATCACCCATTATCGATATATCTATGCTCGTGTTCTATGATAAAATCAGGTTTCTTTCCGAATTCCTACGGTCTTGCTGCTATGACATTGTAGCGTATCCTGGCTAATTTGAGAGAAAAAAATGTGTATAGTACATCCAACTTTACTCCACCGAACTCCACCCAAACCCAACCACTCAATGCGCCTCCTCCGGTTAACTCTTTCAGTACTGAAACAAAGCTGAGAGGGAGACAGCAAGGGTTTTTGACAGCATGTTACAACTTTAGTACAGTGGCATAGATATTTGTTCAAACAACTCCTAGGCTTCTCTTACAATGTCAAAGTCTTTGGCATAGCACTGAGCAACCCATCCTTTCTCAATGCATTATTAGCCTAGTCTATAGTATCGTTATTTTATAACCTTTGAGTCAGCATCTTCCACAAAGTCTAGGACCTAGGGGCCTATGTTTGCCTTCAATGCTTGTAATTCTACTGCCTTTTAGAGAGATGCTTCATCTATGATATGACTTTAAGGTTTAGAATAAAACATTTTCCTTTGAATTTTTATGATTTTTAAAACTTTTTTTATTAGGTTTAGATTAAAACATTTTCCTTAGAATTTCGTGACAAAAGTCACCATTAGAATAATACAACTCATGCAGTAGGACTAGTTGGGTTCACATAGGTGAAAGCATCTCTCCGGTGTGGAACCATATGCCACAGCAAGATGGACCATGGTGCTCAGACAGAGCCCCATTATAGTTGATGTCTAGTGTCAGTTAAGGTATTATCCTACACCACAATGTCAGATTAATTGTGTCAATGCGTTCTGAATATTAAATGTGTTCGATTTACCTCAGTAATCTCACTTGCTCTCTCTCGTTTTCCACTTGTAGCTAGATACTCTTTAAATGAGTTTCCATTTAATTAAGAAATATGCTTGTGATTTCAATTTCATATGTTTTATCATCCTAAAAATTACAATGTTGAGATGACAATAAGCTTCTTATGAGCTGATACAATTACAGTGTGGAGTAGGCCCTAGTAATCTTGCAGTTCATACAAAAAAATGAGACCATTTTTTAAAACATCCTAACTTTTACTATGAGGATAAAGAATGATGATCCGCTGACATATGCCATGTCTGTGTGTTGTAAAATGCCAGACAGAAGCTGAGAATTTGAAAGTAGATCTATCACAGTAATGAAGACACAAATCCTAATATATAAAGCAGGTAGGATTTGTCTGTAGAGGTGTGAAGTTGACATATGTCCATGGGGAAACAATTTGAATACAACTACTTTATAGAAATCATGGTAAATAATAACATTTCCAAAATGTTACTTTTGAAAATAACTGCTCTTCGTCTAACTTCCTTGGTCTAACCTCCTGGATGTGATTGAGATGTGTAACAACAACGATTCCACCACGAACACACAGGGTGACCCATGACCTGATTATTGGGCACCTGTCTGCTTAAACCCTCAGGGGCCCAGAGTCTGCCTTGGGGCCTTGAGGGGCCAGATGTTCTGAGAGCTGTGGCCCTCTCAGTCTCCAACAATATGAATGTCAATTAGTCTTTAACTAATGGCAATGCGTGACATGGACTGGTGGTGTCCTGGCTTTGATATAGGGCAGATGTTCACTATGACTAGCATGGTGATCCACTCTATATGGTTGCCACTTGTCCGTGGGCCTCTTCACAGCACAGACCTTGTGAACACGCTTTAGTTATCTGTTCTTTTTTACCCCTCTGTAAAAACACATCCTAAATCCAATCACCTAGCTCTTCTAAAGGGGATGATGTTGATTAATGGGAATCTGTGGTGGCAGTAGCAAGCGGACGACCCATAACATAAGCCCCTGCTGTCAGTACATCCAGCTAGCCAGCCGGCCGGCCAGCCATGGGCCCATTTAGGCTCCAAGCTACAGAGGAAACAAGTTGAGGAGAGCGGGAAGGAGGGAGAGCTTAGATTAGAGAGGGAATTGTTTAGACAAACAATGGTGTCTACCTGATTTTAATCCCAGCTCCAAAAGAGCACAGGGATTGGCAGACTTTAATAAATGAAAGTGCTCTCCATAATCGGGATTTGCACAAAGTGCCCCTTTGTGTTAATCTGACATTTTTTACAGCATGCTTTTTGACATCTGTCACAGGGAGGAGTGTTAACCCTCACATTCCCCAGCTGCTTGGAACAAAACAGAACAACCAGGATGATAATACTATATATTTAAAATGGATCTCATCATAGACAATACATCCACAATCCCATATACAGCACGTAATTACTGCCACCATAAGAGTTCGAGGGAGTATCCCAATGTTGAAAAAACAAAGCAAAAGTGGGAGAGCATAACAATGACTCATGTCATACTTCTTTTACATACACTAATTTCTGGACAAACCAATTTTTCTGCAACAGTAACATCACATAATCTGACCTGATAACCTGGTTAAAAAACTGTTTCTTTAAACACTTTCTAAGCAATGTCTTTCACCTTTCCGACTATAATTGTGAGGACGTGCACACCGCACTGCAGTCTCCAGTGAGAGTACATTATGTGTACCACACACGTTCCATATTAGGAAAGGCTAATATAGCGGAGGTTGTGTAATTACTTTGTGGTTCAAAACGAAAGCTGCATTTCAATAATTAAAGTCCAGGGTATCAGCGCTAAAGCACAATAAAATTGTTTTAAAATCAAGGATTACAACATTAAATCCCACAGGACCAGATGTGAGCAAGGGAGGAGACACCGCCCACCGAACGACCGGATTCTGGATCAGATTAAGACTAGAGACTATCCCAGAGGTGCCATGCTGTCTTTTCCATGTGGATTAGGGGCTTGTGTGGAATAAACATGCTGTAATGCACCGATTAGCTGATATAATCAACTGTAAATACACCTTATCCAGCGCACACTACAGCCAGGGCAAGGTAGGACAGCACAGGACCAGCAATCCCTGTAAATGGATATGTATGTGTGTGTGTGTGTGTGTGCTTGAGTGTGTGCGCGTTTACGTGCATGCATGTTCCTGCCATGCCTCTGGAAGATCTGCCACACACTTGTGGACCGTGAACATCCCACTATTCAAAGATTCCGCATGAAAACAACGTGTCTTGTTATGGGAATATGTGGATGCAGCAGTGAAAGGAAATGTTTAATTTGCTGAGGAGTAGTACTGAGGAAAAGGAAGGATAGGTTAGTCAGCCAGAAATATATGGTATGATCCCATCATGCATCATGAGTTCATACAGATGTAGGATCTTAATTTGATCATCCTGTTGCAGGAGAACGTTCCTGCAATGTATTAGATGTTTGTAATTTACACTTTGAAATTTCTGACTTGATTTTCCCTTATGAAAAATCCACATAATAATTCACATTGACTGTTGCTGCATGTTAATTTTCCTGCTGTAGCAAACTGGCTCAAATTAAAACCCTACATCTGTACTGATTCAGCAGGAACTGTCTCTGTAAAGGAATATAAAATATGATCTTGATTAATAAATAACCCAACACTAGCTTTGTCCCCGATCTGTTTGTGCTTTTCCCTACACCATTGTCATTGTCAAGCATGACAATTCCACATACAGTAAGTTGTTGGCAAGACAGCAGAAACAGACAGGCACCCAGGCTAAAACCACAAATCCCCAACTTTCTTCAACGCGTCACACTGTCCACTTGTAAATAAAAAAAAACCCAGCAACATCAGCCAAACTCTGAAAATACATTAGGAAGCTTTCTGATTGTCATATTGCACATAATAATACTTATTTTTTTATTTAACTAGGCAAATCAGTTAAGAACATATTATAATTTACAATGACGGCCTACCCCGGCCAAACCCCCGACGACGCTGGGCCAATTGTGCGCCGCTTAATAAGAGGATCCAGAGTTCGTAGTAAATGGTACACCTACCTCAACAGAAGAGGTATTGTGCTATACACAATCAACTCAATTGAAACATGTATGTAGAGATGTAAACATAAGGATCCATCCATTTTAGTCGTTGCTAAAGAGTATAAATATCTTGCTTCTCACTGGAACTGATATTGGTGAAATACAATGATGAAACACCAAAGACTTGTAACGCCATCTGCTGGCAGTTTATAAGAACACTAATGTGATGTTAATCGCTAGTCCAGTAACGTTACTAGGCTGATTGGACTCCATTTCAGACACAGACCACTCAGTACTGTTAAATAAGAACATAAAAAATCCCTTCTCAAAGCCAGTCAGTGAATCCTCAAACCATGCAACTTTGCTGTTAAAGAGATTCATCCAAATTACCAAATTACGTTGGTTCCCTTACAAATTTCATTCAAGTCATGGGAACGATATTAGCATTTTAGCGCATTATGTTCAAAACATCTGTGACTTTGTTGAGCTTCACAATTTTTTTTTAGATACTTTCGGATGATTTGGACATGCACGAAAAATGCGAATATCGGTCCCATGCTAAAACGTTAGCATTTGGAAACTGTGCCAGGGAAACTAAACCAAACCATGGATTGCTGTCATACCTTGTCCATAGACTGCTTACAGTGTGAGGAAATCAATGTAATTTTGTAAATTGTAATTTTGTAAATTGTAATTTTGTTAATTGGGTACCCAACAGTCAGGTCACTACTCTTTAAAAATGTAAATGTAGAATGTGATATCCATTGTGTACTCCACTGCACACACTATTTAGTCCAATACAAAATGTTCGATGGCCTGTTCAACCAGCTACCATCTATATTGAACAAAAATATAAATGCAAAATATAAATTGTTGGTCTCATGTTTCATGAGCTGAAATAAAAGATCACAGATTTTTGTTCCATAAGAACTTATTTCTCTCAAAATGTGTGCACAAATGTGTTTACATCATTGTTAGTATGCATTTCTCCTTTGCAAAAATAAGTTGCCTCCAACGTTACTTTAGAGAATTTAGCAGTACGTCAAACCGACCTCACATCCGCAGACCATGTGTAACCACGCCAGCCCAGGACCCCCACATCCGGCTTCTTCACCTGTGGAACTGTGGCTTTGCACAACCGAAGAATTTCTGCACAACTGTCAGAAACCATCTCAAGGAAGCTCATCTGCGTCCTCGTTGCCCTCACCAGGGTCTTGACCGGACTGTATTTCAGCATCGTAACCAACTTCAGTGGGCAAATGCTCACCTTCGATGGCCACTAGCACGCTGGAGAAGTGTGCTCTTCACGGATTAATCCAGGTTTCAACTGTGCCGGGCTGATGGCAGACAGCGTGTAGGACATCATGTGGGCGAGCGGTTTGCTGATGTCAACGTGTGAACAGAGTGCCCTATAGTGGTGGTGTGGTTATGCTATGGGCAGGCATGAGCCACGGACAACCAACACAATCACATTTTATCAATGGCAATTTGAATGCAGAGAGATACCGTGACGAGATCCTGAGGCCAAATGCTGTGCCATTAATCCACTGCCATCCCCTCACGTTTCAGCATGATAATTTAATTAAAATGTTTTAATTTTACCTTTATTAAACCAGGAAAGTCAGTTAAGAACAAGTTCTTATTTTCAATGAAGGCCTAGGAACAGTGGGTTAACTGCCTTGTTCAGGGGCAGAACGACAGATTTTTACCTTGTCAGCTCGGGGATTCGATCTTGCAACCTTTCGGTTATTAGACCAACGCTCTAACCACTAGGCTATCTGCTGCCCCTAATAATGCACTGCCCCATGTCACAGGGATCTGTACACAATTCCTGGAAGCTGAAAATGTCCCAGTTCTTCAATGGCCTGCATAGTCACCAGACATGTCACCCATTGAGCATGTATGGGATGCTCTGGATTGACGTGTAAGACAGCTTGTTCCAGTTCTTTCCAACATCCAGCAACTTTGCACAGCCATTGAAGAGGAGTGGGACAACATTCCACAGGCCACAATCAACAGTCTGATCAACTCTATGCGAATGAGAGGAGTCGCGCTGCATGAGGCAAATATCAGATAATGACTGGTTCTGATCAACGCCCCTACCTTTTTAAGGTACAATATCTGTGACCAACAGAGGCATCTCTGTATTCACAGCCATGTGAAATCCATAGATTAAGGCCTAATGAATGTATTTCAATTGACTGATTTCCTTATATGAACTGTAACTATGTAAAATCTTAAATTTTTTTGCATGTTGCGTTTGTATTTTTGTTCACGGTAGAAGGCGGAGACAGTACAAGTGCATCAAAGCTGGGACCGTGAGACAGCTTCTATCTCCAGGTCATCAGACTGATAAATAGTAACCACAAACAAGCCTGCACCAGGATCCTGCCCTGAACAGTGAAGGTTACTAGCCGGCTACCACCCGATACTTTACCCTGCACATTAGAGACTGCTGCCCTATTTTACCTTCAGAAATTATTCATACGCTTTACATTTTGTGTTTCAGTCTAGATTCAAAATGGATGTTCTCCCACCCATCTTCACACATTACCCCATAATGTCAACGTGAAAACATGGTTTTTGAAATCTTTGGAAAATGAAACAAAGAAATATCTAATATTCATGTATTCACACCCGAGTAAATACTTTGTAGAAGAAACCGCCCCACAGCATGATGCTGCCACCACCATGCGTCACAGTATGGATGGCACCAGGTTTCCTCCAGATGTGATGCTTGGCATTCAGGCCAATGAGTTCAATCTTGTTTTAATCAAACCAGAGAATCTTGTTTCTGATGGTCTGAGAGTCTTTAGGTCCCTTTTGGCAAACTCCAAGCAGGCTGTCATGTGCTTTTTACTGAGGAGTGGCTTCCATCTGGCCACTATCATAAAGGCCTGATTGGTGGAGTGCTGCAGAGATGGTTGTCCTTCTGGAAGTTTCTTCCATCTCCACAGAAGAATTATGGAGCTCTGTCAGAGTGACTATCGGGTTATGGTAGAGTGGCCAGACAGAAGCCACTACTCAGTAAGTCACGACAACCCGCTTGGAGTTCGCCAAAAGGCACCTAAAGCACTCTCCGACCATAAGAAACAAGATTCTATGGTCTGATAAAACCAAGACTGAACTCTGACCTGAATGCCAAGCGTCACGTCTGGAGGAAACCTGGGCGCATCCCTACGGTGAAGCAGGGTGGTGGAAGCATCATGCTGTGGGGATGTTTTTCAGCAGCAGGGACATGGGAGACTAGTCAGGATCAAGGGAAAGATGAACGCAGCAAAGTACAGAGAGATCCTTGATGAAAACCTGCTCCAGAGAGCTCGGGACCTTAGACTAGGTGAAGGTTCACCTTTCAACAGGACACCGACCCTAAGCACACAGCGAAGACATTGCAGGAGTGGCTTCGGGACAAGTCTCAATGTCCTTGAGTTGCCTAGCCAGAGCCCGGACTTGAACTCGATCAAACATTTCTGGAGAGACCGGGAAATAGCTGTGCAGCAACACTTCCCATCCAACCTGACAGAGCTTGAGAGGTTCTGCAGAGAAGAACTCGAGAAACTCCCCAAATACAGCTGTGCCAAGCTTGTAGCGTAATACCCAAGAAGACTTGTGGCTGTAATCGCTGTCAAAGGTGCTTCAACAAAGTACTGAGTAAAGGTTCTGAACACTTTTTTATTTTTAATAAATTAGCAATAATTTCTGTAACCCTGTTTTTGCTTGTCATCATGGAGTACTGTGTGTAGATTGATGAGGGAATTTAAAAAATATATATTTTTTTTTAGAATAAGGCTGTAACCTAACAAAATGTGGATAAAGTCAAGGGGTCTGAATACTTTCAGAATGCACAATGTATATATTTATTCTGGACTCTGACATTGCTCGTTCTGATATTTCTTAATTCCTGTATTTTTGGCATGTGTGTGTATTGTTTTGTATTACTGCACCGTTGGAGCCAGAAAGATAAGCATTTGCCTGCACCTGCAACATCTGCAAAATATGTGTACTTGACCAATAAAATTTGAAAATATTTTTTTATTTGTTAAGACACTTTAGAGACATTCCTGAAAGAGAAAACAAATGGTTTTGGTTCATAGCAGATTCATCATTCCTGATATGAAAAACAAGAAACGAAATATTAAGACTACAGACAAAATGTACAAGTCATTATATATATATATATATATATATATATATATATATATATATATATATATATATATATATATATATATATATATATATATATATATACACATAGCAAGCTTAATAAATAATTACAAATAAACAAAAACTAGAAGTAAACAAATATTAAACTATTTAGTTTGGGAAACATTTGACAAGGAGGGTTTTTCGACAACTCATTAAATCCTCAATAAGAACAAGCTGAATGTCAGTTAGACTATGTTAGTCTACTATGGTGGTCAACGCTCCTGTCAAATCACTTCTTCTATTAGTGTGGACAGAAAACCATTCAAAGAAAACAACTCATTCACAAATAATATGCAACCCCAAACCATTGTTTTCAGTTTCTAAGTTACTGTACATTAAATAAACACAAAATATACAATGTCTCAAAAAGTGCTCCAAGCTCATCATGATATGGAATACTTTTTAGTGTAGACTGCTCTTTTACAATCCCCACATTCTACCTGTTGCATTTGTGTTTGTTCTAATGTAGGCTGCAGGTTGTGAGTGCATGCTCACATCGTTCTACATCGGTGCAGTAATGTTTCCTCAAAACAACTCCATTCCACCCAATCACCAAGGGTTCATCTGAGAATGGAAAACCAGATCATCATCATCTCATAGTTAAATCATACAACAACTAATCATTTAAAAAATGGCTGCAGCAGCCCAGTAGAAAATACAAAGCCCAGAGAATACTCCTTATGTCTTAAACGCAGCCACTTTGAAAATGTAATAGTTGTCTGTGTACATTTGAAAACACACAGCAGTTGATAACATACAGTAATACATTATGTTATGGTTGTTTGAACACTTGTAAGTTAACCTTTACTTTGAAATCTCCTGGCTAGTCAGGTCTTTACATCTTTGGGTATGTTGGCATTACTCAGAGGATGGAAATCATGAAGGAAATATTTTTGGTATAGTCAGGAGTTTAGGACAATGTATCATTCAGACACACCCATAACACACACACACAGCAAATTCAAAGTGTGCACTGTGAATGTAAAGTAATTCCCTTTGTGATTCTTCTATTTAACACAAAGATACCATTGTGCAACATGTATTGTTTAGTCAAAGCGAACCAGGAGTAGTACAAATACCATGACATCCTAAATGCTGCAATTCATCAACCACATTCTAGAGAGCCGGTATTTTCAACCACATTCTAGAGAGCCGGTATTTTCAACCACATTCTAGAGAGCCGGTATTTTCAACCACATTCTCGAGAGCCGGTATTTTCAACCACATTCTAGACAGCAGGTATATTTCGGGAACTGTGCACTTTTTTTCCCATAACTTAAGAGTTAAGAGTTTTTGGGCCACCCAAGCCTTTCCTACATCTTCTCTGATCCAGTCCGGTACATAGCAGAGAGAAGCAGGTAGATCTATGCCTGGACGACCCCTCTTACAGTCTCCTTCTTTTGGGTAGGTCGGTAGAATGTTACCCCACACCAGTAACTGTCCAGTCCACCCAAAGGTCCCAGCCTCAGCTCCCCTCAACGCTATGTCCGTTCATTTCAAAGTGCAAGCATTTAAATGTCTCTCTGCCTTTCCCCTCACAATAAACTGAAACCAAATGCAACAGCGAATAATATTCTTATTGTCAGATAGCAAAACCTTGCAGCAGACACTGTCCAACAGACAATGTAAAGGGAAAAGGATTCAGAGAGTGCAATTGTGTCAAGGAATTCAGTCCCCTCCATGCAGACACCACCAAGTGTGGTTCCTCTTCATGCTCAGGTGTCACTAGTTGGTTGGTTGTCTGCCAGTGGTTACACCTCCCTAGAAACACAAAAACACACGACAGAGGTTGATTACCACAAGGCCTACGATATTGAACACAGTAAAACAGATCAAAATAAAGTTTATTAGCTGCGTAAATAGTTCAGCAAGTGTTATAGCGGGTGCAGCAAAATGCTTATGTTACTAGCTCCTAGCAATACAGATAGTATCCTAAAACACAACTTTTTATTTTTACTTTGGCTCAAGGAGTTCCTCTGGTGCTTGTAATTTGGTAGTGATTTTAGCGCAAATAATCATAGCTTGAATTGTGTTAACTTGGCAGAGACTTCAAATAATCAAATACACTGCTCATCCTAGATCTGAATGAATGAAATATTCTTATTAAATACTTTTTTCTTTACATAGTTGAATGTGCTGACAACAAAATCACACAAATTATCAATGGAAATCAAATTTATCAACCCATGGAGGTCTGGATTTGGAGTCACACTCAAAATTAAAGTGGAAAACCACACTACAGGCTGATCCAACTTTGATGTAATGTCCTTAAAACAAGTCAAAATGTGTGTGGCCTCCACGTGCCTGTATGACCTCCCTACAACGCCTGGGCATGCTCCTGATGAGGTGGCGGATGGTCTCCTGAGGGATCTCCTCCCAGACCTGGACTAAAGCATCCGCCAACTCCTGGGCAGTCTGTGGTGCAACGTGGCGTTGGTGGATGGAGCGAGACATGATGTCCCAGATGTGCTCAATTGGATTCAGGTCTGGGGAACGAGCATCAATGCCTTCCTCTTGCAGGAACTGCTGACACACTCCAGCCACATGAGGTCTAGCATTGTCTTGCATTAGGAGGAACCCAGGGCCAACCGCACCAGCATATGGTCTCACAAGGGGTCTGAGGATCTCATCTCGGTACCTAATGACAGTCAGGCTACCTCTGGCGGGCACATGGAGGGCTGTGCGGCCCCCCAAAGAAATGCCACCCCACACCATGACTGACCCACCGCCAAACCGGTCATGCTGGAGGATGTTGCAGGCAGCAGAACGTTTTCCACGGCGTCTCCAGACTCTGTCACGTCTGTCACATGTGCTCAGTGTGAACCTGCTTTCATCTGTGAAGAGCACAGGGCGCCAGTGGCGAATTTGCCAATCTTGGTGTTCTCTGGCAAATGCCAAACGTCCTGCACGGTGTTGGGCTGTAAGCACAACCCCCACCTGTGGACGTCGGGCCCTCATACCACCCTCATGGAGTCTGTTTCTGACCGTTTGAGCAGACACATGCACATTTGTGGCCTGCTGGAGGTCATTTTGCAGGGCTCTGGCAGTGCTCCTCCTTGCACAAAGGCGGAGGTAGCGGTCCAGCTGCTGGGTTGTTGCCCTCCTACGGCCTCCTCCACGTCTCCTGATGTACTGGCCTGTCTCCTGGTAGCGCCTCCATGCTCTGGACACTACGCTGACAGACACAGCAAACCTTCTTGCCACAGCTCGCATTGATGTGCCATCCTGGATGAGCTGCACTACCTGAGCCACTTGTGTGGGTTGTAGACTCCGTCTCATGCTACCACTAGAGTGAAAGCACCGCCAGCATTCAAAAGTGACCAAAACATCAGCCAGGAAGCATAGGAACTGAGAAGTGGTCTGTGGTCACCACCTGCAGAACCACTCCTTTATTGGGGGTGTATTGCTAATTGCCTATAATTTCCACCTTTTGTCTATTCCATTTGCACAACATCATGTGAAATTTATTGTCAATCAGTGTTGCTTCCTAAGTGGACAGTTTGATTTCACAGAAGTGTGATTGACTTGGAGTTACATTGTGTTGTTTAAGTGTTCCCTTTATTTTTTTGAGCAGTGTACTATAGGCCTACATTTAGAATGACACATGGAAGCCCAAAGACTGGAGTTTATCACTGCACTACACTTTACAACGGGCGGGTTCAGTACACATCACTGCATTCTGTATCAAAAAGTAGGATGGCCCTCTTTGAAGTCTTGTAGATTGAGGCGTTGCTCTCATTGTTTATAAAGCTATTTTACAAAAACTCCCTCTCTACCTAACATAACTAACCTTTAGACGTACAAGCTCTGAAAATTCCTTCGGTTTCTATAGAGTCAGGTAAATCAGCTTTAAAATGTGATGATTTGGTGCCACTAAGTCATTTCAAATGATTGATTGAGGACCTTTTTAATGACGAATGTGATTGTTGTCTATCGTTGTGTTTTGGATCTCTTGAGTTTCATATTGTATTGATCTGTATATTATTTTGCATTACAGGGCTCATCTGTGAAAGAGATTTTGGTCTCAGCATGACTCCATGTTAATAAAAAGGTTAAATAGAAAAGAGCACATCCAGGTATATAGAGATGATACCCAGTATAAAGTGAGCTGTGACTTACGATGCGGTGAGCGTAGAGTTGAGCACTAAGGTGGTGCGTATCCTATAGAGCTGGGCTAGGGTCAGCTTCTTGTGCTGCTGGGCCGGGGACTTTCTGCTTTTGGCCAATGACTGCTCCTCTGGGCCACCGGTTGTCAACGACTTACTGCACTTCCCTTCCTGTCCTCCAGATGGCGCCACCGCCGAGCCACTACTGTTGGCCAGGCTCCTGCTGCCTTCGCAGGCCTCAGCCGCACCCAGAGCCCTCTTGCGGGCCTCTGCCCTCCTCAAGGTGTCACATAGCTTACTAGAGGGCATGCTCAGGGTGAGGAAGTCATCTTCAGTCTGTTTTGAGTCTAGGTCAATCTGAAACAGCCCTGTGAGGTCACGGGCTCGACCAAGTTCTGATAGGCTCTTACTATGGGCCAGGCATTCCGCCTGTTCTCTCCTGCGTTCTGATTGGTCCTGGGCTGTAGGGCTGCGGGTGTGTATCTGGGAGACAGAGACATTGTCGTGGAAAAGCTGTAGGAGGTTGTCCTCTGAGCGGGACTTGATGTTTAGGCTCTGGAAGCAGTGGAGGCGTGCCGTCACCGGGGGGCGTCGCCGAGGCTTCAGAGACTGAACCACTGACAGCTGGGAACAAACAGAGGTTGAATCGTCCTCCTCTCCTCCTTCCTCTACCAGTAACATTTCCACCTTCTTGTCCAACTTCACACCCACCTCGTGGCTCTCCACCTCTCCCTCCTCTTCGGTCTCATCTCCATCGCTCTGGCCTGGCCGTGTCTGCAGGTCCAGCTCTCTCAGGAGGGACTCTGGGGAGAGGGTACCGTAGGCACTGTCCATGGACAGAGAGCGACACTGAGGTTCCATCTGACCCTCCCCTCCCTCCAGACCCCCCTCCTGCTCTTGCTCAGGGTTCCGGTCTGGGTCCAGGGGGCTAGCAGGGTGGCAGTGCAGGGGCTCAGGCCCAGTAGGTGGGGTAACTATGCATGAGTCTGGGCTTTTCTCTAAAGGTCCGCCTGTGTCTGTGTGTGGGGAAGAGGGGTCTGGGTGCCCTCCTAAGTCATCTCCTATGTCCATGACTGACAGGGTCTCTGTGGAGCCGTCCGAATGACTGGAAGAGAAAGAGAACTAAAAGGTTAGAATGATGAGAATAATTATAACATTAACAATAATGTATAACGTTGGCATTAAATAATCTCTGCACAGAACTGATGACCATCTACACAGTGTCCTTCTAGTAGTGCTTCACTCTTCTGTAGCTAAGTAGTGGTTTGGGTTTGTACCTTGGTCCCTGCTCGTCTTTGTGCCTTGTGCCGGGAGAGCTGGCGGTGGAGTTGCTACTCTCGTCTACCTCCTCCTCCTCTCCATGTAGCCGGTGCTGTAAGGTGGTCTGCTGCCTGAGAACCTCCACAGGCCGCAGTCTCTCGAGCTGGTTCTGGACGTTGCAGATGGCCTCTACCCAGCTTCGCCCCTGGGTGGCGCTGTTAGCCTGGAATGTGTAGGCTGCCACGGCACTCTTGAACTCATTGAGGTAGATGATAATTAAGGACCCTACAGGAAGAGAGAACAGAGAATCCACATAATATTTATTGAGTAAATAGAGCTATTTTGGGTTGAATTGCAGGTGTTGAAATCAGAAGGTAGTGATGGACATGAGTGATCCAGTACTTGAACGGACGTCAAAGCTCAATTTTTAACAAGAGAAAACTACTTGGTGGACAGTGATGTGGCTGCCCGAACAGGCAAATTAAATGCTGTCTTGAAGACAACGTTCATTTGTTTTGACTGTAGTGTTCCATTTGTACATGGGTTTATCTTTTTTTTTTGTGTGTTCCGCAAATGTACAAGCATCACACAGTCCTTCCCACAAATCCCCTTTCCCCTCCTTGTAAATGCCTATAAAACATATCTAACTAATGGGATACACAAGCTACAATTTGTGGCCTGTTTTGCATGTTAGTTTGGCATTAATACGTGTCACATAACCGTTTTCAAACAATGTAATCAAAAACAAATCTAGTTAATAAAGCTGCATACAAGCATGGTTTCTTTTTTGCTTTCTTGAATAAGGCAGCTCCAAAATGCAAGTGTTCAGCCTAGCTCAGTGCTTTCTGTGGTGGTGGGGCAGCCAGGGGAAAATACAGAGAGTAGGGGTTAGTAATGTTCTCTAGTTGTGCCGTGATTGGCTCAGTGTTCTGTCACTCATGGGGCCACTACGTCACTGCAACATCTAAAGTGAGAGGCACCGTTTGTCACGGTTCTAGTGCAAAACATGTCTTGTTGTGGCTTTGCTGGCATGCCTAAAAACTGTACATTCCTTGCCAAATGACGACAGTTTTATCACAAATTCTAAATGAACTGGTTGATTTAAGTAGGAAAATATGTGTCCAACAACGAGCTGCCGTTCTGGAATAATTGCGTCCAGTCTGTTTTCCGCTTAGGCTAATTTGAAAATTGCTAGAGCAATTTAGATTTGGTTAGCCTAGGCTATAACCACCCAAAAACATAGACGGGTTCCACACTGAAAATATGTAAACACATTTGTTTGATAATGACAAAGAACATATTTTCAGCAGAATCATTAAGCATATGCCTACTCACCAACAGATGTCATGGCTGTAATTCATCACTATGTTCAATGTGGAATTGTTAATACATTTGAAAATTCCAAATTCCAACTAAATCGAACGTCTTTATATCTAAAAAACAACAGGTTTTGGTTTGTAACCGTGAAATGTTTTCCTTTCAACTCGCCAATTAGAGCCCGTTTCAAATGATCACTCTGAGAAGAACTGTTCAGACTCGAGATGATCATCACTTCACGTCATAGGCTTCTACAAGCACCACTACTGAGGTTACTGGCTTTTTGAAGATTGTGTTCCATAATATAACCAGTTGATATTATGCTTTCAATACATTTATCTTAAATGGCACTTGCTTATTTTTATTGAATGAATATACAGTATATGGGGAAACTTAGCAATTAGGATTTGTTATCTGTAACGGTTATGATAAATTAGGCATTGTTGCACACTAATGGCATAGGCCTATAGATAAATGCGCACATATGTTTTTCCAGTGCAGGCATTGTGGAGTTCTCTAAAAACAATCATGAGCATACTTGAACGGCCCAAAAAATGTAAATTGGTAGGGATCTGTGCTTGAACTTTTATGACTTTTCCATTGGTTCCATTGCCCCAGACATCAAGCACAGCTAAAGAATTTGAAAGAAAGCAAATACTTTGAATACAGGTCTGGTTCAAATGTAGTTGATTGCCGGCACTCACCAGGGTCCTTGAGTTCCTTGCAGACAACATTGTGGATGAGGAGTGGCTGTCTGATCACCTTGACCTTCTCAACCCTCTTCACTGGCTTGGTGATGAGCAGCAGGTCCGTGAAGAGGAAGCAGTAGACGTCCATCTGAGGAGGGACGGATGGGGAAATACTTCCAGCTCAATTTCAGGTCAATCACCCTCATTCATTCACCAATCATACAATAACTAGGCTAAATCAAATAATTTGCTCCCCAATCACCCTGGTCATTGAAATATTCTACCACAACTTAAAATACAGTGTTGGGTAGTTCTCAGCCTGCAACAGTTATGAGTTAAAAGCAGTTAAGCAGTTATAACCAGTTAGGATGAGTTAAAAGCAGTTCTAATGTGTTAAAAGCAATTATAAGCAGTCCAGCCAGTCTCTTACCCTGCTATCTTTGCCCTCCTTCATGCGCAGTGCCCCCTCTAGATGGAGCTGTCTGGTCTCCTCTGGTGATGTGCCTCTCATAGGAGCCATCAGGTCAAAGCAGTTAAACTCACGCAGGATCTGAGGAGAGAGAGAAGGGTTATACACCAAGCAGAAATACAAGCCTCTTGTAGCAAAATGCAGCACAACTTCAACCTGGACTAAAATTCACATTCAATAGATATTCTCAATTGAACGTGCTTTTGGTCTAGCAGTAGACTTGCAGCATTATACTCAGGAAACCAGCCCTGAGTACGGTGTGTGCTCACCTTCTCCACCTCCTCGCTGCTCCCCTCCACTGCTTCGTAGGAGTCAATGCGTCCAGAGATGGTGGCTAGCTTTTGCCGCTCCTCCCGCTGACGCATCTGAGAGTCTACACTGTTGATGAAGCCCTCCACACACGCCACCATGCTGCTGACGGCGTCGCGGGATGATGAGTCGTCAGTCTTCTTGAGGACAGCCTTCAGCAGTAGGGGGTACTTGGTGAGTCTCTGGTGGGGCTTGGCCAGCATGTCAGCCAGCTTCAGCCGGTTACACTGCTTATGAGTCTCAGCCCACTGTGTGTGTGTGTGTGTGTGTGTGTGTGTGTGTGTGTGTGTGTGTGTGTGTGTGTGTGTGTGTGTGTGTGTGTGTGTGTGTGTGTGTGTGTGTGTGTGTGTGTGTAATAGAAAGAGAGCGAGAGAGAGAGACACACCAGGCGTTAGATCAAGAGTTGAAGCTTAAAGAAATTGTGGCTAGGAACTTGACAGGTAGAATGTACTACTGGTGTTTGAAATTGGTTGACTGTGCTGTGTTAGTGAGATACATGTTGAGAGGAGCAAATAGTCTTTGGTAGGCAGTTGTTTAACTTTACACTGTCACTATAAACAGAGAGATAGGGAAGACCGACAGACTGCAACTCACCGTGACGTAGATCCTGAAAAGCTCGTTGTCCCTGTGTAGTGATCTCATGTACTCCAGGCTGGCCTCCTCCTCCATGCAGTAACGGATATAGGGCTTGAAACGGGAGCCAAAGGTCCTGAAGCCATGGTGGAGGTCAACAGGGTTGAGAAGGGTCCTGGCCTGCCGAGCAATCTCCAGGGCTGGCAGCATCACCTGGCTCCAAAGGGCAGTGTGTAGACGCACGATGTCCTGGATGTTACTGAAGAGACGCATTGGCTCCACCTCTGTCAGCAGACCACTCTCCTGCAGGTTCAACAGCCCACACAGGAACAACTACAGGAAGAGAGGAGGAAAGTTGTCAGTATGGGACATCTAGATAAAGCACTCATATGTCTAACAAATAGGACATCTAATTGAGATGAACTCAAGTGATTACTTAGGACCTGATATAGAGTGTGGGAATATAGACAATCTTGTCTAAAGTGTACTTACATCAGTGATGACTCGTAGTTTCTTGATGTAGGTGGCCTCAGTGTGCAGAAGCTCCCAGATAGCCTCTTGCTGATGGAACTGGCGTCTGGTCAAAGTCTAGAAACACACACACATTAGATAATGGCCTCATATGTTTGTGAACCAGGGATGGGGTCAATTCAATTTAAATTCCATTTAATTCAGAAAATAAACCCAATTCCACATTTTCCTAATTGAAAAGCATTGGAATTTGTGTACTTCACAAATTGACTGGCATTGAAATGGAAGTGACAAAAACTCTGATGTGAACACAACACATTCACTTTGCTTAATGAAAACTACAACTCCCTTCAGCCCAGTTTCACACAGAGTTCTTGACTTGATTTCTCTCGTGAATTATTTGATTTCTCTGAAGAAACGGTGCGTTGGGCTCACAAAAAAAAAACGAACTAAATGGAATTCAAGTAATTGAAACGACATCCGTCAATTAGTTGTTTAACAACCAGGAAAAAAGCTCCATTCTGATGAATCGCTCAGCACTGTTGTCCTGTGTTGTGGCTGTCTATTGGTATGTCTGTATGTATACGGTCACAGTTTATTATTATTGACAAACAATAAAAAGTGTGAAATTTGAAATGAAATAGGTTTGTTAATATGGGTTATTGTTAATGGGACAATTGATGGCTACACCAATCAAAGTAGTAGTAATTTAAAAGATAGGTAAAAAAAAAGAACTGTAGTGCACATCAATGTTATAAACTTATCATTCAATTAATCGTGAGGGAAATAATTCAGTTAATTTAGCACAATATGTATTTTTTTCTATATCATCCAGCTCATGAAATAACAGCTTTACTGTTACAAGTTTGCCCACAAACAAGAGTATGTAAAAATTATACCATTCTAGAAAGTGCTAAAACACTGATTAAATTGGTGTGACTGACTAATAATCCATACATTTTATTTTTGATGTCTTCACTCTTATTCTACAATATAGAAAATATTTTTACTATTTTCTACATTGTATAATAAGAGTGAAGACATCAAAAATAAAATAAAGAAAACCCCTTGAATGAGTAGGTGTCTCCAAACTTTTGACTGGTACAAGCATGTGTGGTTGTGTCCGTGGAGTGTGTTTTGGTCAGTGCCTGTATTCATGTGTGTGCGTGTTCTTGTTACCATACCTCAGGGTTGTCCAGTAGCTGCGTCCAGCTGTCCTCCAGGGCAAAGCTTGTCTCCTCTTCTTCCTCTTCCCAGGAGTCCTGGTGGAAGGACAGCTGAGGAGGAACCTTGGGAAGGCCAAAAAGAGTGTACGACTGCAGCTTATTCTGGAGCTGCTCCATGCGGTCCACCTCCTGATAGAATGGACGCAAACAGATGTAAACAAACAGAGCCTGGACAATATTATTCTTCCTGCTTCACTAGAAAGTCATTCACATGTAGAGCACATTTAGATTAAATCAGTATTACTATAGGAAGGGGAGAGGCAGGAACAGTGCATTTTCCTGTCCTTTACAATTTTAAAATAGAGCTTATTACACTCCTAAAGCAAAATGTAAACAGGCTTGAAATCCTGCATTAGCATAACCCTCTCGAGTCCACTGAATTCTTAAATCTGTTAACAGCTATTCAGCCGATTGTCCTGCCAGGACACAGACCAGACTCATGTACTTATGAAAATGGGCTCTGTGCATTGAGATCAGTTGGACAATAGAGGAGGTGGGTGGAGGGGGAAGGAGGCTAGTGGAGTGGGAAGGAGGGGGTGTGCCAACTGTGCTTAAGGGACCTGTCCCCTGAAGGGGGTACAGGATGCCCTGATTCACCCCTGCTTTGTGGAGGAGAGGGGCCAGGTCTCTGATCCGCCCCTACCCTACACTGCCCTGACAAGATGAATAGAGATGATCTGGTAGCTGACAGGTGAGTGACAGACACCGTCTCCCTCTGACATCTGCTACAGTGCAGGATATGACCTCAGGGGAGTGGAGACAATGTACGTGTGTGTGGGGGGGGGGGGGGGGGGGGGGGTTGTCTGTGTGCGTCAGCGTGTGTGTGTGTGACTGTGTGCTTTGTTAGGCAATAAAGGCTAATGATTATTGCCATTTCAGATCCTTGTGTCTTATTGTATTATCATCATCACCATCATCATCATGGTAGGGACCTGAATAGAATTTTGTCTAACATGGAACACCTTTGTTAAACCTTCGTTCTTCCAGGCCACTTCCACCACAGCTACTAAGCATATTTGTTTAGTGGAAAGTTGCTGTGCGAGCCAACTCGGAGGCTTTGGAGAGAAGGGAAGTGATCTCACTGGGAGCTGAGTGGAAATGGCCTTCGACCCCTGCACCACACACACACACACACACACGATTGCGCACACACTAACCCCCCCACCACCAAGCCCCTCCCTCTACTAGTGGCTGGGTTTCCCCCCTGATGGCCCAGACCAGGCCTTTCCCATCACCTTTCCAAAAGCTCCTGCTACAGCGTTGGAGCTGAAGAAGCCAGAGAAGCGGCTGGCTGCACGGTTCTTCCAGCTGTCCGGTCCAGGTCCTACGCCTGGCAGAGAGCCGCTCAGCCCGGCCAAGGAGTCCGGAGACGGGATGCTGGCGTCCCCAAGGAACTCTGTCATGTTTTTCCTGCGACGCGCCTGACCCTGCAAGAACCAGGAGAGACCAGTGTTCATATGGAGTCACCACCAAAGGGAGAGAGAAACAGACAGAGGTAATAAAAGGTAAATAAGATTGAAAGCGTTTAGGTGAGGACATCACTTGGAGATAATAGTGAGTCGTCAGGCAGAGATATGGAAAGAGACGCGACAGAAGTTGAAAAAGATCAGAAATACACAGAGGAGAATAAACAGGCAATCAAAGGGGATTTTTGAAGTGAGGGATGACATCGTCATCAGGAGAGCTGTTAAAGCCATCCTAACTGCCGCTCAGACAACATACAGGATGAGAGGAAAGGAATGCCACTTCCTGAGACGGAACACTCCTTAAATCCCAGAGGGAACATGGCAGGACGGACAGACAGACAGGTCGGCTAGAGTCACTCCACTCCATCGTTTCATTACTATCGTTACCCTGTCATCAAGCAAGCCCTGCTGCCGCCCTGTGAGTCTTAAAGACAAGCAATCTCAATCCACTCTACGTGCACCGGCCGCCGTGCAAAACAAACAAACATGGGCCTTCTCAGGCCTCAGTATCTGAGGAAGCAGTTGTTTTTGCCATCAAAGAGAGACAGTGTGACAGTGCAGAGTAATGTGCTAGTGGGGACTAGGGAGTCGCTGGGCCATTGACCCCTGTTTAGGTCATTACACAGAAGAGCAGCGTTTCCCAAACTCTGTCCTCGGGACCCCAAGGGGGTGCAATTTAGTTTTTTCCCCCTAGCACTATAGTAGTGCTATGGCAAAACCCAAAATGTGCAGCCTTTGGGCCCCCCCACCCTTGACCTTGCATGCAAACCATTATAGTAGCCCCCCTTGTGACAGCAAAGAGAAAAAAATATGTTTTAGAGTTAATTTCCTGCAATTCTACACATTTTGCCATGGGGCGGTGAGAAACATGATCAGTTTTACAACTGATGGGCCCCACCCCATTGATCATCAGTAAGCATGGTCGGTAATTCGACCATGCTTACTACAAGTTTAAATAGCCGGCTGCTAGACTAACTTACCAATCTAAAATAATTTAGCTGACATGGGCTAATTAAGTGACTGCTGATGCACAACCCAACTACTATTCTAACTCTCATTAGTAAGTTGAGACCCCGGCTGAGTTCCCTCACGGGCCTACAGGATAAGACCCACAGTGAGAATGTACACACAAGAGGTCGGTAAGCATTGAGCAATGGTCTCTAAACAAACTGTCAGACAGAGAGAAGCAATAGTAAACCACTCCCTCTCTCTCTCCGCAGACACAAACATGCCCATCTATAAACAACTGTTCCAAATGTATTACCTTTCGGGATTCTTTAAAAGCTTTCATGCAGAAGCAAACATTTAGACCAATCGTTGTACTAGAGTACAATCTTTTCCTTCTGTCCAAAGAAATATTACTTCACTCCATATGGTGGATAGTTTTCCTCCTCTGTTTTAGTATTCAAGTGGGATGAAAATCGAAGGGGAAAGGACCAAATATCCCAAGCTAAATTTCCCATCCACTATATTTAGATATAATCGCTTCAGTGGGGCAAACAGCGAGGCCCCTCATCCAGCTCTGACCAGGGGGATCTCGGGCCAAGAGGACAAGGACACAGGTGCAGGAAGTGGAGAGAGAGAGACAGAGAGAGAGAGAGAAGACACACACAACTCTCTGCCATTGACAGCAGCTCATTGGGCTGGACTAGAGGGGCTGAATTCCGATTACCTTGGCTCAGGAATGCTCTGGCAACAGTTACACAGAGCATGGTAGGGGCAAAAAATGTGACTCTGATTTAGTGACATGGGTTTTAGAGTAGTATGACAACGAACATTTAACCAAAACTAAAACCTAACATAGTATCAGTCATTTGCAGAACATTACAAAACAAATCAAAGTCTTGGCACTATCCCAACCAACCCAAATTCAAGTAGCCTAATGCCTCTACTGCCTTCAAGACTTACTGTCTAAACTGGGATGTAAAACTCTCTCTTACACTGCAGATTGATCACCCAGATATAGTAGGGGAAAGGCTCCCCAAAGCTTCACACACAATGGAAGCAGTAGAGTACTCACCATTAAAGCCAGCGGCATGTCAAAGATCTGAAAAACCATCCTAATCTTTCTGTTAGTTAGATTTTGCAGCCCATACTGGACCCAGCTGCTGTGTTCTCTCAAGTTCAACCTCTCATTCTCTTACGCATACATTCACGATACACTTGTGCCAGAGCCCTCAGACTAAGAGAGGAAAGCCCCGAAGAGCGACAGCTGGAACAATGAAAGGTTGTTCCTCAAAAAAAGTGCTTCTGAAGTCCAGTTATGACCTGAGATAAGAGGTCTTGCTCAAGTTGAAAGAGTCCAGCTTTGTATGTCTGATAGAGAAGTTATTGTATCCTTCTTATCTCCATGAATACACCATGAGCACCACCCCAGGTCTCGTCTTTGAACTCTGTCTCTGTGTACTCCGTGGTAGTCCTGCCTGTCCCGCTGTCCTAACTCAGAGGTGAAGCCTGCTGTGCTGATTGAGTCTGCTGCCTGCCTAGAATTTCACACAGCCACTGTCCTGGAGTCATAGCAACCTGGAGGATCCTGTCTGCCCCATTGTGTTGAGGAGGAAAGGAAGACGAGGCGGGGCTACAGGAAAAGTGAGTGAGTGTCTGTGTGTGATCTGCATAGAAAGGGGTGTGGCCAGAGCAACAGCTTGCAGGGCTCCAACAGAAAAGAGCAGGCATCCTGGTGCTGCAGAGGACATGCCAACTGTTCATAGTAACTCACCCTTTGTTTAGTCGCTGCCTCTGACGTCCCCTTTCCTTGTTCTGACTGTTCTGAATCCCCCACAGACACACACCCCTTCTCCCTTCACTGCTTTTCCCTTTTCTTTTAAACCACTGAATCTCTTTCCAAACTGACTGACAGCTTTATATCATTTAAAATCTGGCATGCCTCCAATTCCGCTCCCTGATTGTAAATGAAACTGATACTCTAACACAGAACATACATGTATTCAGGCTGTCACTAATGTGACGCCTATACCAGGCATATAGAAACATTCTTACAAGGACAGTTGTGCCTCTTGGGAGCAAAGCTAATTGTCACATATAGACAAATTGATTTTGGAATGTCTCCAGGAGGAGAAAAATAGGCAATGAGTGAGCTAACAAAAGCAAATATTACTGGTGAGAACGTCAGTTAGGCCTTTACCGCAGTGACACAACCACAAAGTGTTGCTCTATTGTGGTTTGAACCCAAGTTGCCCAACCCATTAGGCCTATGTTTTTTAATCAATTCTGTTTTTGTTTGCTTGTGGACACAACTTTCCACAAAGCTTTCCTGGTTGACTGTAACAAGGTAAGAAATGACCAGTACTGACCCGTTTTAACACATTTCTTTAGTATGCTTAGATATTCCTCACAGATATGACTAAGCAAACACCCCTTTCCACAAGACGTGGCAGCACAACTACACACCATCAAATTCAGGTCATATCTAATCAACTGGGGTTAATGTACTTATTTTAGCATTGATCTCATATATTTCTCAATGGGCTATTTTAATGACATATTTGTAATGATACTCTACTTATAAAAACAGCAGATATTGCAGAAGTCTGTTCAAAAGAGCAGCATTCAACAGCTAACCAGCCCACTCTAACCTATGATGTTTAGTTAAAACCATTCAACCTACTTTTCTGTGCTCCCTGTATATCTGACCAGCCCTCTCTAAACTTTATTGAGTTTCACCTGGCCTCTGTGCAGACCTATCTGTCACCTTCCATTAATAACAGAGAGGACCCTGACCTACAACACCATTGACAGGTCTGGGAACTAGGGAAATTGGTGGCCCTGAGTAGTTGTCAGTCACGGTCAGCTCCAAGCAGGTTAATAAAATAAAGTCTCGTGTCCAGTTGGCTCCTTCCTCATCTTATCACAGCCTTTTGTGGTTTTAACCTTGGTTTGAAAAAAACCCCCAGAGAGGCCTGAATGGAGAAAAGTATTGAAAGTAGCTAAGCGGTAATGCCGTAGCAGCAACCCCCCCCCCCACCACACCACACTACTGGCCTATCAGTTCTGTTGTTATTCACCGATAAGAGGACCCTTGATCGGGCTGTCTGATCAACGAGAGAGTTTTCAACTAGTCGGCTCAGGGATTCGAGCCAGAGACCTTTCGGTTACTGGCCCAACGCTCTTAACTGCTAGGCTACCTGGCACTGGATCCCAAACGTGCCATCACAAGAGGCCCACCAGCATGACTGGCGTCTCCACTGTTTCCACTACACACACACTACCTGGCTGGGGTTTTCCACCATGCACAGGACCAAGAGATAAATAAATCAGATAATCTCCACCATGGCTAAGGTTACAGATTGAGAATCCTGCAATCATTGCCTAGGCATTACATTCAAGATGGCATACATTACAATGGCATTTCCTTATCTAATATCAACTTAAATACTGCAGCCACAGAGGAACAGAGACCCAGTGGTTCTGTCTGTTTCACCTGACATTGTGTTGTTGTTGGGCTCTGGAGGGGGGCTGATTCAGGAATACACTCCACATGCAGTAGGTCCCAGCTACGCCAGGACGAGAGGCGATTAAACCGCACCATTCTCAATCCTCACTTAAGAATAGATGCAAAACCAGTCATACAAAAGTAAAAATTACGAATTTAAATTAGGAATATCCTAAATCCAAAAGTCTATGAGATCCGAAAAACATAACAGCTAGAAAAAAGAGGAAGAACCCAACCAAAGTCCACAGAGACAGGAGTGCAAAGCACAGTGAAGTACTGAGGTGGAGGAGAGTTGGAGCTGCTTCTTCTGTCTGTCACCAGAGCAGTAATGCCTGACAATCACAGTGGAATCATAAAAAAGCTGTGTGTCCTCCCTTCTCTCCTCAAGCCTCCACACCTAAACACACTTTACTGTCTCAGTCTAACACATTGAAACACACAACTACTTCTCCTGCAGCAGTTCAACTGGCTCGCAGCTATGCCTAGTCATACCTGAGCTCCGAACCCTGATAGGCCGTAAACAGCAGACATTTGTGCCCACCTGGGCCTGCATACTCAACCACACAACAGTAGGCCTATTTTAAACAAACACCACCAAGTACACACAAACATCCCCTTTCATGCTGGATAAACAAAGCGTTTTCGAGAAACACACTTGATTAAAATAAAGGTTAAATAATAAATAAATGTCAGGTAGAGATAGATGGATAAACAGCATGCGGTTCAACAGAATATGGTTCAGCATTACAATATTTAAATGACACTGCTGTATAGTAATTGGTTGAATCACCAATGTACACCACATCTACACTACAGCCTGTATATTTCAGCATCTCATTTTTATTTATTTAATTATTTAACTAGGCAAGTCAAATGACGGCCTACACCAGCCAAACTCGAACGACGCTGGGCCAATTGTGCGCCGTCCTATGGGACTCCCAATCACGGCCGGTTGTGATACAGTCTGAATTCTAACCAGGTTGTCTGTAGTGACGCACGCCTCTAGCACTGAGATGCAGTGTCTTAGACCACTGCGCCACTTGGGATCCAAGACCAATGAAATATAAATCTAACAAAATGTAGCATTTTCATAGTGGAGTTGTCTAGCAAAGTATAACAATTTCAATTTGTACTTCTATTGTTGCGAGGCAGTCTGTATTTCATCTTAACTAACCTGAGATGTGTGAATGGCTAGTCGTTTCAATAAATAGGCACGTGAGTGCAGGTCAAATGTAATCAAGCAAGTAAAATGCATATGACTACTCCCCATTCTCCATTGTCATTCAAATGACTATTGCGCAAATTTCTGATTGTCCTCGTAGTGTATTTCACTCAGAGATTTGATGGCCGTAAATGAATGATCTGTTAGTTTTGTTAACCCTGGCTAAGCAGAACAATTACAACTGTAGTCTAGGGGAAAGACATGCATGTGAACACTGTGCTTAGCGGGGGGAAAGACAGCATTTAAACAAGGAAAAATAAATGACGAAAAACTGTTTTTCACATAACCTACTTCCTGCTACCATTACCAAAGAATTAATAAACAGGACACTAACGCAAGCTACGAGTTTATATAACCAAACGCACATTATAACTACATAGGCTTAATGCATGTATAACTACATTTGAGTCCTTTAGCAGACGCTCTTATCCAGAGCGACTTGGAAGCAATTAGGAATAAGTGCCTTGCTCTTGGGCACAGATTTTTCACCTAGTCGGCTTGGGGAGCGTCTGCTAAACGAGCATCTACTAAACAACTCAAATGTAAAATGAGAGTCTGCTAAATGACTCAAATGTAAAATGTAAATGGAGTGCTCATGTGTCACATCTATGTCACATCCTCTAAAAGAAGAGGGTATAGTTCCTTGAACCATCCAGGCTATTCAATAGCTCCAATAATCTGACCATCAGTCTTCCCGTTTACCTACCTGTCCTTACACAACGGTCTTCCCCCTCCCTCCCAACACTCAAGTTCCACAGATGCCAGCAGATAACTCTAGGCTAGACCATCATAAGACCATCTACTATAAACCTGGGTGAAACACAAGCCCTGGTTGACTTGGTGCGTGTATAGCGTTTCTACTGGTTATATCATGGTGAGCCCATGTTAGCACGTAGTCTACAGAGTGACTGACTGATGGGAATGGGGGTAATCTGAGACTGTTAGATAAGTGAGTCCTCTCACGGAATAAGACAGACAAGAACGGACATGTGGGAGGATGTGGAGGATTTCCTTAAGTCTTCTTCTTCCCTGAATTACATTTCCATCTGTGCTCTACTGTACTGCTCTTCTCTTTTATAAAATGTGTGCACCATTGCATTTCACAACAGTCATTGGTAGAGGGGTTTGTTATATCACATTTTTATTCACCCAATAAAATACTTATGGGATACAGATATTATTTTGGGGAGAATTTTTGAATAATAATCTTTCTAACCCGAGGTCCGATCAGTTCACAGTGACAAGGCGTTGAAATGATTCTGTCTAGCTGTCAAATGCTGTTTCATTCAGACCAGGTGAATCTTTGGCTATCCTGGTAATGTGCTTGGACAATGTTGTGTTGTTTTCCATGGCAACCAAACGGTGCATATTACACAAAGGCCTTCTAAAAGGTTCAAAGATCACTTTTATAGATGTGATCTAGCTATTGTAAATCACATGATCCCCATCTGTCTACAGCATTCTGTTTGAAGTACTCATTGTAAACCATGTGACTCGAGGCCAACTGTTTCGATTCTCAACAAATGGGATTATTCAAAAGTTACACACTGTAGGCCTACACAGTGACTAGCCAATCCCAAAGCCAGTACATGAAAGTCCAACTATTGGACACGCCTAATTACGCATGTAGTAATTTAGCCTTTGGTCAAACTCTTACCAGCATTTTTATCTGAGCGTAACCCCTTAAACTTGACCTCTTGGAATGTAGCAGAAACATCCCTGAAGTTCTTAATTACACTTTGGATAGTGTATCAATACACCCAGTCACTACAAAGATACAGGTGTCCTTCCAAACTCAGTTGCCGGAGAGGAAGGAAACCGCTCAGGGATTTCACCATGAGGCCAATGATGACTTTAAAACAGTTAGAGTTTAATGGCTGTGATAGGATAAATAACATTGAAGCTACTCCACAATACTATATTTCAAAGTCCTATTCTTGAAGACCAGGGGTATTAAATTAATTGGAATGACTAGACATCTGACAGACTCCGTTTTGGTTTTATGTCAAGATAGCCTAATTATATTATATGTAGTATACGCTTCCATAACCAACTCATGAAGTAAAATGCAACATTCATGGCCAGCTATGTAAACTAACATTGATTTATCCTGCTATAGATGTCTTCAATTGGTAATATTCATTTTTGTCTTCTAATGCCTCTTGAGAAGGTTGCGTTTATTTGGATGAGTCTTGTCCTTGAGGCAGAAGTGAGAAATTCCTGCTAGATGGGCCAGCTGCAAAGTCAAAATTGGCAACATTGTAAAAATGTATATTTGCATTAATTCAAGTTTAGGTTTATGCATTAAGGTTGACTGTGGCTGTGTCAGCTAGTGACCACTCAGCAGAGCTGCCTCCAGAACAAGTAATCAGACTACATTACTAAGTGTGTGTGTTTGCAGGTGTGAAGAGTTAGCCAAATTACTTAGCCACTTAGCTTCAGCTGTCTGGTGTGCAACTGTGGGAAAGTTGGTTTGACTTTGGATAACCTAGGGACCGTCAATAAATTACATAATGTAAATTAGACAATATTTTCATGTTGCACACCTTTTAGTTCTCATTAAACACTTTCAATATTTTTTAAAGGATTTTCTAAAATGTATTGTTGGTTTGAGGTTAAGTCCTTGAAATTTAGAGCTATTGAAATTTTAACATTGTCCCATGTACATTGTGTAATTTATTGGGGCAGTTCTTTAAAGTGTGTACCTTTACTTTGCTCTTTATTGCCTCCTTGAGGGCATAATGAGAATGGCTGCTCTCTGTGTATGAATATAAACAGTGTCCAAGTTTGAGTGAGCTGATACAGGCTTTTTTTCTTTCTTTTTTCTGAAGGGGTTTTGTATATCATGCATTTACTGCTTGTCTTTGACTGAATGAGACTCGTCATACTAAACAAAGACACGATTGGAGAGGAACAGTACGACCAAACTCCTGACTAAATCAGACAGACATGTTTAATGTCCAAGGCTGATGACTTACCGACCCGCAGACAGACAGACACTGAAATCCCTAAATTACAGCAACCTCAGGTATCCTCCCAGGCTCTACCCCGTTGCCTAGCACAGCAGCATGGCCGCAATGACGTCACACGTTTTCAGTGCATGCAATGCTACCCTGTCTCACCTGAGTGTGTGAGTACTGAGTGGGTCTAGACTTGCCTGCAGGGATCTCCACAGTTCACACCCATTGACTTGTTTTTCAATCTGTAAGCTGAGAAGGCTAGTCCACACAAGACAGTTACCAATCTTTCAAAGCAATGTGCACAGGCAGCGAAAGAGTATGGCACAAAAAAAGCATGCTGTTTTCATACTGAAAGTAGTCGCTCATGACAGACTTAACACAAATTGACTTGCTGGCACGCCAAACTTTTTTCTGGGTTCCGAGATTATACTGAGAAGGCAATGGACAATCTCACAATCTTTTTTTCTTCCAGCAAAGTTGACTAAATTACATCTCAGAATGTAGGTTTTAGTCAGTCGGAGAATAACTGCAGTCCAGAATGAGACAGACACTAAACCTTATGATTCTAGCCTCTCTCACGATCTATAACACATGGTGAAGCAGGGTGCCAGTTCCCCCTGGTCCAGCAGACTCCTTCTCTCAGCACCTTTCCTCCAGGCCAAAGTGAACCCTACCTGGTTCTTCCTGTCAGCCAGAATAAGCAGCTAATGGCAGTGCCTCTTCTTGTAGGTCACCAGCCTACCCAGCAGGGCTTGAAGGCCATAGAGGTGGCTGGCACAACACAAGGGATATGAGGAAAGCAGAGTTTAAGTGTTCCGATGGGATGAAAGATAGCAAGGTAATGAAAAATCAGGTTATGATAATGACTGGATTATCATCCACTTCATAAAATGATCCACTTCATAAAGGCATCATGTGATAAAGGGTTAGATTATGGAAAGAGGTAGAAAGTGGCATCTAAAGATTCAAGATATTTAAGAGATGAGGGGGTAGTTAGTTATTAATGTAACAGGTTAGGAAAATTAGGTTAAGGCTCTGAAAAGGGTTAGCAAAAATGCATTCCTAACCTGCTACAAAAAGACACAACCGGTAGTAGCTGTACTCCATCTAGTCACAACCAGTAGTAGGTGTGTATAAGTCAGATAGGATGTAAAGTTTAAGTGTGCTTATACTGAGCTCCTGTAGTGGTAACATCTGTCACCAGTTCACATCCTGGACAACGAACTGAAGTGACCTAAAATAAATCACTCTTTTTTTGAGTGCTCCAACTCATTGAATTAGTCATTTTGGAAGTTTTTCTTGGTAAGCCCTTCTCATGATTTTTGTCATTGATGTTGAGAACCCCTCCTTTCCTTCATTTGTTCAAGGCCCACCTGAACTCTGTGTGTATACTGTATGTGTGATACTGTATATGGACCCATGTTGTGTGTGAGAGAGATTTGATGTACATCGGTTGCAGTGTGTGAGTGAATACATACTTTAGTAGAGGCTGCACTGACCAGTAGGTCAACGTTGCTCTCCTTGCGTCCCAGAGAGCCGTGCTCCACCCTCTCGCTGCCCACAGTGAGGATGTAGGGGCTCTGACCCCCAGAGGAGGGTTTCATGTTGGGCAGACTGAGCGAGCGCAGGTCCTTCACTCCCTGCTCTACCTTCAGCTCATCACCTGGCCGCGCTGAGGAGGAACCAACATGGAGGGTTAGCTTAGTGTGTTATAATTATCTTATTGAAGATAGGTAGGTGTAATAGAGAAGTGCATCAACATTTATTTATTTCAGGACTAGCTTCCTGTTTAAGTTCTCTCTCCTCCGGCACCAAAACAGGATCTCTAGTGGACAGTCTTAAATCCCTTTTAAACATTAGATTGTGAAAATATTATACTACAAGGCTAGCTTTTAAGATTGGCTTAATAGCTGCAGATTGCATTGGATAAGTTGCTAACCTGGAGGGAAGGAACATTGGGCCACTAACCGAAAGGTTGTTGGATAGAATCCCCGAGCTGACAACGTAAAAATCTGTTGGTTTGCCCGAGCAAGGCAGTTAACCCACTGTTCCCCAGGTGCCAATGACGCGGATGTCGATTAAGACAGCCCCCCGCACCTCTCTGATTCAGAAGGTTTGGGTTAAATGTGGAATTACACAATTCAGTTGAATACATTCGGTTGTACAACTGACTAGACCTTCCAGTCTAGACTATTAGGGAGACAGGTGAGGTGACGAGGGTGGAGATTTGAAAGAATAGCAGAACACCTAACGTTATGATGCAAACATTATATATCCTAGCACAGGACATCTAAATGAATGGGCTGCCATCTATAGAAAGGGTTGGTTGTTTAGCAACAAAACCGATGCGTGCGCAACTATGGGGCGAACAGACTCGGTGGCTTAGATTGTTAACATGTAAAATACACTGCTCAAAAAAATAAAGGGAACACTTAAACACAATGTAACTCCAAGTCAATCACACTTCTATGAAATCAAACTGTCCACTTAGGAAGCAACACTGATTGACAATAAATTTCACATGCTGTTGTGCAAATGGAATAGACAAAAGGTGGAAATTATAAGCAATTAGCAAGACACCCCCAAAAAAGGAGTGATTCTGCAGGTGGTGACCACACACCACTTCTCAGTTCCTATGCTTCCTGGCTGATGTTTTGGTCACTTTTGAATGCTGGCGGTGCTCTCACTCTAGTGGTAGCATGAGACGGAGTCTACAACTCACACAAGTGGCTCAGGTAGTGCTGTTCGTCCAGGATGGCACATCAATGCGAGCTGTGGCAAAAAGGTTTGCTGTGTCTGTCAGCGTAGTGTCCAGAGCATGGAGGCGCTACCAGGAGACAGGCCAGTACATCAGGAGATGTGGAGGAGGCCGTAGGAGGGCAACAACCCAGCAGCAGGACCGCTACCTCTGCCTTTGTGCAAGGAGGTGCACTGCCAGAGCCCTGCAAAATGACCTCCAGCAGGCCACAAATGTGCATGTGTCAGTATATGGTCTCACAAGGGGTCTGAGGATCTCATCTCGGTACCTAATGGCAGTCAGGCAACCTCTGGAGAGCACATGGAGGGCTGTGCGGCCCCACAAAGAAATGCCACCACACACCATGACTGACCCATCGCCAAACCGGCCATGCTGGAGGATGTTGCAGGCAGCAGAACGTTCTCCACGGCATCTCCAGACTCTGTCACGTCTGTCACATGTGCTCATGTGCTCAGTGTGAACCTGCTTTCATCTGTGAAGAGCACAGGGCGCCAGTGGCGAATTTGCCAATCTTGGTGTTCTCTGGCAAATGCCAAACGTCCTGCACGATGCTGGGCTGTAAGCACAACCCCCACCTGTGGACGTCGTTCCCTCATACCACCCTCATGGAGTCTGTTTCTGACCGTTTGAGCAGACACATGCACATTTGTGGCCTGCTGGAGGTCATTTTGCAGGGCTCTGGCAGTGCACCTCCTTGCACAAAGGCGGAGGTAGCGGTCCTGCTGCTGGGTTGTTGCCCTCCTACGGCCTCCTCCACGTCTCCTGATGTACTGGCCTGTCTCCTGGTAGCGCCTCCATGCTCTGGACACTACGCTGACAGACACAGCAAACCTTTTTGCCACAGCTCGCATTGATGTGCCATCCTGGATGAACTGCACTACCTGAGCCACTTGTGTGGGTTGTAGACTCCGTCTCATGCTACCACTAAAGTGAAAGCACCGCCAGCATTCAAAAGTGACCAAAACATCAGCCAGGAAGCATAGGAACTGAGAAGTGGTCTGTGGTCACCACCTGCAGAATCACTCCTTTTTTGGCGGTGTCTTGCTAATTGCCTATAATTTCCACCTTTTGTCTATTCCATTTGCACAACAGCATGTGAAATTTATTGTCAATCAGTGTTGCTTCCTAATTGGACAGTTTGATTTCACAGAAGTGTGATTGACTTGGAGTTACATTGTGTTGTTTAAGTGTTCCCTTTATTTTTTTGAGCAGTGTATATTTTATCTCCAAAGTTTATTGAAAACATAAAGTTGCACAATGAGCACTTGTCTTTCAAATACATTGTAACAGCTGGTTAGCTAGCTAGTGAATTTAGCCATATTAGCATAGATGTGACATCAGTTAAAACACACCGAAACAAGACATTAAGAACAAGATAGAACTAACTGAAACAAGCCACTTACGATTCTCCACATAGCAGCTTCATGTCATTGTTGCTAGCTATCTGGCCATCCAGAATCACAACACACGGCCATCTGGCCCATTGAAGCGAGCGTGTTGTTTTTCGCGACGTTCTCAGCGAACCCGTGTATGGGTCTTTGATCCAAAGGCTGCTGCTACAGATATAGGCCTTTTCTCAATTGGATTTGCTCAACTCCTGTGTCTTCTCTCACCTCCCTTTGAAAAAGGGCAAAGGTAAATCAAGGAGAGGCGTCGTGGAGAGGGAAAGTGAACGAAAAGGTGATTTTATGAAATCAGACTCCTTTTCTACTCGTGCCTTACCAGGCAAATAACGTTTACAGGGGTTGATCCCAAAACAAATGTGTAAAGTGATGAAAACAAATGAAGTTAGTTGTGCAAGACATTTTATATATGAAACGATAAGTAGTATATTGTTTTTAAATGAGTGCATGCTTTTCTCCTTTGACAAAGCAAAAGCTGATTCAAAGGGGGTGTGGCAGATTTCAATACTCTTCCGCGAGGGACTCAGATAGGACACACATGACTATCCTCAATGAAAGTAGGCTGTCGAGAAGGGGAGAACACTCTTCCGTTCGCCTGTTAACGAATTGACTTCTCCTCGACCACTAAACCCCTTATGGGTTTGAGGGTCGGGGAGGAGAGAGGACAGAGGAGAGAGGCTGGAGGTCAGACTTTTTCCTAAATGAGAAAAGGCCATTGTCTCCTGCAGGGATCCAAGATGGAGGACTCTGTCCAGTTTCCTCTGAATCAAGGGAGAGACAGGAAACTGAGGCTCTGCCATCTGTCTCACCCAGGCATTGTTTATGCTAGGGGGTACAAAGAGAAGCCAAATACTCTCTAATAAGGGCAAATTCATTAGATTGGTTTTTCAACCCTTAAAATGTAGTTTTCAGTGCAGGGTAGTAATCAAAAGTTGAAACACATTGTACACCTTGGTTTGCTTAGAATCAAACACCCATACTTCCACATAGTTATTTTATTCTATTAATTGTGAAGCTTAAGGAAAACAAAATAAGATGTGATGTTCTGGTGGATGCTGACTGGTCCTCTGATGCAGTTGACTCTTACCTTTGACCTTGAGATAGTGGCCCCCGAAGCGGTAGGCCTCAAAGTTGAGGGACAGTGGAGTGTTGGACTGGTCTAGGAACAGATCTACCCGGGATAACTCAATACCTTTACGCTCAAACACTGGACCCACCACCTCCCTGGTATAGAGGAACACACAGGACAGAGAACAGAATTAACACAGACCATTCACGCAATACAGTTATGTAAGCACAGGACTGAGAGTCAACAGAGACCATTCACACCATATGTTTATGCAACGCTAATGCAGTGGGTCCTATCCAAATAATCAAATGGAACATTATTATGTACTATGACTTTGTCCCATGCCTTGGACAAAATCAGACCAGACCTTAAATAGAAAAGACACAAATCGGTTACAATCATCCCTATTTATTCAGCCCACTACCAATTCTCCTAACTAACCTCAGGGTCTTCTTTTTCACAGCGGGGACGATCTCTGTGTCAATGTCCAGGTTCAGATCAAACTTGAGGCTGAAGCACTCCTTGCTGGGGTCCTGCAGGGGGCGACAGACAATAGAAGATAATGGCAGTAAAAATGAGAAGGCCAGAGCTCCTGTAGTGATTTCTCTCTCATTAGATCCACAGGGAGGCCCTTTACCAGGCAGGCTGACTGGCCAGGAACACTCAGGGACGGACCATTGGAGACCATTATATATCACTCCCTACCTGGGTCCCTGCTGATAATGGCTGCCATTTTCAGTGGTATAACTTAACTGCTTGAAGACTGTAGTCATGTTGGCACTGTGATCATCATACAATCTAATTTTCCACCACATACAATAAGACAGGTATGTTCTAACCAACATAGTTCCTAATAGTATTGGGTCAAGTCTAAGGTGGAAAGATGTGGTTTCTTAAGGGGTGTGTCACACCCCTACCTGGCTGTATCAATACTCACATCTGTGTGCCGTCGCCGTGGTTTCTTCTTCACCAACTTCAGACCCCCAGTTTTACACTCCCTGAAAGAAAAATAATATCATATGCACATAGTGTAATTGAACATCTATGGCAGGGTTCACCAACTGGTGGCCCGTGGGCCAAATATGTCCCACTAGTTCTCTCAGCAAATCAGCTCCAAGGGATTTTAATTTTGGAAATCAAGTTCTAAAGTATTCCCAGGTATAAAATATAGATATATGTGAACGTATACAAATGTAAGCAAGGTTTGAAATGATTATGCTTTAGTCAAACATTATATCTGTTTGGGCTTCATGAAGTAAATTCTAGTCTACAATTTTTTTGTAAATATGTTCCGGCCCCCTGACCATCCGCTCAAGACAATATAATCCCGTGGCTGAATATAGTTGATGATCCCTGATCTACAGAACAACAGGTCAACACTAACTGAAGCATAACTACAACTATTGTATATAAATAGAGCAGTGCCGTCAAAGAGGACACTCCTCGCTGATCTAGTTTACATTTTGTATTTTAAACAGAAGTGACAAGCACCATGCAGATAGACAGATGTAATACATTTTCGCATAACGAGGATTGACATACCCTTGGTTGTTGGCCCCTTCGTCCTCCTCCTCCAGGTCAGAGGGGGGGCTGGTGGGGGGGGGACATGAGCGCGTCGACACGTTCCGGGCCAGGATGGAACCTTACACGGGGGTTACACAGAATATTAGATAATTAATAATATTCTTTAATAAAACTTTCCTTAATAACACAGGTACTTCCAGATTAATCTAGCATGACAAAATGTTAACAGGAAATTCAAAAAGTTTATCAACTCTTCTAAATGTGGAAGACAGTCACGATGGATGACGCAGAAAGAATGAGTCAGTCTAGCTGTCACGACTAACAACAGTTCAATGAGCCTAGAAGGTGTAATTGCATGACAGACAGTCTCATATCTTAAGGTTATGAGCCCCAGTTTAAGATAAAAATCCCAGCTGGAGGGAAGTCAGTAGTGGAACAGGAAGATGTGCTAGTGTTAATTTTCATGCATATAATAATCATTTGGTGGGTGCTTATACATTATTTGTTCCATTTCACACATGTACAAGTGTGTATTAATACACATGTGTGAATTGGAAATGTGTTTTTTGCATCTCTCAACTCACCGAGACACCCTGCTATTATCACCAGCAACAATGGAGCGATTAGGGTGAGGTGGCTTGCTCAAGGGGATAGAGAGATGTTTCACCTTGTCAGCATGGAGATTCAAACAAGAAACCTTTCTGTTACTGACCCAAAGCTCGATAGGCTACCTGCCGCCCGTATGGTCGAAGGGAATCCATTTCTTTGACTAAAAAAGATTTGACGCAAGCGTTGCTCTGGGAGTTAAAACCTGACCTGTCATATGACCTGACCTGAGTGTAGGATTGGGCACTAAATGTATACAAACTAGTGGGGAGGAAGTCTGGGTGTGAAGCTGTTGTTGTGGTTGGTGCTGGGTAGTGTTGTGTACCTTGGGGTTGCAGGTCAAAGCGGGGGTGTCGGTCAAAGTGCATGTTGTCTGTGTCTTCCAGGTGGCAGCGGGAGTCACATGACTCACACAGATGAAGTGGGCTCTTGTTGTTCAGGTCCTGGCAGTCCGAGTGATGGCACACCTGGGGAGAGATGGGTGTGAGGGTCAGTACAGCGGATGTACCAATCTACCTGGTCAGTAGTCGGGCTCAGGTATAGAGTAGTCCCGCGAACCAGACACAACCCACTGCAACTTGCAATCCACCCCAACAGATCCACAGATGACGCAATCGCCATCACACTGCCCTGTCCCATCTGGACAAGAGGAATCCCTATGTAAGAATGCTGTTCATTGACTACAGCTCAGCCTTCAACACCCTAGTTCCCTCCAAACTCATCATTAAGCTCGGCCCTGGGTCTGAACACTGCCCTGTACAATTGGGTCCTACACATCCTGACATGTCGCCCCCAGGTGGTGAAGGTAGGCAACACCTCGCTGATCCTCAACACAGGGGCCCCACAAGGGTATGTGCGCAGCCCTCTCCTGTGCTCCCTGTTCACCCATGACTACACTGCCTCACATGCCTCGAACTCAATAATCAAGTTTGCAGACAACAACAGTGGTAAGCCTGATTACCAAAAATGACGAGACTACAGGTTACAGATAAGGGCCCTGGCGGAGTTGTGCAAGGAAAACAACCTCTCCCGTGTCAACAAAACAAAGGAGCTGATTGTGAACATTAGGAGACAGCAGAGGGAGCACGCAGTCAGTAAGCCAGCCAGCCAGTCAGTAAACCAGCCAGCCAGTCAACCAGGTAGCCAACCATACAAGCAGCCAGATATGCACCAGAAATTAGCTGGATTAGGCCCCCTCTGCCTGGGGCCAGACATAGACAGATCTCCCCCTCCTATAGCACCTCCAAGGGGTGGCCTCCCTGGCCCAGGGAGAAGAGGAGAGCCGCAGGAGTTTCCCCTCTCCAGCACCACCACTACCCTCTATGACTCCTATACAGGAAATGAGGACGTATGGGGAGATACAATGGAAGTCCTGCTAATGTATTTCCTGTCATTGTCTCCGTGTGCTCTGCTTGGGACTGGAGGTGTGCGCACGCGTGTGTAAGAAGAGGGGGGGGGGGGGGGGGCTGCAAATAAGCAGGCACAAATACAGTACACACAAGAACAACAGCACAAGTGTTTTCCCACAAGTTCCCAGTCACTCAGGTTGAACCATGTTCTTACTATGTTGACAAGCCAATAAATACACCTGTAGGCTGTGTTCCATACACAGATATCAAATACATAACACAAACATGCAGGATGTCTACTCAAGCTATCCACAAAATGTAGATGTACTGTATGTTCTGCCAGTGGCATTAAGCTGGGGGGAGGAAGGAATCCCATTATAGAGATGACCCATAAGAAGAAGGAAGAGAAAAATGAACAGCTTTCAGTAGTCCAAAGCCCCCTTAATCTGGAGCACTAATTGTTGCCTGGGCTCAGTGAGCTGGACTCTCTCTGTCAGAGCCATCTGACGCTCCCTCGGCAGGCAGACAGACAGGGTGTAGATTAAACCAGGGGCCTCTTTCAGCTCTCAGTCTGCCAGTCAGACAGGGTCCTCACCTCTCCGATGCTCCTCCCTTCCCTTCCTTTCCTTGGGACCTCTAGTCTACACCCAGAGAATGGCCCTTGTTAACTATAATAGGCACAATTAAGTTAACTGTGCTTTCATATTTTTAGAAGGAGCATGTTCTGTTGGATGGGAGTTTCAAATGCAACTTAAAAGGCCTTGTTCCATTCATCATAAACATTGTTATGATGGTATATTGATAATTATATTAATCAAGTTCGGTCTGAATATTTATTCTCTCTGTAAATAAAACATACTGAACAAAAATGTAAACGCAACATGCAACAATTGAGTTACAGTTCATAGAAATTCATATAAGGAAATCAGTCAATTGAAATAAATTCATTAGGCCCTAATCTATGGCCCCCACTCTCCAGATGGTTCACCCCCTTCCCAGATGATCCCACATGTGAAGAAGCCGGATGTGGAGGTCCTGGGCTGGCTGAGTACACGTGGTCTGCGGTTTTGAGGCCGGTTGGACGTACTGTCAAATTCTCTAAAACGACGTTGGATGCAGCTTATGGTGGAGAAATGAACATTCCATTCTCTGACAACAACTCTGGTAGACATTCTGGCAGTCAGCATGACAATTGAATGCTCAGTCACAACTTGAGACATCTGTGGCATTATGTTGTGGGACAAATCTACACATTTTAAAGTGGTCATTTATTGTCCCCAGCACAAGGTGCAGCTGTGTAATGGCCATGCTGTTTAATCAGCTATGCCACACCTGTCAGGTGGGTGGATTACATTGGCAAAGGAGAAATGCTCACTAGCAGGGATGTAAATAAATTATTGCACATCAGAGAGAAATAAGCTTTTTGTGCATATGGAACATTTCAGGGATATATTTATTTCAGCTCATGAAACATGGGACCAACACTTTACATGATGGGTTTATATTTTTGTTCAGTGTTCATAGATAGCATTGTGCTGAGTAACAACACGAGCATGTCAGAAATCAAGGGTACTGCTTTCAATTTGTCTCCTCGAAATAACAATGAACCTCCCCTCAGAAGATACTGTATGTCTGTGTTTGTGTGTGTTTAGAAAGGTAAAATAAGATGCCATATTTAGACAACTACAGGCTCAGCAAGGTAGCCAGAAAGACAACCACGGGCTGGGTGTCCAGGCAGCTGGCTGCATTCCTTTCAGCACTAAAGCTGCTCAAAATATCTGTTGCTTGGCCGAGCCAACAAAAATGAGCCTGTTGGATCTGGGATGAGGAGAACTGTGATACTATCCCCAAAACCTGTCTGAGAGTTTCCTTTTAAAGACAAAACTGACTAAATATGAACATACGCAGAGGCTTTGTGAAAAAATCATGAATGTTCTATTACCATTTTATTTACTACACTACAGCCATCCGGCCTTGACATCAGCCATTGATGGGATGCTCTCTTTGAAATAAATGAAAGCTGCAATACTGCTCGCGTTGCGTTGTGTCCCATGGCAGTGTACAAACTCAATCGCCAACGCTCAATTATCGATGACTGATGTGCACCGTGGTGTAGAGGGTGGTATATACCGTATACCCACATATTTTTCCGTGGGCATTGCTTATACTCAATTCTTAATAGCTACTGTACGATGCACACTAAAGTAGCATAGTGGGGGTATATGGCGTTTCAATTAATACGGCTGATGGAATAGATCAGAATGTTTAACCTATCATTTTTATCAACTGTTATTCTTCACAAGCGCAGCAATGTACCAATGGCGGTCGGCCTTCGCGTGAATTTTCCAAAATGAAACTGGCAGGAAAACGCCATTCTAAAATGTGCACCTCACATGTGAGCGGTTTGCAAATGGACAGAGATGGAAACAGTGATTGCCAATTTATCAATTTTGTTGCTAGTTTTTTTCAACTTTTTTTTTTCAACAGCACCTAGCAACAAATTTATCTACTTCTAAAAATGTATTTGGAACTTTTAGCAACTTGAAAAGTGAAAAGTGACTTTTCAAGTTGAAAAGTGACTCAAACGCTAAAATGCACGCATTTCCCCCTCTAAATGACACAAAAACGATTTTCTCTGTCACACTCAGTCACAACACACGTGCCTGGCTGCAAAATTGCATTGTGAGCGTCGTCAGCAGCAGGCGCTCAGCTCGTGCACAGGCAGCAACAGGCCAGCAACAATTTCAGCAAATTGCAAATCATTGTTGGCTGACTGCAGCAGCAGTAGTATGCGTTCAACGAGACAAACCCAATGAATATAGTTGGTCACGACTGTTTGATCTTGAACAGAACCTACATCAATCAACATGTCTCAATCAAAATTGTACAGCCAGAAGTACAGAAAAGAGTGGGAGTCTGTACCTGAATTTAAAGGGTGGCTGAAGCCAGTAATAGGGGATGATTGTTGGGCATACTGTGCATACTGCAAATGAGATACGCTTGCAAAAATGTATGACATCAAAAAACATTGTGCTACAGCAAAGCATATAAATAAATAAAAACCGTACAACCCCACAACGCAGTCTACATTATCACAGTTGGTTAAGAAAATGGACAACTGCAAAAGCTACTATGGCAATGGCCATTGTGGAGCATTGTTCGCTGCAAGCATGCGACCATTTAGGTATGGCTTGCAAAGCTGCCTTTTCAGATTATGTGGCAGCAACAAACTTCCAAATGCACCGCACCAAGTGCACAGAACTGATTAGGGGAGTACTGGCTCCTTATTTTCTCAAAAAGGTAACATCAGATGTGGGGGATGTGAAGTTCAGTCTCCTTTTGGATGAGTTCACTGATGTCAGTGTCTCGAAATACCTGGGTGTGGTGATTCGGTATTTCAGTGCAAAAATAAAATAAGCGGTTTCTCAGGCTGGTTGAATTGGAGGGGGGTGATGACAGATCAATAGCAAAGGCGGTAGTTGAGTTTCTTGATAAGTGTAACCTTTAAAAAAGATAATCTTCAGGGTATTGGCACTGATAATGCATCCGTGATGACTGGGGTGATTTTAAAGGAAGATTTTAAAGGAAGAATGTGCATTGCCCAATTTGGTACTCATCCGCTGTGTGTGCCAGTCTTTACAATTGGCTGTCAGTGCAGCATCCAAAGAAACCATCCCTAGGAGTGTTGAGTACTTAATCAGAGAAACCTGCAACTGGTTTTCAATTTCCCCAAAACGGCACAAGGCATACAAAGCAGTTTATGCCATAATTAATTGTGGCCAGAAACCCCTGCAGATCACCACAGTGTGTGCCACACGTTGACTATCGATGAGCCCGCGGTAACTCGTATATTGAGCCAGTGGGAAGAACTGGTCACTTTGAGGTGACCAAGGCCAGTGAGCATTGCAACATGGCAGATGTGCTCCACGTCATGTACATGGACAAGACCAACTATGTCTACCTGACATTCTGGAAATCAATCCTGTCCGACATACAAGTTGCAGTGAAGTCATTTGAAGGAGAGCAAACAGATCCTGTCAAGCTTTTGGACAATATGGTACACCTCTTTACTCTGCTACAAATTGATGTTGTCAATCCTATGGCAAAAATTAATGTCCTGAAGAATGCCATTGATAGACATGTCAGTGCATCACCTTACCTTGAGTGCCTTTTCGAGAGCATGGTGTACCAACTCAGTCTTGCGCCAGAGGACGAAAAGGTCATTCGGAGACAGTGCATCATCAACTACATTGTTACTTTAAGCAAGGAGCTGCAAGCAAGGCTCCCAGACAACCTAGAAGCCTTGTGAAACATGGCCTTGTTCAGTGTTAAGGAAACGCTAAAGCTCAATAAAGGCACCACTGAAATTATTAAAGTAGCTGAGCTACTGGGAACCAGCCCCAACTAAATGATCAAATTGTTTCCCAATGGAGAAACATCCATCGGTTTAGGTGGGACTCAACTGAAAATACAGTCGAGTTTTAGAGTGAATTGACTAACTACACAGACTCTTCCGGGTCAAATCCACTTGAAGAACTGTGCAAAGCTGCACTTCGCTGCCCTCTCCTTGCCACACTCAAATGCGGAGGTTGAACTGCTGTTCAGTCAAATAAGTGTGGTCAAGTCAAAGTTAAGAAATACAATGTCACTGCACACTCAACTCCATACTCCTGGTGCGGTATGGACTAAAGCTGGCTGGTGATACCTGTTACCAGCATAAAGTACCAAGTTCTGCAGTTCTGCAGCAGTTTGGCACCACAGCAGCATACAGCTTTAAGGCCACTCCATCCTCTTCTGCTGGTTCCAGCTCCGTGACAATGCAGTTGGACAGTGAAAATGAAGAGTATTTCCTTGCCAATCTATGATTCATCATATTTACAGTACGTATGCAAGGAGTGGACTTTCTGGAACTGGCAGAGACGCACAGCTGATGGTGGCAGTGTGTACTGCAGTGTGAGCGAGAACAGTGGCAATATCTGGAGGAAACCATTGATCAGCTAGCCAGCCAAGCAGCACAACAACCTGGAGAGAGATGCCTAGCGCAGACATTATTATTTGAGTTAAGTTGCTTGTTCAATAAGATAGCATATATATCTTGTTATTAGCTTGTACTTATAATTGTTGATCAGTTAGGTAGCATGTTAACTACCAATACACTGCTTAAAACTATAATTTATCAAAATGTGACGGTTTACTTGTTAAAAAGAAAATAAATCAAACGTAATTGTTCAATAATTCAATGTGTTTTTAAAAAAAATATCTGATCATAAAAAATACGTGTTTAAATTACTTTTACAAATAAAAATGTGATAAACAAATCTAAACAAATGACAAATCATATTTTTCGCTGAGATGGCCAGTCAATTTAAGCAACGTTATTGTGTATTCTATGTAATGATGCAGTTTTACATTATTACGTAATGACGTCATCACGCAATGACATCACGTCATTTATCAACAAATTGACCTGCCTTTAGCAACTTCCCCTGAAAATGAGTTGGAAACACTGGACGGAAATATCCCTTAGAAATAGGGGAGGAATTAAATATGCGACAACTATCACGGGTTGCTATTACGCCTACGATAATGCCTTTGACTGCTACACCTGCATTGCTTGCTGTTTGGGGTTTTAGGCTGAGTTTCTGTACAGCACTTTGATATATCAGCTGATGTTATAAGAGCTATATAAATACATTTGATAGGAAATCAATAGAACAGGAGAAAGCATATGAGTAAGTCTTTATACAAATAATTGCCTCCACGTTTCTATGGTGGGATTTTGGCTTTATGCTACTTTCAAGTAAGGCCTAAGACATGTCTCACAATATGAAGTCCAGGTTTCAAACAATTAAGGAATAGGGGAAAAAAATATTGATGCTAATGATAGGCCTAACCATCTTCTGGTAGATTACTTTGACTTGGAAGAGTTCCAGTGTTGTGTTGGATAGTCATAGCATCCCTCTGAGTAGGCTAAACTAGCTAGCTGCATCTGCTAACTAAGTATGTGAAACTTTAATGAAACTTTAATTTGTTCAAAACTGTTCAACTATTGCCTTTCTCTCTCGTTGAGACAACTACTCACCACATTTTATGCACTGCAGTGCTAGCTAGCTGTAGCTTATGCTTTCAGTACTAGATTCATTATCTGATCCTTTGACTGGGTGGAAAAAATGTCAGTACATGATGCAAGAGCTCTGATAGGTTGTAGGATGTCTTCCAAAAGTTGTCATAATTACTGAGTAAGTCTATGGAAAGGGGTGAGAACCATGTATCTCCTAGGTTTTGTATTGAAATCAAATGTACCCAGAGGACGGAAGCTAGCTGTCCTCGGCTACACCATGGTGCTACCCTACTGAGTGCTGTTGAGGCTACTGTAGACCTTCATTGCAAAACGGTGTGTTTTAATAAATTATTTGGTGACGTGAGTATATTTAGTTCAGTTTTATGTAAAAGGATAATGTTTGAAATGTTTTTCTAATTTACATTTTTCTGAAATTCACTGAGGGGTGTCTTCCCCTTCCTCCTCTGAGAAGCCTCCACTGGTTTGTGTATGTAGTGTTTGAGTATGTGTGTTGTGTGCGTTTGTCCAGACGTGCGCTCTCAAGTCAAGAGAATTAGTGGTGGGTTTAGAGAGAGAACAGCTACCGTGGCCGGAGCGACACAAACACACCACTCACATCCGGAGCCCCCCGGGCAGCTGTGAACACACACGGCCCCTCTGTGCCCCTCACTCAAGCTTAGTACATTCACTACCACGTGGCACCCGCTTACACACACTTGTTTCAACGCATACCACACACACACGACCAAGGCGCCATCACACACACGACCAAGGCGCCATCACACACTACCAAACCCGTAGTAGCCTAGACACTCAATCACGTGAACACAAACGTGCCACGTTCCAACTTGTGACCCTTCAGCGGGAGAGCTAGACCTATATTGAATGAAAGGGGTTAGATTTCCTCTCACTGACTACAGCTGTCTCACTTCGAGATGACTGGAGCCTCTTGAGGTGATTCAGCCCTGTTACCTCAGTCAGGGTTAACCCTACACAAACACACTCCCTACATGATGACACGCAATGGTTTATTAGGCAGTATGATCAGCATAATAAGGTTTGATGCTCCATCCCCCCTCCCCATTAAGAAAATACTGATAAAAATGCAAGACCAAGCTGCCAAAAGCACTGGATCAGACACATAAACTCCCTCCCCCGACTGACTGGCTTTAATCTGAACAGCCTGTCCTGCTAGAGCACACCTAACTTTTATATAACCCCCCCGTGTGTGTGTGTGTGTGTGTGTGTGTGTGTGTGTGTGAAGCCAGTATTCAGTCCCCTCGACTTTCTCCACATTTTGTTACGTTACAGCCTTACTCTAAAATGGATTAAATTGTTGTTTTTCCTCAGTCAACACACAATACCCCATAATGGCAAAGCAAAAAAAGGTTATACATTTCAGCAAATTTACATAAGTATTCAGACCCTTTACTCATTACTTAGTTGAAGCACCTATGACACTACAAGCTTGGAACACCTGTATTTGGGGAGTTTCTCCCATTCTTCTCTGCAGAGCCTCAAGATCTGTCAGGTTGGATGGGGAGCGTCACTGCACTATTTTCAGGTCTCTCCAAAGATGCTCGATCAGGTTCAAGTCCAAGCTCTGGCTGGGCCACTCAAGGGCATTCAGAGACTTGTCCCAAAGCCACTCTTCAGTGGTGGAAAAAGTACCCAAATGTCATAGAGTAAAAGTAAAGGACTAAAGTGAAAATCTAAAAGTCTAAAAGTATTTGGTTTTAAATATACTTCTGTATCAAAATTACACGTAATTGCTAAAATATACTTAAGCATCAACAGTAAAAAAAAATGTTTTTACAGAGAGACATGGGCACACTCCAACACTCAGACGTCATTTACAAACTAAACGTGTATTTAGTGAGTCCGCCAGATCAGAGGCAGTAGGGATGTTCACTTGATAAGTGCGTGAATTGGACCATTTTCCTGTCCAATTAACAAGTATTGTTGGGTGTCAGGGAAAATGTATAGAGTAAAAATTACATAATTTTCTTTAGGAATGAAGTGAAGCTTGACATTCAGGCCAAAGAGTTCAATCTTTGTTTCATTAGACTAGAGAATCTTAGACTAAAGGGTCTTTTAGGTGCCTTTTGGCAAACTTCAAGGAGGCTGTCATGTGCTTTTTGCTAAGGAGTGGCTTCCGTCTGGCCACTCTACCAGAAAGGCATGATTGGTAGAATGCAGCAGAGATTGTTGTCCTTCTGGAAAGTTTACCCATCTCCACAGAGGAACTCGGGAGCTCTGTCAGAGTGGCCATCGGGTTCTTGGTCACCGATTGCTCAGTTTGGCCAGGTAGCCAGCTCTCGGAAGAGTCTTGGTGGTTCCAAACATCTTCCATTTAAGAACGATGGAGGCCACTGTGTTCTTGAGGCCCTTCAATGCTGCATACATTTTTGGTACTCTTCCCCAGATCTGTGTACCGACACAATCCTGTTGTCTCGGAGCTCTATGGACAATTCCATCGACCTCATGGCTTGGTTTTTGCCTGACATGCACTGTCAACTGTGGGACCGTATAGATTGACAGGTGTGTGCCTTTCCAAATCATGTCCAATCAATTGAATTTACCACAGGTGGACTCCAATCAAGTTGTAGAAACATCTCATGGATGATCAATGGAAACATGATGCACCCGAGATCAATATTTCGAGTCTCATAGAAAATAAACGTATGTTTTTTTATTTGTATTACATTTGCAAAAAAGTCTAAAAACCTGTTTTCGCTTTGTCATTATGGGGTATTGTGTGTAGATTGAAGATTTAACACATTTTAGAATAAGGCTGTAACGTAACAAAATGTGGAAAAAGTCAAGGAGTCTGAATACTTTCCGAATGCATTGTATAGTATAACCAAATGTTTACGTTTTTGTTCATTTTGGTGTTTGGCCATTGTTTTCCCCAGCAGTTCGAGCACACAACATTTTCTCGAGGCAAGCCGAAGTCTACGCCCCCTTCGTCAGTGGTTGGTCAACAGTAGGGATCCTTCAATTAAGTGTTTGTATTACAACGACAGACAACTGGTTGTTTTCATGCACATTGTGAGAAAAACTGACCCAAACATCTTTATTAGATGTACAATTAGGTGACTAGGACCTCTGCAAAAACGTCAACATTTATTACAGATGTGTGTACATCTGTCTCAAGAGGGACAAAACCTAATATTGCAGATTTTTTCTAATTTTGCAAGCAAATGTATTTTAAGGGAGTATGCGAGCACAGATGTTCACGTCGCCTAGCCGAGTTCTGCTAGGAGCAAACCAAATCTATGTATGCAGAAGCCTTTAGTGTGTGTATACATATATACACTGCTCAAAAAAATAAAGGGAACACTTAAACAACACAATGTAACTCCAAGTCAATCACACTTCTGTGAAATCAAACTGTCCACTTAGGAAGCAACACTGATTGACAATAAATTTCACATGCTGTTGTGCAAATGGAATAGACAACAGGTGGAAATTATAGGCAATTAGCAAGACACCCCCAAAAAAGGAGTGATTCTGCACGTGGTGACCACTTCTCAGTTCCTATGCTTCCTGGCTGATGTTTTGGTCACTTTTGAATGCTGGCGGTGCTCTCACTCTAGTGGTAGCATGAGACGGAGTCTACAACCCACACAAGTGGCTCAGGTAGTGCAGTTCATCCAGGATGGCACATCAATGCGAGCTGTGGCAAAAAGGTTTGCTGTGTGTGTCAGCGTCGTGTCCAGAGCATGGAGGCGCTACCAGGAGACAGGCCAGTACATCAGGAGACGTGGAGGAGGCCGTAGGAGGGCAACAACCCAGCAGCAGGACCGGTACTCCGCCTTAGTGCAAGGAGGTGCACTGCCAGCGCCCTGCAAAATGACCTCCATCAGGCCACAAATGTGCATGTGTCTGCTCAAACGGTCAGAAACAGACTCCATGAGGGTGGTATGAGGGCCCGACGTCCACAGGTGGGGGTTGTGCTTACAGCCCAACACCGTGCAGGACGTTTGGCATTTGCCAGAGAACACCAAGATTGGCAAATTCGCCACTGGGGCCCTGTGCTCTTCACAGATGAAAGCAGGTTCACACTGAGCACATGAGCACATGTGACAGACGTGACAGAGTCTGGAGACGCCGTGGAGAACGTTCTGCTGCCTGCAACATCCTCCAGCATGACCGGTTTGGCGATGGGTCAGTCATGGTGTGGGGTGGCATTTCTTTGTGGGGCCGCACAGCCCTCCATGTGCTCGCCAGAGGTAGCCTGACTGCCATTAGGTACCGAGATGAGATCCTCAGACCCCTTGTGAGACCATATGCTGACACATGCACATTTGTGGCCTGCTGGAGGTCATTTTGCAGGGCTCTGGCAGTGCACCTCCTTGCACTAAGGCGGAGTACCGGTCCTGCTGCTGGGTTGTTGCCCTCCTACGGCCTCCTCCACGTCTCCTGATGTACTGGCCTGTCTCCTGGTAGCGCCTCCATGCTCTGGACACTACGCTGACAGACACAGCAAACCTTTTTGCCACAGTTCGCATTGATGTGCCATCCTGGATGAACTGCACTACCTGAGCCACTTGTGTGGGTTGTAGACTCCGTCTCATGCTACCACTAGAGTGAGAGCACCGCCAGCATTCAAAAGTGGCCAAGAAAATTGTGGAGTGGTTTAAAAACGAGTTTTAATGACTCCAACCTAAGTGTATTTAAACCTCCGACTTCAACTGTATGTCCTTACACACACACACACAACCGTTGAAAAGTTGTTGCAAAAAAAAAAGCCATATCTCAGACTGGCCAACAAAAAGAAAAGATTAAGGTGAGCAAAACAACAGACACTGGACAGAGAAACTCTGCCGAGAAGGCCAGCATCCCGGAGTCACCTCGTCACTGTTGACGTTGAGTCTGGTGTTTTGCAGGTACTATATAATGAAGCTGCCAGTTGAGAACTTGAGGCGTCTGTTTCTCAAACTAGACACTAATGTACTTGTCCTCTTGCTCAGTTGTGCACCGGGGCCTCCCACTCCTCTTTCTATTCTGGTTAGAGCCCATTTGCGCTGTTCTATGAAGGGAGTAGAACACAGCGTTGTACAAGATCTTTAGTTCCTTGGCAATTTCTCACATGGAATAGCCTTCAATTCTCAGAAAAAGAATAGACCGACGAGTTTCAAAAGAAAGGTCTTTGTTTCTGGCCATTTTGAGCCTGTAAATCAAACCCACAAATGCTGATGCTCCAGATACTCAACTAGTCTAAAAGAGGCCCGTTTTATTGCTTCTTTAAGCAGTACAACAGTTTTCAGCTGTGCTAACAATTTCAAAAAGGGTCTTCTAATGATCAGTTAGCCTTTTAAAATGATAAACTTGGATTAGCTAACACAACGTGCCATTGGAAGACAGGATTGATGGTTGCTGATAATGGGAACTCTGGACGCCTATGTAGATAGTCCATGAAAAATAAAAAGAATCTGCCGTTTCCAGCTACAATAGTTATTTACAACATTAACAATGTCTACACTGTATTTCTGATCAATTTGATGTTATTTAAGTGGGCAAAAAAAAAATGTTTCTTTCAAAAACAAGGACATTTCTAAGTGACCCCAAACTTTTGAACGGTAATGCATGTCTGAGCACACACGAGCAAAGTCACATGTGTGTGTGTGCGCACAACAATGTTGTTAATCGTTTCAGTGAATGGACATGTTTGCAGCACACATGTTGCAATGCGCCCCTGTGCAATGCCATAGTGTGTGAGTGAAATATGGAGTGGTGCTCATTGGAAAAGAGTTGGCAGACAGTGATATTAGTAGTAGACTTGTTATTGGGAGAGACATTGTGAAAGAGAAAAGGCACCGCCCCAGGTTTTTAATAGGACCCGTTGTGTTTGGTCTACTGCTCTACACACACACACCACAACACACACACGTTGTTGGTGCCCACACCCAGAGCTAATTCAATTCCTTGCTTCCCATTGTCATCCACATACAGTCTGTCTCCAGCAGCCAGCTCCCACGCTCTCACAACACACACGATCACAGGCAGCATGAATCAACACATCAGTGAACAGCTATGACATTCAGAGTCAAGACAATAGACGATTATGTTTAGCTACATCGAGCACAGACCAAACAGTCATGATGACATTTGGATATGGCTACTTGTGCTCTAATAAAGCCTTCAATTCAGTTATTTACTGTGTGCTTTTTTAACGCTGCAGTCAGATTGTGTGGTTGGTGCAGTGTTTCAGTGAAAGATTCCAAACCCTAACATCACTGTAACATCGCCCCACATACGGGTTCCTTCAGGACCAGGCCCTAACATGTTAGTCATCTTTGATTTGGCAACTTTAAGCAGAGATTCCCGAGCCTGGTTGACACGATTAACGTGGTACACAGTGAGGGAGAGCTGTGACACACTGGTCTGGACAGCAGTCGGTTTGTTGGTGCAATGTTCACACAAAAATTGTCTTGAGCTTTGATTATTTCTCTAACTGTTTATTTATTTCTCTCTCTTGGGGGGTTGAGATCTCTCATTGTTAAGATTTGAAAATCCAACAGCTGTATTGCAGGGGGGCGGCTCTCAGGGGCTGTGTGTTGTCCATGTGGGTGTTTGAGAAAGACAAAAGGAGAACCAAAATCAGTTTTTTTTTAAAGTACAGCCCCCTTTATTATTGAAGCATCGTGCCTACACCATCAAGGAGCCTATCCAGACTCTAAAGTCAGGAAGACTGAGTTGTGTGAGCCAGACTAAAGACCATCTTAGCAGCTAGTCCTTCTTATCATCAGACATTTGAACATGTAAGACTGTGTGGCTAAAAGTAGACGTACTGAATTACACCCCTGGCTTGGACCATATATGATGTTTGTCTGGTGTCTACCAACTGTGGCCGACACAATCACAAACACGATTGGTTTGACTCAGTTGTGTAGTCTTGTACAAATAATAAGACAATTGTGCACTCACACACCCTCAACTGACAGACAGTCATTGGTCCAGACTCCAGACAGACACAAGTTCAGATTCACTCCCATCTAACTAATCAAACAGATCCCAAACACAGACAAAAGTACACAACATTAATGGCTCATACTCCTTCACTGAAAAGCACCAATTTCAACTCATTCATGAGCTACTCTCTTTCTCTCAAACACACAAAGCGGGCCTCTTTGGGGCAACTCCTCTCTCCGCCTCGCTTTTTCTCTCTTCCTTTGGAGCAAGTATACACAGACCGATACAAATATACACAAACTGAGATATCCATACAGACAGTCAAATAAGTGACAAACACACACATTACTAGGCCCAGCACTCATAACAATGTATTCATTATGATCTAAGAAATGTATTGTTTCCACAGCTGATGTTCTAGGCATGGAAGTCTTCTCTGCTCTCTAATCCTTCCCAGCCCCTCATATCCTGGTCTGTTATGGTCTGGTGTTCAGACTTCACTCAAACAGTCTTTGCCTACGTTGGCATGCCTTCCACTCAATAAGCTGCCTGGGTGACTTCTCTCCACACAACTAAACAAATAATATAGCTACAGCCTGGGAGACCAGCACTTACCGAACTGCTACGGCTAACTACTACTGAGACGTAGTGGAATAATGAAGTAGAGCTAAAAAAATACTTTATCGTCATCAATCATGATTTCTCTGAATTAAGAATGAAGGATTGGCACGCAAATACTAAGCAATAAATACCCAGGGAGTATGCTTTACATCAAAAAGACATGACTTCAAGTACTACTTATTGGGTCTGCCATCTAGGATATCTCATATATAAGAGGTCGACCGATTACTCGGAATGGCCGATTAACTAGGGCCGATTTCAGGTTTTCGTAACAATCGGAAAACTGTATTTTTGGACACCGATTTTTTACTTTATTTAACTAGGCAAGTCAGTTAAGAACACATTCTAATTTTCAATGAAGGCCTAGAAACGGTGGGTTAACTGCCTTGTTCAGGGGCAGAACGACAGATTTTTACCTTGTCAGCTTAGGGATTCGTTTTTGCAACCTTCTGGTTACTAGTCCAACGCTCTAACCACCTGCCTTACATTGCACTCCACGAGGAGCATGCATGGCAGGCTGACTACCTGTTACACGAGGGCAACAAGAAGCCAAGGTAAGTTGCTAGCTAGCATTAAACTTATCTTATAAAAAACTCTTAACATAATCACTAGTTAACTACACACGGTTGATATTACTAGTTTATCTAGTGTGTCCTGCGTTGCATATAATTGATACGGTGCCTGTTAATTTCTCATTGAATCACAGCCTACTTTGCCAAACGGGTGATGATTTAGCACTGTCGTTGCACCAAACCTAACCATAAACATCAATGCCTTTCTTTAAAATCAATACACAAGTATATATTTTTAAACCTGCATATTTAGTTAATATTGCCTGCTAACATGAATGTCTTATAATTAGGGAAATTGTGTCACTTCTGAAGGAGTTTGGGCCGCCTGGCTCGTTGCGAACTGTGTGAAGTCCATTTATTCCTAACAAAGACCGTAATTAATTTGCCAGAATTGTACATAATTATGACATAACATTGAAGGTTGTACAATGTAACAGCAATATTTAGACTTAGGGATGCCACCCGTTAGATAAAATACGTAACGGTTCCGTATTTCACTGAAAGAATAAACGTTTTGTTTTCGATATGATAGTTTCCGGATTCGACCATATCAATGACCAAAGGCTCGTATTTCTGTGTGTTATGTTATAATTAAGTCTATGATTTGATATTTGATAGAGCAGTCTGACTGAGCGATGGTAGGCAGCAGCAGGCTCGTAAGCATTCATTCAAACAGCACTTTCCTGCGTTTGCCAGCAGCTCTTCGCAATGCTTCAAGCATTGAGTTGTTTATGACTTCAAGCCTATCAACTCCCGAGATTAGGCTGGTATAACCGATGTGAAATGGCTAGCTAGTTAGCGGGGTGCGCGCTAATAGCGTTTCAAATGGTGACGTCACTCGCTCTGAGACTTGGAGTAGTTGTTCCCCTTACTCTGCAAGGACCGCGGCTTTTGTGGAGCGATGGGTAACGATGCTTCGAGGGTGGCTGTTGTCGATGTGTTCCTGGTTCGAGCCCAGGTAGAGGCGAGGAGAGGGACGGAAGCTATACTGTTACACTGGCAATACTCAAGTGCCTATAAGAACATCCAATAGTCAAAAGGTATATCAAATACAAATGGTATAGAGAAATAGTCCTATAATAATTCCTATAATAACTACAACCTAAACCTTCTTACCTGGGAATATTGAAGACTCATGTTAAAAGGAACCATCAGCTTTCATATGTTCTCATGTTCTGAGCAAGGAACTTAAACGTTAGCGTTTTTTCATGGCACATATTGCACTTTTACTTTCTTCTCCAACACTTTGTTTTTGCATTTTTTAAACCAAATTGAACATGTTTCATTATTTATTTGAGGCTAAATTGATTTTATTGATGTATTATATTAAGGTACAAGAAAAGTGTTCATTCAGTATTGTTGTAATTGTCATTATTACAAATTTTAAATTAAATAAATAAATAAAAATATCGGCCGATTAATCGGTATCGGCTTTTTTTTGGTCCTTCAATGCCTCCGGCATTGAAAAAAATCAATCGTCCGACCTCTAATAAATATATATATCTATCAATATATATTTTTTTACAGTTTTCTGGTAACTCATTTTGATGTCCCTCTTGGGAGTTGAGCACACGACTGGGGGATAGCCTAGGTTTCCTAAAGATTACATAGTGTAGGTCTCACCATTTGGTTGTGGTTGGTAGATACTGTAGGTGGAAACATGGGTGGGGGGGACAGATGAGATCAAAGGGATAAATCAGATCCCCAGATCATGACTGGACCTGGTTTATGTTAATAAGACCTATCCCACAGGTATTAGAATGTGTCCAGTGTTGTACTGAGATGCCTGCTGTTTTATGCTTTTAGTTCCAATCCAGTCAAATAATGTTGACGTACAACCGGACGCATTTCGCCCAGGCTGGGTTGAACACTCCTAACCAAAACGGCCACAGCCACAGGCCTAAAAGCTCAGTACATCTCGTACCAAACCAGTGGGAAAGTCCTTGGTCAAACTAAACTCTGACTTGTCATCTGTGTATATGTATATTTGAGGAGTTGTCAGGCAGATTGGGGGAAAACCACATGGAGTTTCATAATGACGACAAACCTCCAAGGATCTGTGACAAGCCTGCTAATATAAGTCTTCGGAGAGTACACTAGAGAATCAGGTCAAGACCCTAAAGGGAGTGGGGACTTGACCACTGGCATACTACCACCCCCCAGATAAAATATGAATATGTTATAAGCAATGGCACATTTTTTTTACAAGAAATTAGCTGTAAACATTCTCTCTCGGCCTCAAATATATATAGAAAAAAAAAATAAACAAATATGCGGGGAGGGCTTGCACAGACCTTGTTGGGGGGGGGGGGGGGGGGGGGGGGGGGGGCACGCTAAACTGTGGCACACCACTGGACCTGACCAAATTGTAAATTATAGCGTTGCTAGAATGCCCAGAAAATGATTTTGAAAAATAGATAAAAACTATAGAACATTTGAAATGTACTGTATATAAACTAAGAACATCCAAGACAGTTTCTTCACTCTGTCATGGCCTGATTGCCTCTAGAAAGATTCAACCTTCTATATTTAAAGCAAAATGGTAGAAGGAATTGAAGACTGATATATCAACAGTTATATACAGAGCCACCACATAAAAGAACTCCTCACCAACCCAAGCGAAAAGAAAATTCACATTCAAGAAAGCATAAGTACATCTAATGAGATTGACTATGAGTACACAGATCCTGTCTACTTGTTAATGCTTTTTAAATGTATGTCAATTGTAAAAGTATTTTATTTGTCGGACCCCAGGAAGACTAGCTGTCTTCATTGCATCAGCTAATGGGGATCCTAATAAAATCTAAAATCAGAGGAAGTTTGTATTAGTATTTTGAATATATTGTTCCAAACTGAAAAACATGGTGGAAATTTTGTTGGAAAAATATGACTGTTTTGAATCACACCTAGACTCAAAAGCCAATAGCTAGGTACACAAGCATGCTGGCAGCTGTGTGGCCATGTAGGCTAGATCCCAACCACACTCATGTTTTCGTGGAATGTCTGAAGATAACACTGTTCTGTGACAATACTGTATGTTCTGTAATAAAATATGTTCTGGGATAGGAAGTCCCTAGAACCTGCCCTGTTATGTACCTTGGTAATGTTCTGGAGGTTGTAATTGACAATGACATATCGTTGATTAAAGTTTGATTTTCTGCTTGTAAAAAAAGTTATTAACAGGAATTGGTATAAAGTGTAAGCTCCAAAGTCTGAAGAATTGTAAAGTATAATTGAAGAAATAATTGTTATGGAAAGATTGACTTATGCCTTAAAGAGGTCCAATGCAGCCTTTTTGATCTCAATATCAAATCATTTCTGGGTAACAATGAAGTACCTTGCTGTGACTGTTTACAATTAAAATGGTCAAAAAGAAACAAAAATAGATTCTTAGCAAAGAGCAATTTCTCAAGCAAGAATTTTTCTAGGACTGTCTGGGAGTGGTCTAATTTGGAAGGGGAAACTGAAAATGTGCTTTTATTGGCAGAGAGGTTTAGAACTCTTTCTTATTGATCTATTTACCAATTTACCGCATGGTGATGTCACCATGGAAGGCCAAAACTCCATCCCACCAAAACAGGCTGACATTTCTGGTGGTCTTTTCAAACCACTCTTACACTAAAAGGGCATTATCATCATGTTCACAATTCACAGTATTATTTCAACCACAGTGTGGAAATATAAATAAAACAAAGGAAAAAAACAAATTTTTGACTGCACTGTGCCTTTAAGACTTTGAAAGTTTACTTTGGTAAAAATAAATATAATTGCTTTAATATATTGTACTGTACCTACCTTATGGCAACAGTTTTTTTCCCTGCTTTTCAGTTTTGATGCTGTGTAATTTGGAAAAAGTTTAAAAAAAATCTGTTTAATAAAAAGAGGTCCAGAAACTGCTTTTCCAACCTATATCCCAAATCACACAAGTAAGCAGTGTCAGAAACTCTGTTCTTTTTCCAATGGGCAACGGTCCATTTGATTAGTTGTGTTTGGCCCGTTATTGTACAGTAGAGTTTGTGAGTTGTCTGTTCTATGACAGAGATAACCTCAAGGCCATCCACCTAAAAGAACCTCACAGGAAATAGCTATTTTTACAAAGTAAACATTCCACCAAAAGTGTTTCAACATGCAACATGAAGAGCCTTGCCTGTACACTGCACATGCATGCACAGATTGCACACCCACACCTTGAGAAATAGGCTAGTACTTAATATCAAAAGACGCAGATCACCCTGAAGTTAAGTCTTTTATCCCTAAAAGGTATAGTCAAGCCTTTTGCCCTATAACCATGATGTACTGTATCTACTCAGAGGCATTTTTAAATACACAATCCTAAAACTGCAGATTTTCTGTTGGCTTCACCTCAGACTGAACTATCAAAAAATGAGGTGTTTATTTTACATTTTACACACAAACAAAGTGTTATCGAAGTGACCACATGAGAAAACAAAATAACCACTCACCAGCAGCTGATCTGTCTCCACTCTAATGCAGTCAAGGGCACTGAGACGGGAGTTAGTGTTGTCTCAGGCTACACCGCTGGACTATGATGCAACCAGGCTTCCTATCCATAGTTTTAGGGAAGGAAAGGAGACAGATAGGCAGGAAGGCGGTGTGCATGACCAAAAAAGGAGGAAGTGAGAAAGAAAAAAGAAAACGATTTTGGGAGCTGCTGGAAACTCCTAGAGACAAATTAGGTCTTTCTCTAGGATAACTGATGATTAGGAGACAGGCTGTTCCACTTTCAACTTGGAAATTGATCGTTTGGAAGCCACTTTGGATTTGATATAATGAAAACGGAGAGGGGAGACACTGGCTGGTGCTGCTGAAGATCTTGGCTTGTTGATATAAGAACCAGATGTGGAATATGCCGACGTCTAAGGAAAACCAGACTTAAAGGCCACTAAACTTTGGATTTGTGTGCGTGCGTGCCATCATCCCTAGCAGGCAGCTAACATTGTCAGAGGCACACAACACGTAACAAACCGGCAAAACACTGACAAAAACTATAGAACAGCTGGAGGAAGTTTGTCAACCTATGCTACCTGAGGAGCAAGAGTTTACAAGTCAAGACAGAACTAGCGGGTGCATTGCACTAGCACTCTCATTGAAGAACAAAATACCCCTCTCACCTTCACTCTGACTATACTCAGCCAGGTATGATATCCCATCTGTCCCTATACATTACACCTAGATGTGAACCAAATGTAAGATCAACCCTAAACTACACAATCCTAGATAGATGATAACGACACATGCTGGGATCCTTGCACTCAGGACTGTTCAATGTCGGTCCTGGAGAGCCATAATAATTCTGTTTTTCATCCTTTCCGTCAAATAAGGGACTAATTCAGATCTGGGACACCAGGTGAATGCAATTTACCAGGTAGAAACAAAAAAAAACAGAAGCTTATCAGCCCTCCAGTACCAGAATTGAACAGCCCTGCTTCCACTGAACCTCAGTACTAATGCAGACAGTGGGAGAAGTCGTGAGAGAGGGAGGATGTTTTCTCAATCACACACCCCCAGTATGAAAAAATAATTTGATGAGAAAAAGTGTGATGGGAAATGTTTATTCAAGTTTCAATGGGAAAGTGGCAAATAGTTCCAGCTGTTTAAAGGTTGGTGGCAAGGCAGACCAGAATTAAAAGTCCCACCCTGGATAGATGCTCCTCTAATCTCTACTGAACAAAAATATAAACACAACATGTGTGTTGGTCCCACATTTCATGAGCTGAAATAAATGATCCGAGAAATTTTCCATAACGCAAGAAAAGCTTATTTCTCTCAAATTGTGCACAAATTTGTTGACATCCCTGTTAGCGAAATTTCTCCTTTGCCAAAATAACCCATCCACCTTACAGGTGTGGCATATCAAGAAGCTGAAAATCTTCATCCTTAATTTTTTCCCTTTAAAAAAAATTATTTTCACCTAAAATGACATACCCAAATCTAACTGCCTGTAGCTCAGGTCCTGAAGCAAGGATATGCATATTCTTAGTACCATCTGAAAGGAAACACTTAAGTTTGTGGAAATGTGAATGGAATGTAGTAGAATAACACACAATACATCTGGTAAAAGATACAAAGGAAAAAAAAAAAACGTTCTTTTGTATTTGTTTTCTACCATCATCTTTGAAATGCAAAGATTGTGCACTCTCCTCAAACAATACCATGGTATTATTTCACTGCAATAGCTACAGTAAATTGGACAGTGCAGTTAACTTAAAATCTTGTTAATCTTTCTGCCAATATCAGATATGTCTATGTCCTGGGAAATTCTTGTTCCTTACAACCTCATGCTAATCGCATTAGTCTATCATTACAGAGCTGCACCTTGTGCTGGGGACAACAAAAACCTTGTGCTGGGGACAACACTCTAAAATGTGCAGTTTTTTTCACAACACAATGCCAGAGTTGTCTCAAGTTGAGGGAGCGTGCAATTGGAATGCTGACTGCAGGAATGTCCACCAGAGCTGTTGCCAGAAAATGTAACGTTCATTTCTCTACCATAAACCGCCTCCAACGTCATTTTAGAGAATTTGGCAGTACATCCAACCGGCCTCATAACCGCAGTCCACATGTAACCATGCCAGCCCAGGACCTCCACATCCGGCTTCTTCTGAAACCAGCCACCCAGACAGCTGATGAAATGTATGAGTTTTTCTGTCTGTAATAATGCCCTTTTGAGAGAAAAAACTCATTCTGATTGGCTGGGCTTCCCTGTGGGTGGGCCTGGGGAGCCAGGCCCACCCATGCCCTGGGTCCCTGCCCATAGATTAGGGTCTAATGAATTAATTTCAATTTGACTGATTTCCTTATATGAACTGTAACTCAGTAAAATCACTGAAATTTAAGCATGTTGCATTTATATTTTTGTTCAGTAAAGTTTGTCCATCAGTGAGTGAGTGTGAGAGAAAGTATTTGATAATCTGGATAATCTGACAGACAAGAGAGTAGGAGGGGAAATCCTCATAAAAGTACATCGTTTTTGGGAATTTCACGAAATGTAATCCATAGGAGGGTGCTTTGGAGGAAGGATTGTTAAAATAGTTGCGGCCAAATATATTGGCACCCTTTAACTTTCCTTAAATAATTCCCTATTTATTCTAAATTAAGTTGTCTCCACACCTTATTGGATTTCAACATTGCAGAACCTGTTTCATTTTTGTAAACCTAAGTTTACAATTATAAAGTAGAAAATAAAGACTAAAGGGCCTGGACAAAATGATTGGCACCCAAGCGCTAGTACTTTGTTGTATAACCCAACTGCAGACAAATGCTTATTGTAGCCATCAATGAGCTTGCTGCACCTATTTAGTGACCCACTTTCCTGGAGCAAACTTCTCGAATTCTTCAAAGTTTGAGGGTGCTCTCCAGCAGCTGCTGTTTTCAGATCTCGCCATGTGATTCAGATCTGGACTGTTCGCTGGCCACTCCAGAATAGGCCAACGTTTCCTCTTGAACCACTCCTTTTTTTATGTGTGTTTGGGGTTGTTGTCCTGCTGGAAGACCCACAACCTTCAATTGAGACCCAGTTTTTGGACGCTGGGTTGAACATTGGACTCCAGAAGACCTGAAAATCTGCTGATGTCATGATACCTTGAGCATGTTCAAGGCCCTTAGCACTAGAGGCAGAAAAGCAACCCCACAGAATTATCAAACCTCCCCCATGTTTGATTGTAGGGAGGGTGTTATTTTCTTTGAAAGCTTCATTTGGTTGTCCCTACGATGCAGTGGTGTAATGTACTTCAGTAAAAATACTTTAAAGTACTACTTAAGTAGGTTTTTTTGGTTATTTAACAAGTTTTACACATGCCTAAAGAAAATATATGTACTTTTTACACCATACATCTTCCCTGACACCCAAAAGTACTCGTTACATTTTGAATGCTTAGCAGAACAGGAAAATGGTCCAATTCACTGACTTATCAAGAGAACATACCTGGTCATCCGTACTGCCTCTTATCTGACTAAACTCACTAAAACACACGCATTTGTAAATTAGGTCTGGTGTTGCAGTGTGCCTCTGGCTATCCGTAAATAAGATGGTGCTATCTGGTTTGTTTAATATAAGGAATTTTAAATGATTTAAACTTTTACTTTTGATACTTAAGTATATTTAAAATCAAATATTTTTTAGACTTTTACTCAAGTAGTATTTTACTGGGTGACTCACTTTTTATTAAGATATCATTTTCTATTAAGATACCTTTACTTCTACTCAAGTACGGCAATTGGTTACTTTTTCAACTACTGTTACTATGCCAAAATTGTAAATTTTCAGTATTCATATGCAGTATTAATGTCAGAACATTGTTATTGAAATCAAAATACTACTCGTATTACAAAGCAAGCAGTAAAGCTACTATACATACAGCATGACACCAATTTTTCCTTTGTTGCACATACAGATGAAACATTATGGAGTCTTGAAAGGAGGACTGGGTAAGGCCAAAATGTCACAAATGTTCAAACTTCAATTATTTTTCAAAAGGGGCACAACTTTCACCGGGGCTGTTTTACATTGCAATGTGATAGAAGCAGCAGCGGTCTGCTACAGAACCATGTGGATGCCTCTGAGCGGTCGGTAGGCTGTTGGAGAGGCTTGTACTTTCTATTGAGCTATTTTTATACACTAGCTTTTAGGAGTGGGATGTTTTTCAGACAGAGAAATATGGGTGATCAATATTTAGCCCGATTTCTAGGCAATGTAGTAAACTATAGTCTAATCATAGGCCTATTTAGGAAGTACATTTCCTTGGAAAGATAACTGCCCCATGCTTCATCGCCCATGCTTAGGCTACTCTATTTAATTGAGACCAAACGCACACCTGATCTCGCAGGTTTGGATACTGAACTTTAAGGAACAAGAATGACGACAGCAACACTTGCAACGTTTTGCATAGGCCTATTGGATATAGCCTACCTTTTAGCAGTACGATTTGCAGGCAGAGACAAATAAATGGGTAATCAATACCTATTGAAAATGAAAAGGCTGCAGCGCTCGCTCACCTTAGCATCCTAACCTATGTGCGCTTTTCCTTTTCAATGATGATTGCATTTTTTGATTGGAGAGGTAGGCTACTGAAGTTGAAGTACCGAATTCTGACTGTGTGAATGTGAAAAAGATGTGCTTTTAATACAATAGGTAGGCTAACGCACACAAAGCAGAAAAGAGGACTATTTACAAATAATCTGTGCTCTTGCTGGCAGCCTGAGAAATGCAGACCACGCCACAATGATCTCTGTCTGGACCTGCATGTCCCGGAGGCATCCCCCGGGTATGCAACCCTCTAGCGCAGTCAGTACACAACCCTATGCTCATCATGTCTTAGCAGCATCAGTTGGTGACAGGGGTACCAGCAGGGTCAGACAGCCAAGGAAGACCAGTCTACGGAGCTCAGGTGAATTTTGCTGTATATTAACAATATCAGTGAATGATACAAAGTTCCATCTTGAATTGTTGGGTATACCTATAGTAGCTTCAGGACAGCAGCTTAAGCAAAGCTACAGTCTGGGATTTGGGAATAATATGAATTTCAATTATTGAACCATTGATTCTATTCTTGAATAATATAATGTATAAATATACACCCAGGTAATTATTTGTCATGCCTTATTTTAGGAGGATCAGATGGTGACATGTCTCAGCAGGGTCAGGCAGCCAGGGAAGACCAGTCTTATGGAGGTGAGGTGAATTTTTGCAGATACAACACTACGCTCTCTGTGCGGCAAACACTGGACAAGCCAGGTGCTATTTACGGCAGTCTGACAAACATCCAAAGTTAATTTCCAAACTGTATCAAGGGCTGATAGAGGCTTTTCCCAATGATACAAAACAAGTAAAACAAAAATGTCAAGGATCACATCACCTCCACCTTACCTGTCACCCTAGACCCACTTCAATTTGCATACCGCCCCAATAGGTTCACAGACGATGCAATCGCCATCACACTGCCCTATCCCATCTGGACAAGAGGAATACCTATGTAAGAATGCTGTTCATTGACTACAGCTCAGCATTCAACACCATAGTACCCCTCCAAACACATCATTAAACTTGAGGCCCTGGGTCTCAACCCCGCCTTGTGCAATTGGGTCCTGGACTTTGACGGGTCGCCCCCAGGTGGTGAAGGTAGGAACCAACATCTCCACTTCACTGATCCTCAACACTGGGGCCCCACAAGGGTGCGCGCTCAGGCCCCTCCTGTACTCCCTGTTCACCCATGACTGCCTGGCCATGCACGCCTCTAACTCAATCAAGTTTGCAGACGACAACAGTAGTAGGCTTGATTACCAACGACGAGAGCCTACAGGGAGGTGGTGAGGGTTCTTGGAATGTGGTGTCAGGAAAACAACCTCTCACTCGTCAACAAAACAAAGGAGATGATCGTGGACTTCAGGAAACAGCAGAGCACCCCCTTATCCACATATATGGGACAACAGTGGAGAAGGTGGAAAGTTTCAAGTTCCTCAGCGAACGCATCATGGACAAACTTAAACGGTCCACTCACACAGACTGTGTGGTGAAGGCGCAATAGCACCTCTTCAACCTCAGGAGGCTGAAGAAATTTGGCTTGTCACCTAAAACCCCACAAACTTTTAGATGCACAATTGAGAGCATCCTGTCGGGCTGTATCACCGCCTGGTACGTCAACTTCACCGGCCACAACTGCAAGGCTCTCCAGAGGGTGGTGCGGTCTGCACAACGCATCACCAAGGGCAAACTACTTGCCCTCCAGAACACCTATAGCACCTGATGTCACAGGAAGGCCAAAAAGATCATCAAGGACAACAACCACCCAAGCCACTGCCTGTTCAACCAGCTACCATCCAGAAGGCAAGGTCAGTACAGGTGCATCAATCTGGGACTGGGAGACCGAAGCGTTTTTTCAATCTCAAGGCTATCAGACTGTTAAATAGCCATCACAAGCACAGAGGCTGCTGCCCTATATACATAGACTTTAAATCACTGGCCACTTCAATAAACGGATCACTAGTCACTTTAAACAATGCCACTTTACTAATGTTTACATATCTTGCATTACTTATATCTATAAACATTATTCCATCTACTGCATCTTGCCTATGCCGCTCTGTCATTGCTCATCCATAGATTGATACATTCTTATTGCATCCCTTTACTTAGATTTGTATGTATTACATAGTTGTGGAATTGTTAGATTGCTTGTTAGATATTGTTGCACTGTCGGAACCAGAAGCACAAGCATTCCGCTACACTCACAATAACATCTGCTAACCATGTGTATGTGACCAATAACATTTGATTTGAATTTGGATGTGTAAAACACAAAATGGGTCATATTTGCATATGTTTTGGTTCTTGTGAAGGCTGGCTGAATTCTGGCAAAGAGTTGTTCTTTTATCTCAGCATGTCTACAGATTCTCCCTTCTCCGTTTTTTTTGCTTGGAAATGTTGATACTGGAGACTTATCTGAAGAAACTGTGTAACCAAGCATTTATAGCGGCTAAGAAGTGCATTGTCATTAATTGGAAGGTTGGTTATCCTCCCACAATGTCAAGTTATGTATCACTAGATTTGATTTACTACAAGACTAAGGGTATACTGGGCAACTTTCATTAGGTCTGGATGACTTATATGGAATACAGTACGACGACAGTCTATTGAAAACATGCCCATGTCAGGCGAGATACCTATTTAGGTCTGCCGTCCTGTAGGTCACTCTGGCCTTGGCCTAACACACCCGAAACCAATAAGAAATGTTTCACTAAGATCCTCAAGCTGAGTGGGGTGTGTTGGGTTGGGGCGCTGCAGGGTGGTGGACCGCTAAGGACAGTACGGGGGGATCCAGCTACTGTATATTGTCTGCAAGTAAAAAGAGCTCTACAATTAGTCCTATGAGATTAATTTCTATGGAGGATTTGCTGTTTCTGTGTCAACGTACAGTACCAGTCAAAGGTTTGGACACCTACTCATTCAAGGGTTTTTCTTAATTTTTACTATTTTCTACATTGTCGAATAAGAGAGTCTGCAAAGCTGTCATCAAGGCAAAGGGTGGCTACTTTGAAGAATCTCAAATATAAGACATACACTTTTTTGGTTACTACATGATTCCATACGTGTTATTTCATAGTTTTGATAGAAAAATAAATGAGTAGGTGTGTCCAAACCTTTGACTGGTACTGTACGTATTCAGACCATTTACTCAGTACTTATTTAAAGCACATTTGGCAGCGATTACAGCTGCAAGTCTTCTTGGGTATGATGCTACAAGCTTGGCACATCTGTATTTGGGGAGTTTCTCCCATTCTTCTCTGCATATCCTCTCAAGCTCTGTCAGGTTGGCTGGGGAGCGTTGCTGCACAGCTATTTTCAGGTGTCTCCAGAGATATTCGATCGGGTTCAAGTCCGGGCCCCTCAAGGACATTGAAACTTGTCCCGAAGCCAATGCTGCGTTGTTTTGGGTGTGTGCTTAGGGTTGTTGGAAGATGACCCTTCACTTCAGTCTGAGGTCCTGAGTGCTCTAGAGCAGGTTTTCATCAAGGTCCTCTCTGTACTTTGCTTCGTTCATATTTGCCTCGATCCTAACTAGTCTCACAGTCCCCACAGCATGCTGCTGCAACCACCATGCTTCACCATAGGGATGATGCCAGGTTTACTCCAGACATGACACTTGGCATTCAGGCCAAAGAGTTCAATCTTGGTTTCATCAGACCAGAGAACCTTGTTTGTCATGGTCTGAGAGTCTTCATTCTTAAATGAGGCCAGTGTGTTCTTGGGGAGCTTCAATGCTGCAGAAACGTTTTGGTACCCTTCCCCAGATCTGTGCCTCGTGACAATCCTGTCTCAGAGTTCTACTGACAATTCCTTCGGCCTCATGGCTTGGTTTTTGCTCTGACATACACTGTCAACTGTGGGGCCTTATATAGTCTTTCCAAATAATGTCTAATCAATTGAATTGACCACAGGTGGACTCCAATCAAGTTGTATAAACATCAAGCATGATCAATGTAAACAGGATGCACCGGAGCTCAATTTCTAGTCTCATAGCAAAGGGTCTGAAAACGTATGTAAATAAGGTGTTTGTTGTTTATTTTTGATACATTTTAAACAATTTCTAAAAACCTGTTTTCGCTTTGTCATTATGGGGTATTGTGTGTATATTGCTGAGGATTTCTTTGTATTTAGTCCATTTTAGAATAAGGCTGTTACGTAACAAAATCTGGAAAAAGTCAAGGGGTCTGAATACATTCCGAAGGCACCATATGTGCTTTTGATTTTTACCTTTCCCTTAGGGAATGAAAAAAATAAGGTGTGAACTGTTAAGGAAAATGTGTTGGGAGAGAGTTGAGTTATTGACTAGACTGGGATCCGGCGGGTAGGCGGCTCGGGCTGTCAAATTTGAGAGGATTCCTTAATAAAAACAATGAAAAGTCTGTATTTTCTCAAGACTTGTTCATTTGTTAGGCTATTGGTTAAAGGTGCAACACAATATGTATTATTTAATTACTTTTGATCTAGTTCAGTCTTGTTAATCACTTAAACATATTTAATAATGATCTCTTACCTAGCTTGATGACTGTAGGAATTTTTGCTTACTTTCTTCTAAATAGAGACGACATATTGGATTGTGTAAAAAGGCATTACATGCCCCAAAAAAATTCTGGGGGAGGACCACCAGACCCCTCGCCAAGTGTTTTCCAATGATGCTTTAAGATACAACATGTCAACATGTAAAATATATGTCAACAATCCTTCTTCCAAAGGTCCCTTCTATGGATTACATTTCATGAAAATACCCAAAATGGTCCGGTTTTGTTCTAGTTTCGTGAAGAATCACCTAGAATGAGCATGTGAGCTGTGGCTGCCTCTGCTGTGTTTACGATACACGCCCCTGACGCACATTACACCACCGTCAGCCTCTGAGCCTCAGCCTAGCCAGTCACAGACCTACAAGCACACACGCTGGGCTGACCCACCAACTGACTTGTATAGAAACCAGTCCTTATTCTAAACACCTAATGTCCCCCCCCCCACCCAGGAGCCTGTAATATAAGTTAGTCAGCTTTGTCACTGCTTCTCGTCAAAGAAAAGGAATTACTAGAACGGCATTCCCACTATTTATTTGGTTCTCTCTACCCTTGTCTATCTTGCTCCGTATTCAGCTCCAATTTGTCCATGTGTTGTGACACAGAGGTCAGGAGTCAAAGGTCAGAGGACGGATTAGATGTGCTTTAAAAAGCGCTGACAGGAAAATAAGTGGGGGAGGTGTTTTTAGTGGTTTGCGCCTATGTAGTAAAATTAGTTCTTATCAATGGGAGGAAATGTGTGAGAAGTGTTGGAGAACTGCACTTGTTTACTTTTCAGATAAAAAATAAATAAACAGTTGCTTATATGATTTCAATCTTGAAGACATGATTTTGGAATATTCTTAACCTAGGAGCCTCCCATACATGGACGTTAACCGCAATACTGTTAAAACTGCTGATGGCTGTAGTATCGGACACTACTGCCTCCTTCATTCCCATGTCTTCGCTGGGTCTACAGTGCTGTCCTGTCCACAAACATGGGCCAGTACACTGCTCTCTGTTTTGTCATTCAACCTAAGCCTACTATATGAGCCTCATTTAAGTCCTCTACAATTAACCAGCTCAGAAAATCTATTCAGGACTCCATGGCTGGAGGCACAGTTTGGTGAGGGGTCTATTCTGTTCGGTTGGAAAGCCAAACTCATCTCTCCTCTGTCCCCTCTAATCTCTCCTGTTCAAAACAAGTCGAAGTACTGGTGCACCGCCCACCCCACCACCCCCTGTTGCCAACCTCAATTACAGCAGTCTATATTTAAAAACAGGGAGTGGCAGTCAAGCAATTACCCTGAAGGATTAGTCTCTAGCGGCAATGCCATTGTTGGGGAGGAGAGGGGGAGTGTGTACTGTGTATAGAGGAGACCTTTCCTTGATGCCTGACCTTGGCATTAAAGCCTCCCTGACCTAGAAGCCAGGAAATTCTCATAAGGTGAGTTCAAGAGACAGACAAATGTCAAAACAAAAAGAGATCAAACGGAGCAAAAAAGGTATGTAGAAAGTACAGAGCGAGCGAGAAGGGTGACAAAAGGAGAAATATTGCCTAATTATTTCATCATGAATTATGTTGGAAGTTCCAGAGGTTGTTTGTTTCGTTCATGAGTTAATTCAACTTATTTAAAGATTTGCCTACTATTACTCATCTTATCCGCAATAATAACATGTTTTGGATTTGGGAGACAATCTAGCGAACTGTTCCTCCTAATTGAAAGCAGACAGGCCGTCACACAGTCATTCTTAAAGAGTTCATTAGCTTCAGCCGCCCTGTAGACTCCCTCCCTCAGAAATCAGTGCAAAAAAACAATTATACAGGCTTTAGTTTGGTTTGCAATGAAGAGGAGCAGAGCCTTGCATGTGAGGAGGGATTTGGATTTATGTTGTTTCAACCCATCATCTCACCACTAGGGGCTTTGTTTAAAAAGTCTTTGAAGTAGGCAGTTATATTGGTTGTCCCGGACTCCCTTTCAGCCCAAGGCTATTTCCATTGGAGTGTCGGTTGGTCAGGTGCCCTCTTCCTGTTATTGTGCTGTCTGCTTCCTGTCAAAGAGACCCATGGGGCTTAGGGTTGGCGTCACCATCGTCACGGGGACCTCCTTCTGGCTCTGAATACCTTCCTGACAAGACATTTACCGATCGGCACGCATCACACTACATGTTTGTTATTGTTGGATGCAAAACAAATGCCTTAGGCCTAGTTTCTATATACCGACATACAGGGCCATCCCCTTTCTTTTCTGCATTGCAATGAAATTCTATGTGACGTTGGTACACAAGTCTACTACTAAACAAGGTAAATATCTCCAGGAAGAGCAGCAGATGAATTTCAATCTGATAACTGTCTTCATAGCTTGATCAGCTGTTATTTTAATTCTTAAGGGGTTAGAATAGTAGAATTCACAAGGTGCATTTTTGACATTTGGTTGTGCATCAGCAGTTTTTCCTCGTTATGTCAGTCACTGATAGTCACTCAATTATCCATGTCAGCTAACATTTAGATTACTAAATGAGTTTAGCGGACAGCTATTTAAACTTGTTATCATGGTCGAATTACCGGCCATGGAGCCCCAATTGATTTTGTTAGGCAGTCTCACTCATATAACAGCTAATTTACCTCTCTCCCCCAAGGCGACCTGAGTAGAATTGCATGAAATTAGTTCTAAAATGGCAAAATCTTTAGAAAAATCTTCGCCCCATGGCAAAATGTTTAGAATTGTTTAAAGTTTAAAACTGCAACATTTTCTCGACATTTCATAGGATGGATGTGGGTTCAGATTTTTTGTGGCCCCCACCCCCGTCAAAGGGCCTAGTGGTTAGCGCATTGGGCCAGTAACCGAAAGGTTGCTGGATCGAATCCCCGAGCTGAGGTAAAAATCTGTCATTCTGCCCCTGAACAAGCGAGTTAACCCACTGTTCCCGGGTAGGCCGTCATTGTAAATAAGAATTTGTTCTTAACTCACTTGCATAGTTAAATAAAGGTTAAATAATTTATCTTTTTTTTTAATTTAAAATCAAAGTTGCCCATCCCTGACTTCTGATGTCAGAGTTCTAGTCACTTTCCAAAAGAATTCCAAGAAAAACACACTTCAATAGAAACCTGACACTGTCACTGAGAACGAGATACAACTATTTTCAGCAGTATTCTGATGGTATCTGGGACTACTTTGAAAACACCTTCATTCACTATGACCACTTCAAAAGAGTCATGGAAAAGTACAGTATAACAAGCTCTGTGATTGGCTCATAGGTGATGAAGACTGTGCAATGGAGTTCTGTGGAGTAAAAAGCTTGTTGTAGCTTGTTTCTGAGGCTGACTGTGATTCTAGTTCTGCTGTGGACTAACACTGGGACTCTCCCTCAAGCAGGGGAACCCACCATTTATCCCATTAGGACTTCTCTATAGGGCTCAACTTTATCACACACACCTATACAATTACTCAGTCTTCAATGAATACTTTATTAGTTGAATCAGCTGTGTAACTGCTTTGCCTTGCAGGGTAAAATGAAATTGCCCAACCCTTCTCTACACTGTCCTTTACCAAAACAGACCGCAAAGGCCTCTCCTTACAACCTCAGTCTACACAGGTATGCCTATAAATTATTATACTCATCCTGGACGATCCTGTACGGATGTACAAGGTCGCACTTCACCCACTGCTTCATGATTGGCTATAGCCTCCACCAGTCTTTACCCAAATCACCCTATGTGTACGTGCCTGTGTTCATAATTTACACAGCAATGATTAAGTGGATTATCATACAGTAATGCTACCTGAAGTAGTATATCCACTGGCGTGCAAAATACGATACAGCACATTTTAAATGCATTAACTATTAGTTTTGTCATTGAGGAGCTTATAGCCTGCACTTTATGGGATGAAATCACTTCATAGATAGCAAATGCTTTCATGTCCTCAGCCAATCCAACCATACTACAGTGTCAAATAAGTGAGATGTAGCCTATGACGTGGAAATACTTCAATTCTGTTGCCCCATACGTTTCCATAAATCACATCCGGTAAAAAAAGAAAATGGGATGAAATTAATGTAAAAGCTATCATTAGCATTATTGGTTTCCCTGTAAAGATGATTGAAGTGCCAGTCTAACAGGCATATCAAAGACCCCGCACTTAACTTTCTCTATGTACTTCACATTGAAAAACCATTAGCCTAGCAATCCCAATGGCCAAATCCTGCTTGGGAGTCTAACATCCCAGTCCCACCACAGCAGAGCCCACCCATGCCAGCAGCAGTTACTCTTGTGAATCCCAATTGGCACCCTATTCCCTATGCAGTGCACTACTTTTGAACAGACCCATATGGGGCGTAGTCAAAAGTAGTGCACTAAATAGGGAATAGGGTGCCATAAGGGACAAAACATCTGCCTTCTCATACAGGGAAAACTTTCCTCTGGGCTCTTACACAGAAAGTGAGGTCATCCTTCCTTCTCAGGAACCCCTCGCAGACTCTGTGCTCTCTCATTTCGACTCATTAACTTGTCTACTTAAGCTATATCGATTTTGGTGCTCGTTATATAACGGCAATACAAGCTGTGAGGAATATACGCATGACAATCAAGAGTGAGTTATTCAGATATTTTAATGCTCCAAGTGATATGAATCACCATAGCGAAGTGACCAACGGGATGGTAGAAGTATGTGTGTATTCACAAATCAACAGCCCAAGGCAGCCACGACACAGTACTCTAAGCATGTAGAATTTTGGGCTACTTTTAAATGGATATGAAAGGGTTTGCACATGGGTATGCCTATACACACACACACACACACACACACACACACACACACGTGCCAACATGCATACAAACGCACATACACACACGTGCAAATGCACTCACACACACAGCGCGAGATAACTCCACTTCCCATTATTCAGAGTACATCTATAAATCATGCTCCAGTGTTGGCTGCTCCCCTCAGGTCCAAGACCTTTTCAAACAGACGGTGTTCCTCATTATCCCAGAACAAAAAAAGACAAAGAAAGAAGGAGAAAGGGCAGGATGAACATTAAAGGGATGAGCACAGCTGCTTTAAATAGTCCTCTAATCCGTCCATGAGACTACAGCCAGACTCTTGCCTGAAGAGAGCCAAGCAGGCAATGGAAGCATCATTATGTACCCCAGTACAGACAGCTTTAACACCTCTGTACGTGACTAACTTACCAAACCTAGAGAACTACACCAAACTTAGAGTGAATGCTGTACCTGGAAATAGAGCTTCAATTCCTGGGTTTCAGTCTCGCTATATACACTGAGTGTACAAAACATTAAGAGCACCTGTCAACACCTGTCATGGACAGAACACCTGCCCTTTCCATGACATCCATAAATCCATTTCAATCAGTGTAGATGAAGGGGAGGAGACCTTTTAAGCCTCGAGACATGTATTGTGTACAGTATATGTGCCATTCAGAGTGTGAATGGGCAAGACAAAATATATAAGTGCCTTTGAACAGGATATGATAGTAGGTGCCAGTTTGGTATACTCAGTGTAGATCAAAGTGTTGAATTGCTGACAGTGGCTTTTGACAATTTTACAACAATTATTTATATCATGAATTCTGCTGGAAGCTGCAGGGGTTGTTTCATTAGTAAATAGCTTTAACGCGTGGAAAATATTACATCCATAGAAAACAACCTCAGAGAGGTAGTCTTAAAATAGATACACGAGGGACAGGAAGAAATATGGAAACCCACCAAGTGAAACCAATGAAACGAAACCAAGAAGAAATAATGAAGAGTGGAAAAAAAAGAGCAAGAAAATAAGTCAGTCAGCTGATTGAAACTTCTCTCCTCCTCTTCCTGTCTGCCCCACCTCTTCCCCTTCCATCCATCCATCCATTCTCCCTCCCTCCCTACAGCTGTTTGTCCTAGGTAGGGCACGTTGCCATGGGAACCCACACCTTTAGGGGCCCTGTCTGGTCCTGTCCCGTAGTGACTGAGAGGGGGAGGGGTGTATATGTGAGAGACCTGTGTCCCAGAGCGAGCTCAGACTGGTCTCCTCATCTACTTACTGTATGTAACAAGACGTCTACTGGGGCTGCTTAACCCCCACAGCACAATCAGTCGGTTCAATATTAATTTAGGGCTAAGGCGTAGCTATCGGCCGGAAAAACATTCACAAAAAATAAAATAAAAATGCTGTTAAGAAAATAAGAGTTAAAAAAATATTTACTAAATAAACTAAAGTAAAAGAAGTAACAATAAATAACAACGAGGGGGCTGTCACAGACTACAACAAGGTTCACATTATGTTCAAACCCTATGGAAACACATTAAAGCATTTAAGGCTCACCTCAGTACAGGTAGTGTTGAATAATGTGATGATGAGCCGACTCGTAGACAGCTATAGTAGGCACTGCCAATACCACAGAACAGCCTGGATTGATTCAGTGAACAGGACAGGTGAACTCAACTCCCGCCACACCAGCCAGGGCTCATGCTGCAACTGGAACAGACACACTGTCTTTGAGGATCGGAGTAACTGGAGAAGGAAACTAATCAAATACTACAGTATGCAGTCAGACCAAAAGCCAGAGCTATAAAGACCAAGAATACTCAAAACGGAATGGAGACATAACGTGAGGAAAGAGACTTCAGTGTATAGAACTGTTGCTAGAAGCAGCTCAGTTCAAACTCCTTAAAATACTCTTAAAACTAAATATAAAAAGTTGAATGTTTCTGTTGCAAGTCAAATGGCTTCTTTGACGAGTTTATTTAAAACTACATTGGATATAATACAAAGTGTATATTTAAAATGCTCTAATCATGTCTCAAATGCTTGTGCAATACAGGCCATTAGAGTTTAAAGAGGAAACAAGAGGGAATAGCAAGCGATGAGGCTGCTTCACTAGTGACCCCTGGTGACTAAGACCAGACCTGTCACAGCCTGGGGACATACTGGATTCATGGCCCTTTCTCTGCTGCTCTGTCTGCCAACTGAAAACAACATAAGCACAATCAAATCAAATTGTATTTGTCACATGCTTGGTAAACAACAAGTGTAGACTAACAGTCAAATGCTTACAAGAGAGGGAACAAGGCTTTGCGGTGTCATCCTCTGACAGGTACAGTTTTGTCAGCTGACTGGACAAATTAAGGGTTTATTCAATGGAAATCTGCCAGAAAAAGTCAGAGAAAAAGAAGAGTGGGGAAGAGATCGAGGCTGAGCTGTTGCTTGCAGTTGGTAACAAGCCCCCCCCCCCCCCAGTCCCCAGCCATCTTCTCAATCCTCCCCCTCCTCCTATTCCAGTCCAATCCCCTGTCCATAACTAACAGGCCTCATCTTAATCTCTTTACATAACGTCAGCCCGTGACCTCAGCCAAGGAGACCGGTAGTGTCAGTCCGACCGGCCTCCCCTCCCCACAGGTCAACACACACATAATGTAGACACTTCACCCAGCCTCCCCCGGTGCATAGGTCAACACACACACACACACACACACACACACACACACACACACACACACACAGTAGACAGTTCACCCAGCCTCCCCCGGTGCACCGGTCAACACACACATAAATGTAGACACGTCACCCAGCCTCCCCCGGTGCATAGGTCAACACACACACACACATAAATGTAGACACTTCAACCACTGTGTACATGGCTCTTCTCTTGCTCACCTTTTACAAACCAAATCCTAAAAGGCCTGCAGAAGAAGATCCTTGCTGCCTGTTATAACATGAGTGGGGGAAGAGAAGAGTGGTGCTTTGATCTTCCAGGGAAAGGAGGAGGCTCTGCTCAATAACATGTGAAGCTGAAGAGGCTGAGCGACTGGGAGGCTAATGCAGGTTAAGCTCTACTTGTGACTTGACTTTATTCTACTTTTTGTATAGTATGCTTCTATAACTGGCCTTATCTATAACTATTATTTTCTGTGTGCTGTGACGTCATCATCCTCTATCTTTGCGCTCTTTTCCATCCCTTCTCTCTTATTTTCTCCTCTTTCACTCCAGTCCATCATTTCCATTTTTTGTGAAAGGGAGGGGCCGCTTGCTCTCAGACACAGATACTGAAGGAAAAATACAGCTGATACAGACAGAAAGGGCTCTAGTGACGTGGACTGTTGGGGGGAGGGCGAGCAACCAGACTTAGAGACAGACACTGCTTTGGTTCATCTGGCCGCCTGGCTATGGTCCCATTTTCAGAAAGGCTTCAAAGGAATAATTCATTTCACAGTCTAGTGTCCAGACACACAGCATCACGTCTCGCACCCTCTCAACACCTAACAGAAGAAAAGGGGTCTCCCTGCTCCTCTCTGATCATGTTGTATGGAACAGGGGCCCACCATAGAGAGCTTCAATAGTATCTGGCTATGTCGATGGGGGGGGGGGGGGGGGGGGGGGGGTAAAGGCTTGGGGGGTCTTATGGACTCAAGCTGCACCTCATGTAGCCTTAAGAGTTCTGTCCAAAGGGACAAGCCAAATTAAGTAAAGTTACACACCGAGCTCTCCTTGCCATGGATTTATTTGACCATGGTTTTGGCTATAGAGCCTTCAAACAGACCAGCCCATCCCAGGATGTGTCCTACCTTCGAGGCTCGTCGACGGTCGGGGCATTCAGCGTGCTGGCACACCACCCAGTCCTCCTCCTGAACGGGCTTCTCGTCTGGAACACAGCAAAAGAAAGACCATAACAACCACACTTATGGTCTAACAACCACACCACATCTCCACGTACAGTTTAAGTCGGAAGTTTACATACACTTAGTCATTAAAAATCGTTTTTCAACCACTCCACAAGTTTCTTGTTAACAAACTATAGGTTTGGCAAGTCGGTTAGGACATCTACACTATGCATGACAAAAATAATTTTTCCAACAATTGTTTACAGACAGATTATTTCACTTATAATTCACTGTATCACAATTCTAGTGGGTCAGAAGTTTACATACACTAAGTTGACTGTGCCTTTAGCAGCTTGGAAAATTCCAGAAAATTATGTCATGGCTTTAGAAGCTTCTGATAGGCTAATTGACATCATTTGAGTCAATTGGAGGTGTACCTGTGGATGTATTTCAAAGCCTACCTTCAAACTCAGTGCCTGTTTGCTTGACATCATGGGAAAATCAATAAGAAATCAGCCAAGACCTCAGAAAAAAAGGTGTGTGGATCTCCACAAGTCTGGTTCTTCCTTGGGAGCAATTTCCAAACACCTGAAGGTACCATGTTCATCTGTACAAACAATAGTATGCAAGTATAAACACCATGAGACCACGCAGCTGTCATACTGCTCAGGAAGGAGACGCGTTCTCTCTCCTAGAGATGAATGTACTTTGGTGCGAAAAGTGCAAATCAATCCCAGAACAACAGCAAAGGACCCTGTGAAGATGCTGGAGGAAACAGGTACAAAATTATCTAGATCCATAGTAAAACAAGTCCTATATTGACATAACCTGAAAGGCCGCTGAGCAAGGAAGAAGTCACTGCTCCAAAACCGCCATAAAAAAGCCAGACAACGTTTGCAACTGCACATGGGAACAAAGATTGTACTTTTTGGACAAATGTCCTCTGGTCTGATGAAACAAAAATAGAACTGTTTGGCCATAATGACCATTGTTATGTTTGGAGGAAAAGGGGGGATGCTTGCAAGCTGAAGAACAACATCCCAACCGTGAAGCATGGGGGTGGCAGCATCATGTTGCCGGGGTGATTTGCTGCAGGAGGGACTGGTGCACTTCACAAAATAGATGGCATCATGAGGGAGGGAAAATTATGTGGATATATTAAAGCAACATCTCAAGACATCAGTCAGGAAGTTAAAGCTTGGTCGCAAATGGGTCTTCCAAATGGACAATGACTCCAAGCATACTTCCAAAGTTGTGGGAAAATGGCTTAAGAACAACAAAGTCAAGGTATTGGAATGGCCATCACAAAGCCCTGACCTCAATCCCATTGAAAATGGTTATAACTGAAAAAGTGTGTGCGAGCAAGGAGACCTACAAACCTGACTCAGTTACACCAGCTCTGTCAGGAGGAAATGGGCCAAAATTCCCCCAACTTATTGTGGGAAGCTTGTGGAAGGCTACCCAAAACATTTGACCCAAGTTAAACAATTTAAAAGGCAATTCTACCAAATACTAATTGAGTGCATGTAAACTTCTGACCCACTGGGAATGTGATGAAAGAAATAAAAGATTAAATAAAATCGGCCTACTATTATTCTGACATTTTACATAAAATAAAGTGGTGATCCTAATGGACCTAAGACAGGACATTTTTACTAGGATTAAATGTCAGGAATTGTGAAAAACCGAGTTTAAATGTATTTGGCTATCGTGTACTTCCAACTACAACTGTAGGTCAAACACAAAGACATGCAAACTAAGTAAATGTGTCAAAACATATCGTAATCCCATCAGGCCTTAGAGGGAGACGGATTGACAAGAGTGTAAGAGTTTAAATGAGGCTGTACTGTAATAACTTTCCAGGAACCATAGATTAGCAGACCTGTCCACAATGATGACCGTTTCTCCGGCTCTCTTATACTCTCCATCTTATGGATACAATCAGGATCAATTACACATAGCCTATCTAGCCTTTCAAGGACACACGTTCCGCTAGCGGCACACCCCCCCCACCCCCACTGAAAAGGCAGAGCCACAAAATTCAAAAAAAATTTTTTTTTTAAATATTTAACTTTCACACATTAAAGTCCAATACAGCTAATGAAAGACACAGATCTTGTGAATCCAGCCAACATGTCCGATTTTTAAAATGTTTTACAGGGAAGACACAATATGTAAAGATGTAAATCTATTAGCTAAAAACACATTAGCATAATCCACCATCTTTACTTTGTCCACCAACAACAGTAGCTATCACCAATTCGGCTAAACTAAGATATTGATAGCCCCTAACCAAGAAAAAAAGTCATCAGATGACAGTCTGATAACATATTTATGGTATAGGATAGGTTTTGTTAGAAAAATGTGCATATTTCAGGTAGATGGCATAGGTTACAATTGCACCCACCGTCACAAATGGACTAGAATAATTACAATGAGCAACGTGTTTACCTAACTACTAATCATCAAACATTTCGTAAAAATACACAGCATACACTAATCGAAAGACACAGATCCTGTGAATACAGACAATATTTCAGATTTTCTAAGTGTCTTACAGCGAAAACACAATAAATCGTTATATTAGCATAGCACATGTGCAAACATTACCCCAGCATTGATTCTAGCCAAAAAGAGCGATAACGTAAACATCGCCAAAATATATTAATTTTTTCACTAACCTTCTCAGAATTCTTCAGATGACACTCCTGTAACATCACAACATACATATACAGTTTGTTCGAAAATGTGCATATTTAGCCACCAAAATCATGGTTAGACAATGAGAAAAGTAGCCCAGCTGGTGAGAAAATGTTCGTGCGCCATATTAGACAGTGATCTAGTCGTATACATAAATACTCATAAACGTGACAAAAAAATATAGGGTGGACAGCGATTGATAGACAATTTAATTCTTAATACAATCGCGGAATTACATTTTTTAAATTATCCTTACTTTTCAATACAGTTAGCGCCAAGCGAAGCTAAGCCAAAAAAAATGGCGTCCTAAGCCACTAACATTTTTCGACAGAAACACGATTTATCATAATAAATTGTTCCTACTTTGAGCTGTTCTTCCATCAGAATCTTGGGCGAAGCATCCTTTCTTGGGTATAATCGTCTTTTGGTGGAAAGCTGTCCTCTTGCCATGTGGAAATGCCAACTGCGTTCGGCATGAACTGGAAGCGTGCCCAGAGATTCACAGCGTTTCAGAAATAAATGTCCCAAAATCGCACTAAACGGATATAAATTGCTATAAAACGCTTTAAATTAACTACCTTATGATGTTTTTAACTCCTATAACGAGTAGAAATATGACCGGAGAAATATAACTGGCTTCACTAGTGCTTGGAAAAACAGTGGGTCGGTATCCTCCGCGCGCATGACGCACCAAGAAAAGAGCTCCTACATACAGGGTTTTTTCATTTATAGTGTCTGTGATTGTGCAATCGACACCATTCAAATCGTCATCACGTAAAGGCATCCAGGGGAAGACGTAAGCAGTGTCCATATACTCATAGGAATAACAGTGGCCTTAAAACTGACTCCAGAACAGAGGCCAACATTTCTGAAATCTGACTCCATGTCAGGGAAATTGCTGTAGAATGAGTTCTGTTCCACTTAGAGACAAAATTTCAACTCCTATAGAAACTATAGACTGTTTTCTATCCAATAATAATAATAATATGCATATTGTACGATCAAGAATTGTAGGAAGCCGTTTCAAAACTTACACAATTACCATAAATAGTGACAACAGCACACCCTAGCCTTAACAGGTTTTAACATACGGGTCGTTCCAGCATACATTATATGTTCAGCCTCAAAAAGCAAAAGAAAGGATTTCGGCACCAACCATCTCAGATTTTTCTGTAGTTAGAAACATAAGATAAGCATTCCTGCAATATTATTTTTTTCAATTTCATTTGATCTCTGAGAAATTAAGCTAATTGATTGCACCCAAACTGGCCATTTTAATTTGATTATGATTAATATAATAATACCCAACATCCGATTTGGACAAAACTTCTTCCCAACAATGAGTAAGACATGAGGAATTCCAAAAAGTTGTCAATAGCCACCCACGGACCCCCTACACCAATCCCACCCAAACAGCCAGTATACAGCATCAGTTTCCTATGTTTGACAAGTAATATGAAGCTGCGGCTTGGTGTATCAAATCAAATTTCATTGGTCACATACGTGTTAAGCGGGTGTAGCGAAATGCTCGTTTCATACTATGTCATGTATTCACTGTGAATATGGGGAATGTTTTTTTTTTGCTATTGAAGTTGCCCACAACACCCTTTTGTCCATTTTGCTAGTCTCAAAGTGTTTGTTAAATGGATCACAACATTTTCTTTGCAACTTTGGGTAGAACACCAATAGCTTTTGCTAATGATTAAAATAAATTGGGTGGTCATCCTCACGTCAAGCCAGTCCTCCATGGAAGCAATTCACTTTGTCCTTCTAATAAACTTCATCTGTGTCCAGGAAACGGCCTGTGTGTGTGGTTTATTCCCTTCAATAAAATGTTTGGATTAGTTAGACCATTCCTGGTGAACAAGCAAACCATTAGGCTACAGAAGTTCTAATCGTTTCAATGTTATGGTCTAATGGTCTTCAATGGTACAAGTCCCAAACACACACTGTATAGTTTTTTGCAAAGGTATTGGGTTGCGTTGATGGAAAATGTCACCAAACACACAGAGATATATTTGAATACTTTATTGAAAAACATACCTACCATACAATGGTTTATAATTGTAATATTATATTAGGGTTGTCACATATGATAAATGATAATTGCACCATAAGGATAGCCATCTCAGAGCACTGCCATTTGTTCAAGGAGAGTTGGGTTGAAGCATTAGGTTGCTAAGAGAAAGACAAACTGAATTGCTTTCATAGAGGACTGGTTTGACTTGAGGATTAACACAATTTATTTTTCACCATGAGCAAAAGCTACTGGTTTTCTACCCAAATCATGTTGGAATCAATTTGATAAACAAAATAGATAAAATGGTGTGGCAGTAGCAGGAACAGCTGCATTTAATTGGCAAAACCTGGTGCTTTTTACATTAAATTATGGGGGATAATGCAAGCGACGACAAGTGGCTAATTTCTCTAAACGGGGGAAAAAACGTCACCAAATTCACTGAGAATCCATTACATGATATGAATGAACAAAACTCCAAGCAGCAGCTTCATACTACTTGTCAACCATAGAGAACTGATACTGTATACTGACTATTGGGGTGGGCTTGGTGTGGGGGGTCCGTGGGTGGCTTTGACAATTTATTTGGATTCCTTAAATCATTGTTAAGAGAATAACTGAATTGCTGTAGTTCAATGCTTCCCTTGTATCCACCTTCTGGCTATTGTGATAAAATCCATAGTGCGGTCTCAAAATGTATATGGCAAGGTAAATGAGCCCAGATAAAATTAAACTTGCAAAGCGGAAAAGACGTAGGAGGACTTTAAATTATATTTCCAGGCACTAGCATTTCGCCACATCCTAAATTTGTTTAGACATGATTCTTCTTTACTCTGGCTGAATATAGAGAGAAATATGGTGTCTCCTATTGCCCTGGAAGAGGTGGTCTTCATTGTTATCACTTAAACAACGTAAACTATGCGTCGGTCCTATTATTTCTCACAATTTCTAATTTGGCGCAACATTTCACAATTCCTTGCAATCTGGAGGGCATCCTTTTGCACCCCCCCCCCCACCCAATGTTCCAAATGTGGAATCTGTACCCTTGCCGATATCATGGACAGTAATGGTGAGAACATTCCAAGATTTGAAAAGACACATTATCAGGCAACTCCTCCAATGATGGAATTGATCAATTATCCCATTATATCACATTCCTTCATATGATGTGGGAGTGCCCTGTAGTTAAATGCTTCTGGGTCAAAGTCACAAAATTAATTTTGAAGTGCATGAATTTAAATATTCAGTTATTTGCATATATGTTACTTAACGATGATAGCCCCTTGAATATCTCAGAGACTTTTACCACTGCAGACAGCACTGCCGCATAAAAAGATGTTGGCTCTTAGATGGCAATCTCACTCTCCCCCAATTCACCAGCGGATAGAACTTCTAATAGTAATTGTAACAGAATTTGACAGTGAGAATGAATACTGCTAGTCAAGGAACAATTGAGGCTTAGAAAAATATACTTGACTCTAAAAAATAATCTCAGCTAAAGGCCAAAACATTCAAACAAAATCTATATACCTATATAAATAAAACATCTTATTTACTTTCTTTGCTTTCAGGCCCACAGGGAAAGGGCAGTATGGGGACGGGGGGGGGGGGGGGGGGGGGGGGTAATACACTACCGTTCAAAAGTTTGGGATCACTTAGAAATGTCCTTGTTTTTGAAGTATAGCACTTTTTTTTTAAGTAAGAATTTGTTCTTAACTGCCTTGCCTAGTTAAATAAAGATTTTAAGAAATAAAAACATTTTGTAAATGACTATTGTAGCTCGAAATGGCTGCTTTTTAATGGTTATAGGCGTACAGAGGCGTACAGAGGCCCATTATCAGCAACCATCACTCACTCCTGTGTTCCAATGGCACGTTGTGTTAGCTAATCCAAGTTTATCATTTTAAAGGGCTAATTGATCATTATAAAACCCTTTTGAAATTATGTTAGCACAATTGAAAACTGTGGTGCTGATTAAAGAAGCAATAAAACTGACCTTCTTTAGACTAGTTGAGTATCTGGAGCATCAGCATTTGTGGTTTCAGGCTCAAAATGGCCAGAAACAAAGACCTTTCTTTTCAAACTCATCAGTCTATTCTTGTTCTGAGAAATGAAGCATATTCCATGCGAGAAATTGCTAAGAAACTGAAGATCTTGTACAACGCTGTGTCTACTCCGTTCACAGAACAGTGCAAACTGCTTCTAACCAGAATAGAAAGAGCAGTGGGAGGCCCCGGTGCACAACCGAGCAAGAGGACAAGTACATTAGAGTGTCTAGTTTGAAAAACAGACGCCTCAAAAGTCCTCAACTGGCAGCTTCATTAAATAGTACCCGCAAAACAGCAGCCTCAACGTCAACAGTGACGAGGCGACTCTTGGATGCTGGCCTTCTTGCTTTTCTTTCAAAAACAAGGAAATGTCTAAGTGACCCCAAACTTTTGAACGGTAGTGTATGTCATTTTGATTATTATTGCCGGTCTGATTTGAACAACCCAAAAAATGTATTGTCCAAATTGGATGTTGGGTACTATATTTATTAGATATTATACAAATCCTATGAATTGAAATGGTCAATTTGGGTGCAATCAATTAGCTACATTTCTAAAAGTTCAAATTGTCTTTGAATAAAATACTGTTGCTGGAATGCTTTTCTTATGCGTTTCTAAATACAGAAAAGATTTCAGAACTATGGCGCTCTTCAGGGGCACTTTGCTTAAAACTACACCTGTCTAGTCCTAGAGCAACAATGCTTAGGACATTTCAGAGTGCACTGCAGAACCGTCAGCTTCTGGATCTCTGACTCAGCACCCTCGCTCACCTATGATGTTCATGTCTGTCCTTCATATAGCTAGATACCTATCAATCTGTATAACATACCCTTTCTATGGGACCCTCTTATATCCTCTGTCTTCCCCTGAATCTCTCAAGCTCACACGGTCTGCTCTGACCCCCTCACTACATTTCTCCTTTTCCCTTTCTCTCTCTGCGATGAACAGGAATTCCAGAACTCAGCACTGCTGATTAAGCCAAAAAATGTACAAACATGCACACACACACACAACACAAGCATACTCACGTGATAGTGTGCATCAACTCATTGTCTGCTAAGAGAAACAACAGGTTCAGTTTGCACAGCCCTCTCTACAGGGAGGTGCAGCCAGGGCCTAGTCTCATTAGACATTTAAGTGATAATGCCAGAGATGCCGGTGTTTGGAGGATATATTGGCATGGGTGTTAGGCACAAAACGAAGTGCAGTTTGCAGGCTTTCCAGCTTCAGTTTGAAGTGATTGTGTTAGCACCTCTGAATAACAGTGTCCTGACGAGTGGGCAAATGTTCTATCGCGCCACATTAGCTCATTGTTATGGATGTATCCAAATAGTCACTAGAAAAAAGCATAAACAGATGCAAATATGGGTACTTTGATGTTATTCTGGCTTTTTGACGTGACTGTAAATTAGCCGTAGTTGGCTAGCTAGCAAGTAAGGGATAAGAACGTTGCCAGCCAGTATGGCAATGCAAATTTAGAACAAACAACTGAGTCGCGTCCACAGATACAGAACAAAAAGACTGAACGACTGGGTCAAATCTCTAGCAACTGTCACGAACCGGCTCAAAGCCCATAACAAAAAGAGAGATAACGTGGAGATAATAAATATATTGTTTTTCTTTAACTGAAGTAAAGTAAATACAATTAACAATGGGGTGTGTGTAGTCAGTAATGTAAGTGAGTGGTCGTGTGTATACATGTGATAATGAGGGGTGTTGAAAGGTGCCAAAGCAAACTAACAAAACAGCCACAACCAAAATCTGTCTGTGTCTGCATGGAGAGAGTCTCCCCAATGAATGGGGAAGAGGTGCATTTATACTGGGACACACCTGAGTCCAAGTGTGTCCCATTTCGCTGACGACCCTCCCAGCCCACCGACATCCTATTGGAAAACAAGAGGAAAGAGAAATAATTCGGCAGACAGAGTGGGAGGGTCGTCACACAACCGAACCGATAGAACGAACGGGCCTCAGGATCTCGTCAAGGTATTGTTGCGCATTCAAATTGACATCGATAAAATGCAATTGTGTTCATTGTCCGTAGCTTATGCCTGCCAATATCATAACCCCACCGCCACCATGGGGCACTATGTTCACAACGTTGACATCAGCAAACCACTCGCCCACACGATGCCATACACGTGGTCTGCGGTTGTGAGGCGTGTTTTGGACGTACTGCCAAATTCTCTAAAACAGTGGAAGTGGCTTATGGTAGAGAAATGAACATCACATTCTCTGGCAACAGCTATGGTGGACATTCCTGCAGTCAGCATGCCAATTGCACACTCCCTCAAAACTTGGTTTTTACTTTTGAATTTCCGTTTTATATTTTTTTCCCCTTGCTCAACTATTCTTTCATTTAACTTTTTCACCCCCGATGCTTTATCTGGACATGGTTCATCAGGACCTACACCAGTCGAAGCTAAGTAATAACATTATGCCTTCTAATTGCAGTCGATGTACTCATAATATACAGGAGAACGATCGCCTTATAGCGAGGATAGCCGTGCTGCAAGCCCAGCTTCAGATGCAATCGCTAGGCAAGGGTAATTTAACTGTAGGAAAGGATGAAACAGTGTCTGTGCTAGAGGTTGACCGATTATGATTTTTCAACGCCGATACCGATTATTGGAGGACCCAAAAAAAAGCCGATACCGATTAGAATCGTCCGATTTAATAAAAAATATATATTTGTAATAATGACAATTACAACAATACTGAATGAACACTTATTTTAACTTAATATAATACATCAATAAAATCAATTTAGCCTCAAATAAATAATGAAACATGTTCAATTTGGTTTAAATAATGCAAAAACAAAATGTTGGAGAAGAAAGTAAAAGTGCAATATGTGCCATGGAAAAACGCTAACGTTTAAGTTCCTTGCTCAGAACATGAGAACATATGAAAGCTGGTGGTTCCTTTTAACATGAGTCATCAATATTCCCAGGTAAGAAGTTTTAGGTTGTAGTTATTATAGGACTATTTCTCTCTATACGATTTGTATTTCATATACCTTTGACTATTGGATGTTCTTATAGGCACTTTAGTATTGCCAGTGTAACAGTATAGCTTCCTTCCCTCTCCTCGCCCCTACCTGGGCTCGAACCAGGAACACATTGACAACAGCCACCCTCGAAGCAGCGTTACCCATCGCTCCACAAAAGCCGCGGCCCTTGCAGAGCAAGAGGAACAACTACTCCAAGTCTCAGAGTGACGTTTGAAACCCTATTAGCACACACCCCGCTAACTAGCTAGCCATTTCACATCGGTTACACCAGCCTAATCTCGGGAGTTGATAGGCTTGAAGTCATAAACAGCGCAATGCTTGAAGCATTGCGAAGAGCTGCTGGCAAAACGCAGGAAAGTGCTGTTTGAATGAATGCTTACGAGCCTGCTGCTGCCTACCACCGCTCAGTCAGACTGCTCTATCAAATCATAGACTTAATGATAACATAACACATAGAAATACGAGCCTTTGGTCATTGATATGGTCGAATCCGGAAACTATAATTTCGAAATCAAAACGTTTATTCTTTCAGTGAAATACAGAACCGTTGTGTATTTTATCTAACGGTTTGCATCCCTAAGTCTAGATATTGCTGTTACATTGCACAACCTTCAATGTTATGTCATAATTACGTAAACTTCTGGCAAATTAGGCGGCCCAAACTGTTGCATATACACTGACTCTGCGTGCAATGAACACAAGAGAAGTGACACAATTTCACCTGGTTAATATGGCCTGCTAACCTGGATTTCTTTTAGCTAAATATGCAGGTTTAAAAATATATACTTCTGTGTATTGATTTTCAGAAAGGCATTGATGTTTATGGTTAGGTACAAGCGTGCAACGATTGTGCTTTTTTCGCAAATGCGCTTTTGTTAAATCATCCCCCATTTGGCGAAGTTGGCTGTCTTTGTTAGGAAGAAATAGTCTGCAGTTAGCAACGAGCCAGGTCACACAGTTCACAACGAGTCATGTTAGCATGCAATATTAACTAAATACGCAGGTTTAAAAATATATACGTGTGTATCGATTTTAAGAAAGGCATTGATGTTTATGGTTAGGTACACATTGGAGCAACGACAGTCCTTTTTCGCGAATACGCACCGCATCGATTATATGCAACGCAGGACACACTAGATAAACTAGTAATATCATCAACCATCGGCCATTCCGATTAATCGGTCGACCTCTAGTCTGTGCCACCAATAAGTACAGATAGTAATATAAATCCCCTCACAGTCCCCGCAGCAGGACAATTTTCTTATGGCTCCTGGAAGGAAATGCTGTAGGAATGCTCAACCGGTGTCGCTCATTCAGCCGACAAACTTTCAACCGGTTCTCCCCATTAAGCAGCGAGTCGGAGTCAGAGGCCGAGCCTTCTCTGATCTCTCCTCCTCCCGTTAAGGGGTCTGAGATGGCGAAGCCTCCCACCATTAGCTCTGACAAATTGAAAACCCTAGGTCATTGGCGACTCCATTACCCATAGTATTAGACTTAAAACTAAATCAGTCAGAGGTCACCAAGCGCAACATAGCTTCAGCGTATAAATCAGATAGAAAGATGTCTCGGCATCAAGTAATTGTCTCTGGCCCCCTCCCAGTTAGGGGGAGGGATGAGTTCTACAGCAGAGTCTCACAACTCAATCGCTGGTTGAAAACTGTTTTCTGCCCCTCCCAAAATATATAATTTGTAGATAATTGGCCCTCTTTCTGGGACTCACCCACAAACAGGACCAAGACTGGTCTGCTGAGGAGTGACGGACTCCATCCTAGCTGGAGGGTTGCTCTCATCTTATCTACAAACATAGACAGGGCTCTAACTCCACAATGACTTAGCCAGCCTGCCAGCTTAGTGGAGTCTGCCCCTAGCACAGTCAGTGTAGTCAGCTCGGCTATCCTCATTGAGACTGTCTGTGCCTCGATCTAGGTTGGGCAAAACTAAACATGGCGGTGTTCACCTTAGCAATCTCACAAGAATAAAGACCTCCATTCCTGTCATTATTGAAAGAGATCGTGATATCTCCTCAAAATAGAGCTACTTAATGTTAGATCGCTCACGTCCAAGGCAGTTATAGTCAATGAACTAGTCACTGATCATAATCTTGATGTGATTGGCCTGACAAACATGGCTTAAGCCTGATGAATTTACTGTGTTAAATGAGGACTCTCCTCCTGGTTACACAAGTGACCATATACCCCGTGCATCCCGCAAAGGCGGAGGTGTTGCTAACATTTCCAATATCAAATTTTAATTTACAAAAAGACTGCTTTTTCATCTTTTGAGCTTCTAGTCATGTAATCTATGCAGCCTACTCAATCAATTTTTATAGCTACTGTTTACAGGACTCCTGGGCCATATACAGCGTTCCTCACTGAGTTCCCCGAATTCCTATCGGATCTTGTAGTCATGGCAGATATTTCACATTTTTGGTGACTTTAATATTCACTTGGAAAAGTCCACATACCCACTCCAAAAGGCTTGCGGAGCCATTGTCAATCAACTCAGTGGTTTTTGTCCAACATGTCTCCGGACCTACTCACTGCCACAGTCATACTCTGGACCTAGTTTTGTCCCATGGAATAAATGTTGTGGATCTTTATGTTTTTCCTCATAATCCTGGACTATCGGACCACCATTTTATTACGTTTGCAATTGCAAGAAATAATCTGCTCAGACCCCAACCAAGTATCATCAAAAGCCATGCTATAAATTCTCGGACAACCCAAAGATTCCCAGATGCCCTTTCAGACTCCCTCCACCTACCCAAGGATGTCAGAGTACAAAAATCAGTTAAACACCTAACTGAGGAACTCAATTTAACCTTGCATAATACCCTAGATGCAGTCGCACCCCTAAAAACATTTGTCATAAGAAACTAGCTCCCTGGTATACAGAAAATACCCGAGCCCTGAAGCAAGCTTCCAGAAAATTGGAACGGAAATGGCACTAAACCAAACTGGAACTCTTCCAACTAGCTTGGAAAGACAGTACCGTGCAGTATCGAAGAACCCTCACTGCTGCCCAATCATCCTATTTTTCCAACTTAACTAAGGAAAATAAGAACAATCAAAACAAAAAAAATGTATACCATCGCAAAGCTAACTAAAAAGCAGCATTCCCGAAGAGGATGGCTTTCACTTCAGCAGTGATAAATTCATGATCATGATCGTTAGAAAGCAAATTACTGACTCCTCTTTAAATCTGCGTATTTCTCCAAAGCTCAGTTGTCCTGAGTCTGCGCAACACTGCCAGGACCTAGGATCAAGGGAGAAACTCAAGTTTTGTAATACTATATCTTGACACTTTCATGAAAATAGTAATGGCCTCTAAACCTTCAAGCTGCATACTGGACCCTTTTCCAACTAAACTACTGAAAGAGCTGCTTCCTGTGCTTGGCCCTCCTATGTTGAACATAATAAACGGCTCTCTATACACAGGATGTGTACCAAACTCACTAAAAGTGGCAGTAATAAAGCCTCTCTTGAAAAAGCCAAACCTTGACCCAGAAACTATTTTTTTTTAAACTATTGGCCTATATCGAATCTCCCATTCCTATCAAAAACTTTAGAAAAATCTGTTGAGCAGCAACTCACTGCCTTCCTGAAGACAATGTATACGAAACGCTTCAGTCTGGATTTAGACCCCATCATAGCACTGAGACTGCACTTGTGAGGGTGGTAAATTGCCTTTTAATGGCGTCAGACCGAGGCTCTGCATCTGTCCTCGTGCTCCTAGACCTTAGTGCTGCTTCTGATACCGTCGATCACCACATTCTTTTGCAGATTAGAAACCCAAATTGGTCTGCACAGACAAGTTCTGGCCTGGTTTAGATCTTATCTGTCGGAGTTCCTCAAGGCTCCGTTTAAGAACCTTGTTTTAGAACCGTGTTTTCACTTTATATTTTACCTCTTGGTGAGGTCATGGTGAAGCCCCAAAATTGCCCTCCCTGGAAGACTGTTCCTCAACATAAGTGGATGGCGGCAAATTTTCTACTTTTAAAACGCAGACAAAACTGAGACGCTAGTTCTAGGTCCCAAGAAACAGAGATATTCTGTTGAATCTGACAATTAATCTTGATGGTTGTACAGTCGTCTCAAAATAAAACTGAAGCACCTCGGTGTTACTCTGGACCCCGATCTCACTTTTGACGAACATATCAAGACTGTTTCAAGGACAGCTTTTTTCCATCTACGTAACATTTAAAAAATCTGAAACTTTGTCTAAAAATGAATCCATGCTTGTGTCACTACTACAATGCTCTACTTTCCAGCTACCTGGATAAAGCACAAAATAAACTTCAGTTAGTGCTAAACACGGCTGCCAGACTCCTGACTAGAACCAAAAAATGTGATCATATTACTCCAGTGCTAGCCTCTACACTGGCTTCCTGTTAAGGCTAGGACTGATTTCAAGGTTTTACTGCTAACCTACAAAGCATTACATGGGCTTGCTCCTACCTACTCTCCAATTTGGTCCTGCCGTACATACCTACACGTACACTATGGTCACAAGACGCAGACCTCCTTATTGTCCCTAGAATTTCTAAGCAAACAGCTGGAGGCAGGGCTTTCTCCTATAGAGCTCTATTTTTATGGAATGGTCTGCCTATCCATGTGAGAGACGCAGACTCGGTCTCAACCTTTAAGTCTTTATCAAAGACTCATCTCGAGTAGGTCCTATGATTGAGTGTAGTCTGGTCCAGGAGTGTGAAGGTGAACGGAAAGGCACTGGAGCAACGAACCGCCCTTGCAGTCTCTGCCTGTCTGGTTCCCCTCTCTCCACTGGGATTCTCTGCCTCAAACCCTATTACAGGGGCTGAGTCACTGGCTTACTGGTGCTCTTCCATGCCGTCCCTAGGAGGGGTGCTTCACTTGAGTCACTGACGTGATTATCCTGTCCGGGTTGGACAGGGTTCGTGCCGTGGGGGAGATCTTCGTGGGCTATACTCGGCCTTGTCTCAGGATAGTAAGTTGGTGGTTGAAGATATCCCTCTAGTGGTGCGGGGGTTGTGCTTTGGCAAAGTGGGTGGGGTTATATCCTGCCTGGTTGGCGGGTGGTATCGTCGGATGGGTCCACAGTGTCTCCGGATCATTCATGTCTCAGCCTCCAGTATTTATGCTGCAATAGTTTGTGCGTCGGGGTGCTAGGGTCAGTCTGTTAAATCTGGAGTATTTCTCCTGTCTTGTCCAGTGTAAATTTAATATCTTTGAGGACCTGAGCCCTAGGACCATCTGGCCTGATGACCAAAAAATGACCCCTTGCTGTCCCCAGTACACCTGGTCATGCTGCTGCTCCAGTTGCAACTGTTCTGCCCATAGGTGACATTGTTACCGGTGATGTCTGGTGAGGACCTGCCTTACAAACAGGCCTACAAGCTCAGAATCCAGCCACTCTCAGCCTATTGCGGACAGTCTGAGCACTGATGGAGGGATTGCTGTCCCCAGTCCACCTGGTCGTGCTGCTGCTCCAGTTTCAACTATTCTGCCTGCGGCTATGGAACCATTTCCTGTTCACTGGACGTGCTACCTTGTCCCAGACCTGCTGTTTTCAACTCTCTAGATATAGCAGGTGCGGTAGAGATTGTCTGAATGATCGGCTATGAAAAGCCAACAGACATTTACTCCCGAGGTGCTGACCTGTTGCACCCTCTACAACCACTGTGATTATTATTATTATTATTATTATTATTATTATTATTATTATTATCATCATCATCATCTGACCCTGCTGGTCATCTATGATCATTTTAAAATCTTGGCCATGTTCTGTTATAATCTCCACCCGGCACAGCCAGAAGAGGACTGGCCACCCCTCATTGCCTGGTTCCTCTCTAGGTTTCTTCCTAGGTTCCGGCCTTTCTAGGGAGTTTTTCCTAGCCACCATGCTTCTACACCTGCATTGCTTGCTGTTTGTGGTTTTAGGTTGGGTTTCTGTACAGCATTTTGTGAAATCAGCTGATGTAAGAAGGGCTTTATGAATACATTTGATTGATTGATACCTGTGGCATTGTGTTGTGTGACAAAACTGCACATTTTAGAGTGGCCTTTTATTGTTTGGCACAAGGTGCAACAGTGTTATGAACATGCTGTTTAATCAGATTCTGGATATGCCACATCTGTCAGGTGGATGGATTAACTTGGCAAAGGAGAAATTCTCACTAACAGGGATGTAAACAATTTTGTGCACAAAATTTGAGAGAAACAAGCTTTTTATGCATATGGATAATGTCTGGTATCTTTTATTTCAGCTCATTAAACATGGGACCAACACTTTACATGTTGCATTTATATATTACCTAACATTCAATTTGGACCATGAGTTTGACATGAGGAATCCCAACAACGACTGTCTAAAGCCACCCACGGTCTCCCTTGTTCAGAGAAATGTGTCATTGAAGTTGTTAGGTTTATGTCCCATCTTACACCCTGATATTACCAGGTTCTGACAACTAGATGGTGGTGTTCCTGCTTTGAGTTTTTATCCCCCTCCCCATGTTAAAGGGCTAGTTAACCCAAATTAGAAAATGACATAGGTTTCCTTACGCTGTAAGCGATCATGTGCAAATCCTCCTTAAGTACATAAAATTTGATTAAGTACCATACATTGATTTACACATAGATTATTTGGATATGAAGCGTGAAAATGCTAATATAGGTACTTGCATTAGATTTGTGCCATAAATGCTAAAAAGCTAGCACATGAATCAGTGGCCAGGAAAACAAAACCAAATACATGGGTTGCCATTATACCTTTTCCATATGTAAACCAATATGTAATTTGGGTGAACTTTCCCTTTAATATTGAGAGGGTGGGGGGAGCACCATCTAGTGGTCGGAACATGGTAATATCAGGATGGGATATAAACCTAACAAACTTCAATGACAAATGTTTCTGAACAGGGGAAAAACATCACCACATTCACTGAGAATACATGATATAGCATGAAGAAACAATACTCCAAGACACAGCTCCATAATACTTGCCAGACAGAGAACTGATACTGTATACTCGTTGTTGGGGTGTCCATGGGTTGCTTTTGACCATTATGTTGGATGCCTCAAGTCTTACTCACTGTTAGAGAAAAAAAGTTTGGTACAAATCCGATGTTAGGTACTATATTTATTTGTGTCTCCTGGAAGACAAAAGATGGATGGCAGATGGAGGAGTAGGCCAGCAAACAAGGTGTTTCCAAGGCCTGGGGTTGGTGGAGTTGTGCTGCATGTTTCAGAAGCTGACCTTATTCAGCGCTGGCAGTGTGGCTGGAAAGTCCTGCAGCACTGCCGCCCTAGCCGGGTTCCAGATCTGTTTGTGCAGTCTAGCCACCTCCATTGTTACAGATAGTATTGTTAAGACACAAGGCTAAGATGAGAGAGGGAAATGTGACTATAGTGACTGAGTTAATTAGACCACCACTGTAAATGAAACCCTGGTACTCTCATAACCTGATCCCAGATCAGTTTGTGCTTTCCAATTCCTGAGCTCATTGTTATGCCAAACAATAGGAGTTGGCAAGACAGCACAAACAGATCTGGGACCAGGCTAGTACACTTCAGCACACAGCAGAAATGGTGGCATGAACTGAGTGGGCTGGGCTGCCTGGCTGGGCCTTGTTGTTCCAGTACAAAACATGACAGACCAGCGGTTATTAACATAACAGCATATAAAGTGGCAGTCAGTGGGTATTGAACAAAGCAATCCTGTTGATGTTGTTTGGTGCGCGCACACACACACGCCATTACACCAATCTAAACATGGCCAGCAGCGCACAACAAGTGGAATGTATTCAGAACAGAAGAGGGTTGGATGGGGGATCACTCCATTCGGATGGAGAAATACAATAAAACTGATTTTATTTCAATGATTAATTGTATGTGAGTTTCAGGCTGTGCCTGGACAACAGTGTACAACAGTTACATAGCTGAAAAGGACAATTGTTTCACAGTTCAATCGAATGTTGCAAAATCCATAGTCAAGAAGTCGAAAACATGTCAAAGTGCCAAACGTAACAAAACTGAGAGCATAATTCTGTCCACGGTGGAAGTATTTGTGCACCCACTTATAACCATATTGAAGAGGATTCATTACATAGGAGTATTAGTGCACCCACGTATTACACTTATAACCATATTGAAGATGATATGTGGGGATCATTCATTACGTAAGCAGAATGTTTGAGGGCCTTAATGTCTGACTGAGCAACACCATATAGCAATAGGTAATTTTAGTTGATTATATAATGTGATCTGATCACGTGTCAGGGCATTTTCTTTAGGAGGTATGGTATGAAATGGCACAGAGAGAGAGGGTGGAAAGGTATGTTCCCCAAGTCCCCCAGCCCTATACCTCCTGCCCCACTCTCTTAGAAAAAAAGAGCTACCGAAACCATAAAGAGTGTAGTAGAACTATTTTTGGATCCAGGTAGAACAGTCCACTAGCCCCAAGCAACCCTATCCCCCAGCAGAGTTGAGAATGTTTTTCAGAAGCAGTTCAGTTGACTCACCGTTCTGTTCCCTCTGTGGCAGTCAGACATTCCAATTCTCATTCTAGAACACGGAGGTCTACTCTGACCTGCAGACACCTGAAGCTACCCAGCGACTCAGGCAGACCTCCAAGACACTGCTGGCCTGGCAGGATTGTATAAGTGCATTCCAACCCAATGTTATTACTTCCCGTTCACTAATGGCATAGAGGGCACCGGATGGTGGAAAGCAGAAAGCCTGTGCTGCTTCAAGCTTCAAAAAGCAGAAGCACTTCTAGGCCTATATTATGCACTGCCTCCTTCAGTGGTAAATATTTTCTCTTCACGGCAGCAGCTGTTCCCATCCCTGTCTCCTCTCATTTGAGGTGCTCTATGTCAGGTCACTCAGTGCCGAGTGCTTTCCACAGACTGAACAGAAGAAGAGTGTGAATGGGAAAAAAAGATTTCCATGATGGTGCTGAATTGCTGAGACCAAGATCACAGATGTATGTGAACCATGCGGCAGCGCATCGCCATCTGCTCGCAGAGAAACTGGCTACATTTCATTCTTCAAGTCTATCTGTAACCAGGTTTCCATCCAACCATTTCATGCAGATGAATTAGCCCACATGGGAAAAAGTCGAAACAGGAAATGTCAGTACAATTTCTTAATTGGCAATAGACAATTTGTACGTTCAACGTGGTGGGATCTTTGTGTCTAAAATTCATTATGCTGTAAACGTCTTCAGGTCCAACAATTGATATAACCACTATCATACTGTATCTTAGTAAACTTGGAGTCACGCGATATGTTGTGTGGTCCTCCCACTACGACTAAGGAAATAATTCAGTTCATTAGGCTACAGATTAAATTATTTATGATGAACTTCACAGGGTGGTGAAAATGCACAGTGATGAGCTTGATGCTTTCCAATAAATATCTAGGATCTTATTCTGGTGACATGAGCAATCCTGAGCTGCCGTTGGACAAGTGAAAATAATCTTGCTTTATCCATAATAATCTCATGTAGGCTTCTTCTCACACTGTCTCTGCGCGATGTTTGCTAGAGTGTGCGTGCCAAGAACAGAGTGGGTACCGTTGCTACAATTGAAGTCGGAAGTTTACATACACTTTTGTTGGAGCCATTAAAACTTGTTTTTCAACCACTCCACAAATTTTTGGTTAACAAACTATAGTTTTGGCAAGTCACTTAGGAATCTACTTTGTGCATGACAAGTCATTTTTCATGGTTTTAGAAGCTTCTGATAGGCTAATTGACATCATTTGAGTCAATAGGAGATGTACCTGTGGTTGTATTTCAAGGCCTACCTTCAAACTCATTGCCTCTATGCTTGACATCATGGGAAAATCAAAAGAAATCAGCCAAGAACTCAGAAAAGGTCTGGTTCATCCTTGAGAGCAATTTCCAAACGCCTGAAGGTACCACGTTCATCTGTACAAACAATAGTACACAAGTATGAACACCATGGGACCACGCAGCAGTCATACCGCTCAGGAAGGAGACCCGTTCTGTCTCCTAGAGATGAACGTATTTTGGTGCGAAAAGTGCAAATCAATCCCAAACAGCAATGGACCTTGTGAAGATGCTGGAGGAAACAGGTATAAAAGTAACTATAGCCACAGTAAAATGAGTCCTATATCGACATAACCTGAAAGGCCGCACAGCAAGGAAGAAGCCACTGCCTCAAAACCTCCATAAAAAAAGCCAGACTAAGGTTTGCAACTGCACATGGGGACAAAGATCGTACCTTTTGGAGAAATGTCCTCTGGTCTGATGAAACAAAAATAGAACTGTTTGGAAATAATAACCATCGCTTGGAGGAAAAAGGGGGCGGCATACAAGCCGAAGATCACCATCCCAACCGTGAAGGACCGGGTTGGCAGCATCATGTTGTGGGGGTGCTTGCTGCAGGTGGGACTGGAGCACTTCACAAAATAGATGGCATCATGAGGTAGGAAAGTTGTGTGGATATACTTTAGCAACATCTCAAGACATCAGTCATGAAGTTAAAGCTTGGTCACAAATGGGTCTTTCAAATGGACAATTACCCCAAGCATAAATCCTAAGTTGTGGCAAAATGGCTTAAGGACAAAGTCAAGGTATTGGAGTGGCCATCACAAAGGCCTTACCTCAATCCTATTGAAAATGTATGGGCAGAACTGAAAAAGCGTGTGCGAGCAAGGAGGCCTACAAACCGGACTAAGTTACACCAGCTCTGTCAGGAGGAATGGGCCAAAATTCACCCAACTTTTTGTGGGAAGCTTGTGGAAGGCTACCTGAAACGTTGGACCCAAGTTAAACAATTTAAAGGCAATGCTAGCAAATACTAATTGAGAATATGTAAACTTCTGACCCACTGGGAATGTGATTAAATAAATAAAAGCTGAAATCAATCATTCTCTCTACTATTATTCTGACATTTCACATTATTAAAATAAAGTGGTGATCCTAACTGACCTAAGACCAGGAATTTTTACTAGGATTAAATGTATTTAAATGTATTTGGCTAAGGTGTATGTAAACTTCCGACTTCAACTGTATATAATGGCAACAGTTTTTGTAACAAAACGATATGTAGAGCTAAATGCGATTGAAATCCATTTAATTGAACTGCAAAAGTTATTTTTATGTGCATTACATCATCACACACAGCCTTTTATCTGCAACAATTACATTGGATTTCTCTGGTAGGAAAATGTGCATATTGTTTTATGCATATTTTTTTTTAAATGCATGAAAATCTGTCACAATTGGATGGAAACCTAACTAGTGTCATTTGACATTGTTCAGATACATTATACAACATCATAGGCCTAATTGTAAATGTCAAATGCTAGGTGTCGTCGAGTCAGTTACCATGATCATCTTCCAATGGAATCAAATTCCCTCTGCCAGTGCCATATTAGGATATCAGTCTGAATGGAATTAAGCATGCCACTTGAATAGATCAGGTGTACTTCTTAACCTGTTTCATAGACCCTAAAAGCTTACCGCACAGATCATGGATGACGTCAAATGAGGACCAGGAGTAGCGTTCTGCCCCCTGCTCAATGATGTAGGATGGGAGGGTCTCCAGCTTATATGCCCCTCTCTTCTTCCAATACAGGAACATGGTGACCAACCCGTGTCTCCCTCACTCTCAACCCTAACCATGGATCTTAACAACCTCAACCTTATGTAAATAACCTTCAAATTCTGTCCCCGATCACTGCAGTAGACTGACCCTTATGCCACACACACCAACATTAAGCAGTCTACCAACAACAACCTATATCTTCCCTTCTTACCTACATCAAACCCATCTTAACAGAGTCCATCTCAGTGCAGTCCAACCCTTGAACTCTGCCAATAGCTTAATCAACTTCATTCAAAAACTGCATCTGCAAAACTAGGCAATATTACCTCATCCAGCTCAACCACTAAACACTTGCTTTGAACCTTCTCTCCAAGCCATGTGCCAGAGCTACTCACTTCAGGTCCAACTGGGCATAAATTAGTCAAGATGTCCTTCTAACTGGGTTTCAATTAGCTCTGAGGAAACCAAACCACCGTCTTGGTTTGGAACAGTCTGTTACTCATATCACTAATAATAAACAGACGACTGACACCTGCTTTATCAATGCCCTCCAGGATCTGTACTGAAGATCCAACCCAGCAGGAGAAGACTGGTCTAAACTCTCAATGCAAACTGTGCTCCAGTTCCAACTCCTTGAAGAATCTGACATCAGATCTTCATAATCCACAACCATCAACAAAAGACAATTTCCATGGTCTTGATAACTTCTCTTCCTGTTGCTCCTTCTGTCATCCCGGGGTTAAAGTGTTATAAGCATCCAAACAAAGTTAAGTCCCCTTCCATCGTCCTCTTCCAAGCCATTCATTTGAGTTACTCCCGAGGAGTTCAAACCACACCCTGATTACCGCTCACACAGTTCCGTCTTCCCAAGGTACTTTGTTACTGCTACCTAGTAATAACTATGTTGTCAGCATCCTCTCATAGATTTAAAATGTGTCAATGATAAAGTTCTCAACCTCCTAACATCTTCTGTGCGACAAGCTGTTGAGTGTCATAGCCCGTGTAGGATGTGTGGACGATAGAGGGGCATTCGACCCACTCCATCAAACAAGTGATGTATTCATACAGAGGTGAGTTGCAATGCATGCTGGGACTGGCAGTCTGGGCCAATGGCTTTCTAATTGACACAAAGATCTCTTTTAAACTCACTCCTACACGGAGAGTAGAACTTTGTTTTGCGCAAACTGTAAAAGCCTGACATTTTTCTGCATTAATTGGGCTTGCTAGAGCCTTGCTCTTTGTCTCCAGAAAGATTAATTGTTTTTATGAATGCAACACGTCTAATGTCTGGGTTCATCTATTTCTGCAGAGGTACAGTATTACAATACAAACAGTTTCCCAGAGAGAGATGACAGATGTAGCAGAACCAAGCTCTTTTGTAAAGAGGCCACAGACACAGAATAGAACATTTCCGCTCTGCAAACAGAGGATGGGTTAAAACCACACCAGTAAGTTATCAGTCTATTGGCATACCATTGCTGAACAGTTGATTCACTGTTATTATACATCTATAATAGAAAGAAATGCTGCGAGAACACGCTGTGCTAGCCATGGAAGGGAGGGACAATGTCACACAAAGACCAAAATGTCCAATTCTGGGATGAGAAATTAGAGGGTAGGATGGGAGCCCGTCTCCTCTGTCGCTCCGCTTTGGGCTTTGCAGACATATGGTAATAATCTAGAAAAGCTTTGAGCGCACTGCTGCTTGATTTTTAATGAAGAGACCAGTCATTGGCTACAGCATGAGGACTAGGGACTGCTGCAGCACAAAGGTCTAATTCCATCCACTTCATGCTGACAAAGGTAACAAAACTCAAGAGGCATTAGTCTCCCATCCCTATCATCATGTCCCAAATCAAGTCAGTAACCTCTTAAAATACATTATATACACACAAAAGTATGTGGACAACCCTTCAATATAGTTGATTTGGCTATTTTAGCCACACCCGTTGCTGACAGGTGTATACAAATCGAGCACAGTCATACAATCTCCATAGACAAACATTGGCAGTAGAATGGCGTTAAATCACGGAGCTCTTCGTTTCAAGGTGGAATCGTCATGGGATGCCACCTTTCCAAAAAGTCAGTTCGTAAAATCTCTGCCCTGCTAGAGCTGCCCCGGTCAACTGTAAGTGTTATTGTGAAGTGGAAAATTCTGGGAGAAACAAAAGGCTCAGCCGCAAAGTGGTAGACCATACAAGCTCACAGAACAGGAATGTCCAGTTCTGAAGTGTGCAGCGCGTAAAAATAGTCTGTCCTTGGTTGCAACACTCACTACCGAGTCCAAACTGCCTCTAGAAGCAATGTCAGCACAAGAACTGTTCGCTGGGTGCCGCACATAAACCTAAAATCACCATGCGCAACGCCAAGCGTCAGCTGCAGTGGTGTAATGTTGGCCGCCATTGGACTCTGGAGCAGTGGAAGCGCATTTTATGGAGTGATGAATCACACTTCACCATCTCGCAGTCCGATAGACGAATCTGGGTTTGGCTGATGCCAGGAGAACGCTACCTGCCCCAATGCATAGTGCCAAATGTAAAGTTTGGTGGCGGAGGAATAATCGGGTGGGGCTGCCCCTTAGTTCCAGTGAAGGGAATTCTTAACGCTACAGCATACAATGACATTCTAGACGATTCTGTGCTTCCAACTTCGTGGCAACAGTTTGGGGAAGGCCCTTCCCTGTTTCAGCATGACAATACCCCCGTGCACAAATCGAGGTCTATACAGAAGTGGTTTGTCATAATCGATGTGGAAGAAATTGACTGGCCTGCACAGAGCCCTGACCTCAACCCCATCGAAAATGAATGAATTGAAACTGCGAGCCAGGCCTAATCTCCCGACATCTGTGCCCGTCCTCACTAATGCTCGTGGCTGAATGGAAGCAAGTTCTCTCAGCAATGTTCCAACACCTAGTGGAAAGCCTTCCCAGAAGAGTGGAGGCTGTTATAGCAGCAAAGGGGGGGACCAACTCCATATTCATGCCCATGATTTTGGAATGAGACATTCGACAAGTGTCCACATACTTTTGGTCAAGTAGTGTATGTTTCAGTCTTTTAAAGAGGACATGTCATCATGCTGCCCGTCCAGTTGTCTTGTAGCTGACAAACATACAATATTGAATGACCTAAGAAAGTCTGCCAACTGCGCCTGATGTCATTCATTACAGTAAAGTAGCTCGTCCAGGGGAATCACTTATGCCAACTACCAGAAGGCTATATAGTCTATATGAATTATCTCCTCAATAAACTTTGAAGTATTAAATGGGGTGTTTGAGGAGGATTGAGTGTTTGATTGAGTGAGGGTACAAAACAGTAAATGGGGGAGTGTGTGTGTACCGGAGAAGAAGTGTGTGAGTAAGAGTGTTGACAGAGGGAGTGCAGTCGAGCCAAAGGGCTTATGCGTGCCCATGTGGAGGTGGTTTGGGGTTATATTTAGAAAGGTGGCCATTCGTACAGGGATTAACCCTACACTACCCAGCTGCAAAGAGCAGTGCCAGGATAGCCTCCGGACAATTCCAAGGTAACAGAATGAAGGTGAGACGCCCATTTGTTTTACTTTGAAAGTATGCCAAACAAAAATCATTGATTCCAAACTTAAACCATAGAAATCTAAGCACAAGTAATACTTAATTTCCATTGTCCATTTTTTTTTTTAAACAAACATTGCAGATATAAAGTTTGGTAACAGAATGACAGTAAAATCTGTTTGTGACCACATTTTCCAAAAACGTTTAAATATACAGTTGAAGTCAGAAGTTTACATAAACTGAGTTTAAATGTATTTGGCTAAGGTGTTTCACAATTCAGGACATTTAATCCTAGTAAAAATTCCCTGTCTTTGGTCAGTTAGGAGCACCACTTTAAGAATGTGAAATGTCAGAATAATAGTAGTCAGAATAGAGAGAATGATTTATTTCAGCTTTTATTTCTTTCATCACATTCCCAGTGGGTCACAAGTTTACATATTCTCATTAATATTTGGTAGCATTGTCTTTAAATTGTTTAACTTGGGTCAAACGTTTTGGGTAGCCTTCCACAGCTTCCCACAATAAGTTGGGTGAATTTTGGCCCATTCCTCCTGACAGAGCTGGTGTAACTGAGTCATGTTTTTATGCCGCCTTGCTCGCACACGCTTTTTCAGTTCTGCCCACAAACTTTCTATAGGATTGATGGCCACTCAAATACCTTGACTTTGTTGTCCTTAAGCCTTTCGGCCACAACTTTGTAAGTATGCGTGGGGTCATTGTCCATTTGGAAGACCCATTGGTGACCAAGCTTTAACTTCCAGACTGATGTCTTGAGATGTTTCTTCAATATATCCACAAATTTCCTACATCATAATGCCATCTATTTTGTGAAGTGCACCAGTCCCTCCTGCAGCAAAGCTCCCCCACAACATGATGCTGCCACCCCCGTGCTTCATGGTTGGGATGAATTCTTCGGCTTGCAAGCCTCCCACTTTTTACTCCAAACAAAACGATGATCATTATGGCCAAACCATTCTATTTGTTTCATCAGACCAGAGGACATTTCTCCAAAAAAGTACAATCTTTGTCCTCATGGGCAGTTGCAAACTGTAGTCTGGCTTATTAATGGTGGTTTTGGAGCAGTGGCTTCTTCCTTGCTGAGCGGCCTTTCAGGTTATGTCGATATAGGACTCGTTTTACTATGGATATAGATACTTTTGTACCCGTTTCCTCCAGCATCTTCACAAGGTCCTTTGCTGTTGTTCTGGGTTTGATTTGCACTTTTCGCACCAAAGTACATTCATCTCTAGGAGAGTGAAGGCATCTCCTTCCTGAGTCGTATGATGCCTGTGTGGACCCATGGTGTTCAAACTTGCGTACCATTGTTTGTACAGATGAATGTGGTACCTTCAGGTGTTTGGAAATTGCTCCCAAGGACGAACCAGACTTGTGGAGGTCAAGAAAAAATTTCTAAGGTCTTGGCTGATTGCTTTGGATTTTCCCAAGCAAAGAGGCACTGAGTTTGAAGGTAGGCCTTGAAATACATTCACAGGTACACCTCCGATTGACTCAAATTATGTAAATTAGCCTATCAGAAGCTTCTAAAGCCAGGACATAATTTTCTGGAATTTTCCAAGCTGTTTAAAAGGCACAGTCAACTTAGTGTATGTAAACTTCTGACCCACTGGAATTGTGATACAGTAAATTATGTGAAATAATCCGTCTAAACAATTGTTGGAAAAATTACTAGTGTCATGTCCTACCCGACTTGCCAAAACTATAGTTTGTTAACAAGAAATTTGTGGAGTGGTTGAAAAACGAGATTTTAATGACTCCAACCTAAGTGTATGTAAACTTCCGACTTCAACTGTATACTCCGAATTAAGATTCAAAGATGCCTGCAGAAAGAATGTCAGCTAATACACCTAGAGTTTAAAAAATATATATTGTAATCCTCTTTTGATTATTGAACTACAGTTACGTGAAGAGGATTAGCCATAGTAGTACGGCGCCCCTGGGAAAAAAATGAGGATTAAGTGCCTTGCTCAAGGGCACAGACAGATTTTCAGTCGGCTTGGCTATTCAAACCAGCAAACTTTTGGATACTGGCCCAATGCTCTAACTGCTAGGCTACCTGCCGCTCATGAGTCCCTGATCTGTACTATACAGAAATACATAATAATGAATGTCACTCTCTTCATGGTGATGCATCCTTAACAGGTATACATCAGGCGGGAAAATGTAATATCCTCCTTCGTATGTTTAGATATTATTCTCAATACTGGTTATTATTCTAAAGAGCTCCGGCCCTAAACAAGACCAGATTTGATTGGTCCGGACCAAATCATACAAGTCTGTTTCACAAGTTTGGACATCACAGTACAGCACAGCAGAGTATAGTTCAGTACAGCAAATCATACTGTACACTACTTTAGTGTGCTGTCCATGATTGGTTCAGAATGATTTGTTTGTGATTAAATTGGCTGCAATGGGAATTCATAGTAGTTGCAATCATTCTGTTAGATTTTTTTGCCATTCTCTGTTACCGATTTGGTAACAGAATGATGCATTTTATACACAACAAAAAAAAATGCAACATGCAACAATTTCACTGAGTTACAGTTCATATAAAGGAGATCAGTCAATTGAAATGAATTCATTAGGCCCTAATCTATGGATTTCACATTACTGGAGGAAAACTACTTTTACCACCCTTTCCCAATTGCGAACCAACAAATGTCCACAAAAATAGAGATAAAAAAAAGCTTTTTGTGCATATGGAACATTTCTTGGATCCTTTACTTCAGCTCATGCAACCAACACTGTAAATGCTGCATTTATAATTGAGTTGTTTTGGAGAATTTGGCAGTACGTCCAACCGGCCTCACAACCGCAGATCATGTGTAACCACGCCAGCCAAGGACCTCCACAGCCGGCTTCTTCACCAGCGGGATCGTCAGACCAGCCCCCAGGACAGCTGAGGAGGAGTATTTGTCTGTAATAAAGCCCTTTAGTGGGGAAAAACTAATTGGCTGGGCCTGGCTCCCAATTGGGTGGGCCTATGTCCGTACTGTGAGACGCCTAAGACAGCACTACAGGGAGACAGGACGGACAGCTGATCATCCTCGCAGTGGCAGGCCACGTGTAATAACACCTGCACAGGATCGGTACATCCAAACATCACCCCTGCGGGACAGGTACAGGATGGCAACAACAACTGCCCGAGTTACACCAGGAACGCACAATCAAATTAATTTATAAAACCCTTCATTCAAACTGCACATTTGTGGCCTGCTGGAGGTCATTTTGCAGGGCTCTGGCAGTGCACATCCTTGCACAAAGGCGGAGGTAACGGTCCTGCTGCTGGGTTGTTGCCCTCCTACAGCCTCCTCCACGTCTCCTGATGTACTGGCCTGTCTCCTGGTAGCGCCTCCATGCTCTGGACACTACGCTGACAGACACAGCAAACCTTTTTGCCACAGCTCGCATTGATGTGCCATCCTGGATGAACTGCACTACCTGAGCCACTTGTGTGGGTTGTAGACTCCGTCTCATGCTACCACTAGAGTGAAAGCACCGCCAGCATTCAAAAGTAACCAAAACATCAGCCAGGAAGCATAGGAACTGAGAAGTGGTCTGTGGTCACCACCTGCAGAATCACTCCTTTTTTGGGGGTGTCTTGCTAATTGCCTATAATTTCCACCTTTTGTCTATTCTATTTGCACAACAGCATGTGAAATTTATTGTCAATCAGTGTTGCTTCCTAAGTGGACAGTTTGATTTCACAGAAGTGTGATTGACTTGGAGTTACATTGTGTTGTTTAAGTGTTCCCTTTATTTTTTCTCAAAAAAATAAAGGGAACACTTAAACAACACAATGTAACTCCAAGTCAATCACACTTCTGTGAAATCAGACATTATGATATGCATACAAATTAATATCTTTTTTTACAGCATATATATATATATGGGCCTCTTATGTAAGAGAGCAATATTTTCTTGTGTTTATCTACAAAACACTCATGCAGAAATGTCCTATGTATCTATCTAATTCAATTTAGACTTACAAATTACCAAACCCAGTCTCAGGCTTGGATAACACTGGAGACCCCTTCGGTCTCCACCGAGTTACGTAAAGCTGCTTAAAGTTGTTTTGTGCCATTTATGTGGAACAACTTAGAGCCCTCCGAAATGACATGTACTGGTCCCCCTTGGTCAGCTCAGAGTACTGATCGGAAACCTATTTTGATAAATCGCTCCGTTTTTTCTTAATGTTTTGTCATTTTGTTTATTGTATGATTTAAATGTATTCCTGCAGGGCTCATCTGTAAAAAGAGACCCTGGTCTCAGAATGACTTCCCAGTCATAATAAAAAATATCCTTCCACAACCATAAGACCCACCAATAATTTAATTATTTTCTCAAAATAGTTTAACATGCTTTTTTACAATATTCAGTCTAAGAAAAAGCATTTTTATTTTTGTATTTAACCTGAACCACACATAATACACATTCACTAATAATAACTAACTTCTTGTAGGATGCATTATAAGAGAATGTACACAAATTAACTCAAATCTCTCAAGCACAAGCACATTCTAGTGAGGAGCCAGCTAATCTTTATATTTCAAGTTCAGCCAACTTGGATCTATTTGCTAGATAACAAGGTAGAACAGATGAATTGCTATGAACACAACCTTGTCTGTCTCCAACTGTTTGAACAGCGTGCTAGCCCGTCCACTTTGCTCAGATGTTGAAATCATGAGGACTACCTTATTTCTCAGAAATAGAACCAGTTGACAATTCCTTATACAGTAGCGTCGGAAAGTATTCAGAGCCCTTGACTATTTCCACATGTTGTTACATTACAGCCTTATTCTGAAATGTATTATATTGTGTGTAGATCGATGAGGGGGGAAAGAACAACAATAATAAAGCAAAAACAAGTTGACATTTCTGCTAATTTATAAATATGAAAACTGAAATATCACATTTAAATAAGTATTCAGACCCTTTACTCAGTACTTTGTTGAAGCACCATTGGCAGCGATTACAGCATTGAGTCATCTTGGGTATGCCTCTACAATCTTGACAACAGTATTTGGGGAGTTTCTCCCATTCTTCTCTGCAGATCCTCTCAAGCTCTGTCAGGTTGGATGGGTAGCGTTGCTGCACAGATATTTTCAGAGATGTTCGACTGGGCTCTGGCTGGCCTACTCAAGGACATTCAGAGACTGGTCTCGAAGCCAGTCCTGCGTTGTCTTTGCTGTGTGCTTAGGGTCGTTGACCTGTTGGAAGATGAACCTTCATCCCAATCTGAAGTCCTGAGTGCTCTGGAGCAGGTTTTCATCAAGGATCTCAGTACATTTCTCCATTCATCACTCCCTCGATCCTGACTAGTCTCACAATCCCTGCTGCTGAAAAACATCCCCACAGCATGATGCTGCCACCACCATGCTTCACCGTAGGGATGGTGCCAGGTTTCCTCCAGATGTGACCCTGGAATTCAGGGCAAAGAGTTGAATATTGGTTTCATCAGACCGGTTAAGCTTGTTTCTTATGGTCTGAGAGTCTTTAGGTGCCTTTTAGCAAACTCCAAGCGGGCTGTCATGTGCCTTTTACTGAGGAGTGGCTTCCGTCTGGCCACTCTACTAGAAAGGCCTGACTGGTGGAATGCTGCAGAGATGGTTATCCTTCTGGAAGGTTCTCCCATCTCCACGGAGGAACTCTGGAGCTCTGTCAGAGTGACCATTGGGTTCTTGGTCAGCTCCCTGACTAAGGCCTTTCTCCCCCAATTCTTCTGTTTGGCCAGGTGGCCAGCTTTAGGAAGAGTCCTGGTGATTCAAACTTCTTCCATTTAAGAATGATCGAGGCCACTGTGTTGTTGGGGACATTAAATGCTGCAGATTTTTTATTTTTTTTGGTACAATTCCCCAGATCTAGACCTTGACACAATTCTGTTTCGGAGCTCTACGGACAACTTCTCTATTAAAGTAAAATAATGCCTCAATGTGTTTCGGTGTCCATATGACCGATTCTGTTGGACCAAACCGCAAATGCAAAAAGCGAGTTGAAACTGCTTGTCAGAGAGGAAGAAGTGATCTCTTCGTTGTTGTGAGTGGCAGAGTGAGGGGCTTTGTGTGTGTAAAATGGGAAGGTGCACACAGCCTACAGTCATTGAACGAAGCACAGAAGGAGCCAACGAGACAAGACCAAAGACAAAATTAGAAAAAGCAGCCAAATGCTGATTTCTTTTTAAATATACATTTGTGAACTTGATTCTTACGACAGGCATTTGGAATATAGCACAAAAACAAATTTGAATTCATCTAATTAATTTGACGTATCACCGATCCCTAATTTTGATGTATTTCTAATTAACTTCATGTTTAATATGTTATCTCATGGTCCTCTACCACTCCATGTTCTGCTAGATGTTTTCTTAGACCCCCTTTCCATCTGTTTGATCAGAAATCAAAGCCTTAGCTTATTCCTACCTTTTAAGATGCACAATTGTTGAAAAACGTATATGACCGAATAAAAAAGACAGCTTTCATTTGACAAAATTGTATGCGCTCCTAAGTTAACAACGTTCTGACAAAAAAAATATGTGCCGAACTCAAACAGATTGAGAGAAAAAAGGATGCTGAACCACCACACAGTAAGAAACGGGAATCTTGTCCGTCCAGGAGGAAGTATTCAGACTGCTACTTGCAGAGACAGGCATGTTGCCTTCTATAGACGGGTTAGTTGTTTAGCAACAAAACCAAAACTTTTGCAACTACTTAAAATGGCAAAATAGACAGGGTTGGCTTAGATTGTTGACAACATGTAGTAAACTATATTTCATGCAACATTTTCACAATGAGCACTAGTTCTCAGTTAGTGAATTTTAGCATAGCCGTGACTTCAGTCAAAAAAAGACATGGTATCAAGAACAAGATAAAACTAGCTGAAGTGAGCCACCTACGACTCCCCACATGGCAGCTTCTTGTCATTGTTGCTAGCTATCTGACCTGTCAGAATTACAACACACAGACTTCTGCCCCATTGAAGCGTGTGCATCGTTTTTGTGACGCTGTCAGGTGGTATTATACATTTTGTATTGTAGATATGTAGTGGTGTAATAATGTTATATGATGTACTGTTTTATATGTAATGTAAGTGCCTTAATGTGTTTGGACCCCAGGAAGAGTAGCTACTACCTTGGCAGCAGCTAACCGGGATCCCTAATAAATACAAACCTGTCTCGTGACTCTGCTTAGAGCGCAGCAGCCCATCCACTGACTTCAAACACAGATATAGTGATGCAGATGAAAACTTTGCACCCTGGTATTTGTGGTGCTTTAACATCAAATGAGCATGTGCCGTTCAGAAACAATGCAATGGGCCTTGACACAGGCTGGCAAGGAAGCCCTTTCCACAAGAGACACTATATAGAGAGCAACCCTCCCTTACACAAACAAAATCCGCAATAATTATTACATCTTCTCAAACATTTATAGGACAAGCCATTTGTAAACAGATCTATTGAAGACACATTCATCCCAATCCAACAGTACATCAGCTACCCGCTACCCATGTGGCGCAAAAAAAGGGTTGACTGTTCTTTCCCGCAGAGGAGAAAATTGCTATCAGACATGCAATTTAAAAGTCCATTCTTAAACCACCAGTTAAGAGGGACAAACAACTGGTATTGCCTTCTTCAGCTTGTTGATATAAAGAATTGTTTAATTTAAATGGCATAGCTGAAAGTGCAGTGAGTCTACTCTCTGAAATCGAAAACACTTATTCGCTGACTCAATATGGTTACTGTCAGCCTTAGGGCTCTAATGTTCATAAACAGCCATTGAATGGGGTGGTATGTGTGTTTTTATTTATATAGGGCCACTGAGGTAAACATTACATCCAATGTCTACTAACCTAAAGATGCACCATGTGTATGAGCTCAGGTTATCCCCTTGTAATTATCCACTATGTTCTGAAGAGCAGAGAAGCCACAAGGCCAATTTAACAGGGTGTGGTTCTCTCCAAGAGCATGGAGAACAGTGGTTTACAATAAATAGTCACCACGATGACGAGTTTGAAATCCATTACCCACTTTGCATAATTAAACCAACTTTAATCCAAATCAGAGCCTCTAATCTATACACTATTAATCCAAGAAGGCGTAGCAGTCAGACGTCTTTTGTCCTCGTCTTGTCCAGTGTATATATATATATATATATTTTTTTTTTATATATATTTTCTTCGCATATCTTTTTTCTAAAACTCAACTTCAAAATACTCTCCTGCAACCCGCCTCATCCAATGTGGTGCGGATCTGTTTTTTTCTAAAGTATTATTCACCTCGAATTCAGAATCCCCCAACAGAAGCTAGCCAGCTTACTAGCTACTAGCTAATAGTCAGCTAACCTTTAGCTCGGAAAGCTCTTGCCAGTTTGTACAACGCGACTCAAAAGAGAGCATACCGGACCTATTTTCTCTCCATATCCCTGGATTCCTACTGCAAGCTCTGGACAATTTCACCTGGATCTTCTTAGCTAAATAGCTGCTATCCGAGTACAGGCTAACGTCGGTCCCGGAGCAAGCACCAATTAGCCTGGAGCTAGCCCATGCTAGGCCTTTTCTCCCAGCTAGCTAAAAGAAGCCCATCAGCCACTCCTGGGCTACAATACCCGGACCACTTCTACTGCCGGTACGGGACACGGAACCCCACCGATCCTTCATGACTGGACTAAACTGCTCGAGGGGGTACTCAACTGGCCTCTACATCGCGACCACCCCTGAATGCCCATCCGATAGCCGCGGCTCGCTAGCTGTCTAGAGCATAATAGACTGTTAGCTGTAGAGATTCATCTGCTAATTTCTTGGGCCACTATACCCATTTTGCCAATTGGGCTTGGACCCCTCTGCTACTCGAAACCTTGCTAATCCATCACGACGTCACCGCACGCGGAGGCCAAAACAGACTTACCGCCGTCGAGACGTCCCTCTAAGGCCCTTCTGCTAGCTTGCTATCCCCGGCCTTCTAGCTGTCTGAATCGCCGTGTCTCCAGCCAGCCCAACCACTCACTGGACCCATATTGATCACCCGGCTACGCATGCCTCTCCCTAATATCAATATGCCTTGTCCATTACTGTCCTGGTTAGTGATTATTGTCTTATTTCACTGTAGAGCCTCTAGCCCTGCTCAATATGCCTTAACCTACCATTTAGTTCTACCTCCCACATATGCGGTGACATCACCTGGTTTAAACGTCTCTAGAGACAATATCTCATCATTACTCAATGCCTAGGTTTACCTCCAATGCAGTCACATCCTACAACACCTCTGTCCGTACATTATGCCTTGAATCTATTCTCTCACGCCCAGAAACCTGCTCCTATTACTCTCTGCTCTGAACGCACTAAACGACCAGTCCTGATAGCCTTTAGCCGTACCCTCATCCTACTCCTCCTCTGGTGATGTAGAGGTTAATCCAGGCCCTGCAGTGCCTAGCTCCACTCCTACTCCCCAGGTGCTCTCATTTGTTGACTTCTGTAACTGTAAAAGCCTTGGTTTCATGCATGTTAACATTAGAAGCCTCCTCCCTAAGTATGTTTTATTCACTGCTTTAGCACACTCTGCCAACCCGGATGTCCTAGCCGTGTCTGAATCCTGGCTTAGGAAGTCCACCAAAAACCCTGAAATGTCCATCACTAACTATAACATTTTCCAACAAGATAGAACTGCCAAAGGGGGCGGTGTTGCAATCTACTGCAGCGACAGCCTGCAGAGTTCTGTCTTCCTATCCAGGTCGGTACCCAAACAATTCGACCCAAACAATTCTACTTTTAAAAATCCATCTTTCCAGAAACAAGTTTCTCATTGTTGCCGCATGCTATAGACCACCCTCTGCCCCCAGCTGTGCCCTGGACACCATATGTGAATTGATTGCCCCCCATCTATCATCAAAGCTTGTGCTGCTAGGTGACCTAAACAACACCCCGGCCATCCTACAATCTAAGCTTGATGCCCTCAATCTCACACAAATTATCAATGAATCCACCAGGTACAACCCCAAATCCGTAAACAGGGGCACCCTCATAGATATCATCCTAACTAACTTGGCCTCCAAATACACCTCTGCTTTTTTCAACCAAGATCTCAGCGATCACTGCCTCATTGCCTGCATCCGTAAATGGGTCTGTGGTCAAACGACCACCCCTCAAATATATGCAACGATCGAGGGGGGGGGGGGGGATCCAGCTGTGAGAGCAGGTTTATGGCCATGGCTTCATCTGTCGATTCAGCTGTGAATGTGAACACGTTCACATGACTCAAGGTAAGTGGCTGGTTGCTAGTGTAAAACCATGCCACATTTGCCACATTAGTAGGTAAGCTACATCAGTCGTATCAATCTTATCTGTGTTCTGAAATAGTCAACAATGAATTGTAAATTGTTTTTCCCACAGTGGGCAACTGTCCATCTACTTTGATGGCAAACTAACACATTTTTGAAACTGTCAAAACATTCTCCATGCAGTTTCCCAGACCGATCACTGTCAAACGCTCCCTAAAACACTTCAGTGAGCAGGCCTTTCTAAATCGACCTGGCCCGGGTATCCTGGAAGGATATTGACCTCATCCCGTCAGTAGAGGATGCCTGGTTATTCTTTAAAAGTGCCTTCCTCATCATCTTAAAAAAGCACACCCCATTCAAAAAAATGTAGAACTAGGAACAGATATAGCCCTTGGTTCTTGACCAGCACAAAAACATCCAAAAACATCTGCGTTAGCATCGAACAGCCCCTGTGATATGCAACTTCTCAGGGAAGTTAGGAACAAATACACACAGGCAGTTAGGAAAGCTAACGCTAGCTTTTTCAAGCAGAAATTTGCATCCTGTAGCACAAACTCAAAAAAGTTCTGGGACACTGTAAAGTCCAAGGAGAACAAGAGCACCTCCTACCAGCTTCCCACTGCACTGAGGCTAGGAAACACTGATCACTGATAACTGATAAATCCACTATAACTGAGAATTTCAATAAGCATTTTTCTATGGCTGGCCATGCTTTCCACCTGGCTATCCCTACCCCGGTCAACAGCCCTGCGCTCCCCACAGCAACTTGCCCAAACCTCCCCCACTTCTCCTTCACCCAAATCCAGATAGCTGAAAGAGCTGCAAAATCTGGAGCCCTACAAATCAGCCGGGCCAGACAATCTGGACCCCCTCTTTCAAACATTATCTGCCGAAATTGTTGCAACCCTTATTACTAGCCTGTTCAACCTCTCGTATCGTCTAAGATTCCCATAGATTGGAAAGCTGCCGCGGTCATACCCCTGTTCAAAGGGGGATACAATATAGACCCAAACTGCTACAGACCTATATCAATTCTACCCAGCCTTTCTAAGGCTTTCACCTCAGTGAATCACAACATTTTTATTGGCAGACTCAACTGCCTTGGTTTCTCAAATGACCGCATCGCCTGGTTCACCAACTACATCTCTGATAGAGTTAAGCATGTCAAATCTGAGGGCCTGTTGTCCGGATCTCTGGCAGTCTCTATGGGGGTGCCACAGGGTTAAATTCTCAGGCCGACTCTCTTCTCTGTATACATCAATGATGTCGCTCTTGCTGCTGGTGATTCTCTGATCCACCAATATGCAGACGACACCATTCTGTATACATCTGGCCCTTCTTTGGACACTGTGTTAACTAACCTCCAGATGAGCTTCAATGCCATACAACTCTCCTTCCGTGGCCTCCAACTGCTCTTAAATGCAAGTAAAACTAAATGCATGCCCTTCAACCGATCGCTGCCCGCCTGTACATCATCACTACTCTGGACGGTTCTGACTTAGAATATGTGGACAACTACAAATACCTAGGTGTCTGGTTAGACTGTAAACTCTCCTTCCAGACTCACATTAAATATCTCCAATCCAAAATTAAATCTAGAATCGGCTTCTTATTTCGCAACAAAGTATCCTTCACTCATGCTGCCAAACATACCCTGGTAAAACTGACCATCTTACCGATCCTCGACTTCGGCTATGTCATTTACAAAATAGCCTACAACACTCTACTCAACAAATTGGATGCAGTCTATCACAGTGCCATCCGTTGCTATGCCAAAGCCCCATATACTACCCACCACTGCGACCTGTACGCTCTCATTGGCTGGCCCTCGCTTCATACTCGTCGCCAAACCCACTGGCTCCAGGTCATCTACAAATCTCTGGTAGGTAAAGCCCCGCCTTATCTCAGCTCACTGGTCACCATAGCAGCACCCACCCGTAGCACGCGCTCCAGCAGGTATATCTCACTGGTCACCCCCAAAGCCAATTCTTCCTTTGGCGGCCCTGCCTTCCTGTTCTCTGCTGCCAATGACTGGAACGAACTGCAAAAAAAAAAAAAAAAAAAAAAAAAAAAAAAAAAAAAATTTATATATATATATATATATATATATATATATATATATATATATATATATATATATATATATATATATATATATATATATATATATATATATATATATATATATTTTTTTTTTTTTTAAATCACCAAAGCTGGAAACTCTTACCTCCCTCACTAGCTTTAAGCACCAGCTGTCAGAGCAGCTCACAGATCACTGCACCTGTAAATATCTCATCTGTAAAGAGCACATCCAATCTACCTCATCCCCATACTGTATTTATTTATCTTGCTCCTTTGCACCCCAGTATCTCTACTTGCACATTCATCTTCTGCACATTCTACCATTCCAGTGTTTAATTGCTATATTGTAATTACTTCGCCACCATGGCCTATTTATTGCCTTACCCCTCTTATCCAACCTCATTTGCAAACGTTGTATATAGATTTTTCTACTGTATTATTGACTGTATGTTTGTTTATTCCATGTGTAACTGTGTTGTTGTATGTGTCGAACTGCTTTGCTTTATCTTGGCCAGGTCGCAGTTGCAAATGAGAACTTGTTCTCAACTAGCCTACCTGGTTAAATAAAGGTGGGGGGAAAAAAAGAAAAAACAACAAACGAAGACAGAATGTTCAGCTGGAACGACAGCACAAGCCCTACATGAATCCAATCCACACATTCAGTTGAATCGTTCCAATATTGTTCTTTTTTAGATGGATCATTCCCATTACTGAATTCATAGACCTCAAATGTGCCTATACCGTCCACTCTGATGAGAGCAATGTCTGATAACTGCATCGTAAAATCCAATAGTCTTGTTGGTGCTACCAAATGACGCATGTCCCAGCTGCCTGAAAGAGGTTGAGTGTCTCCAGCTCCCTGAGGGTAAAACGCAGCGTCTCTGTGCCACCTGTAACTCCAACTCGAGAACCCCCAGCAACAGGTATGGGTCTCTGAAGAACAGCCCAGCTAAAACGAGGATAATAAGACCTGCAAGATGGGGTGAGACCTGACGACAGAACAACACCGACAGAACAACAGCTTTGATTGCCATTCCCTCCCATGTGTTTTAAATAGCACTTTGTAAAAGAATGAGGGATGATAGGAAAATATATGCAACGATCGAGGGGGGGGGGGGCATCCAGCTGTGAGAGCAGGTTTATGGCCATGGCTTCATCTGTCGATTCAGCTGTGAATGTGAACACGTTCACATGACTCAAGGTAAGGGGCTGGTTGCTAGTGTAAAACCATGCCACATTTGCCACATTAGTAGGTAAGCTACATCAGTCGTATCAATCTTATCTGTGTTCTGAAATAGTCAACAATGAATTGTAAGTTGTTTTTCCCACAGTGGGCAACTGTCCATCTACTTTGATGGCAAACTAACACATTTTTGAAACTGTCAAAACATTCTCCATGCAGTTTCCCAGACCGATCTTGAGTAGTAAAAATGGACACACTGGTAGTCACAGACTTTGGATGCTCTGGAACAGATGGGTATCATGCAAAGATAAAGCAATGAGTTCAAACAGTCACACTCCCCTACCCATGGGGCAATCCTTTCCTGCTATGGAAGAGGAGATAAAGAAAACACTGAACAAACACCACAAGACGATGCAGACCACAGCAGCAGGAAGTGTCAGGGAAGTAAAAGGAGGAAAAGTAAAAGGAAATCACAGAAGAAAAAGTAGAATGTGTCCAAAGGAGGATATTGAAACCAGAACAAGCCAGGAGCCAGGGAGCCCTAAACACACCAGACAGAAATCTACACCCAGATAAACCAGGCTAAAGAAGATTAAACCAGGCAGTGTGTTTAAAGCAGCCTTTCCCAAACAGGTGCATGTTTAGGTTTTTGCCCAAGCACTTAACAGCTAACAGCTGATTCAAATAATCAACTCATCCTCAAGTTTTGATGAATCGAATCAGCTGTGTAGTGTTAAATAAAAAAACAATATGTGCACCCCTTGGGGTTAGCAGGACTGAGTTTGGGACACGCTGGTTTAAAGAACTTAAGAAAAGACCCATGGCATGGAACTCTGACAACCTCCCAACATACCTTCCAGGCTCTACATCATACACTAAAACCACACACCCAGCTACTGGTGGTGACTTCACTTGTCAAACAAACTACAGTAAATTACACATAGGTATCATGAATTATGATGGCTGTAATTTTGTCCATAATATCCTGTAGCCTATGTGTACATAATTCTATCCATAAGGCTGTTTCTTGTTGTGCTTGTGTACAGAGAGCCCAGACAAGACATCTGTTCCCAGATTAGACCAGTGTGTTTAAGAGCAGAGGCTTAAAACCTGGTGGCGTGGAACATTGAAGGTTTCCAGACTCAACCAATTAGGCTTCAAAACTTCAAACCCAGTCACTTACTGAGACTATAATATACAGGCTGTACATCCTATAAGAGGAAGGGTAAAATAGGGCATTGTAGCAGAATAACTAGCGGACTGCTCGTTGCAGTATTGTGTGAAAATGCTTATTGCAGAATTGTAATTAATGAAAGACTATCTAGTAGACAAGACTGTCTGTTCCTAGGCCGTCATTGAAAATAAGAATTTGTTCTTAACTGACTTGCCTAGTTAAGTAAAGCTAAAAAAACATTTCAAGTCATGAATGCTGTCCAGTGCAACATTACCCTGCCCTCTGACATGTGTGCTGGGGAGAAGGTGTGCTGGCAAGCCAAGGCAAAATGTTTGAAAAATGCTATCAATAACATTGTTGAATCTGGTTACTACAACCAGATTCTGATTCCTCTTCAACAGTGTTGTTTCTCAGCAGACGTATCATCTGGGTGCTTTCAAGTCCAAGACCAAAATAATTTGCCCATAGGACTCCAACTGTGATGATTTTGTTCTCTGGTCATTTGCCAACGACAGTCTTCAACTTGGGGAGGTGTTGGCTTGCCAGGCTTGGTAATCTAGTCAGCTCACAGACTGAACTGTGTCAAGCAAACACTTGGTGCTTGAGGTCAAAGTGACAATGTTCTTGTTTACCTGCCTTGACTCTTGGCCAAAGCTCTGCACCAGAGTCTGGCCCACATAATGTCATCTCCAAGCAACATCATAATGTCTTCTCCGAGCAACTTACTGCATTCTCTGTAAGCACTACACACAGTCAGACATTATGGGCCAGTTTTCAGGACAAAGGTAAGGCCTAGTCCTGGACTAAAATAATCTTCACGTGCAAGTCTCTTAAATACATCATCCTTTATATGAAATTTGCTAATGGAAGACTCCAGATCAGTCCACGGAAATTATTCCACAAGGGAATAGATGCCAAGATTGTCATAAATACCATATGAGTTCAAGGACACTGCGTGAAACCAAAGGATGGATAATACACTATATAAATACACAAAAGGTATGTGGACACCCCTTCAAATTCGTGGATTCTGCTATTTCAGCCACACAAGTTGCTGACAGGTGTAATAAATCGAGCATACAGCCATGTAATCTCCAGAGACAAACATTGGCAGCTGAATGGCTCGTACTGAAGACCTCAGTGACTTTCAATGTGGCACCAGGACCGCCAAGTGTTGAAGCGCATAATGCGTAAAATTCCTCTGTTCTCAGTTGCAATACTCACTACCGAGTTCCAAACGGCCGCTGGGAGCAACTGTTCGTTGGAAGCTTCATGAAATGGGTTTCCATGTCCGAGCAGCCGCACACACAAGCCTAAGATCACCATGCGCAATGCCAAGCGTCGGCTGGAGTGATGAAAGGTCGTCGCCATTGGACTCTGGAGCAGTGGAAACACCTTGTCTTTAGTGATGAATCACGCTTCACCATCTGGAAGTCCGACGGATGAGTCTGGGTTTAGCGGATGCCAGGAGAACGCTACCTGCCCCAATGCATAGTGCCAAATGTAAAGTTTGGTGGAGGAGGAATAATGGTCTCTGGCTGTGTCATGGTTAGGGCTAGGCCCCTTAGTTCCACTGAAGGGAAATCTAAACGCTACATCATACAATGACATTCTAGACGATTCTATGTTTCTAACTTTGTGGCAACAGGTTGGGGAAGGCCCTTCCCTGTTTCAGCATGACAATGCACCCCGTGCTCGAAGCGAGGGCCATACAGAAATGGTTTGTCGAGATCGGAGTGAAAGAACTGACCTGCACAGAGCCCTGACCTCAACCCCATCGAACACCTTTGGGATTGGAACGCCAACTACGGACCTAATACCCTGACCTCACTAATGCTCTTGTGGCTGAATGGAAGAAAGTCCCAGCAGCAATGTTCCAACATCTAGTGGAAAGCCTTCCCAGAACAGTGGAGGCTGTTATAGCAGCATAAGGGAGGACCAACTCCATATTACTGTGCATGATTTTAGAATGAATTGTTCGACAAGCATGTGTCCACATACTTTTGGTCACGTTGTGTATATGATAATGAATGATGAAGAGATGAGAGAAAATATAACAGTGGCTGGTGTAGGATACTTACTGAGTCGTAATCGGAGACCAAGCCAACTCTTTGGCGGTGACTTGTGCTGTAGAACTGAGTTCATGGTCCACTTGTTTGGAACCATTTAAGTCCTGTTTTTGGTTCTTCTCCTGAAAACTCACCAACAACACACCCCGGAAAAGATCACCTATGGTTGGTCGTCTTCATGTCTGTTCTCAATGAATGGTAGATTCCGATGGTCTGGTCTTGAAGTTTGCATTTAACAGTAATGTGTCATTTTATCACTCTCCATTTCGCCTAAAACCACTGTCGTTCTTTTTTGGAACGCCGTGCGTGCTGTGTATTCGTTCTCTGTGGATAAATTAGCTTGAGAGCACTGCAGTCAACCTGCTAAAAAACAATGCATTGAAATAATAATAAACTAACCTGTCACACGGCTGACTCAGTCTCCCACCAAAATGGAATAGGTTAATGGCTGACTGGTGCAGAATAGGTCTCACGCAAGTAATAAACACCGCCTAAAGGTAAATTCTGCAATATGACAAAAGGACACGCTGTTATGGTTTACTCCACTCTGCAGCATGCACGAAAATCATTATTTTCGACGTCCTAAATAGGCTTGAATTGTCCAACCACCGTAGCGTTCATCCCTCCCTCTCACCAGCTCACGATAATAAGACTATTTATTTTAATCGTCCATTATACCATAGGTGAAAGAAGCACCGACTACTCTGTTGCAACTTTCGTCCACTGACTTCTTCTACATTGCATTCGCGCAAGTGAAGCAACTTGAAGTCGCCAACGTAATTCCCCGCCTAGTCTCTCACAGTCTGTCCCTCCGATTTTCAACCATCAAAAAAAACTCTTCCATTTATTCAGGCCACATTCTAGTCTTTCCCTTTAAAAGTTGGTAGAATGTTGCAGCTAGGGGCACCAAAGAGAGCATATGTCATTTGATTGTAGCATTGTTAACAAAGACAGTGGAGAAAAACATACAATGTTTCCCTTTAACCAATAAATAATGTTTCAATAATCAGATATTGTTAAATTGAATCAAACATTCCTTTAGCTTTAATGGTCTCTATAGCAAGGGATACATTTTGATGTATGCAATTGTGCCTTGATTGATTGGCCCTTACTTGATTAGTCTAGTCACAGGGTTCCCCAAACTCGGTCCTGGGGCCACCCATGGGTGCACATTTTGGTTTTTGCCCTATAGCTCATCAAGCTTTGATTATTTGAATCAGCTGTGTAGTGCTAGGGCAAAATCCAAAATATGCACCAATAAAATGGCGCCGAAAGAAATGACAGCAGTTTTACGGACGTCGAATCAATTGTGCTATATGTTTTTTTTTCCTGTTATTTTTAACTTATTTTGTACATAATGTTTCTGCCACCATATCTTACAGCAAAAGAGAACTTCTGGATATCAGGACAGCGATCACTCACCTCGGATTAGACAATGATTTTTTCTTCAACAAGCAGGAAGCACAGGATATACTGCGAACACCCGACAAGGCTGACATTCCCGTTAATGGCAAGAGAAAGAGACACAGGCACAGAGGACACAGAGCAGGGTGCCTCTTATTAAATCCTGTCTGGAACAGGGGGCAGTATTTTCACGTCCAGATGAAAAGCGTGCCCAAAGTCAACTGCCTGCTACTCAGGCCCAGAAGCTAGGATATACATATAATTAGTAGATTTGGATAGAAAATACTCTGAAGTTTTTAAAACTGTTAGAATAATGTCTGTGAGTATAATAGAACTGATTCGGCAGGCGAAACCCCGAGTACAATCCATCCAGGGGGGAAAAAATTGAGGGCCCAGATTGCAGTTCCTATGGCTTCCACTAGATGTCAACAGTCTTTAGAAATTGTTCAATGTTTTTCTTTTGAGAAATGAAGAAGTAGGGCTGTTCTTTTAGGTGTCACTCTGAAGGGCTTTAGACTTTTGTTGCGCTTGAACTGGAGCGCACTTCACGAACAAAACGACCATTCATTGTGTCACTGAGACATTTGAGATTGCAAAAAGAAGGAGATCTTCAAAGGTAAGGCATTTATTATATGGCTATTTCTGACTTTTGTGTCGCACCTGCCTGGTTGAAATAGGTTTTTCATGTGTTTGTATGCGGGGCGCTGTCCTCAGATAATCGCATGGTTTGCTTTCGCCGTAAAGCCTTTTTGAAATCTGACACAGCGGCTGGATTAACAAGAAGTTAAGCTTTATTTTGATGTATTACACTTATATTTTTGTGATGGTTGAATATTGATATTTCTGTAGTTTGAATTTGGCGCGCTACAATTTCACTGGATGTTGTCAAATCAATCCCGGTAACGGGATTCGAGCGGGATTCGCACTTAAGGGATCCATATTAAGGAACCGGAGAAGGAGAGTGGGAAAGGTGCCTTTACCATCAATATTACTCGCCAAAGTTTAATAATTGGACAATAAATTAGACAAGGTACGATCACGAATATCCTACCAATGGGACATCAAAAACTGTAACATCTTATGTTTCACGGAATCGTGGCTGAATGATGACATGGATATTCAGCTGGCAGGATATATGCTGCACTGGCTAGATAGAACAGCACACTCTATTAAGACGAGGGGGGGGGGGCGGTCTATGCATATTTGTAAACAACAGCTGGTGCACGAAATCTAAGGAAGTCTCTAGATTTTGCTCACCTGAAGTAGAGTATCTTATGATAAACTGTAGACCACACTATTTGCCAATAGAGTTTTCATCAATACTTTTCTTGACTGTTTATTTACCACCACAGATGGACGCTGGCACTAAGACTTCACTCAGTCAGCTGTATAAGGAAATAAGCAAACAGGAAACCGCTCACCCAGAGGCGGTGCTCCTAGTGGCCGGGAACTTTAATGCAGGTAAACTTAAATCTGTTTTACCTAACGCAACAAGAGGGAGAAACATTCTAGATCATCTGTACTCCACACACAGACACACGTACAAAGCTCTCCCTCGCCCTCCATTTGGTAAATCTGACCCCAATTCTATCCTCCTGATTCCTGCTTACAAGCAAAAATTAAAGCAGGAAGCACCAGTGACTCGGTCAATACAAAGGTGGTCAGATGAAGCAGATGCTAAACTACAGGACTGTTTTGCTATCACAGACTGGAATATGTTCCGTGATTCTTCCGATTGCATTGAGGAGTACACCACATCAGTCACTGGCTTTATCAATAAGTGCATCGAGGACGTCGTCCCCACAGTGACTGTACGTACATACTCCAACCAGAAGCCATGGATTACAGGCAACATTCGCACTGAGCTAAAGGGTAGAGCTGCCGCTTTCAAGGTGCATGACTCTAACCAGGAAGCTTATAAGAAATCTTGCAATGCCCTCCGACGAACCATCAAACAGGCAAAGCGCCAATACAGGGCTAAGATTGAATCGTACTACACTGGCTCCGACGCTCGTCTTATGTGGCAGGGCTTGTAAACTATTACAGACTACAAAGGGAAGCACAGCCGCGAGCTGCCCAGTGACATGAGCCAATCAGACAAGCTAAATCACTTCTATGCTCGCTTCAAGTTAAGCAACACTGAGGCATGCATGAGAGCGACTGTGTGATCACGCTCTCTGTAGCCGACGTGAGTAAGACCTTTAAACAGGTCAACATTCACAAGGCCACGGGGCCAGACAGATTAGCATGACGTGTGCGCCGGGCATGTGCTGACCAACCGGACAGGTGTCTTTACTGACATTTTCAACATGTCCCTGATGGAGTCTGTAATACCAACATGTTTCAAGCAGAACACCATAGTCCCTGTACCCAAGAACACTAAAGTAACCTGCTTAAATGACTACAGACCCGTAGCACTCACGTCCGTAGCAATGAAGTGCTTTGAAAGGCTGGTAATGGCTCACATCAACACCATTATTCCAGAAACCCTTGACCCACTCCAATTTGCATACCGTCCAAACAGATCCACAGATGATGCAATCTCTATTGCACTCCACACTGCCCTTTCCCACCTGGACAAAAGGAACACCTACGTAAGAATGCTATTCATTGACTACAGCTCAGCGTTTAACACCATAGTACCCTCAAAGCTCATCACTAAGCTAAGGATCCTGGGACTAAACTCCTCCCTCTGCAACTGGATCCTGGACTTCCTGACGGGCCACCCCCAAGTGGTGAGAGTAGGTAGCAACACATCTGCCATGCTGATCCCCAACACTGGAGGCCCTCAGGGGTGCGTTCACCCACGACTGCGTGGCCAGGTATGAATCCAACACCATCATTAAGTTTTCAGACGACACAACAGTGGTAGGCCTGATCACCGACAACGACGAGACAGCCTATAGGGGAGGAGGTCAGAAACCTGGCAGGGTGGTGCCAGAACATCAACCTCTCCCTCAACGTAACCAAGACTAAGGAGATGATTGTGGATTACAGGAAAAGGAGGACCGAGCACACCCCCATTCTCATCAACGGGGCTGTAGTGGAGCAGGTTGAGAGCTTCAAGATCCTTGGTGTCCACATCACCAACAAACTAGAATGGTCCAAACACATCAAGACAGTCATAAAGAAGGCACGACAAGCCTATTCCCCTTCAGGAAACTAAAAAGATTTGGCATGGGTCCTCAGATCCTCAAAAGGTTCTACAGCTGCAACATCGAGAGCTTCCTGACTGGTTGCATCACTGCCTGGTACGGCAACTGCTCAGCTTCCGACCACAAGGCACTACAGAGGGTAGTGCGTATGGCCCAGTACATCATTGGGGCTAAGCTGCCTGCCATCCATCCAGGACCTCTACAACAGGTGGTGTCAGAGGAAGGTCCTAAAAATTGTCAAAGACCCCACCCACCCTAGTCATAGACTATTCTCTCTACTACCACATGGCAAGCGGTACCGGAGCGACAAGTCTAGGACCAAAAGGCATCTCAACAGCTTTTACCCCCAAGCCATAGACAAGTCTAGGACCAAAAGGCATCTCAACAGCTTTTACCCCCAAGCCATAAGACTCCTGAACAGGTAATCAAATGGCTACCCGGAGTATTTGCATTGTGTACCCTTCCCCCCCCAACCCCTCTTTCCACTGCTACTACTCTCTGTTTATCATATATGCATAGTCACTTTAACTATACATTCATGTACATACTTCTTCAATTAGCCCGACTAACCGGTGCCCCCACACATTGGCTACCTGGACTATCTGCATTGTGTCCCGCCTCCCACCACCCGCCACCCACCACACGCCAACCCCTCTTTTATGCTACTGCTGCTCTCTGTTTATCATACACTGCTCAAAAAAATAAAGGGAACACTTAAACAACACAATGTAACTCCAAGTCAATCACACTTCTGTGAAATCAAACTGTCCACTTAGGAAGCAACACTGATTGACAATAAATTGCACATGCTGTTGTGCAAATGGAATAGACAAAAGGTGGAAATTATAGGCAATTAGCAAGACACCCCCAATAAAGGAGTGATTCTGCAGGTGGTGACCACAGACCACTTCTCAGTTCCTATGCTTCCTGGCTGATGTTTTGGTCACTTTTGAATGCTGGCGGTGCTCTCACTCTAGTGGTAACATGAGACAGAGTCTACAACCACACAAGTGGCTCAGGTAGTGCAGCTCATCCAGGATGGCACATCAATGCGAGCTGTGGCAAGAAGGTTTGCTGTGTCTGTCAGCGTAGTGTCCAGAGCATGGAGGCACTACCAGGAGACAGGCCAGTACATCAGGAGACGTGGAGGAGGCCGTAGGAGGGCAACAACCCAGCAGCAGGACCGCTACCTCCGCCTTTGTGCAAGGAGGAGCACTGCCAGAGCCCTGCAAAATGACCTCCAGCAGGCCACAAATGTGCATGTGTCAGCATGGTCATTTTGCAGGGCTCTGGCAGTGCTCCTCTGGCAGTGCTCCTCCTGCTCCTCCTTGTAGGCATATCCAATATTGAAGGCTTGACTTGACAATCTCTGAATTTCATTAAACTTTGTGGTCCCTATTTTTACATGTGCAGGCATAATCAAAGTGACACTGGACTAGCGCACTTGCCAGAGTCTTTAGGGTGTCAATGTCAAACCATTTTGAGGATGCTGGAATAATATTTTGGATGAACATGCGCATGCCTTAAGTAGACATTTGAAGTAGCCTAATCAGATTAAAACATTGTGACTGCTTGTGTTTATTCCACATATAAGAGGTAATACATTTAAAAAGTTAAATTACTCATATTAGCCTATACTGAAGCATTCGGTTCTTGGTGCGCGAGAAATACCCGCATGGATTGGAGAGGCAGGGCGGGTGATAAGCTTTCCTGAACAACTGGGTCTGCCAGCAGCATATGTGGCCACATTATTATAGGAAGACTTGGTATGATGATGATCCACAACAGACAAAATACAGCCAGACTGGCCTGCTACTATGCCTTTCTATCACAGGAGGTTGGTGGCACCTTAATTGTGGAGAACGGGCTTGTGGTAATGACTGGAGCGGAATTAGTGGAATGGTCTCAAATACATATAACACATGGTTTCTAGGTGTTTGATGCCATTCCATTTGCGTCTTTCCGGCCATTAATATGAGGCGTTCTCCCCTCCACTTCCTCCCGTGCTTTCTATACCTTATAAATTGTTGAATAGACCAACAATTGATCCAAATGGAATGAAACATTCAAATCACAGGGCTTTTTCACCATTATTCAAATTACATTTTACCTGTAGCCTAGTGTAAGGGCTGTCGCTCTCCTCATCCTCGGACGAGGAGAGGAGAGAAGGATCATCAGACCAAAATGCAGCATTCGGGAAATAAGCCATCTTTTATTTAAACGACACGATGGCAACACGAAAAAAAAAAAAACACTTTCAAAATTACAAAACAAGAAAACACGACGTAGACGAAAACCTGAACATGAACTTAACTAACTAACGTAAAACTCACGGACAGGAACAGACTACATCGAAAACAAACGAACATCCAAACAGTCCCGTATGGTGCAAACATAACACAGATACGGAAGACAATCACCCACAAACAAACAGTGAGAACACCCTACCTAAATATGACTCTTAATTAGAGGAGAACGCAAAACACCTGCCTCTAATTAAGAGCCATACCAGGCAACCAAAACCAACATAGAAACAGATAACATAGACTGCCCACCCAAAACACATGCCCTGACCATAAAACATACAAAAACAACATAAAACAGGTCAGGACCGTTACACCTAGAGTACAATTTTTTACTCACTTGAAAACAATGATGCAATTATTCATTGCATTGTGGTGTTGTAGACTAATCTAGGTAGGATCATTGTATTGTCCCTTAACAAGATCAATAGGGGAGCTTTTTGAGCTCTGTGAGTCTCATGTTTTCACTGTTCTTTCGTGCTCAATGATGCACCTGGCCTGTCCGCTGCCTATCAGCTATTCCTATTTGTTCTTGTGGATTCATAATGAAAATTGATGCAGCTTTGAATGCTTTTATGTGTGGTATGATTGATAGCAAGCCTATTGCAGATCTAGACAAACGATCCACCTACAGTACCACTATTGTCAACATGAATGGTGGATAGAGGACAGGATACTGTTAGACAGTAGACAATATTAATATCCTCTTAAATGTAAATGGGAAAATGTAGACTTCCGCCTAAATAGACATACCCAAAAGTAACTGCTATTCATGTGTAATTACATGATTCTGACATGCAAAAACTTGGTATATTTGGAAAGAAGACATCTGGGAGATTATGAGGAAATGATCAGAAGATAGGAGTTACATCGTTAAGAATACACAAGATCAAGCACACACAAAATAACTGTTGTTTTTTTATTTTGAAAGTCATCTTTCCTTGACAAGCTATAAGTGAATTATTGATGACTAGAGCTGGAAACAGATGGCTTCCACAACAGTTGAACAATATCAGAAAGAAAATGGAATTCATAGACCTAACAACTAGAAATGGGTAGATGTTTAAGTAAGTGGTGTCAGGTGTGGTCATGCGACATTTACAAGTGTCCCTAACCCTCTCCAAATGCTATTTGTTCAGTATGAAGACAATTTCTACCACGTGTCCTTTTAATCTCTCCAAAGTGTCTGCATGAAATAATTGCACTGTTTTTGCACACTGGATGTGCCTCTTGCTTTGTCCAGCCCAGGTCAACTGCATATCCCTGGAAACTTATCTCATTGGCTACAAGACTGTCAAAGTGCCATAGTAGCCAATCCCCTGTGTAATGGATGCCTACAATACAGGCGTAAGCAGGCAACCTATTTTTGATATGCAAAGATATAGTCACTTGGTGAACATTTGATGTTGCCATTAAGTGGCAATAGGCTAGATTTGTTCCTACCAACCTAAGGATTAATTTGATACCCCCCATGTTTCTATAGCTCAAACACAGACCAATGTGAAGCTTACCTTGTAATATGATTGGTGAAAACATTGTGTAAAATCAACATTCTGACTCTCGGGGTTGGTGATAAATAAAAGTAGTTCACAGGAAGACAAATAAGACATCCTCATGATCTGTGGAGTCCCGGCTCTCGGTGTGTATCAACGTAATCCATATTTATTTTGTTTATGCTTCACAACGCTAACCAGAATGTAGGTAGCAGTCATCTCGAAATGAGGTCATCGGCTTGGCCTGCCCTTATAAATTATATGCCCACACATGGTAGTAAATCACACTAAAGATTTGAAGGCACCGATCAATAGCCAAGATATCAATAGCCAATAGCCAGCGTTCCGCAGACACCCTGCTTTTGCAGATAGGGGCAACCGTTCTCATACCAGACTGAAATGAAAAAGAAAAATATAATCCCCAAATAGTTTGTTGTATAGTAAAAGTTAGCGTGTGGAAAAGCGAAGTGCAGGGGTTGGGTCAAATGCGAAAGACACATTTCAGTTGAATGCATTCAGTTGAAGAACTGACTAGGTATCACCCTTCCCCTTTTCTTTCCATAAGGGAAGTAAGTACAAAAACATGATATGATATAGGGGAGGCGCATGCAAGCAGATGAGTTAATTTTGCTAGGATGGAAGAAAGTATATAGTAAAACCTACAAAAGAGCGAATGTAAACCATATTTAAAATACCCAAATGCAGGACTAGGATGATTTTGCGGGACAGTGTAGCATACATGACTAAAAACATTTCACAACTAATATATCTCAGTTTATTGCATAAATCGTGCATGCATTTGGTTGCAATGCTAGTGCGGTAAAATAATCCTGTCCAGTTTAATGAATTGCACTGTAGGCTAATCATATGCATAGGAATAGCCTATGCATTTCGATCTTCTTGAATTACTGTTTCGTGATCAAATTAGAGCAGATGTTAACAAACTATTAGACTTTCTTGTATTATGTTTTTCAATCAAAGCATATATAGTAGCTCTGAGTTTTGTCCATGATAATTTTTTTGATGACTATTCAGCTTCAGCGAACCATCCTAAAATCTCATTAGAAATTAGGTGTTTTTGGTGTAACAGTAATGTTATAGGCCTGCTATGCTATTCGGTTCTGTTATATAAAATACTAATGAATCGTTATGTGATCTTGCAAGACGTTGATTCAGTTTTGATCTAACATTACTAAACAAGCAGCATTGTGAGAAGTGATAATATTCTATTTGTAATAATAATACGTGATGAGTAGGACGATTAGGCAACAGATGTTGATGAGTGTTATTTTAAACGATTGCTTCTAAAAGGACGGCGCTAAAGAAACATTGATTTGATTAGCTTGAACACATGGTTACAATATACCTAATACAGAATAAAAGGAAACAGAGGGATGAACTATCAATTCATATTATTTATTTGCATAGATTTTATCATCAAATCAATTGACAAAGTAGTGAACATAAATCATTACTATTTAGAATGAAGTAATACGTTTTAAAAAAGCTGTAAAATCAATATTTTGGTGTTGTGTATTCATGCATCTCAATAAACTATAACCTAAATGCATTATTACCACCAGCTTTGCCCAATTTACTTTTCCAATTTCCCAACCTGACATAGCCTACTCTAATAGGCTCTTGGGCTTTATGGTGGCCACTCTGGTTTGGGTGTCTTCAGCAGAAGGGTGTCGCTGTAACCAGAAGTGGTCACATATTGTTCTGGGTTCCATTGCGCAAGAGCAGGTTGGTTGAGTTTTATGAACATCAAGGCAGACAGGTATAAAATGTTTTTAACATTCTGAAGTTATCAAGCCTCCAATGGGCCTACAGTTCATCATTCCCCAGGAAGAATCACCATTTAACTACCTCTAGAATGCTGTAGCCTACATATTTATTTGGTTTGTCATTCTATCGTTTTTCATGGAATTTTTGTTGTAATTAAATATAATTGATTTAGAAATTATCAGAATAAATTTTCGCTGTATAATCAAATTGAAAAAAGTGATGGAGCACTCCCTCACTCTCCCCCAGCACTACACACATGATTACTTGTAAAGCTAAGGCAAGCTGCACTGCACTATTTAATCAATTAAAACAAATATTTGGGGGGTGGGGGGGGATTATGTCGGTCCATGCGAAAAAATTTGCAGCACCCTCACCAAACTACTTCTTGCGGCTTTTCGCTTTGATCTAAATTTACTAAACAAACACCATTGTGAGAAGTGGCTTTTGCCCCATGCCCTCCGGACCACTGTTGCCTGCAGTACCGAAGAGCACCTACCCAACTCTTTTTGCAAGGGGTGCAACTTTCACTGGGGACGGGTGGACATGACCCCCCCAATTAACAAGTCTCCACAGTTGTACGTGAATGCATGTTTTTGTTGAGTCCTTGTTCTCTCATCCAAGTCAAGATAATCAATGACCACAAAACCATACAAGATAGGAGCCTTTCCTGTAAAGACACATGCATGCAGAAGTATAGGGGATTGGAGACTAACTTAGGGTCGTTATTGATTGAGTCCAACCTGTGTCATCACTTGAAATGATTGAGTTTAATCAATTAATTCATTAATCATAGTGGATTTGGAAAGTATTCAGACCCCTTCCCTTTTTCCACATGTTATGTTACAGCCTTATTCTAAAATTGATTAAATGATTAAATGACATGCACAGTTGACACTGCATGTCAGAGCAAAAACCAAGCCATGAAGTTGAGAAATGATCCTTAGAGCTCCGAGACAGGATTGTGTCATGGCACAGCTCTGGGGAAGGGTACCAAAACATTTATGCAGTATTGAAGGTCCCCAAGAACACAGTGGCCTCCATCATTCTTAAATGGAAGAAGTTTGGAACCACCAAAACTCTCCTAGAGCTGGCTTCTCGGCCAAACTGAGCAATCGGGGGAGAAGGGCCTTGGTCAGAGAGGTGACCAAGAACCCAATGGTCACTCTGAAAGAGCTCCAGAGTTCCTCTGTGATGGGAGAACCTTCCAGAAGGACAACCATCTCTACAGCACTCCACCAATCAGGCCTTTATGGTAGAGTGGCCAGACGGAAGCAACTCCTCAATAAAAGGCACATGACGGCCTGCTTGGAGCTGGCCAAAAGGACTCGATGAGAAGCAAGATTCTCTGGTCTGATGAAACCAAGATTGAACTCTTTGGCCTGAATGCCAAGGGTCACGTCTGGAGGAAACCTGGCACCATCCCTACAGTGAAGCATGGTGGCAGCATCATACTGTGGGGATGTTTTTCCGCGGCAGGGCCTGGCAGACTAGTCAGGATCGAGGGAAAGATGAACGGAGCAAAGTACAGCGAGATCCTTGATGAAAACCTGCTCCAGAGCACTCAGGACTTCAGACTGGTCGTGGACTTCAGGAAACAGCAGAGGGAGCACCCCCGATCCCCGAAGTTTTAAGTTCCTCGGTGTACACATTAATGGACAAACTGAAATGGTCCACCCACACAGACAGTATGGTGAAGAAAGGGCAACAGCGCTGAAGAAATTTGGCTTGTCACCTAAAACCCTCACAAACGTTTAAAGATGCACAATTGAAAGCATCTTTTCGGGCTGCATCACCACCTGGTCTGGTAACTGCACCACCCACAACCGCAAGGCTCTCCAGAGGGTGGTGCGCAGGGGCGGAGCCAGAAGGGTGTCCGAGGACCCCTGACATCTGATTGGCCACCCCGAGAGATTGACATCTCATTATTGAATGATGCATTTATTTTGACGTTCGGTGGTGGATTTTTTAAATCGAGGACAAGGAAGAGAGAATATTAACGTTGGTTGCGAGATACAGAAGAACATACAGAAGAAGAGAGAATATTTCCACAACTCCACAAGTTCTTTTCGCGATTGGCGAATGTATCATATTTGAAATAAGTTAATAAGGTTTAGGATTGGGTTTAGGTTTCCTGAGCAACTTTTATGAAAGTTGAGTCGCTGTGTAAGTTAAAGTTAGACCTTAGGCTTCATTAGCAGACAGTTAATCAGATAAGAGAGATCGGTTCCCAATTTATGTTAACATTATGTTTATATCTGTGCTAGAAATACATGCATATACAATGCAGTGTCGTAAGTTACAGTATGCAAATGTTTAGCTAATGTGGGGTAACTAGTAGGCTACAGCTGTCAGTGTTCAGCAAGTTCACATTCAGCAATTTGAAATCCATTAACTCAAGTTAGATTTTCATACTTGAACTCAAAACAATTGTTATTATCAATCTGTTAACGTTACTCACAAGATTACCACAATTTGCAGATAGCAAACAGGCTATCATAAAGGTGTAAGAAAGTATAGCTAGCTAAGTTACTTACTGCAGAGTAGGGCTAGCCATGATCTAACTAGTAACTTAGGCTGGTAGTTGATTTTAAGGTACAGTTATGATAATGGGGATTTGTAATTGAGATTGGACTAAAATGTGGGTAATTGGATGCTTATATGTAAATATAGACTGTCTTATTTTTGCATAGGGTCAATTAAACATGAAAAGAAAAGGAGAGATAAGACTTATTTTTAAAGAAGCACAAACAGGCAGATCAGGTGCAAACAGACCCCAGCCCTTGCATCACCACTGGACCCCAGAGCAGCTCCCTACCTGAGGCTAGTCAGAGTCAGTGTGGTCAGACTTCACAAGGACCCAGTCTACCACCACCAGGTCAGAGCATCTACCAGGCAGTCAGTCACATGCCCAGTTAAGAATTTAAGTTTAGCTTCAGCTTGTAATAGATGATTTTGTCAGATTAAGCCTCATTTTAAAATGTTGGTTGTTGATTCACATGTGTTCTTATTTTTATGGCTGTGGCATTTTTATTGTGATTATACACTAATGGTTCTTGTGTTATTTTAATGTAATAGATGTATCAAGGGATGACACAGAGACCTCTGGCTCTGAGCAAGACAGTGAGCCAGAGCTGCCAGGAGATGTCATCGAGCCCCTCCTAACTGCATCAAGCACCAGATATGCTGTTCCAAAAGGACCTAATGGTAGGACAGGCCTATACTTTAAACTACACATTTTAGTTAGCAGCTGTTAGTATTTAATCTTGTGGATCCCTTAATTATACATTTCCATAGAGATATGACACATTATTTAACGTGTGTTTCAGAAGTTTCAAGATCCAGAGAAGAAGGTCCTGTACAGACGTGTTTGAAAACATTTCCCAGAACTCAGCATGGTACTAGGAAAAGGGCTTTCAACAGCTTCGGGTATAAGGACAATTCATTGCTTGAATATTCTGTAAGTGAAGATTCAACTTATTGTTTTGCCTGTAAGCATTTTTCTCTGCCCAATACACCTGAATCTGCCTTCCCATCACAGTCAGGTTTTTGTAACTGGAAAAAGGTGCTGTTTACAGATTCTGGGTTTAAGCTCCATTCGAAGGCAGAGCATCATATCAATGCAATGTCTGCTCGGATTCAGCATAAAACGGCTATTGACAGCATCTCATCAATGTTAGATGTCATAAATGAGGACTGGAAAAAGAAAGTGGAGGAAAACTCTACTTACATTAAACAATTGCAGATGTGCTCCTATTAACTGCCACTCAAAATATAGCGCAGAGGTCATCGATGACTCTCACAACAAGGGTAATATTTTGACAATCTTAGAAGAAATAGCAAAGCATGACCCTCTCATAGAGAAAATGATGAATGCATGTGGCAATGCTAAGTACACAAGCCACCAAATCCAGAACGAGGTTCTTGAGGGCTTAGCTGAGATGGTACAAAGTGAAGTAATAAGAGAAGTAAAAGAAAGTGAAGTGTTTAGTGTAATTGCAGATGAAACCAAAGAGTTAAAGAAAAAAGAACAAATGTCTTTAGTTGTGAGGTACTATTACAACGGGGCCATCTACGAAAACTTTTTACACTTTGTCAGCTGAAAGCTTAGATGCAGCAGGTCTCACAAAAAATGATAATTGAAAAACATGGTCTGGACTACAGAAATAATCTTGTGGGGCAAGGCTATGACGGTGCATCCTCCATGAGCGGAAAGCATTCTGGTGTGTCTGCACGGATTACAAACAGTGCAAGATTTGCATTTTATGTGCACTGTAATGCACGTTGTTTGAAATTGGTTCTTGTCGATGCTGTAAAATCAGTGCCTGGGGCGGTTAACTTTTTTGCTCTCCTGCAGAAGCTTTATAACTTTGTATCTGGCTCATACGTTCATCTCAAGTGGCTTGCAGTTCAGAAAGAGCTGTATCCACAGCAGCAGCCCAGGGAACTACAGAGACCTACGGATGTAAGGTGGGCATGCAGATACATGGCATGCTGTAATCTGAGGGACAGGCTTCCAGCAGTTCTGAGAGTGCTACAGGATATCACACTTGAAAATAGTGGTGATAGATCAGTGGAGGCAAGGGGCCTTCTTTCTCAGATAGATTTACATTTCATAGGGATTTTGGTTACCTTTTGTAAAGCCTTGGTGATACCAAATGTCCTTCTGACATACTCCAATCAAGCTCTCTTGACCTAGCAAGGGCTAGGGCTGTGGCTCTAGTAGGTGCCCTTAGACACATTAGAGGACTACAGAAGTGAGGGATACTTTGGAGAACTATGGAAAGAGGTTGAAGAGATTGCAGAGCACTGCAAAATAAGTGCACAAACAGTGTGTAAGACAGCCTAAAACAAGCTTAAGATTTCACGACTCATTGATTATGAACACTGTAGGACAGAAAAATAGTGACCAAAGTGATGGTGAGAGCTTCCAAAGAGCTGTCTTTTATCAGGTGCTTGACAGTCTCACAGCTGAGCTGCAGAGGCATTTTTCAAAGAATTGCGAGATAATGCAATGGGTCCAGAGTACAAAGAGTACAACCTTCTTGAATGAGGAGCTTCTGTTTGCCTTTGCTTAGACCTTTGACTCAGATTGAGAGAACCTCAAACATGAGGTTCATCAAACCAAGCGGCTTCTTGATAAGAGAGAGAAAAGTGGAAGGGACAGACCGTCTACTCTCCTTGACTTTGTTGTGTTTCTAGAACCTTATAAAGAGGTCTTCCATGAGCTATTTCGACTTTGTAAGATTACTGTTGTTACACCAGTCAGCAGTGCGTCTTACGAGAGAAGCTTCTCAGCTTTAAAACTCACTTTAGGACAACAATGGTTGATGACAGGTTAAGTCAACTCGGAATTCTCAGTGTTGAGTCAAGGAGGGCACGCTCCCTCAACATGGATGAGTTTGTGAAACATTTTGCCAGTTCTCACCAGATCTGCAGAATAATGCTGTTTTAAACCTACCTAGGATCATTTGGAACTTAACCGGTCCCTCTGGTCATGATTAAAATCTGCACCGTGTACTAGCTAGTACACTGACATTCTGAAATGATAAATCCAAAGGGTATCATGTCACACAAATTTAATATGGTCCTGATTAGGCCAATTCCCCAACTTGTCTTTGCTATTAGTTAACATAATATATGAGCATAAATATGATACTGTAAGTTTGTAATATTGATGGGCACTAAATGTATTTGTATTTTTCAAGTCCATTTCTGCTTGATACCTGGTATGTAAAATTGCAGTGTGTTTTTTTGTGAATGTACTTTTTTGTAAATAAAGTATGCAATTTACACTACCGTTCAAAAGTTTGGGGTCAGTTAGAAATATCCTTGTTTTTGAAAGAAAAGCAAATATTTTGTCCATTAAAATAACATCAAATTGATCAGAAATACAGTGTAGACATTATTAATGTTGTAAATGACTATTGTAGCTGGAAATGGATGATTTTTTATGGAATATCTACATAGGCGTACAGAGGCCCATTATCAGCAACCATCACTCCTGTGTTCCAATGGCACGTTGTGTTAGCTAATCCAAGCTTATCATTTTAAAAGACTAATTGATCGTTAGAAAACCATTTTGCAACTATGTTAGCACAGCTGAAAACTGCTGTTCTGATTAATGAAGCAATAAACTGTCCCTCTTTAGACTAGTTGAGTATCTGGAGCATCAGCATTTGTGGGTTCGATTACAGGCTCAAAATAGCCAGAAACAAAGACCTTTCTTTTGAAACTCGTCAGTTTATTCTTGTTCTGAGAAATGAAGGCTATTCCATGCAAAAAACTGCCAAGAAACTGAAGATGCCGTACAACGCTGTGTCTACTCCCTCACAGAAAAGAGCAAACTGGCTCTAACCAGAATAGAAAGAGGAGCGGGAGGCCCCGGTGCACAACTGAGCAAGAGGACAAGTACATTAGAGTGTCTAGTTTGAGAAACAGACACCTTGCAAGTCCTCAAGAGGCAGCTTCATTAAATAGTACCCGCAAAATACCAGTCTCAACGTCAACAGTGAAGAGGCGACTCTGGTATGCTGGCCTTCTAGGCAGAGATGCAAAGAAAAATACATATCTCAAACTGGCCAATAAAAAGAAAAGACAATGGACAGCAGAACTCTGCCTAGAAGACACACACATTTTCTGTCATGGTCTATGTACCCCCTGAAGTAGCCTTGGCCACCCCATGAATAAAACTCTAATTCCCCCACTGGTGTTGTGGTTTGCACAACGCATCACCGGGGACAAACTAGCTGCCCTCCAGGACACCTACAGCACCCGATGTCACAGGAAGGCCAAAAAGATAATCAAGGACAACAACCACCCGAGCCACTGCCTGTTCACCCTGCTACCATCCAGAAGGTGGGGTAAGTACAGGTACACCAAGCTGGGACCGAGAGACCGAAAAACACTGGCCACTAATAAATGGATCACTAGTAACTTTAATAATGTTTACATACCTTGCATTACTCATCTCCCATGTATATACTATATTTTATACCATCTATTGCATTTTGCCTATGCCGCTCTGTCATTGCTCATCCATATACTTATATGTATATATTCCTCTTCCATTCCTTTACTTAGATTTGTGTGTATTTGGTAGTTATTGTGGAATTGTTAGATGACATGTTAGATATTGCTGCAGTGTCGGAACTAGAAATACAAGCATTTCGCTACACTCACAATAACATCGGCTAACCATGTGTATGTGACCAATAAAATTTGATTTGAGGCGAAGATTCACAGGACAACGATCATAAGCACACAACCAAGACAACACAGGACTGCCTTCGAGACAAGTCTCTGAATGTCCTTGAGACAAGTCTCTGAATGTCCACACACACACACACACACACACACAAACACACACACACACACACACACACACACACACACACACACACACACACACACACACACACACACACACACACACACACACACACACACACACACACACACACACACACACACACACACACACAGCGTTTACACAGGCAGACCAATTTAGATTTTCTTTTTACTAATTGGTCTTTCGACCAATCAGATCAGCTCTGAAAAAAATCTGATGTGAAAAGATCATGTGATTGGTCAAAAGACCAATTAGTGGAGAGAAAAAAAATCAACATTTGGCTGCCTGTGTAAACGCAGACATTCATGCTACACACACATCACAACTGTTGCTAACAGACTCTTATGATTGCTAAATACTGCACAATTTAAACACTTGCCCCCAATCCCCCCTTCCCAAAACACATGTAAATATTGGACTATAAGTTGTGCCTTAATGTATTATACTTATGTTAAGATGTTTATTCTATTCTACTGAGCCATTTACTTTATGTTCGTATTCTTAGTTTGTATTATTTCTTATTGTTGTATTGTCAAGAAGGAACCTGCAAGTATGCATTTCGTTTGGACGGTGCATACCATGTGTCCTGTACATACGACTAATAAAACTTGAAACATGTCCGCGCAGACTACAAAATGTGTGCGTTTGTCATGATGCTCCTAAACTGTGTCCACCCATACACACATAATAGTCTTGTGTAGCTTCCTATAAATTCTCGTTTACTATACAACTAACTGTATGAGCTAGGCTTGATAAATTTGAAATATAAACCTGAACAACACTGCCCTCTTTAGGGCACCAAAAGGCAACAAACCTCAAATACTCCTTTACGTATGATACACTCTGGTATGAATTTATGAGGTTACTTAAAATGCCCTCTTCAGGACAATAAAATATCTTACACCTAGGAAACAAAGACCTGAAATTGTTTTTATTTAGGCCTATTTCCAACTTCTGCCAAACAACTCCTGATGAAACAGCATACCACCCTGCATACCACTGCTGGCTTGCTTCTGAAGCTAAGCAGGGTTGGTCCTGGTCAGTCCCTGGATGGGAGACCAGATGCTGCTGGAAGTGGTGTTGGAGGGCCAGTAGGAGGCACTCTTTCCTCTGGTCTAAAAAATATCCCAATGCCCCAGGGCAGTGATTGGGGACACTGTCCTGTATAGGGTGCCGTCTTTCGGATGGGACGTTAAACGGGTGTCCTGACTCTCTGAGGTCATTAAAGATCCCATGGCACTTATCGTAAGAGTAGGGGTGTTAACCCCGGTGTCCTGGCTAAATTCCCAATCTGGCCCTCAAACCATCATGGTCACCTAATAATCCCCAGTTTACAATTGGCTCATTCATCCCCCTCCTCTCCCCTGTAACTATTCCCCAGGTCGTTGCTGCAAATGAGAACGTGTTCTCAGTCAACTTACCTGGTAAAATAACGGTAAAATAAAAATAAAATAAAAAAAACAGGAGCAATAAGAGAAAGCAAGGGAAAGAGAGAAAAACAGATTGAAAAAGAGAGAATAGAGTATTGGTAACAATCCTTGCCTGGAGTTCTAAATGTGGTTGTAAGTCTCATTTCAATTCTGGAAAATGTACTGATCTCCTTAATCGCACCATTCATAAATCAATGACATATTTCACATTTTGTCACAAGGTCAGATTACTAAATAGGTAAATCAATGTGCAGTAATCCAGTACTCTCAGAAATAAATGCAACAGAGATGTTTATTGAAACATCAACAGCCATTACTTGCTTTAAAAAAGAAACGTGGATGGAATACTGTGTAACAACCCATAGTGCACTACTATTCAGTGATTTTTTATTTTAATTGACCAAAAACAAAATATATACCAGAAACTGGACTTAGACGCATTGCTGTGTAGAGTTGATCTTTATTTGCTCTGGAATATATCAATAGGTGCTATCCAATATCTCTAGAGATGGATTGTTGAGCAAGTTACATTCCATTTTCAATAGGTGCTATCCAATATCTCTAGAGATGGATTGTTGAGCAAGTTACATTCCATTTTCTTTTAATGCTTTTCATTGTCAGCAACGACCACTGCAAGCACTTTCATGTCCTAGTCCAGACAATTAATTAATATCACTTGTAAATAGTGAACCTGTAGTATGGCCAAATAGTATTTTTGGACAAACCAAACATGTAGAAAGTACTCATATTGTATATCGTCACTTTAACTGGGGGGATGGGTGCTATATGGATTCATAACTTATTGACACATTGACCTGCAACAGCTTTTCAAAACAAAGTATTTGTTGGAAAAGAGTGTGGAAAGCGGTCATCAAGGCAAGCTGTGGCTACTTTGAAGAATCTCAAATATAAAATATATTTTGGTTACTACATGATTTCATAGGTTTTATTTCATAGTTTCGATGTCTTCACTATTATTCTATATTGTAGAAAATAGTAAAAATAAAGAAAAATCCTGGAATGTGGTGTCCAAACTTTTGACAGGTACTATATAAAGTCTGGCATTCTCTGATTTTATGTAGCATCAAAAGATACCATGTTTGTATGCGACTTTATTAACGTAAGGATCTTTTTTTGTTGTTGATTGTTTGCAAACTGACATGTTACATGTATTAATGGCAAAATAACTTGCCAAACAGGCTATTTAATATATATGTATATATATATATATCCTTGCCCACAAGGATCGTCACACCACCTTCCTGTTCAAGTGAGCACAGCACAACAAGGTGAGTCAAAACATGTATTGTATACTGCCGCATAAATTATGTAATCTGCCAGGGAGATACAGTATATCACAAAAGTGAGTACACCCCTCACATTTTTGTCAATATTTTAGTATATCTTTATGTGACAACACTGAAGAAATGACACTTTGCTACAATGTAAAGCAGTGAGTGTACAGCTTGTATAACAGTGTAAATTTGCTGTCCCCTCAAAATAAGTCAACACACATCCATTAATGTCTAAACCGCTGGCAACAAAAGTGAGTACACCCCTAAGTGAAAATGTCCAAATTGGGCCCAATTAGCTCGTTGTCTTCTTATGCCATAGTTAGTACATCTCAATTGTCAGTAGAAAGCACATTTGTTTAAGCAAGTCAACCATATCGGCTATGTTTTTCTGCTTTGCTGCCAGACAAGGCTCCGCTGATAACCAGGTGGAGCAATGGTAAGGATTCACTCCATGGTGCTGAAAAGAAAGCTCTGCTGTCAGGACAGCTTTATGTAGGTCCTAACAGTTTGTGGGCACCTGTCACAATGGCGTGTATAAGTGGCAGAGGAAGTCAGGCGCAGGAGAGTCAAATAGAGTGTAGAATGGAGTACTTTAATTAAAGTCCCAGTAATCTGCTCCATAACACTCACGGAAAAAATATAAAACAAATCTGGGTACGAAGACCCGTCGCACACCTATACACAATCAACACAACGAACAATCTCTGACAAACACATGAAGGGAAACAGAGGGTTAAATACACAACAGGTAATGAATGGGATTGACAACAGGTGTGTGGGAAGACAAGACAAAACCAATGGAAAATGAAAAATGGATCGATGATGGCTAGAAGACCGGTGAAGTCGACCACCGAACACCGCCCGGACAAGGAGAGGCAACGACTTCGGCAGAAGTCGTGACATTACCCCCCCCCTGACGCGCGGCTCCAGCAGCGCGTCGACACCGGCCTCGGGGACGACCCGGAGGGCGAGGTGCAGGGCGATCCGGATGGAGGCGGTGGAATTCTTTTAACATGGAAGGATCTAAAACGTCCTCCACCGGAACCCAGCATCTCTCCTCCGGCCCGTACCCCTCCCAGTCCACGAGGTACTGAAGGCCCCTCGCCCGACGTCTCGAATCCAAAATGGATCGAATAGCGTACGCCGGAACCCCCTCGATGTCTAGAGGAGGCGGAGGAACTTCACGCACTTCAGCCTCCTGGAGCGGGCCAGCCACCACCGGCCTGAAGAGAGACACATGGAACGAGGGGTTAATACGGTAATTAGTGGGCAGTTGTAATCTATAACATACCTCGTTCACTCTCCTCAGGACTTTAAACGGCCCCACAAACCGCGGACACAGCTTCCGGCAGAGCAGGCGGAGGGGCAGGTTTCGGGTCGAGAGCCAGACCCTGTCCCCCGGTACGAACACCGGGGCCTCACTGCGGCGACGGTCTGCGCCAATTTTCTGGCGCCTTATGGCACGCTGAAGGTGGACGTGGGCTGCCTCCCAAGTTTCCTCAGCGTGCCGAAACCAATTGTCCACCGCAGGAGCTTCGGTCTGACTCTGATGCCAAGGAGCCAGAACCGGCTGATACCCTAATACACATTGAAAAGGGGTAAGGTTAGTGGAGGAGTGACGTAGCGAGTTCTGGGCTATCTCTGCCCAGGGCACGAACTTCGCCCACTCCCCTGGCCGGTCCTGGCAATAGGACCGCAGAAACCTGCCCACATCCTGGTTAACTCTCTCCACCTGCCCATTACTCTCGGGGTGAAAACCTGAGGTAAGACTAACCGAGATCCCCAGACGTTCCATGAACGCCTTCCAGACCCTTGACGTGAACTGGGGACCCCGATCAGACACTATATCCTCAGGCACCCCATAATGCCGGAAAACATGTGTAAACAGAGCCTCCGCAGTTTGTAAGGCCGCAGGGAGACCGGGCAAAGGGAGAAGACGACAGGACTTAGAGAACCGATCCACAACGACCAGGATCGTGGTGTAACCCTGTGAAGGTGGAAGATCAGTCACAAAATCCACTGACAGGTGCGACCACGGCCGTTGAGGAACGGGTAAAGGTAAAAGCTTACCTCTAGGCAGGTGTCTAGGAGCCTTGCACTGGGCGCACACCGAACAGGAGGAAACATAAATCCTCACGTCCTTAGCTAAAGTGGGCCACCAGTACCTCCCATCAAGACAGCGCATCGTCCGACCTATCCCAGGATAACCAGAGGAGGGTGATGTGTGAGCCCAATAGATCAATCGGTCGCGGACAGCAGACGGAACGTACAGACGACCAGCTGGACACTCAGGAGGAGAGGGCTCTGCACGTGACGCCCGCTCAATGTCCGCGTCCAGCTCCCACACTACTGGCGCCACCAAACACGACTCTGGGAGTATGGGAGTGGGCTCCATGGGTCGCTCCTCTGTGTCATACAGCCGAGACAATGCGTCTGCCTTGACGTTCTGGGAGCCTGGTCTGTAAGTAAGCGTAAACACAAAACGAGTGAAAAACATGGCCCACCTTGCCTGGCGAGGATTTAGTCTCTTCGCCTGCCGGATGTACTCCAGATTGCGGTGGTCAGTCCAGATGAGAAAAGGGTGATTAGCCCCCTCAAGCCAATGCCTCCACACCTTCAAGGCTTTTACGACAGCTAACAGCTCTCGGTCCCCCACATCATAGTTACGCTCCGCCGGGCTGAGCTTCTTCGAAAAGAAAGCACAGGGGCGAAGCTTCGGTGGCACACCCGAACGCTGAGAGAGCACTGCTCCTATCCCAGCTTCGGATGCGTCCACCTCTACTATGAATGGCAAAGAGGGATCCGGATGAGCCAACACAGGCGCCGAGGTAAACAGAGCCTTCAGTTTACCAAAAGCCCTATTCGCCTCGGCCGACCACTGCAAGCGCACCGGTCCCCCATTTAGCAGTGAGGTAATGGGAGCTGCAACCTGACCAAAACCCCGGATAAATCTCCGGTAGTAATTGGCAAACCCTAAAAAACGCTGCACCTCCTTTACCGTGGTTGGAGTCGGCCAATTACGCACGGCTGTAATGCGGTCGCTCTCCATTTCCACTCCTGAAGTGGAAATCTGATGCCCTAGGAAGGAGATGGATTGTTGGAAGAACAAGCATTTCTCAGCCTTGACATATAAATCATGCTCCAACAGGCGACCAAGCACCCTGCGCACCAAGGACACATGCTCAGCTCGTGTAGCAGAGTATATCAAAATATCATCGATATACACCACTACACCCTGCCCGTTCAGGTCCCTGAAGATCTCATCTACAAACGATTGGAAGACTGATGGAGCATTCATCAACCCATATGGCATGACCAGGTACTCATAATGACCTGAGGTGGTGCTAAATGCCGTCTTCCACTCATCACCCCTCCTAATACGCACCAGATTGTACGCACTCCTGAGATCCAATTTTGTGAAGAAGCGGGCCCCGCGCATTGACTCCATTACTGTATTGATCAAAGGTAGCGGGTAACTATATTTTACCGTGATTTTATTAAGGTCTCGATAATCAATGCACGGGCGTAAACCGCCATCCTTCTTCTTCACAAAAAAGAAACTCGAAGAGGCGGGTGAAATGGATGGCTTAATGAACCCCTGACGCAGGGATTCAGAGATATAATTATCCATAGCCACTGTCTCCGCTTGCGACAGAGGATACACATGACTCCTGGGATATGCAGCGTCTACCAGGAGATCTATCGCACAATCCCCCTGTCGATGGGGTGGTAATTGAGTCACCTTCTTTTTACAGAAGGCGAGTGCCAAATCGGCATATTCTGAGGGAATGCGCACGGTGGAAACCTGGTCTGGACTTTCCACCGTAGTAGCACCAACGGAAACCCCTACACACCTACCTGAGCACTCTCGCGACCACCCCGTGAGAGCCCTCTGTGGCCAAGAAACAGTGGGGTTATGAGTAGTTAACCAGGGTAGGCCTAACACCACAGAATACGCAGGGGAATCAATAAGGAAAAGACTAATCTTCTCCTTGTGACCCTCCTGCGTTATCATAGACAAAGGTGCGGTGACCTCCCTGATAAACCCTGACCCTATTGGTCGACTATCTAAGGCATGAATAGGGAAAGGCATATCCACAGAAACAACAGGAATCCCTAAACTATGAGCAAAATTTTTATTAATGAAATTCCCAGCCGCGCCTGAATCTACTAGCGCCTTATACTGGGAATGCAGGGGAAAATCCGGAAAGGTGACAGAGACAAACATAAGTGCAGCAGAGGGCTCTGGATGAGTATGGTGCCTACTCACCTGGGGTGATGCCAGAGTGCCCTGCCTGCCTTCTCTATTCCCAGAGGAACCAACCCGGCACCGATCAGCAGTGTGATCTCTGCGATCATAGATGGTGCTCAAGCGGGTACCCCCTCCGGTCTCCCTGCGCACCATCCCTCCCAATTCCATAGGTTCGGGAGAGAGAGTGCGGGAGGATGGAACAACCAGACCCCGATCTAGACGTCCCCGAGTAGCCAGCATGTTGTCCAGCCTGATGGACATATCCACCAGTTGGTCGAAGTTGAGGGTGGTGTCTCTACAGGCCAGCTCCCGACGGACGTCCTCGCGTAGACTACAACGGTAGTGGTCGATCAGGGCCCTGTCGCTCCATCCAGCGCCGGCAGCCAAAGTCCTAAACTCCAACGCGAACTCCTGAGCACTCCTCTTCCCCTGCCTCAGATGATAGAGGAGCTCACCTGCTGCTCTGCCTTCGGATGGGTGGTCGAATACCTTCCGGAAATGGCAGATGAGCTCCTCAAAATGGTCCAACGCCTTATCCTCTCCACACACAGCGTTGGCCCACTCCAGGGCTTTCCCGGTAAGGCATGAGACGAGGGCGGAGCTTTTCTCACGGTCTGATGGTACTGGAGAGACCGTGGCCAGATACAAGTTCAGTTTTAGGAGAAAACCCTGGCAGCTGGCAGTATCTCCATTGTATCCCGTGGGTAGGGATAACTGGATCCTGTTCTGTTCCGGAGGATAAAAAACGTTCAAAGGAATTCCAGGTGGTGGTGGAGGTACTGGACAAGCTCCCTGTCTCTCCCAGCGGTCCATACTCTGGACAATGCGATCCATGGCAGCGCACAGACTGTCAATCTCCGCCGCGTGTTCCAGGACGCGTTCCTCAACCTCCATTAGCGAAGTGCCTCCTCCTGCTGACTTCATTTTTTATGGTCAGAGATTCTGTCACAATGGCGTGTATAAGTGGCAGAGGAAGTCAGGCGCAGGAGAGTCAAATAGAGTGTAGAATGGAGTACTTTAATTAAAGTCCCAGTAATCTGCTCCATAACACTCACGGAAAAAATATAAAACAAATCTGGGTACGAAGACCCGTCGCACACCTATACACAATCAACACAACACTTGACAACGAACAATCTCTGACAAACACATGAAGGGAAACAGAGGGTTAAATACACAACAGGTAATGAATGGGATTGACAACAGGTGTGTGGGAAGACAAGACAAAACCAATGGAAAATGAAAAATGGATCGATGATGGCTAGAAGACCGGTGAAGTCGACCGCCGAACACCGCCCGGACAAGGAGAGGCAACGACTTCGGCAGAAGTCGTGACAGCACCATTTGTCACTGTTATAGTGCAATTAATGTATTGTTTAGTGTAGTGGCTTTGCTGGTATGCATCTAAAAACAGTTTGCCCGACCAAGATTTATCTGCAAAAATCGCCACTGATCATCACGCACAGCCTTGCTTGTATCCACAATAAGTCCGTTTGATGGAATCTGTCGCCAATTGGATGGAAACCTAGCTTGTGTCCGAAATGGCACCATATTCCCTATATTGTGCACTACTTATTACCAGTGCACTAGGTCATATGGTGCCATTTCAGATGCAGACATTTAACTGCATGTCTAGATATTGTCCATGTGATAGAAACACTTTGAAACAGTCATCCTGAACTAATGAATATCACTGGCCAAAACAATGCTGGTGATTGAAGACCAAGGTCAACCCAATTGACCCATACAAGAAGGAGGTGGCCATCATAGCTATGGCAGTCTTGAGAAGAGTGATCTGGAGCGTAAGAACACCTTAAGTCAATCACGGCCACTCCACAGTCCTATCTCCGGAACTTTCTGTTCTGTACATTCAACGGCCTTGACTCTGGCCTTGGTGTTTGAAGTCAGTAAACAAGGAAGGTAAAAAAGATTCAGATTTCAGATTTCTTGCTGTGAAACCATAGTCTCTGCTCACAAAAACAATCACTTTGCGTTATTCATCTGGCCAGGTCTTGCAAGCCCCTTGAAGACGTGAATCTTCCCAGTCCCGGTTAGTTCAAAGTTGTAGTCTATTGTGATGTAGGGAGTCTCTCCCACAATTCCTGTCTGTAATAGAAAGAGGATGTGGACTAAGGTAAAGCAAGGATATGTTGCAAGAATGAGTGACTGAACCAAAATAACCTGATAGCTAAAGCTGACACTGATGGAGAGGAACAGGACAGTCCTGCAATATTTGAATGGTTGGGTTTGGGCAGTTGTGATTTTTCAGTTTTTCATGTATATGTTTAATAATAGTTGATATTTGAGTGTCAAAGTCAAACAAAGACATCTTACAGATGATTGAGGAGTGGAGAGTACAACGCTGCATGCAGTGTTTAGATTGCTTAGTGTTTGGGATGTATCCTTTTGTCTTACCTGCCCTGTGAGGAGGATGTTGGGCAGTGTGACAGCACCCAGCAGACCTGACAGAGGACTGAGGGAGCTACAGGTGTACAGGCCACGGGCCATGTCCACTCCCCAAAGGACACCTGCTGAGAACAGAGGGAGATCCTCAATTGCATACTCCTCGCCTCCTTCTCAAAATCCATTGGAGGAGAAGGACCTCTGGATTTCTCATCCAATGGGTATTGAGAAGGAGGCGAGGACACGGGGAGTATGCAATTAAGATTCTCCCAGAAAGAAATGCAATTTAATAGATTACCCACACCTTAGAGTTTTGTTATCCCTCCATCCATTCAAAGAGTTATTCATCCATGATGGGGAGATGCCGAACTTTATTACTGTTCTCGGATAAATAGATGACAGTTGTCCACACAGAAAAGTGACAGACTAACATGTCAGAGGAGGCTGGTGGGAGAAGTTATAGGAGGACGGGGTCATTGTAATGGCTGGAATGGAATAAATCAATTCCATTCCAGCCATTACAATGAGCCAGTCCTATGGCTCCTCCCACCAGCTTCCTCTTTAACATGTGTATGGGTAATGGGCATAGACCTATATATACTTACCAAATCCCACGCAGGGACAGACAGGGGTTTGAGAGAGCAGAACTGGGCCTCCCCTGCCTGATACCTTCTCATTCAGACAGCACAGCCTCACCAGACTGGCATTGGCAGCGTAGAGCACATGAGCTGGTGCCACCTCACAGTGCGTCAACCCCACCGCCACTGCTGAATGGCGAACCTGTACGGAGAGAACAAGGGAGGGACGTAGTGGAATTAGTATATTCTAAAAGGTAAAAATATTACAGACTTGAATCCTATGCTTATCATACACAGACATTAATAAAAACTGATTTGACATGAGCAGGCCGGCAGAACACGGCACTTATCAATGACATCAGCGCTAGAGTGAGGCTACATTCTTCTCTAAAAGTTTGTATTATTTCTTACCTGGTAGGGGTGAAGCCGTGCAGGGGTTTGACGGAGCCTGGTTCAGGGGACTGCAGCTGGCTGAAGTAGCCCAGCAGAGCCAGGTCACGCTGCTCATTGCTACGCTGGTGTCTCCTGTGGAAGAAAAACACACACCAGAGGGGGGAGGAGACAGAGGGGTGAACTCAGAGAAGTAGGGCAAGAAAATCTCTGACAAAGGCTTATACATCAGCTTAATGAACATGTGATACTGGCAAGTGCAGAGTGGGTTTGTCTTTTCTCCAAATAAAATGGCAAGTAGCTTCCTTCAGCAGAAAAATGTATATCCATAGTCATGGCAACCAAGAAAGCTATTGTCTTGTTGGGACTCTTACATTTTGCCCGGGCGCCCCACTCCTTCAAACTCTGAGTGAATACTGAGTGTAACTCAGTGTAACTCCACTGGAGAGGATGGGATCCAGAGTTGTCCTCCCCCAGGGCTGACTGGGCAAGCGGGTGTGTCTGCCAGCCATGTGATGACCTCAGGAACTCAGGGGTGAGTTGGGGGCACATGACTTTATCCCCACTACTGAGCTGCACCACGTGAGAAACGGAGCAGAGGCGAATGATGTCCACCAGCAACTGAAAGCCAAAACCTGAAGAGGCAGACACATGTCAACAGGTCAGTATGAAGAATTCAACAACAAAAAAGTATTAATTACTACACATTATTACTATGCATTATTTATTTGTTGACATGTGTGCTTGCTTTCCCCCCTTTTTGAGGATTGGGTGAAACATGAACATGGCAGCTTGGGACAAATGTAGCTGTTTTTTCCCCAGGTGGCCAAGAATACTGCGTTACTGACCTTTGACCCAGCCCATTGTGTTGATGACTATGGGCATGTCTCTGTTATGCAAGCCCCACAGGGACTTGAGACTCCAGAGAGCATCCAGGTCCGTTTCACAGGACAACTGGCCATAGAATCAACTCAAACTTTATTTGTCACATGCGCCGAATACAACAAGTGTAGCCCTTACTGTGAAATGCTTACATACAAGCCCTTAACCAACAGTGCAGTTCAAGAGTTAAAAAAATATTTACCAAATAGACTAAAGTACAAAAAATAACAAAATAACAAAAAGTAAAACAAGATTAACAAAGCTATATATAGGGGGTACCGGTACCGGGGGGGGGGGGGGGGGGGGGGGTATTAATTGTTTAGCAGTCTTATGGCATGGGGGTAGAAGCTGTTGAGGAGCCTTCCAAGACTCGGCGCTCCGGTACCGTTTGCCGTGCGGTAGCAGAGGAGAAAACAGTCTAACCTGGGTGACTGGAGTCTCTGACAATTTTATGGACTTTCCTCTGACACCGCTGACACATAGGTCCTGGTTGGCAGGAAGTTTGGCTCCAGTGATGTACTGGGCCGTACGCACTACCCTCTGATACTTCCGGCGCCGACCAGCTTTGCGTTCATAGGAAAAATGCAGTAATTTGTTTTTTTATGTGGTATTCCTTACATTGGTACCCCAGGAAATCTTAGGTTTCATTACATGCAGTCGGGAGGAACTACTGAATATAAGAGCAACGTCAACTCACCATCGTTCCAACCAGGAATATGACTTTCCCGAAGCGGATCCAGTGTTTTGCCTTCCACCCAATACAATGGATCTGATCCCAGCCGGCGACCCTAAGCGACGCGGTAAAAGGGGCAAACGAGGGGGTCTCCTGGTCAGGCTTCGGAGACGGGCACATCGCGCTCCACTCCCTAGCATACTACTCGCCAATGTCCAGTCTTTTGACAATAAGGTTGATGAAATCTGAGCAAGGTTAACATTTCAGAGAGACATCAGAGATTGTAACGTTCTCTGCTTCACGGAAACATGGCTCACTCAAGAGACGCTAACGGAGTCTGTGCAGCCAGCTGGTTTCTTCACGCATCGCGCCGACAGAAACAAACATCTTTCTGGTAAGAAGAGGGGCGGGGGTGTATGCCTTATGATTAACGAGACGTGGTGTGATCATAACAACATACAGGAACTCAAGTCATTCTGTTCACCTGATCTAGAATTCCTCACAATCAAATGTCGACCGCATTCCAAGGGAATTCTCTTCGATTATAATCACAGCCGTATATATTCCCCCCCAAGCAGACACATCGATGGCCCTAAACGAACTTTATCTGACTCTTTGTAAACTGGAAACCAAACACCCTGAGGCTGCATTCATCGTAGCTGGGGATTTTAACAAGGCTAATCTGAAAACCAAACTCCCTAAATTCTATCAGCATATCGATTGTGCAACCAGGGCTGGTAAAACCTTGGATCATTGTTATACTAACTTCCGCGACGCATATAAGGCCCTCCCCCGCCCGTCAGTGATGTGTACACCGAGGAACTTAAAACTTTCCACCTTCTCCACTACTGTCCCATCGATGTGGATAGGGGGGTGCTCCCTCTGCTGTTTCCTGAAGTCCACAATCATCTCCTTTGTTTTGTTGACGTTGAGTGTGAGGTTATTTTCCTGACACCACACTCCGAGGGCCCTCACCTCCTCGCTGTAGGCCGTCTCATCGATTGAGTTGGAGGCGTGCATGGCCACGCAGTCGTGGGTGAACAGGGAGTACAGGAGAGGGCTCAGAACGCACCCTTGTGGGACCCCAGTATTGAGGATCAGCGGGGTGGAGATGTTGTTACCTACCCTCACCACCTGGGGGCGGCCCGTCAGGAAGTCCAGGACCCAGTTGCACAGGGCGGGGTCGAGACCCAGGGTCTGACGGGATGACGAGGGTCCCAGGGATGACGAGTTTGGAGGGTACTATGGTGTTAAATGCTGAGCTGTAGTCGATGAACAGCATTCTCACATAGGTATTCCTCTTATCCAGATGGGTTAGGGCAGTGTGCAGTGTGGTTGTGATTGCGTCGTCTGTGGACCTATTGGGTCGGTAAGCAAATTGGAGTGGGTCTAGGGTGTCAGGTAGGGTGGAGATGATATGGTCCTTGACTAGTCTCTCAAAGCACTTCATGATGACGGAAGTGAGTGCTACGGGGCGGTAGTCGTTTAGCTCAGTTACCTTAGCTTTCTTGGGAACAGGAACAATGGTGGCCCTCTTGAAGCATGAGGGAACAGCAGACTGGGATAAGGATTGATTGAATATGTCCTTAAACACACCAGCCAGCTGGTCTGCGCATGCTCTGAGGACGAGGCTGCGAATGCCGTCTGGGCCTGCAGCCATGCGAGGGTTAACACGTTTAAATGTTTTACTCACCTCGGCTGCAGTGAAGGAGAGCCCGCAGGTTTTGGTAGTGGGCCGTGTCAGTGGCACTGTATTGTCCTCAAAGCGAGCAAAAAAGTGATTTAGTCTGTCTGGGAGCAAGACATCCTGGTCCGCGAAGGAGCTGGTTTTCTTTTTGTAATCCGTGATTGACTGTAGACCCTGTCACATACCTCTTGTGCCTGAGCTGTTGAATTGCGACTCTACTTTGTCTCTATACTGGCACTTAGCTTGTTTGATTGCCTTGCGGAGGGGATAACTACACTGTTTGTATTCGGTCATGTTTCCGGTCACCTTTCCCTGGTTAAAAGCAGTGGTTCGCGCTTTCAGTTTCACGCGAATGCTGCCATCAATCCACGGTTTCTGGTTTGGGAATGTTTAAATCGTTGCTGTGGGTACGATATCGTCAATACACTTTCTAATGAACTCGCTCATCGAATCAGCGTATTCGTCAATGTTGTTGTTGGACGCAATGCGGAACATATCCCAATCCACGTGATCGAAGCAGTCTTGAAGCGTGGAATCAGATTGGTCGGACCAGCGTTGAACAGACCTGAGCGCGGGAGCTTGCTGTTTTAGTTTCTGTTTGTAGGCTGGAAGCAACAAAATGGAGTCGTGGTCAGCTTTTCCGAAAGGAGAGCGGGGGAGGGCCTATTTGCGTTGCGGAAGTTAGTATAACAATGATCCAAGGTTTTACCAGCCCTGGTAGCACAATCGATATGCTGATAGAATTTAGGGAGTTTTGTTTTCAGATTAGCCTTGTTAAAATCCCCAGCTACGATGAATGCAGCCTCAGGGTGTGTTGTTTCCAGTTTACATAGAGTCAGATAAAGTTCGTTCAGGGCCATCGATGTGTCTGCTTGGGGGGGGAATATATAGGGCTGTTATTATAATTGAAGAGAATTCCCTTGGTAGATAATGCGGTCGACATTTGATTGTGAGGAATTCTAGATCAGGTGAACAGAATGACTTGAGTTCCTGTATGTTGTTATGATCACACCACGTCTCGTTAATCATAAGGCATACACCCCCGCCCCTCTTCTTACCAGAAAGATGTTTGTTTCTGTCGGAGCGATGCGTGAAGAAACCAGCTGGCTGCACCGACTCTGTTAGCGTCTCTCGAGTGAGCCATGTTTCCGTGAAGCAAAGAGCGTTACAGTCTCTGATGTCTCTCTGGAATGTTACCCTTGCTCGGATTTCATCAACCTTGTTGTCAAGAGACTGGACATTGGCGAGTAGTATGCTAGGGAGTGGAGCGCGATGTGCCCGTCTCCGAAGCCTGACCAGAAGACCGCTTCATTTGCCCCTTTTACGGCGTCGTTGTTTAGGGTCGCCGGCTGGGATCAGATCCATTGTACTGGGTGGATGGCAAAATACAGGATCCGCTTCAGGAGAGTCATATTCCTGGTTGTAATAATGGTGAGTTGACATTGCTCTTATATTCAGTAGTTCCTCCCGACTGTATGTAATGAAACCTAAGATTACCTGGGGTAAGCCATCTAGCTCCTCTGTAAATGGAAAATAACAACAATCAATAAGTCATCTAGTTAAAACATCTCAGTATCCCTCATGTGGAATACAACGTTGTGGCGAAATCTTGTACGGAGCCTTCACCGTGCACTGCCACTTTAAGAGTGCATCAGCAGTCAGGACGGAGGAACTAAAGATAGCTTTTCCGGCTCTGTGTGGGGGCTCTCGGTTGGCGTGGCAGTTTTGACAGTTGGCCTAGCGTCGTCCGGGTTAGGCCGGTAGGGATATCCTTGTCTCATCACGCACCAGCGACTCCTGTGGCGGGCCGGGCGCAGTGTGTGCTAACCAAGGTAGCCAGGTGCACGGTGTTTCCTCCAACACATTGGTGCGGCTGGCTTCCGGGTTGGAGGCGCGCTGTGTTAAGAAGCAGTGCGGCTTGGTTGGGTTCTGTTTCGGAGGACGCATTGCTTTCGACCTTCGTCTCTCCCGAGCCGTACGGGAGTTGTAGCGATGAGACAAGATAGTAATTACTAACAATTGCATACCACGAAAAGGGGGTAAAATTTTATAAAATAATAAATAAAAAAAACAACAACACAGAGTTACTCATAAACAAACGTACAGTCAATAACACAATAGAAGAAAAATTGGGTGGGTGTTGCTATGGTGACCAGTGAGCTCAGATAAGGCGTGGCTTTACCTAGCAAAGACTTATAGATGACCTGGAACCAGTTTGGTTTGGCGACGAATATGTAGTGAGGGCCAGCCAATGAGAGCATACAGGTCGCAGTGGTGGGTAGTATATGGGGCTTTGGTGACAAAACGGATGGCACTGTGATAGACTACATACAGTTTGCAGAGTAGAGTGTTGGAGGCTATTTTGTAAATGATGCCAGAGAGCGATGTGTCCAGCAAGTCTGAGCTGTCTCTCTATCAATGAAATGTATTTATAAAGCCATTTTGACATCAGCAGTTGTCAGGGTAACTCTACAAAGAAGAGGCCTGTACAATAAAAGTCTATATGAAAAGGCTTTAGAGATAGATGTGACTGTCAGTGTCAACCCACCGAACTGAGTCCAAACAGCTCGTTGAGGTCTGAGAAACTAGTGAGGAACCACGTCAGAAGAGTATCCAAGGGCACCAGCAGGATCACACTGGAGTCTGAATCTACTTCACTAAACAGCCTCTTACGTGTCTCTAAACAGAACACAAAAAATAAAGAGTAGCATTTGAACTCTAAACAAAACAATCTACTGCTTCAAAGGTGATCTAACTAGGTCTAGAACTGTAAACAATCACTAAAAGAAGTCAGCCGAGTAAAGTATTATGCAAATAATTTCAAGGGTGGATGGTGTCATTCAAATTCTCTCCTTACCTGAGAGGTACTTGCGGACAATGGCTTTGGCCACTAGACGGCCTGCTTTCTTGGTCTTGTTGGGGTTAGGGCAGACCCCCAGTGTTGTGATGGTGAGGGGGCAATGTGAGGAGGGAGAGAACCGCGGGTAGGACTGCTGACTCTCCTCAATGGTGAAACCATACACCTCCAGTCGACCGTACAAACGTGATAGAAGGCACTTCCCCCTAAAACACAGGGTCTGCAGGAGAAAGACATCAAGATGATTTATAGAACTTTAATCCCACAGCATGGCCAAATTAATAATAAAATATATAAGAAACACAACACTGATGGTAATAGTGGGGGGGGATCAGAGCAGGTAGCTTATAGCCGGGAGTGTAGTTGCCACTGAAAAGTCAAAAGTGTAGCCTAAAAGCCTGCGCCCGTACCTGACTCTGTTGCATGACCAGCACTGTACGATTATGGACGTGGTCTTGCTCTGCACAGTGAAAGAAAGACGCTCCTCTATCCAGCCAGGAGCTGCATTGGCTGAGACAGAACTCTCCTGGCCCTCCATACTCTCTCCATCACCATTCTGATGTAGAACAGACTTGGCAAAGGAGCTCCAGTCTTGGGACTCATCTGACTCACTGCCCTGCTCTGATCCACCTGCTCCCCTGTTGGTCATGGGGTGACTGGGGGGTTATCCCTGTGTCTGCCAGAACCTTGACCTGTGAAACACACAGCCTTGGCCTTCTGCTTTAGTCTCTCCAGGTTATGCTGGTCCTTTCTAAGGTTAGATGCCTGGTGCTGTAGCTTGGCCATGGCAGTGCTTGGGCTTAGGTTTGACTCAACATTCTGTTGGGCTTGAACCACTTGTCCTTACAGTGTTGCCTCATGGACATCTGCTTGGCCTCGATTGAGCTTTGCGCACTTTCATGGTTCCTTATGGCTTTCCTTTTGCAAGTATGATGAATATGGGGGAACTCTGAAGAGAAGAGTACAAAATGAACACAACAAGTAATGCAATGAGCCAGCATATGTACACACTACTAGGCTAACGTTACATAGTTAGCAAGCTAACAGTGATTGTTTTTAGCTGACGTTAGCTAGTTAACGTTACTGTAAATAAAACGTGAGCTGGATAAGTTATCTATAAGTTAACTTAGCTCACTAGCTACTGTCAGTAACATCAATTGAGTTTCTTAGCTAAGTTGAATGAACACAGATGCTGCCCAATACTGCAGTTGAATGAATCTCTGGCTAGCTAGCCAACTAACGTCACAGGTATCTGAGGCAGCTAGCTGTTAGCTTAGCTACCTAGCCAGCAAACGTTATTGTGATGGATATCTTTTTTTAAATGTAACCTTTATTTAACTAGTCAGTAAGAACAAATTCTTATTTACAATGACGGCCTACCGTCATTGCAGTGGGTTAACGGCCTTGTTCATGGGAAGAATGACAGATTTTTACCTTGTCAGCTCGGGGATTCGATCCAGCAACCTTTCGGTCACTGGTTGCTGGCCCAACGCTCTTACTAGGCTACTTTAAAAATTTATATATATGTATACATATATATATATATATATATATATATATATATATATATATATATTTATATATTTATTTTATTTATTATTAGGAACACAAAAAATACAAAAAACAGAAATATACAAACAATAGTAAACCTAACAGACAGGGGTATTACAAATCAAGATTCATTTTCAATTTGTTAAATAGTTTTATGGTGAGTATTGCTTTTTTGTTTATACTGATCATTTCAAAATAATATTTAAATTATATCTTAAATAATGTGAAGAGGGGTTTGTTCTCTGCACACTTAATTTTATGGATAAGGAATCTTCCATGAAAGATAAACAAATTAACAATGAACGTTAAATCAGGGTCCATATCATTTGAATCAAAATAAAACATAATATCAGAGTCTCTCAGATTAACATTAATAGTCGTTTAATTTAAAATAAAATCTTCTAACTCACTTCAAAATCTTCTGACATAAGAAGTACTAGGATACCCGTTTACACCCTGATCAGCAAAAGTTGGATACCAAGCAGTACCTGCAAATCAGGTTGACACATTGCTTTATTGTTAACGAACGTAACGGTTCCACCATGTGAAGCAGCCAGTCGCCATCTGATTAAAGTTACATTATTACTCTCTTCTCTGTATGCATCAATGATGTCGCTCTTGCTGCTGGTGAGTCTCTGATCCACCTCTACGCAGACGACACTATTCTGTATACTTCTGGCCCTTCTTTTGACACTGTGTTAACAACCCTCCAGGCGAGCTTCAATGCCATACAACTCTCCTTCCATGGCCTCCAATTGCTCTTAAATACAAGTAAAACTAAATGCATGCTCTTCAACCGATCGCTGCCTGCACCTGCCCGCCTGTCCAACATCACTACTCTGGACGGTTCTGACTTAGAATATGTGGACAACTACAAATACCTAGGTGTCTGGTTAGACTGTAAACTCTCCTTCCAGACTCACATCAAACATCTCCAATCCAAAGTTAAATCTAGAATCGGCTTCCTATTCCGCAACAAAGCATCCTTCACTCATGCTGCCAAACATACCCTTGTAAAACTGACCATCCTACCAATCCTCGACTTTGGTGATGTCATTTACAAAATAGCCTCCAAAACCCTACTCAATAAATTGGATGCAGTCTATCACAGTGCCATCCGTTTTGTCACCAAAGCCCCATATACTACCCACCACTGCGACCTGTACACTCTCGTTGGCTGGCCCTCGCTTCATACTCGTCGCCAAACCCACTGGCTCCAGGTCATCTACAAGACCCTGCTAGGTAAAGTCCCCCCTTATCTCAGCTCGCTGGTCACCATAGCAGCACCTACCTGTAGCACGCGCTCCAGCAGGTATATCTCTCTGGTCACCCCCAAAACCAATTCTTCCTTTGGCCGCCTCTCCTTCCAGTTCTCTGCTGCCAATGACTGGAACGAACTACAAAAATCTCTGTAACTGGAAACACTTATCTCCCTCACTAGCTTTAAGCACCAGCTGTCAGAGCAGCTCATAGATTACTGCACCTGTACATAGCCCATCTATAATTTAACCCAAACAGCTACCTCTTTACATACTGTATTTATTTATTTTGCTCCTTTGCACCCCATTATTTCTATCTCTACTTTGCACATTCTTCCAATGCAAACCAACCATTCCAGTGTTTTTACTTGCTATATTGTATTTACTTCGCCACCATGGCCTTTTTTATATTTTTATTTATTTATATATATATTTAGTTTGCCTTCTCCTCCCTTATCTCACCTCACTTGCTCACATGGTACACTGCTCAAAAAAATAAAGGGAACACTTAAACAACACAATGTAACTCCAAGTCAATCACACTTCTGTGAAATCAAACTGTCCACTTAGGAAGCAACACTGATTGACAATAAATTCCACATGCTGTTGTGCAAATGGAATAGACAAAAGGTGGAAATTATAGGCAATTAGCAAGACACCCCCAATAAAGGAGTGGTTCTGCAGGTGGTGACCACAGACCACTTCTCAGTTCCTATTTTTCCTGGCTGATGTTTTTGTCACTTTTGAATGCTGGCGGTACTTTCACTCTAGTGGTAGCATGAGACGGAGTCTACAACCCACACAAGTGGCTCAGGTAGTGCAGCTCATCCAGGATGGCACATCAATGCGAGCTGTGGCAAGAAGGTTTGATGTGTCTGTCAGCGTAGTGTCCAGAGCATGGAGGCGCTACCAGGAGACTGGCCAGTACATCATGAGACGTGGAGGAGGCCATAGGAGGGCAACAACCCAGCAGCAGGACCGCTACCTCCGCCTTTGTGCAAGAAGGAGCAGGAGGAGCACTGCCAGAGCCCTGCAAAATGACCTCCAGCAGGCCACAAATGTGCATGTGTCTGCTCAAACGGTCAGAAACAGACTCCATGAGGGTGGTATGAGGGCCCGACGTCCACAGGTGGGGGTTGTGCTTACAGCCCAACACCGTGCAGGACGTTTGGCATTTGCCAGAGAACACCAAGATTCGCAATTTCGCCACTGGCGCCCTGTGCTCTTCACAGATGAAAGCAGGTTCACACTGAGCACATGTGACAGTCTGGAGACACCGGGGAGAACGTTCTGCTGCCTGCAACATCCTCCAGCATGACCGGTTTGGCGGTGGGTCAGTCATGGTGTGGGGTGGCATTTCTTTGGGGGGCCGCACAGCCCTCCATGGGCTCGCCAGAGGTAGCCTGACTGCCATTAGGTACCGAGATGAGATCCTCAGACCCCTTGTGAGACCATATGCTGGTGCGGTTGGCCCTGGGTTCCTCCTAATGTAAGACAATGCTAGACCTCATGTGGCTGGAGTGTGTCAGCAGTTCCTGCAAGAGGAAGGCATTGATGCTATGGACTGGCCCGCCCGTTCCCCAGACCTGAATCCAATTGAGCACATCTGGGACATCATGTCTCACTCCATCCACCAACGCCACGTTGCACCACAGACTGTCCAGGAGTTGGAGGATGCTTTAGTCCAGGTCTGGGAGGAGATCCCTCAGGAGACCATCCGCCACCTCATCAGGAGCATGCCCAGGCGTTGTAGGGAGGTCATACAGGCACGTGGAGGCCACACACACTACTGAGCCTCATTTTGACTTGTTTTAAGGACATTACATCAAAGTTGGATCAGCCTGTAGTGTGGTTTTCCACTTTAATTTTGAGTGTGACTCCAAATCCAGACCTCCGTGGGTTGATAAATTTGATTTCCATTGATAATTTTTGTGTGATTTTGTTGTCAGCACATTCAACTATGTAAAGAAAAAATTATTTAATAAGAATATTTCATTCATTCAGATCAAGGATGTGTTATTTTGGTGTTCCCTTTATTTTTTTGAGAAGTATATAGACTTATTTTTCACTGTATGTTTGTTTTACTCCATGTGTAACTATGTGTTGTTGTATGTGTCGAACTGCTTTGCTTAATCTTGGCCAGGTCGCAATTGTAAATGAGAACGTGTTCTCAACTTGCCTATCTGGTTAAATAAAGGTGAAATAAAAATAAAATAAATTTGGCTAACCGGCATCCCACCATAAACACCGGCACTTTAACTGCAAAACGAGCTTGCTATCTACCTCATATTAGTTAAGATACTTAAAATAGGGATCATTTGTGACAATAACCAGCAACGCAATCTGGACAAAATATTTACTATAGCTCAGACTACTACACGGTCAAAACAAAAATGTCGAGTCTTCGCTCGTTACCACAGCCACAAAGTCATGATTATGGCTAAACCCCGCCTATTTCTCTCATTGGAATATAATCATAACCTTAACCACACTGCTAACAGTATGCCTAACCGTACCCGTACGAAGACCAAAAAGCTATTTTTTGTTTTCAGAATTTTTTACGGCCATTTTGACTTTGTTCCTGTGGTAACTAGGGATATTGCTCAAATATAATGAACCTTCAAGGAGTTCACGCATGCTCAGCTGTTCACGTAGGGTGCGTTCGTATATTCCGTCTGGCTATTTATTCCTTTTTTAGAGTAACTGATGACTTTACGAACGCTCAACACCCGTAGAATATGGCCGGTGTCAGTAAACGTCGGCAAAAAAACGTAATTAAATGGTTGCCAGCAGTACAGTTACAGACACCAACGCTCTGGATAACATGGAAACAGCCTAACCACCTCTGCTAGGGCGAGTAAAGTAAAATGGTCAGAGTGAAGTGTTCTCTAATTTGTGTCTGGGAGTGGCTAGCTTGGGTGCTTGACTGCTGTTGTGTGGTCAGAACGCTCGAATCAACTCCAGCCAGAGCGTCTAGTGTACGCTCAGAGTACGAAACGCTCTGAATTTACGAAAGGACAATCTGACAACGCTCTGAATTTACGAACGCCCAGAGCGCACTCTGAGTGCACTCCAGATTGAATTTACGAACACACCCGTAGCTAGCTACTAGTGGAGTAGACAGACAGCTGACCATGCATCCACAAAACTGAACATAAACTCGAGAGAGAATTATCCAGTCAAACCCAAACTAATGCAATGATATAGCTATACGATCGTATAATTTAAACGTGATGTTTACATGCTAAGTTACACACGATTTCATTTCAATTTCACAGCACGACGCTAGCCTAAACGTCACATCCGGTCCCAACCGCCTGGCCTGGACTAAAAAGAACGCAATTCTTGTTCCTGAGACGTTAGTCAAAATAACTTTTTATACATTATATTATATTCACTGCACCATTCCGACAACTGATAGCAGTGATACGAATGTCAGCATCCTGCAAAGGTGAGGGTGACTCGCATCTCTGTTTCTGCTGGACAGATGAGTTTAGGGAGCGTCTGTATAATGTCTGAAACGTCGAGGTGCGTAGCTAGCTAGGGGTATAGGCCTAACGTTAACTAATAATGTATAAGTATTGTATTTGTCTGTGTCTAATCTTCAACTAATTCTATTTATTTGACTATTAAATTATTATCTCATATAGCCACATGTTGGTATATTTGAAACTGCTCAACACCCTTGTGCAAATGTCCCATAAAGTGAATATCTAGCTAATAATGCACTTCATCTGAAGTCTGGACTAATTTATACATTATGAATTGCTGATGATGCTATTGCATTTTCAAGAATGCTAATAGCCTAATGATATTAATATAAGTTACAGAAAATAACCTATTTTCTATCAGTTTTTCTGAATTTTCATCTGTTTTATGACCCTTTCAGTTGCATTACACTGAATCCAGTGTCCCTTGCAAGCCGCAATCTATTGTCAAGGGTGAGAAATGCATACGAAGGTGAGTAGCAACCATGCCCAACGGGTTTTGTCCTTTCTGAATGAGCAGAGGAGTCTCAGCTCCTTCTGTGATGCCAAGCTGACTGTAGGAGGAGGTGGGAGGGTGTACAATGCCCATCGCAATATCCTGGCCTGTTTCAGTGGGCGGTTCCAGGAGTCCGAGCCAACCACCACCATGGTTAAGGAGGTCTCCCTCCCAGAGGAGTTCCCCACTGATGGCCTGGAACTGCTTCTAGACTTTTTCTATACAGGGGAGTTAAACATTGACTCTCTGAATCTGGAGAATGTGCGACAGGCTGCAGACAGCTTATGTGTACCAGATGCGCTCGCACTTTGTCAGCAGTTTGCCACAGAAGGGACAGTTTCTCCAGAAGGACTGCAGTCTGCATGTCTTCTGAGACATCATTTTCAGCCAATCTCAGCTGTAACTTATGTGGAAACCAAGGTCACCCTAAAAAGAGGGAGGCCCCCTAAAAAAAGAGGGAGGCCCAAAAAATCCCAAACCCCTAGTAGCGGCTCAAGTAAGAAGGATCGTCTGGAAGCTACCGCCACCACAACTGCCATCACAACTCGCTCTGGGAGTAGGGTGAAGGCCTCCAGATGCCCGCTTGGAGAGGGCCCCGGTGTGCGTCTCCTGCTCCATGGGGAGACCACTAGCAGGGGGACTCCACCACTAGTTATTAGCCTAAAGGATAGGAGTGATGGGGCTGAGGGACAAAGCCTCCCTCAGCCTACAGATACAACAGAGGTAGGCTACAATATGTTACCTTATCCTAAAATGTAAGATTGAGTGTGGAGGGAATGTGCCTACAGATTTGTAGGTTTTATACTAGAACTATACAGTTGGCCTATACCTTACTACAAGCACTTAGGCTATAGCTACTATATGATGCATCAAATATTGTCTCCCAGTTGCAGGTGGATGGGCCAGAAGATGTGATGAATGACCGTAGAGATGATGATGATGATGATGATGATGATTCATTGTATTTGACAGGTAACAGATGTGTTCGGCAGCCTTGTACCAGATTTGAGCTACAAAGCTAATTCTCATCTGCAGCCTCTTGATGAAGAAGACTATGATGATGATGATGGCGGTGGTGGTGGTGGTGATTTGGTAGAGGGGGTAGCTGAGGACACTGATGAAGAGTATGTGCCCCATGCCCTGCCGTCTACCTCCTCCAGCCCCAAAGGCAGACGTAAAGGACCAACCAAAGCTGTCAATAAAGAGAACGGTGAACGGGCAGCCAAGGGGTCTACAAAGGGCTCTGTTCAGTGCCCCACCTGCAATAAGACCTTCCTCAGCAAGTATTACCTCAAAGTACACAACAGGTATATACATAACTGCTATCATATTGTATTGACTTTGCCAATCACCATGTCTATATTAAACCACCTTTGTCTTTACAGGTTTGTTCTATTTAGATAACTTATATTTTGCAAGAGAGACCTGAATAATGAAAAATACCGGTATTATTGAATGACTAGTGTGAATCGTGTGTGTTTTCTGTTCTTCCTGTGTTCCTCAGGTGTCATACAGGTGAGAAGCCCTTTCCATGCTCTAAGTGTGGGAGAAGGTACTACAGGAAGGAGAATCTGATGGACCACCAGGCCAGAAACTGCAACTGTGGTGAAAAAATAAAAGCAGTGAGTGACCAGCAGGACCAAGGCCTTGTTTACTAGGCATCAATAGGAAGGAAACTGAGCATAAAGGGGAGGGACTACCTTGACATTTATTTTTTTATTTTTTTTATTTCACCTTTATTTAACCAGGTAGGCTAGTTGAGAACAAGTTCTCATTTGCAACTGCGACCTGGCCAAGATAAAGCATAGCAGTGTGAACAGACAACAACACAGAGTTACACATGGAGTAAACAATAAACAAGTCAATAACATGGTAGAAAAAAAAGAGAATCTATATACAATGTGTGCAAAAGGCGTGAGGAGGTAGGCAATAAATCGAATAATTACAATTTAGCAGATTAACACTGGAGTGATAAATCATCAGATGATCATGTGCAAGTAGAGATACTGGTGTGCAAAAGAGCAGAAAAGTAAATAAATAAAAGCAGTATGGGGGGTGAGGTAGGTAAATTGGGTGGGCTATATACCGATGGACTATGTACAGCTGCAGCGATCGGTTAGCTGCTCGGATAGCAGATTTTTAAAGTTGTTGAGGGAGATAAAAGTCTCCAACTTCAGAGATTTTTGCAATTCGTTCCAGTCGCAGGCAGCAGAGAACTGGAAGGAAAGGCGTCCAAATGAGGTTTTGGCTTTAGGGATGATCAGTGAGATGCACCTGCTGGAGCGCGTGCTACGGGTGGGTGTAGCCATCGTGACCAGTGAACTGAGATAAGGCGGCACTTTACCTAGCATAGCCTTGTAGATGACCTGGAGCCAGTGGGTCTGACGACGAACATGTAGCGAGGGCCAGCCGACTAGGGCATACAGGTCGCAGTGGTGGGTCGTATAATGTGCTTTAGTAACAAAACGGATGGCACTGTGATAAACTGCATCCAGTTTGCTGAGTAGAGTATTGGAAGCTATTTTGTAGATGACATCGCCGAAGTCGAGGATCGGTAGGATAGTCAGTTTTACTAGGGTAAGTTTGGCGGCGTGAGTGAAGGAGGCTTTGTTGCGGAATAGAAAGCCGACTAGATTTGATTTTGGATTGGAGATGTTTGATATGAGTCTGGAAAGAGAGTTTGCAGTCTAGCCAGACACCTAGGTACTTATAGATGTCCACATATTCTAGGTCGGAACCGTCCAGGGTGGTGATGCTAGTCGGGCGTGCGGGTGCAGGCAGCAAACGGTTGAAAAGCATGCATTTGGTTTTTACTAGCGTTTAAGAGCAGTTGGAGGCCACGGAAGGAGTGTTGTATGGCATTGAAGCTCGTTTGGAGGTCAGATAGCACAGTGTCCAAGGAAGGGCCAGAAGTATACAGAATGGTGTTGTCTGCGTAGAGGTGGATCAGGGAATCGCCCGCAGCAAGAGCAACATCATTGATATATACAGAGAAAAGAGTCGGCCCGAGAATTGAACCCTGTGGTACCCCCATAGAGACTGCCAGAGGACCGGACAACATGCCCTCCGATTTGACACACTGAACTCTGTCTGCAAAGTAGTTGGTGAACCAGGCAAGGCAGTCATTAGAAAAACCGAGGCTACTGAGTCTGCCGATAAGAATATGGTGATTGAAGGAGTTGAACGTCTTGGCCAGGTCGATGAAGACGGCTGCACAGTACTGTCTTTTATCGATGGCGGTTATGATATCGTTTAGTACCTTGAGCGTGGCTGAGGTGCACCCGTGACCGGCTCGGAAACCGGATTGCACAGCGGAGAAGGTACGGTGGGATTCGAGATGGTCAGTGATCTGTTTGTTGACTTGGCTTTCGAAGACCTTAGATAGGCAGGGCAGGATGGATATAGGTCTGTAACAGTTTGGGTCCAGGGTGTCTCCCCCTTTGAAGAGGGGGATGACCGCAGCAGCTTTCCAATCCTTGGGGATCTCAGATGATACGAAGGAGAGGTTGAACAGGCTGGTAATAGGGGGTGCGACAATGGCGGAGGACAGTTTCAGAAATAGGGGGTCCAGATTGTCAAGCCCAGCTGATTTGTATGGGTCCAGGTTTTCCAGCTCTTTCAGAATATCTGCTATCTGGATTTGGGTAAAGGAGAAGCTGGAGAGGCTTGGGCGAGTAGCAGTGGGGGGGGGCGGGGCTGATGGCCAAGGTTGGAGTCGCCAGGAGGAAGGCATGGCCAGCCATTGAGAAATGCTTGTTGAAGTTTTCGATTATCACGGATTTATCGGTGGTGACCGTGTTACCTAGCCTCAGTGCAGAGGGCAGCTGGGAGGAGGTGCTCTTGTTCTCCATGGACTTAACAGTATCCCAGAACTTTTTGGAGTTAGAGCTACAGGATGCAAATTTCTGCTTGAAAAAGCTGGCCTTTGCTTTCCTGACTGACTGCGTGTATTGGTTCCTGACTTCCCTGAACAGTTGCATATCGCGGGGGCTCTTCGATGCTATTGCAGTTCGCCACAGGATGTTTTTGTGCTGGTCGAGGGCAGTCAGGTCTGGAGTGAACCAAGAGCTATATCTGTTCTTAGTTCTGCATTTTTTGAACGGAGCATGCTTCTCTAATATGGTGAGGAAGTAACTTTTAAAGAATGACCAGGCATCCTCAACTGACGGGATGAGGTCAATATCCTTCCAGGGTACCCGGGCCAGGTCGATTAGAAAGGCCTGCTCGCAGAAGTGTTTTAGGGAGCGTTTGACAGTGATGAGGGGTGGTCGTTTGACCGCGGACCCGTAGCGGATACAGGCAATGAGGCAGTGATCGCTGAGATCTTGATTGAAGACAGCAGAGGTGTATTTGGAGGGCAAGTTGGTCAGGATAATGTCTATTAGGGTGCCCATGTTTACGGATTTAGGGTTGTACCTGGTGGGTTCCTTGATGATTTGTGTGAGATTGAGGGCGTCTAGCTTAGATTGTAGGACTGCCGGGGTGTTAAGCATATCCCAGTTTATGTCACCTAACAGAACAAACTCTGAAGCTAGATGGGGAGCGATCAATTCACAGATGGTGTCCAGGGCACAGCTGGGAGCTGAGGGGGGTCGGTAGCAGGCGGCAACAGTGAGAGACTTATTTCTGGAGAGATTCATTTTAAAATTAGAAGTTCGAACTGTTTGGGCATAGACCTGGAAAGTATGACAGAACTTTGCAGGCTATCTCTGCAGTAGATTGCAACTCCTCCCCCTTTGGCAGTTCTATCTTGACGGAAAGTGTTATAGTTGGGTATGGAAATCTCCGAATTTTTGGTGGCCTTCCTAAGCCAGGATTCAGACATGGCAAGGACATCAGGGTTGGCAGAGTGTGCTAAAGCGGTGAGTAAGACAAACTTAGGGAGGAGGCTTCTGATGTTGACATGCATGAGGCCAAGGCTTTTTCGATCACAGAAGTCAACAAATGAGGGTGCCTGGGGACATGCAGGGCCTGGGTTTACCTCCACATCACCCGAGGAACAGAGGAGTAGTAGGATGAGGGTGCGGCTAAAGGCTATCAAAACTGGTCGCCTAGAGCGTTGGGGACAAGGAATAAAAGGAGCAGATTTATGGGCGTGGTAGAATAGATTCTGGGCATAATGTGCAGACAGGGGTATGGTGGGGCACGGGTACAGTGGAGGCAAGCCCAGGCACTGGGTGATGATGAGAGGTTGTATCTCTGGACATGCTGGTCTCAATGGGTGAGGTCACCGCATGTGTGGGAGATGGGACAAAGGAGGTATCAGAGGTACGGAGAGTGGAACTACGGGGTCCATTGCAAACCAAAACAATGATACTAGCCTGAACAACAGTATACAAGGCATATTGATATTTGAGAGAGACATACAGTAAGGCATAAAGTGATTGCAGGTCTTGATTGGGAGAGCTAGCTAAAACAACAGGTGAGATAACAGCAGCTAGTCAGCTAACACAGCAACAGCAGGTAAAAATGGCGCCGACTAGGCAGAGAGGGTCGGATTAACTACACACAGAGCCTGAGTTAAAACACAAATAAACAGAATGGAGTACCGTGAATTAATGGACAGTCCAGCAGGCATCAGCTATGTAGCCAAGTGATCATAGTGTCCAGGGGGCAGCCGTAGATGGAGCAGGGAAGCCGCCACTAAGCTAGCACGCGGCGTTTAAAGTTAGTAGCCCGGGGGGTGGTCTGCTCAGACGGAGGGGGTCTGCTCAGACGGAGGCCGGTTGAGGGCACAGCGGATGGGGTATTCGTCTGCAGACCAGACGTGGTCGTGTCGACAGAGAATCCAAGCTGGATGGCGATGGCGAACAAGAGGTTGTCATTGTAGAATTGTGTTTGCTAACTGGTGCTAGCTTCGTGGCAGTGGCGCTAGCTGCGCTAGCTGCGCTAGCTGCAAGCTAGCTGTGAGGATCAGAAGTAGTGGCTCAGGGATTTCGGCAGGAATCCGGCGTTGTTGTCGAGAGACAGTCCGATGCTGGTAAATTGGTGAGTAATATTCAGGCTAATAACAGGGCTGGTGTCTGTGTAGAAGGTAAAAGCTGCTAGTAGCGGCTAAAAATGACTAAATAGCTTGTAGCTGGTTAGCTACTGGGGGTTCTTGAATGTGTTCCAAAGTTAAAATGTCCAATAAGTAAGTAGCCTTGCACAAGCCTTGGCTAATGCAAGCTGGAAAGGCTTATATGGCAGGAGCCGATCTCCTGTTTGTGTAGCGTGAGGCAGCTTGATGTAGAAGTACACCTCCTGGACCGGACACTAGTCTATCGCAGGGCCTTACCCCCAATCTCCTTAATGTTAAGTGCCAAGCGGAGACTCATCAGGTCCCATTTTTACTCTTTGGTATGACTCGGCCAGGGATTGAACTCCCAATCTCAGGATGGACATTCTAACCCCAAGGCCACTGACTTGTCCAATAGGAAATACCATAAATGATACAATGCTTTAGGTTTTCCCTCATGTACTGTATGCGTGAATTCTTGTTTTTACTACAGGTACACAACTGCCTTCAATGCCACATGTCATTTGACAGATTGGGGGATCTACGTCTGCACACGGTCTTCCATACAGGGGAAATGCCCAATAAGGTCCAGTACCTACCACAAAATATTATTATTATTATTTAAATGTAACCTTTTATTTAACTAGACAAGGCAGTTAAGAACAAATTCTTATTTACAATGACAGCCTACCGGGGAACAGTGGGTTAACTGCCTTGTTTAGGGGCATAATGATAGATTTTTACCTTGTCAGCTCAGGGATTCGATCCAGCAACCTTTCAGTTACTAGCCCAACGTTCTAACCACTAGGCTACCTGCCGCCCCGATACACAGTACTGTGAAGATGCCATTAATTGACATTGTAAGACTTATCTCTGGTGTGGTTTGTATCAAACTCATATTGACTCATCGCTTGATGTTGTATCTATTTCAGTGTACGTCATGCTCGGAACAGTTCATGCATAAAAAAGATTTAAGAAGTCATGAAATCAAAATCCATGGTGCACCCAAACCACATGCAGTAAGTCTCTCTCTCCTTTGTGTTAATTGGTCTTCTTTTTCATGTATTCAATCCTTTATTCCTTCTGCATTATTGTCAAGATTTATGACTGCTTGCTTGCTGATCACCTTCTAACCTGTGATAATACTTTTTCCCACAGTGCTCTCTGTGCAGCAAAGCATACCTGTCTAAAACAGAGCTGCGTCTGCATGAGGCGTCCAAGCATCGCGGCGAAAAGCTCTTTGTGTGTGAGGAGTGTGACCATCGAGCCTCCAGCCGACACGGCCTGCAGATGCATATCAAAGCAATTCACAGGTGGGGCTGAGACTGGCCATGGTAGTGGAAGAGGGGTTTGTTACCATGGGGGAGCTAGAATGTTTGACTCAGCCTTACTGTCGTGTGACGTGTTAAATAATGTGACGTCCCTGTTTGTCTTAATTTCTCAGAAACGAGCGTCCATTTGTGTGTGAGTACTGCAACCGTGCGTTCACCCAGAAGGCTAACCTTAACATGCACTTGCGGGTTCACACTGGAGAGAAGCCCCATCAGTGCCACCTCTGTGGGAAGACCTTCCGGACACAAGGTAACAACTTCCTCCTGCCCGCCATCCTCTCACTAGGCCCTGTAGATGGCAGAGCAGGACAAACCCATTTCTAACAACAAACGTAGCTGCTCAGATCATATGTTATGATTTAGTCTCATAGTAATCGTTTAGAGACACACCGGTTCTGTCTCACAGACTAACACAAACTCTCACATTAACATCCAGTGTGCTTTCACACTGTCTATTCCAATGCTCAACATTGTGCTTGTGCCAATGCTTATGTCTGTTCATTGTGTGATTTCAGCCAGTCTTGACAAGCACCACCGCACCCACACGGGAGAGCGTCCTTACAGCTGTGAGTTCTGTAACCAGCGCTTCACAGAGAAAGGACCAATGCTCCGCCATGTTGCCAGCAAGCACCAGGAGGACCGCCCTCACTGTTGCAAGATATGTGGCAAGACCTTCAAGGGTGAGAATGGCCACATGAGATCGTGGCACCACAGTTAAAATATATTTATTTCCTGTCATGTTGAGTTTACAAAAAGCTTTGTAGTACTAAGATCTTTGCCTAAAACAGGCTTAAGATTATTTATTTTATATTTTATTTAGGCTTTATTTAACTAGGCAAGTCAGTTAAGAACAAATTCTTATTTACAATGGCGGCCTACCCCGGCCAACTCCTAACCCGGACGACGCTGGGCCAATTGTACGCCGCCTATGGGACTCCCAATCACGGCCGGTTGTGATACAGCCTGGAATCCAACCAGGGTCTGTAGTGACGCCTCTAGCACTGAGATGCAGTGCCTTAGACCGCTGCGCCACTCGGGAGCCATTATCATAGTGCTACAAAATGTTTGGGAATCTCACACCTAATCAGTAGATTGCTTCCAGAAGTGATTGCATCCCGACTTCAGTTGAACAAGACAAGTTTGCCATATGTTTTCTTATTGTCTTGTTTACTCCACTATCCGCCAGCCATCGAGCAGCTCCACGTACATGTGCGTCGCCATCAGGGCATGAGGAAGTTTGAGTGCGAAAAGTGTGGCTACAAGTTTACCAGACAGGTAGGCCATGCATTTCCAGTGTGCTAGCTTGGTTCTTCAAATTTCATGCATGCCTACTGCTCACCCAGCCACTGAGGGGATCATTAAATTTGTATTCAATTTATATGAACGCTGAAGTCTCCTCTTTTTTTCCAGGCTCACTTACGGCGTCATGTTCAGGTCCACACCCGTACAGAGAACTACAATCCACGGGAGAGAAAGCTACGGAACCTGATAGTGAAGGATGTGGGGTTGCCGGATGAGACTAGCCCCTCACAGATACCACCCACTGAGAAGGAGACACCCGAGGGGCCAGCGCCTGTCTCTGGACCCAGTGTCCCAGTCTCTGTTCCTGTCTCTGGACCTATACCTGGACCTGGAACTGTACTAGGAGCCAGTGACATCCTCAGGGTGGTGATCCAGCCCCTTACAGAGGAGGTGGTGTCCAGCCAAGGGCAGATGGAGGTGGGCTTTAACCAGGACCAAGTGGGCTTTACCCAGATTGGGGTGGCACAGGGACATGGCCAGGTGGATGTGATGTCCATCAGCCAGGGTTTGACTTTGGCGGGGCATAGCTTCAATGTGACAGATGTGATGGAGCAGACTCTCCTGGTTGCAGATTACCCCATCCCGGAGACCACGGTGGAACTGGAGGACATACAGGAGGATCCTCCTGCTAAGAGCAAGGCCTGAGGACTAAGAGCAAGGCCTGAGGACTAAGAGCAAGGCCTGAGGACTAAGAGCAAGGCCTGAGGACTAAGAGCAAGGCCTGAGGACTAAGAGCAAGGCCTGAGGACTAAGAGCAAGGCCTGAGGACTAAGAGCAAGGCCTGAGGACTAAGAGCAAGGCCTGAGTACAGGACAGACTGGTTAGTATCTCACACCACTAGACATTTTCATTGGAGAACACTAGAGCAGCTTGAGTACTGCAAGTCTTCAAGAACTCCCAGTGTGGCTACTCGCTCTGCTCTGCAGTCGAAGCATTCATTTAATTTCAGTCATTATTGTAACCATGTTTTCTGTCTAAATTACTGTACAGAAGAACTGGTTCCCACTCAGCCCAGTAGATGATGAACCCCTCAAGACATTCCCCTACTCTGTGGACATCATATTCATTTTGCCTGTGCATTGGGTCTGACAATGTAATATAAGTTGGCTTAGGTTTTATGAAGTTTGTTGTGTTTTTACACAATTTGATGAGATAAGGCAATAGGTCAGGTTGTGAGAAGTGAATGTAAATCAATGGGATTGTCTTGCATCAAGTCAAACGGTAAACAGAATAAAGTGGCAGTCCTGCCTGCAGTTTTATTGTAATCACACTGTAAGGATGACCTCACTGCATTCTAATCTTCAAATAATATTTTTGCAGGAATCTCCTTGCGAATGATTTTGCCGAAGATTGTATCTCCGAAGATTGATCAGCTATGAAAAGCCAACTGAAAATTATTCATGATTATTATTTGACCATGCTTGTCACTTATGAACATTTTTGAACATCTTGGCATAGTTCTCTTATAATCTCCACCCGGCACAGCCAGAAGAGGACTGGCCACCCCTCATAGCCTGGTTCCTCTCTAGGTTTCTTCCTAGGTTTTGGCCTTTCTAGGGAGTTTTTCCTAGCCACCGTGCTTCTACACCTGCATTCTAGCTGTTTGGGGTTTTAGGCTGGGTTTCTGTACAGCACTTCGAGATATTATCTGATGTACGAAGGGCTATATAAAATAAAATTGATTGATTGATTGACTACAGTATACAAACAACGCAAATATGAAAAACTGTGTTTGGACAACACAAACAACTTGTATGAAAACTAAGAAAACACACAACCGAATGGAATTACAGTAAGTAAACAATACTAAAATTAACTTTAGTCAAACACGTGTTGCATGAATAAATTGAGAATGTGTTACCACCTCCAGTTATCATAACAGCGGTTGTCACCGGTATCTATCTTCATATGTACCTCTGCCTCCTGTTGCACTAGGAAAACACACTAACATTATATGAACTAACACTACAAATGCATTTTCATAAATAAAACTAAACCATTCTAATAAAATATTAAAGCATCTATAGTAAAACAAATGTACCTTGAAAGAAAATATGACCAGTACTTCATGCAGGCTAGATTGGTAGTCGTGCCAATTAGGTGTAAACAGTCAGTCTGGCTGAGGGAGAGCAAAACGGTGATCAGCATCTGATAATCTATCATATCAATAAAACAGGGACACATCTATTTAATCTATCACTTTGATGTGGTTTTAGCAACCCAGTCCCGGTTGCATCACATGCTCTGATTCCATCCTACGGTTCCATAGTTGTACAGAACTGGACAAGTCTCCAGATTAATTTCTCAACCGTTATCAAAGCTGGTTAGTGCTGGAAAACATTGTGGTGGTTGTATTAGCTTTTGGAATGTATGGGGTCATGCCACTGATTATGAGCGATAATGTTGGCTCTCACGCTAAACAACCGGAAAGTGGAAAACAACTCTGTAGTTAGTTGATTAAGTAAGATAAAAAAATAAAAGATATACAGTTGAAGTCGGAAGTTTACATACACTTAGGTTGGAGTCATAAAAACTTGTTTTTCAACCACTCCATACATTTATTGTTAACAAACTATAGTTTTGGCAAGTCGGTTAGGACCTCTACTTTGCGCATGACACAAGTAATTTTTCCAACAATTGTTTACAGACAGATTATTTCACTTATAATTCACTGTATCACAATTCCAGTGGGTCAGAAGTTTACATACACTAAGTTGACTGTGCCTTTAAACAGCTTGGAAAATTCCAGAAAATGATGTCATGGCTTTAGAAGCTTCTGATAGGCTAATTGACATAATTTGAGTCAATCGGAGGTGTACCCGTGGATGTATTTCAAGGCCTACCTTCAAACTCAGTGCCTCTTTGCTTGACATCATGGGAAAATCAAAAGAAATCAGCCAAGACCTCAGATTTTTTTTTTTGTAGACCTCCACAAGTCTGGTTCATCCTTGGGAGAAATTTCCAAATGCCTGAAGGTACCATGTTCATCTGTACAAACAATAGTACGCAAGTATAAAAAGTATTTAGTCAGCCACCAATTGTGCAAGTTCTCCCACTTAAAAAGACGAGAGAGGCCTGTAATTTTCATCATAGGTACACTTCAACTATGACAGACAAAATGAGATTTTTTTTTCCAGAAAATCACATTGTAGGATTTTTAATTAGTTAATTTGCAAATTATGGTGGAAAATAAGTATTTGGTCAATAACAAAAGTTCATCTCAATACTTTGTTATATACCCTTTGTTGGCAATGACAGAGGTCAAATGTTTTCTGTAAGTCTTCACAAGGTTTTCACACACTGTTGCTGGTATTTTGTCCCATTCCTCCATGCAGATCTCCTCTAGAGCAGTGATGTTTTGGGGCTGTTGCTGGGCAACACGGACTTTCAACTCCCTCCAAAGATTTTCTATGGGGTTGAGATCTGGAGACTGGCTAGGCCACTCCAGGACCTTGAAATGCTTCTTACGAAGCCACTCCTTCGTTGCCCGGGCGGTGTGTTTGGGATCATTGTCATGCTGAAAGACAAAGTCCCCTTTTCATCTTCAATGCCCTTGCTGATGGAAGGAGGTTTTCACTCAAAATCTCACGATACATGGCCCCATTCATTCTTTCCTTTACACGGATCAGTCGTCCTGGTCCTTTTGCAGAAAAAACAGCCCCAAAGCATGATGTTTCCACCCCCATGCTTCACAGTAGGTATGGTCTTCTTTGGATGCAACTCAGCATTCTTTGTTCTCCAAACACGACGAGTTGAGTTTTTACCAAAAAGTTCTATTTTGGTTTCATCTGACCATATGACATTCTCCCAATCTTCTTCTGGATCATCAAAATGCTCTCTAGCAAACTTCAGACGGGCCTGGACATGTACTGGCTTAAGCAAGGGGACATGTCTGGCACTGCAGAATTTGAGTCCCTGGCGGCGTAGTGTGTTACTGATGGTAGGCTTTGTTACTTTGGTCCCAGCTCTGCAAGTCATTCACTAGGTCCCCCCGTGTGGTTCTGGGATTTTTGCTCACCGTTCTTGTGATCATTTTGACCCCACGGGGTGAGATCTTGCGTGGAGCCCCAGATCGAGGGAGATTATCAGTGGTCTTGTATGTCTTCCATTTCCTAATAATTGCTCCCACAGTTGATTTCTTCAAACCAAGCTGCTTACCTATTGCAGATTCAGTCTTCCCAGCCTGGTGCAGGTCTACAATTTTGTTTCTGGTGTCCTTTGATAGCTCTTTGGTCTTGGCCATAGTGGAGTGTGACTGTTTGAGGTTGTGGATAGGTGTCTTTTATACTGATAACAAGTTCAAACAGGTGCCATTAATACAGGTAATGAGTGGAGGACAGAGGAACCTCTTAAAGAAGAAGTTACAGGTCTGTGAGAGCCAGAAATCTTGCTTGTTTGTAGGTGACCAAATACTTATTTTCCACCATAATTTGTAAATAAATTCATTAAAAATCCTACAATGTGACTTTCTGGATTTTTTTTTCTCATTTTGTCTGTCATAGTTGAAGTGTACCTATGATGACAATTACAGGCCTCTCTCATCTTTTTAAGTGAGAGAACTTGCACAATTGGTGGCTGACTAAATACATTTTTGCCCCACTGTATCGTACTTTTGGAGAAATGTCCTCTGGTCTGATGAAACAAAAATGGAACTGTTCGGCCATAATGACCATCGTTATGTTTGGAGGAAAAAGGGGGATGCTTGCAAGCCGAAGAACACCCTCCCAAACGTGAAACACGAGGGTGGCAGCATCATGTTGTGGGGGTGCTTTGATGCAGGAGGGACTAGTGCACTTCACAAAATCGATGGCATCTTGAGGCAGGAAAATTATGTGGATATATTGAAGCAACATCTCAAGACATCAGTGAGGAAGTTAAAGCTTGGTCACAAATGGGTCTTCCAAATGGACAATGACCCCAAGCATAGTTCCAAAGTTGTGGCAAAATGGCTTAAAGACAACAAAGTCAAGGTATTGGAGTGGCCATCACAAAGCCCTGACCTCAATCCCATAGAAAATGTTTGGGCAGAACTGAAAAAGCGTGTGCGAGCAAGAAGGCCTACAAACCTGACTCAGTTACACCAGCTCTGTCAGACGGAATGGGCCAAAATTCACCCAACGTATAGGAAGCTTATGGAAGGCTACCCGAAACGTTTGACCCAAGTTAAACAATTTAAAGGCAGTGCTACTAAATACTAATTGAGTGTATGTAAACTTCTGACCCACTGGGAATGTGATGAAAGAAATAAAAGCTGAAATCAATCATTCTCCCTACTATTATTCTGACATTTCACATTCTTAAAATAAAGTGGTGATCCTAACTGACCTAAGACAGGGAATTGTTATGTTTTTATGAATTTTTAGGATTAAATGTCAGGAATTGTGAAAAACTGAGTTTAAATGGATTTGGCTAAGGTGTATGTAAACTTCCGACTTCAACTGTATAACCAAAATCTAGATAATACACTACTGCCTGCCGTAGATGTCCATGTATGTGTAGATTGTGCTTTCCCCAACATGAGACCTTCATACCCAGACAGTCTATTAGTCCAGTCAATAATATGCCCATTGATCATGATCAATGACAGTGTGGTAGGCAAGTGAATTACATGGGGATCACAAAATTGCACACATGTTCAGTCACATAAGCACAATGTAATGTAATTACAGTCCTATAGTGATCACATCCATGCAGGATCATTTGATCACTCTGTCTTTCCACCTTTTGTTCTTTAGCATCATAATGAGGTGTATGTTTTCACAGTAAACCTAAAATGGCTGAAACAGTGGTCAGTATGATATTCCCTGACCCATTTGTCCATGGAGTGTGTTACACTGGGTTGACGTCGTGGTTCTGGTTGAGGTTGTGGTTGTGCATGGCCTGGTTGCGGTGGTGTCGGTGCAGGTGGATGGAGTTAGCCTCGGGCAGGTCGATGGGTTCGAAAGCGTTGGATACGGCGGGCATGAGCTGCCGGAAGATGCTGACACTACCATGCCAGAAGGTGGGCTGGGGAAGGCGGCCTGCGGGTGTCCAGGTATGGGTGGAGGGGTTGTAGGCCTCCACCATGTCAGACAGCTCAAATGTGTTGTCATAGCCACCAGACACAAAGAGACGACCACCCAGGACTGCCACACTGCCTCCTACATGGACCTGAAGAAGGAAACAGTACATATTTTGATATAAATACTATAAAGGCAGAGGGAAAAATCTGTCAGGCCATAACATTAGCACCTCCTGTGTGTCACATACCTGTGTCATGGGGCTGATCTTGTCCCATTCATTCTTCTGAGGGTTATAGATGTCGACCTCTGCCGAGTCATCCCTAGAAAGCAAGAATCCAGAGTGAGGAATGTCACGCCTAGCCTGTGGCTGTTTGTAGAGCATGGCGCTTGCAATGCCAGGGTCGTGGAATCGATTCACACGGGACAATTATGAAACAAACTGAGACAGCCTATATGGAGGAGGTCAGAGACCTGGCAGTGTGACAAAGGAGCTGATCGTGGACTATAGGAAAAGGAGTGCCGAACAGGCCCCCATTATCATCGACAGGGCTGTAGTAGAGTGTGTCGAGGGTTTCAAGTTCTTCGTGTCTACATCACCAACAAACTATCATGGTTCAAACACACCAAGACAGTTGTGAAGAAAGCACGACAAAACTTTTTCCCCCTCAGACTGAAAAGATTTGGCATGGGTCCCCAGATCCGCAAAGTTATACTGCTGCACCATCGAGAGCATCCTGACTGGTTGCATCACTGCCTGGTATGGCAACTGCTCTGCATCCGACCATAAGGCGCTACAGAGGGTAGTGCATACGGCCCAATACATCACTGGGCCCAAGCTTCCTGCCATCCAGGACCTATATAATAGGCGGTGTCAGAGGAAAGCCCATAAAGTTGTCAGAGACTCCAGTCACCCAAGTCAGACTATTCTCTCTCCTACCGCACGGCAAGTGGTACCGGAGCGCCAAGTCCAGGTCCAAAAGGCTCCTTAACAGCTTCTACCCCCAAGCTATAAGACTGCTTAACAAGTATTCAAATGACCACCCGGACTAATTACATTGACACCCCCACCCTCCCTTGTTTTTACACTGCTGCTACTCGCTGTTTATTATCTATGCATAGTCACTTTACCCCAACTTACATGTACAAACTACCTCGACTAACCTGTATCCCCGCACATTCTCGGTACCCCCTCTATATAGCCCCGTTATTGTTATGTAATTTTATTGTTACCTTTTCTTTTTTACTTTATTGAGTAAATATTTTCTTAACTCTTTCTTGAACTGCATTGTTGGTTATGGGCTTGTAAGTAAGCATTTCACGGTAAGGTTGTATTCGGCACGTGACAAATAAAATTTGATTTGATGCATTCAACCAGTGTTGTAGTACTCGAGACCAGTCTCGAGATCACATATTAATCATCTTGGTCTTGATACATTTGTACTCGGTCTCGGACAATGAGGACTCGTCATTTCTTCCTGAGACCAGCCAAGACCAGTGGAGGAAAAAATGAATTAACAGCCCCTGTTCAGTCAGCACATGAGTCAGCTTTGCCAGGCCAGATATCCACACTCCTTTCATGACATATTTTTATATCTTATAGACTATTAAAACCTGGGATTTCTACTTTACTCAAAACATTACTGTCCTTTACTTTTATTGAAACATATCCTAAAACCTTGTCACGCTCTTTGGAATTTCTTTGCTCCCCTAGAAGAGGAGACGGGGAAATTATTTGAGAGTTGTGCACTCGCCTAGGGTAAGCCGGGTGAAATTGTAACATTTAGAATTTGTATCTGTTATTTAGAGACCATGGTTAGTGATGATTTGTCGTGGCTCTCTATTTGCCCTTATAATCAAATTTTTTACATTCTTACATTTACATCAGTCATTTTTACATTCTGAATGGCTAAAGAATCCATATGTTCTTCTGAAATATTGACACAGAAATACTGTACATTTTGAGCTCTTATTACTGTGGTCTTAAATTGGAATCACATTGTTCTGGTCCCGGTCTTGAGTATGTCTCGCCCCCGTCCCGTTCTTGACTGTGTCTCGCCCCCGTCCCGGTCTTGACTGTGTTTCACCCCCGTCCCGGTCTTGACTGTGTCTCGCCCCCGTCCCGGTCTTGACTGTGTCTCGCCCCCGTCCCGGTCTTGACTGTGTCTCGCCCCCGTCCCGGTCTTGACTGTGTTTCGCCCCCGTCCCGGTCTTGACTGTGTCTCGCCCCCGTCCCGGTCTTGACTGTGTCTCGCCCCCGTCCCGGTCTTGACTGTGTCTCGCCCCCGTCCCGGTCTTGACTGTGTCTCGCCCCCGTCCCAGTCTTGACCCTGTCTTGTCTTGGTCTTGACTGTGTCTCGCCCCCGTCCCGGTCTTGACCCTGTCTTGTCTTGGTCTTGACTAGGACTCGATTTGCCCCGGTCTTGGTCTTGATTCGGTCTCGCTAGGTGGTCTCGAACACAACATTGCACTCAATACTATAAGTTGCTCTGGATAAGTGTCTGCTAAATGACTAAATGTAAAACCATATACCATTCATCCTCTTTCTGTTTAACAGCTACAGCTGTCCTTAACATTAGGACAGAAATATTGACCTCTATGTACTTCCACATTATTTAGCAACTTTCTATCTCATCCAACCTTTTATAAAGTTGATCCCATTTAGATTTAAAATAATTTTCAAATACTTTTTCACTGTCCCACATTCCTGTCCATATTCTCCTCACCTGACAAAGTAGATGAGCCCATTGAGAGTGACCGTCTTGGGAGCGAAAGACCACGGTGGCAGCTCGCCACAGTTGACCAGGGTCCAGCGGTTGGTGTCCACATCGTAACACTGTATGGCCATGTTGTCCTCCCCTGTTGTGGTCATGGACCCGATGGCGTAGAGACGCCCCTTACAGGTGGTGGTGGAGCAGTTGTCCATGGAGTGCAGCATGGGGGGCAGGGCCTCCCAGCAGTCCAGCGCGTGGTCGTAGCGCTCCGTGCTGTCTGGCGCCACCACATATAGCTGACCTCTGAGGACACAGGAACTGTGGTACTCCCGGGCTTTGAGCATTGGCGACACCTCGGTCCACTCGTTAACACTGGAGTTGTAGCGCCACACGCCGTCATAGAGACGCGAACCGTCAGATCCTCCTAGGGTGCAAAGGACAGGAGAGAGGTGTGTTTGAGATGGAAGAGATCCACAAAAGACATGCTGTTCTTCACTAAGTGGTGCTAATTGAAAACCCATGCATCACCCTTGGGTGTTCTAGCACAGAGGAAATCACCAATAGGTCAGACATGAGATCTGAGTATAAGCTTTATTTGGAAGAATACTTGCCACATTTTATATGCCGAATAACTTAATAATATATCTTAATTTCAATACTTCTTTCAGTTTCCTCAACATGTGTTGTACTCATTCTATGTCTGTTTAGCAGCTGTAGCTTCACCTTGTAGGTTTAATGACAGTAAGGACGTTGAATCAACCTGTCACCTTTCATAACACTAGCCCATCTCCCAACCATGTGCTCTGTGCTGCAGCCCCCTGCTGTAAGGTATGAGAGCACTGCTAATGATTTATGACCCCCATCACTGTCCTGACAGAATTACAGGCAGCGTGTGAGGGCCTGAGATGTTTTCTCAATGGAAACACTCTTCCTGATCCTGAAAGCCATTCGCTGATGATGATGGCCTCTTTGAGAGACCTAGTTTCAAGTACTATTTAAAAGAGGTGATTGATTGAGCTAGCCTGGCTTAATTAATGAACCAATAGGATCGCCCTAAAACAGTCAAAACTGACCATCTCCAGGTGGGTTCAAATACACACTCAAAGTATATAAAATATTTCAAATAGTATTTGACCCCAGGTCTGTGTCTCAGTGAGCCCACCAACCACTGCTGCAGTCTTGGCAGGACAGCATGATCCTCCCACCTAGCTAGCTCACCTCAACGCTCCTCCCTCTCATATAGCCAGAGTGGCTGGCTGTGGTTTATTTAAACTCTTACTGCCTGCCTGCTATTTCATAAGATTCACTGACTGGAAGGCTGCAGAGCATTCTGGTAACAGTGACTAAGACATCACACAGCAACTGTAACCACTTATGTAAACTGCTGTGCGTAGTATATAAACACATCACACTGATGTAGATTGTGTTTTAAACATATAGACTAACCTACAGTATAAAGAAAGATTATATGCTGATATCCAGTGAAATTCAATACATTTTATACCCTTTCACATTTATAAACTACCAATTACCCTTCATTAATCCAATATAACATATACCTTGATAGTTATGTGTTACCAAACAGCATAAATAGTGTGTACAAGAGTGTATAACGAGCATTGTCAACCTACCTGTGACATACATATCATTGCCCAGAGCGGCCATACTGTAGCCCCCTCCCAGGTGATCGGGGAACTCGGCCAGGTAGCGCCACTGTCCAGTCTGAGGGTTGTAACAGTCCACAGTGACCAGCTCGTCACAGTCCTGGTCACAGCCTCCCACCACCACCAGGATCTCAGCCAGTCCGGTTGAGGGCCGTGGCCGCATGCGTTGGCAGGGTCTGTCGTGGCGGTCGTACTCACACGACTGGAAGCTCCGGGCCTCGCTCACCATCCTCAGACAGGAGGGGGAGAGGTAAACCAGGGGGTCGCTTTCCACGTGGGCGAGTAGATAGAACCGACGTACAAAGGGTAGTCTGACCTGCTCCAGCAGTGTGGGCCAGTAGTGGAGCCGCCTCTGTAAGTCTGCTTTGACCCAGCGCACCGCCATCTGATAGACCGTTTCCTCCTTGTCCACACACAGCGCATCGTCCGACACGAATTCCAGCAGCCGTTTCCAGGGCAACCGCTCAAAGTCCTTGCCTTTGGCTAGGTCCACAATGTTCTTGAGGACGAAGCTGCGGGCGCTGACGGCCAAGTCACGGCAGGCGTAGGCCTCTGCAAAGTCCTGGATCTCCAGGCAGTTGGAGACGTCTAATCTCTGCTCCAAGAAGGCACAGCAGGCCTCTTTGACGGAGGGGAACTGGAACAGGTCGGCCGTCTTCAGCAGGAGGTCTACATTATCCTGGGTGACTGTGACTCGGCCTGTATAACAGAAGTCCACCAGCAGGCCCAGTAGTTCAGCAGACACCTCGTGAAGGACCACACGGTCCATGGCGCTCTCTCTAAGTGTCCCGGCAAACATGGCCCTGAAGTAGGTGCTGGCTGCGGCCAACACAGTCCGGTGGCAGTGGAACTCGCGGCCCTCGGCGCAGAGCGTGACGTCAAAGAACTTGCGCTCTGCGCGGAGTTCATGGATCCCCCGGAGCAGGTTAAAGGCGTGGGCCGTGTCGAAGAAGGGCAATGTGGATGGCTGTGTCTGCATGATTGGCTTCTCAGACATCACTTCTCTCTCCATCACTCCTCCCTCCATCTCTTTTGTCTGGATCTCTCGAAGAGGTTGTACTTAGAAGACAGGGTTAATCTGAAAACAGAAACACCATTATAATTTCTGTTACAATCACTTCTAAATGGGTTCAGGTTCACAAACACTGTACCACACAATCTAAATATGAAGCCTACAAACCAAAATAACAACAACTAAATGAGCAACACTGTGTAGGTATTCAACAGAGTTAGCATAAGAATTAGCAAGTTCAGCTACTTACAGAAACCTCTGGTATTTTCAATACAAATAACAACCAGCTGAATTACAGTAAAGACAATGGTGAGGATCCCCTAACTGAAGAGCCCTACTGGGCGTAATAGGCGGTAAAACAACACAATAAACAAACAGTAGCCTGCCTTCTAGAAAGTAAGACTGTACATTGCACAGCTCCAGTGACTATGAGCAGCCCCCTGTCCGTGTTAAAGAAAGAGAGCTTTCCTGTGCTGTGGGTCTAAATATACTTTGACAGGCAGTGTCCATTTCCATTGGATAGAGGGGGGGTGGTACACCCCACATCAAATCCCTCCTCTTCTCATATACCTGTCTGCCTACCGTACGTCCTCCTATCCGCCCCCATGAGGTAGTCGTCAAACTAGAGCCTGCCAGCCTGCCTCTGGCCTGCTCACAGTCACCCTCAGACTCAATAATATCCGCAAATCAGCTTCCTAAAACCAACTGACAAACTAAATCAACCATCTGTTTTAATCAGGCCACACACAAGAAATACCTCTACTTGACGAAGAGAAAGTCTTAGTTATTTGACAACTGGTTTAACACTATAAATCACTGCGTCATGTCACAATATAATGAGAGCTCCCTGGTTTCTCACTGAAAAGTTATTACCAGCTGCTGTAATAAGGCCATACACAGAGAATTACCCCATCTTGACGAGCAGAGTCTCACAGTTTCTCAATGTTACAATGTGTTAGGATTTAAAAACTGTCAGCGTGTGTCATGACTCTTGCAAGGCTAATTTAAACTCCTGGGTTTCTCACTAAAAGCCAATTATTTTCAAAGGCTGCCATAGACTTGAATTAGCTGATTTTGATCAGTGTTATTCTACAGGTATGACATTGGGGCGCTTCAACAACAACCAGTCATCTGAAGGGCAAGTAAAAACTTTGGGATTGCTACATGCAGGGTTTGACTTTGACTGAAATAGGTGCTGGTACTCGTGTTGGGTGCCGGTACTGTTTATATTTAGGTGAAGGAGTTCCACAATATGTTTGAGCTAATATTCTATAAGAGGAACAGGAGCTTAAGCAGTAGAACATATGTGTGCTCCGGTGAGCTCCTGCCCAACAAGATTTCAGGTGGAATTACGGGATACTCATGTCTTCTTAAAGTACACAGGTATGTCTTTACAGAGATACGCTTCATGAAAGGCAAGGCAGCCATCTATCTCCTGGCCTTCTACGGCAGAAAAACCAACAAGCTGACGAGCATTGAGTCTCAGCCTAGTAGACAGCTCACATTCCACACCAGGATTAAACAATAGAGTCAGCCGTTGGTCGGTCAACAGAGCCCTGTGAGCGATGAGCCAACTCCCACCAAGGACAGCGCAGGGAAAGCAGGGATCGGGATCGGCTAGATTCAGCCGCGGGACGTTTTTTAAATTAATTTTTTGCTTTTGAGCAGATGGTCAGGGCTCCAGAACATACACTGACCAAAAATATAAACGCAACATGCAACAATTTCAAAGATTTTACCTAGTTACAGTTCATATAAGGAAATCAGTCAATTGAAATAAATTGATTAGGCCCAAATCTATGTATTTCACATCAGCGGGAGTACAGATATGCTTCTGTTTGTCACAGATACCTTTAAAAAAAAAGAAGGGTAGGGGCGTGAATCAGAAAACCGGTCAGTATTTACTGTGACCACCATTTGCCTCATGCAGAATGGCACATCTCCTTTCCATAGAGTTGATCAAGCTATTGATTGTGGCCTGTGGAACGATGTCCCACTCCTCTTCAATGGCTGTGTGAAGTTGCTGGATATTGGCGGGAACTGGAACACGCTATCGTACACGTTGATCCAGACAGAGCATCCCAAACAGAGGCTAAGCTACAGGATTGTTTTGCTAGCACAGACTGGAATATGTTCCGGGATTCCTCCGATGGCATTGAGGAGTACACCACATAAGTCATTGGCTTCATCAATAAGTGCATTGATGACGTTGTCCCCACAGTGACCGTACGTACATACCCATTCCAAAAGCCATGGATTACAGGCAACATCCGCACTGAGCTAAAGGCTAGAGCTGCCGCTTTCAAGGAGCAGGACTCTAACCCGGAAGCTTATAAGAAATCCCGCTATGCCCTCCGACGAACCATCAAACAGGCAAAGTGTCAATACAGGACTAAGATTGAATCGTACTACACCGGCTATGACGCTCGTCGGATGTGGCAGGGATTGCAAACCATAACAGACTACAAAGGGAAGCACAGCCGAGAGCTGCCCAGTGACACGAGCCTAGCAAACGAGCTAAACTACTTCTATGCTCGCGCATCAGCTGTTCCGGAAGACTGTGTGATCACGCTCTCCGCAGCCAATGTGAGTAAGACCTTTAAACAGGTCAACATTCACAAGGCCACAGGGCCAGACAGATTACCAGGATGTGTACTGCGAGCATGCGCTGACGAACTGGCAAGTTTCTTCACTGACATTTTCAACCTCTCCCTGTCCGAGTCTGTAATAGTCCCTGTGCCCAAGAACACTAAGGTAACATGCCTAAATGACTACCGACTTGTAGCACTCACGTCTGTAGCCATGACGTGCTTTGAAAGGCTGGTCATGGCTCACATCAACGCCATTATCCCAGAAACCCTAGACCCACTCCAATTTGCATACCACCCTAACAGATCCACAGATGATGCAATCTCTATTGCACTCCACAATGCCCTTTCCCACCTGGAAAAAAGGAACACCTATGTGAGAATGCTATTCATTGACTACAGCTCAGCGTTCAACACCATAGTGCCCTCAAAGCTCATCAATAAGCTAAGGACCCTGGGACTAAACACCTCCCTCTGCAACTGGATCCTGGACTTCCTAACGGGCCACCCCTAGGTGGTAAGGGTAGGTAACAACACATCCGCCACGCTGATCCTCAACACAGGGGCCCCTCAGGGGTGCGTGCTCAGTCCCCTCCTGTACTTCCTGTTCACTCATGATTGCACGGCCAGGCTCGACTCCAACACCATCATTAAGTTTGCCGATGACACAACAGTGGTAGGCCTGATCAACGACGGGACAGCCTATAGGGAGGAGATCAGAGACCTGGCCATGTGGTGCCAGAACAACAACCTCTACCCGAACGTGATCAAGACAAAGGAGATGATTGTGGACTACAGGAAAAAGAGGACTGAGCACTCCCCCATTCTCATCGACGGGGCTGTAGTGGAGCAGGTTGAGAGCTTCAGGTTCCTTGGTGTTCATCCCCCCTTTTACACCGCTGCAACCTGTTGTTATCATCTACGCATAGTCACTTTAATAACTCTACCTGCGTGTACATATTACCTCAACTAACCGGTGCCCCCGCACATTGACTCTGTACCGGTACCCCCCCCCCTGTGTATAGTCTCGCTATTGTTATTTTACTGCTGCTCTTTAAGTACTTGTTACTTTTATTTCTTATTCTTACTCATATATTTTTTTTAACTGCATTGTTGGTTAGGGGCTCAAAAGTACGCGTTTCACTGTAAGGTCAACACCTGTTGTATTTGGCGCATGTGACTAATAAAATTTGATTTGATACAGGCTTAATGGGTGACATGTCTGGTGAGTATGCAGGCCATGGAAGAACTGGGACAGTTTCTGCTTCCAGGAATTGTGTACAGATCCTTGCAACATGGTGCCGTGCATTATTGATAAGGAAATATGTTTTAATTGTGTTTTAATAAATGATTAGAATATTACACTCCTAAAACCATAAGTCTGAAACATTGTGATTGTATGAAATTGATTAGCCATATGATTGTATGAAATTGATTTGAATCATTAGATTATTATAATGCATGTATGTAAGTGATTAGAATCATTCGATTATTATAATACTGTGTGTGGTTTTAGTCAGTGGAATAATAATATATCCTGGAGTGTAGTTCTTAGTCAGAATCAACGTTTTGGGGACAATTTTGATAACAGACTGTCTGTCTGAGCCAGATTCGGGGCCGACCTTGGCTGGGACACTGAGAACTTCCCAGTCCCAGGTCTCTCCCTATCTTAGGGGAGGGCAGGAAGACACTATTTTCACGGACTCCCCTAATCTCTATTGGCGGGCGGATTTGATGGTTTGTGTGGAAGTATGTGTGTCACTATAAATTGAAGGTCTTTGTACTGTGCACGTTAGAACGTTCCATGAATAAACATTTAACTATTGTAGACTGGGCCTCTGTCTGTTTCATTTCTATCAGTATCATACAAATCCTGATAGAGCAGACTGAGTAATTAAATTGAATTGGTTAATGAACAGGAGAACATAATTCTCATAACAATTATCATGCTGAAACATGAGGTGATGGCGGCGGATGAATGAGATGGGCCTCAGGATCTCATCACAGTATTTCTGTGCATTCAAATTTCCATCAATAAAATGCAATTGTGTTCGTTGTCCGTATCTTATGCCTTCCCTACCATGTGGCACTTTGTTCAAAACATTGACATCACAACGTTGAAACTGGGATTCATCCGTGAAGAGCACACTTCTCCAGTGTGCAGTGGCAATCAAAGGTGAGCATTTGCCCACTGAAGTTGGTTACAACACCAGCCAAACTGAGCAATTTGAAGAGAAGGGTCTTGGTCAGGGAGGTGACCAAGAACCCGATGGTCACTCTGACCCGAGCTCCAGTTCCTCTGTGGCGATGCAAACAGTCAGGATGCTCTCAATGGTGCAGCTGTAGAACCTTCCAGAAGGTCAACCATCTCTGCATCACTCCACCAATCAGGCCTTTATGGTAGAGTGGCCAGACGGAAGCTACTCTTCAATAAAAGGCACATGACAGCCCACTTGGAGTTTGCCAAAAGGCACCTAAAGGACTCTCAGACCATGAGAAACAACATTCTCTGGTCTGATGAAACCAAGATTGAACTCTTTGGCCGGAATGCAAAGTGTCACGTCTGGAGCAAACCTGGCACCATCCCTAAGATAAAGCATGGTGGTGGCGGCATCATACTGTGGGGATGTTTTTCAGCAGCAGAACCTGGGAGACTAGGCGGGGTCAAGGAAAAGATGAACGGAGCAAAGTACAGAGAGATCTATGATGAAAACCTCCAGAGCGCTCAGGACCTCAAACTAGGGTGAAGGTTCACCTTCTAACAGGACAACGACCCTAAGCACACAGCCAAGACAACACAGCAGTGGCTTCGGGACAAGTCTCTGAATGTCCTTGAGTGGCCCAGCCAGAGCCCGGACTTGAGCCCGATCGAACATCTCTGGAGAGACCAGAAAATAGCTGTGCAGCAACGCTCCCCATCCAACCTGACAGAGCATGTGAAGATCTGCAGAGAAAAATGCGAGAAACTCCTAAAATACAGGTGGGCCAAGCTTTTATTTAAATGTTTTATTTATTTAACCTTTAACTAGGCAAGTCAGTTAAGAACAATTTGTTAATTACAATGACGGCCTACCAAAAGGCAAAAGGTCTCCTGCGGGGACAGGGGGTTAAAAATACTAAATGTATAAAATATAAATATAGCACAAACACATCACGCAACAGAGACAACACAACACTACATAAAGAGAGACCTTGTAACGATCTGGGTGTAGTGGGTGTGAAGTCAGGCGCAGGAAGCAGAGAGTTCAGTGGTAGTGGAAATTTAATGCACAAAACTCTGAACAAAAGCCACCCCACAAAACACAAGGCGCACACAAAACAAAATGCCCCAAAACCGGGGACTGCAACAGTCCAGCAAAACCCACAAAACACGTATACCTCAAACGTGCACCCTAATTACACAAAGAATCCCGCACAAATAGCAGGCGGGCCTGCTGGGTAATATAGCCCAACTAATTAACCAAACACAAAACAGGTGAAACCAATAAACAGAAAAGGTGAAAAAAGGATCAGTGGCAGCTAGTAGGCCGGTGACGACGAACGCCGAGCGCCACCCGAACAGGAAGGTGAGCCACCTTCATTAGGAATCGTGACAGACCTAAGACAACAAAATAGCAAGGCAGCAACACATGACAACACAGCATGGTAGCAACACAACATTACAACTGAACAGCTCCCGCGATATGCAACTTTTCAGGGAAATCAGGAACTAATACACTCAGTCAGTTAGGTAAGCTAAGGCTAGCTTTTTCAAACCGAAATTTGCTTCCTGTAGCACTAATTCCCAAAAACTTAGGGACACTGTAAAGTCCATGGAGAATAAGAGCACCTCATCCCAGCTGCCCACTGCACTGAGGATAGGAAACACTGTCACCACTGATAAATCTACAATAATCGATCATTCCAAAAACAATTTTTCCACGGCTGGCCATGCTTTCCACCTGGCAAACCATACCCTGGCCAACATCTCAGCACCCCCTGCAGCAACTTGCCCCCCACCCTTCTCCTTCACCCAAATCCAGACAGCTGATGTTCTGAAAGAACTGCAAAATCTGGATCCCTACAAATCAGCTGGGCTAGACAATCTGGACCCTCTCTTTCTAAAATGATCCGCCAAAATTGTTGCAACCCCTATTACTAGCCTATTCAACCTCTCTTTCGTATCGTCTGAGATCCCCCAAGATTGGAACGCTGCCGCGGTCATCCCCCTCTTCAAAGGGGGAGACACTCTAGACCCAAACTGTTATAGACCTATATTCATCCTGACCTGCCTTTCTAAAATCTTTGAAAGCCAAGTTAATAAACAGATCACTGACCATTTCGAATCCCACCTTACCTTCTCCACTATGCAATCTGGTTTCCGAGCTGGTCATGGGTGCACCTCAGCCACGCTCAAGGTCCTAAACGATATCATAACAGCCATCGATAAAATACTTTCTTTCGACTCTGTCAATCATCACATTCTTATCGGCAGACTCAATAGCCTTGGCTTCTCTAATGACTGCCTCGCCTGGTTCACCAACTACTTCTCAGATAGAGTTCAGTGTGTCAAATCGGAGGGCCTGTTGTCCGGATCTCTGGCAGTCTCTATGGGGGTGCCACAGGGTGCAATTCTCAGGCCGACTGTTTTCTCTGTATATATCAATAATGTCGCTCTTGCTGCTGGTGATTCTCTGATCCACCTCTACGCAGATGACATCATTCTGTATACTTCTGGCCCTTCTTTGGACACTGTGCTAACAAACCTCCAAACAAGCCTCAACGCCATACAACACTCCTTCCGTGGCCTCCAACTGCTTTTAAATGCTAGTAAAACTAAGTGCATGCTCTTCAACCAATTGCTGCCCGCAGCCTCCCGCCCGACTAGCATCACTACTCTGGACGGTTCTGGACAACTACAAATACCTAGGTGTCTGGTTAGACTGTAAACTCTCCTTCCAGACTCACATTAAGCATCTCCAATCCAAAATTAAATCTAGAATCGGCTTCCTATTTCGCAACAAAGCCTCCTTCACTCATGCCGCCAAACATACCCTCGTAAAACTGACTATCCTACCGATCCTTGTCTTCGGCGATGTCATTTACAAAATAGCCTCCAACACTCTACTCAGCAAACTGGATGTAGTCTATCACAGTGCCATCCGTTTTATCACCAAAGCCCCATATACTACCCACCACTGGGACCTGTATGCTCTCGTTGGCTGGCCCTCACTACATATCCGTCACCAAACCCACTGGCTCCAGGTCAACTATAAGTCTTTGCTTGGTAAAGCCCCGCCTTAACTCAGCTCACTGGTCACCATAGCAACACCCACCCGTAGTACGCGCTCCAGCAGGTATATTGCACTGGTCATCCCCAAAGCCAACACTTCCTTTAGCCGCCTTTTCTTCCAGTTCTCTGCTGCCAATGACTGGAACGAAATTAAAAAATCACTGAAGCTGGAGTCTTATATCTCCCTCCCTAACTTTAAGCATCAGCTGTCAGAGCAGCTTACCGATCATTGTACCTGTACACAGCCAATCTGTAAATAGCACACCCAACTACCTCATCCCCATATTATTACTTACCCTCTTGCTCTTTTGCACCCCAGTATCTCTACTTCCACATTCATCATCTGCACATCTATCACTCCAGTATTAATGCTAAATTGTAATTATTTTCGCTTCTAGGGCCTATTTATTGCCTACCTCCCTACTCTTCTACATTTGCACACACTGTACATATATTTTTCAATTTTTCTTTTCTTTTGTGTTATTGACTGTACATTTGTTTATGTGTAACTCTGTTGTTGTTTTTGTCGCACTGCTTTGCTTTATCTTGGCCAGGTCACAGTTGTAAATGAGAACCTGTTCTCAACTGGCCTACCTGGTTAAATAAAGGTGAAATAAAAATAAAAACAACAACATGGTAGCAACACAACAAGGTAGCAACACAAAACATGGTACAAACATTATTGTGCACAGACAACAGCACAAAAAGCACAAAAGACAACATCACACAAAGCAACCACAACTGTCAGTAAGAGTGTCCATGATTGAGTCCTTGAATGATGAGTTTGAAGAGAAAAAAAATCCAGTTTGAGTGTGTGTTGCAGCTCGTTCCAGTCGCTAGCTGCAGCAAACTGAAAAGAGGAGCGACCCAGGGATGTATGTGCTTTGGGGACTTTTAACAGAATGTGACTGGCAGAACGGGTGTTGTATGTGGAGGATGAGGGCTGCAGTAGATATCTCAGATAGGGGGGAGTGAAGCCTAAGAGGGTTTTATAAATAAGCATCAACCAGTGGGTCTTGCGACGGGTATACAGAGATGACCAGTTTACAGAGGAGTATAGAGTGCAGTGATGTGACCTATAAGGAGCATTGGTGGAAGATCTGATAGCCGCTCGAGAGTACCCTTACCTGCCAATCTTTAAATTACGTCTCCATAATCTAGCATGGGTAGGATGGTCATCTGAATCAGGGTTAGTTTGGCAGGGGTAAAAGAGGAGTGATTACGATAGAGGAAACCAAGTCTAGATTTAAACTTAGCCTGCAGCTTTGATATGTGTTGAGAGAAGAACAGTGTACCGTCTAGCCATACTCCCAAGTACTTGTATGAGGTGACTACCTCAGGCTCTAAACCCTCAGAGGTAGTAATCACACCTGTGGGGAGAGGAGCATTCTTCTTATCAAACCACATGACCTTTGTTTTGGAGATGTTCAGAACAAGGTTAAGGGTAGAGAAAGCTTGTTGGACACTAAGAAAGCTTTGTTGAAGAGCATTTAACACCAAATCCGGGGAGGGGCCAGCTGAGTATAAGACTATCATCTGCATATAAATGGATGAGAGAGCTTCCTACTGCCTGAAATATGTTGTTGATGTAAATTGAGAAGAGCTTGGGGCCTAGGATCGAGCCTTGGGGTACTCCCTTGGTGGCAATTCTTGAGCTGGAGTAACTCTGCAAGATCATGGTCGAACCAGGGGCTGAAACTGTTTTTTATTTCTCATTTCTTTATGGGGGCGTGTTTGTTAACAATACCACTGAAGATATAAAAAAATAAGGTCCAAGTGTCTTCGACAGAGGGGATCAAGCTGATTCTATACCATTTTACAGAGGCCAGTTCATGAAGGAAGGCTTGCTCATTAAAGTTTTTTTAGCAAGCGTTAATGACAAATCAGGACAGGTCGTTTCACTGAGCAGCCATTACGAACACAGGCTGTAAAACAGTGATCACTAAGGTCATTACAGAAAACACCAGACTGATACCTATCAGGATTATTTGTGAGGATAACATTGAGGAGAGTAGCCTTTTCTGGGTGTTTGGAGTCATACCTTGTGGTATTGGTAATAATCTGAGAAACATTTAGGGAGTCCCATTGCTTTAGAACTTGTCAGGTGGTTTAAGCATGTCCCAGTTTAGGTCACCTAGCAGGACAAATTCAGACTTAGTGTAAGGGGCCAGGAGAGAGCGTAGGGCAGGTAGGGGTCCCACCCAAGAAGATTAGAGGCTGTAATCGCTTCCTAAGGTGCTTCAACAAAGTACTGAGTAAAAGGTCTGAATACTTATGTAAATGTGATATTTTCAGTTCTTTTTTAATTATACATTTCCAACCATTTCTAAAAAAAATTTTTTTGCTTTGTCATTATGGGGTATTGTGTGTAGATTGATGAAACAATTTAATCAATTTTAGAATAAGGCAGAATGTGGAAATAGTCAAGGGGTCTGAATACTTTCCAAATGCACTGTAACTTGGGGGGCCAAATAAACCACCTGCGGGGCAAATTTGGCCGCAGGCCGCCAGTTGGGAAACCCTGCCCTAAAGGTTACTCTACAGAAGCAGGCCTGAAACCTGCTCTGGAGTTTAACTTCAGCTGTTCTATACTCCTGGGTAAGTGATTGTCAGGTTAAAAGGGATTATTGCATTTCCTTGCAAAAGGTTCTGGTTGATCAATTGTACATACGTTTATGAGGTCAATGTGTTAATTCATATGGTACAGTATTATTATACAAACTAACTACTGTAGTGCCTTTCTGGTTGTAAATTAAATAGGATAATATCAATCCACACTACTAGTCCTTCTTGCCCACGTCTTGTGTGCAAGTCAGTATGATACCCTACTCTGTAACTGTAGATGAACGACAACTGTCCAAAAACGAACATATCTGTTAGAACTAGATCAGTGGGTCACAACATAAAGAGTAGGTAAGTGTTTCCCAAAGACCCGAGAGGGGTATTGAGCAACTTATGGGTAGTGTGTTTACCATCCTAAAATAGCAGAGAGAAAGCGATTGCCTCACTCAGAGGGAGAAAGAGAGCAGAGGTGGGTGGACAAACTGGACGGTATGTCAGGACCGTGAGAGGAATACAGAGAGTAGTGTGACCATCAGGCACCATGTGACTAGAACTTACCCACCAACAGAAAGCATATAATGTATATTAGAATGCAGACTGATGCATGCCACTACCCTCACCACATTTCATTACAGTAGTTGCCTGTGTGACAGGCCCAGGAACTAGGAACTTGACTCATGCTCTATAGTTAGAGAGTATGGCCTCCTTGGCGAAACCCCTTAAGATAGGGCTAACATGGTCAGTCACAGATCTAGATAAACAGCCAGTCATCATCTAAAAAGTTTCTGGACTATTTACAGCAGTCTTGGGTGGAAATGAGGAATGGCTGATGATGAGCTAAGCTTGGTAATAATGGTAATATATGAGTTGCTAGGTATAATTTCCTTCTAAATACACTATTTGACATAAATTAATGTAGGGTTGACAGTAGAGGAAAATGTCACCACGTGGTTTCTCAAGAAGATAAAAGAACAAGGCCTCACTTTCAGCCTGAAAGTCTTCTTTAGGTTCTTTTTATAATATGGCTGAAGCTACAGGGTGTAAATGTAAACAAAACAATGTTTAAGTCCTCAAATGATACGAAAAGCTCCCAGAGAAGAAGGCTGGATTGTTCTTCATGAACATGTAGCCTACAGCCAAAATATGAATTATGTTATTAAGTGTGGTTTCAGAAAGTTCTCAAATCCAGCTATGGAATGTTTATTTGGAAGCTAAGCCTATTCTGTGTACATGGATGGAGAAAATCATAACCAGACTGAACCGTTTTGCTTAGAGCAGGTCCTTCTACTAGACTATTCAGCCAAAACAACATCTGTTGACCCCTGCTGATAGGACATGGTAAACACCAACTTAGCAACACCATTTATCTAACTACGCTCGGTTCAAAACCAAAACCATGGCTCCATAAAGTGCCTAGTCACCACTCAAAATGAGCTTCCACAGACACAAAGACCCATTAAAAAGAAAGAACAGTGATTAAAAACCCAGGATGCATTCTAAAAAGCCTGATGTCTAGTTTAACGCCGATGTGCAAAACCGATGTCAAAGCTGACGTGCATACCTATATAACGTAGGTACAGGACGTAATGACGCCACGTAAAATGTTGCGCTACACGTGCAAGACAGCATTCCTAACCTAGCCCACAATGTCTGCTGTGTGGATCGAGCAGTCAACAAGTCCAGCAGTCATTTGAAAGAGTAAGAACATTTTTGTGAGACAATTCAAAGGCGAAATACATTAACGCCAAGATAATGGAATTCATTGCCCTTGACAATCAACCGTTCTCTGTCGTGGGTGATGTTGGCTTTCACCGACTGGTCGAGCACGGTACACATTACCAAGTGTACTATTTTTCAGATGTTGCCCTACTGGAGTTACAGAGTTACACAGTAATAGCGTCACTGCTATTAGCTTCACGACATACATACTATGGAACGCCGTTTGGGTCTTTGCATGTCAAAAAAGATACACGTCAAATAACACTATTTGATGCATCAAATAACACTATTTAACCCGTTAAATACGTTTTTAATCTCACACGTCAATTACACAGTTCTATTATAGAATGTTGTATGTTCTGCATTTGCACATGCAAGCCAAGTGCCACCACTACTATCAGTAGCACTGTCAAAGCTGTACAAAAAAGTCTGCACACAAGCAAACACCGGCCAGGAACGATGTGTTTACAATACCGCGTTGGTAATAAAACATTATTTGTTAATCCACAAGTCTGAACACAATGACCAGCATAAACTGCAGTTATTTTCATTATTCTTAGCAATGCTTTAGGAATCCTTGTGAGTAGGTATTAGCTCGGTAGCCACTTGTTGTTCGCCTATTGAAATTGAACTTCAGTTCATGAAAATAAATAGCTAGCCAGCTACTTAACCCTGTTGCCCAAAGCTAACGTTATAAGCAGCCAGCTACCTTCATCAAATGAGAACTGTCTTATAATTAAGGCACCTAGCTATATAGTTAGCTCGCTAACTATAGCTACTGAAACCGATTATGTTGTTTTGCTATGTTTTTTATTTTTATTTTTTTATCCCCTTTTCTCCCCAATTTTCATGGTATCCAATCGCTAGTAATTACTATCTTGTCTCATCGCTACAACTCCCGTACGGGCTCGGGAGAGACGAAGGTCGAAAGCCATGCGTCCTCCGAAGCACAACCCAACCAAGCCGCACTGCTTCTTAACACAGCGCACCTCCAACCCGGAAGCCAGCCGCACCAATGTGTCGGAGGAAACACCGTGCACCCGCCCCCCTCGGTTAGCGCGTACTGCGCACGGCCCGCCACAGGAGTCGCTGGAGCGCGATGAGACAAGGATATCCCTACCGGCCAAACCCTCCCTAACCCGGACGACGCTAAGCCAATTGTGCGTCGCCCCACGGACATCCCGGTCGCGGCCGGCTGCGACAGAGCCTGGGCGCGAACCCAGAGACTCTGGTGGCGCAGCTAGCACTGCGATGCAGTGCTCTAGACCACTGTGCCACCCGGGAGGCCGTTTTGCTATGTTTTTGGGGAAGAACATTGTTTGCATCCATGAGTTAACTATAGCTTTTTTTATGACCAGCACTGTAAGTGCGCTAGACAACTTTACCAGCATCATAGCATACGCATCGATGAATCGTTGTGACATATGAAATACGAGTGATTGTGTAATCAATGTGTAATAACTACATTAAAAAATGTATGAACGCATTAAATTATTATGTGACGTGCAGTCATATTCAGGTCCTGATTGGTCAACAAGCTTATTTGACTCGTCAAATAGGGTTATTTGACACTGTATCTTTTTTGACACGCAAAGACCCAAACAGCGTTCCATAGAAATCCTGGTTGAGAATGAAACGACTGAACAAATGAACAACGAAACAGCACAGCAAGTAAGTGAAAGAAATAGGTTTTGATTATGTTTTACTGGTAATGGAGACATACGTAAATGCCAGAGGTGTGGACTCAAGTCACATGACTTGGACTCGAGTCAGACTCAAGTCACAAATATGATGACTTTCAACTCGACTTTGACTTTAACACCAATGACTCGTGACTTGACTTGGACTTGAGCCGACTCGACCTGACTTGATACCCTCCCCAAGTCCAAATATTAAAAATTATGCTATTAAAAAAAGTGTGCAGCACATCAACTCTTCATTTAACAGATTACAGTTTGAATCAGACAGCAGCCAATCAAATTGTGCCAGCTGAGAAAAAGTTGTGCGTGGCAGTGCAGAGGAACGTCGGCGGGTGAATTCAGATGGAGCCCTTGGAAAGATGATACCCAAAATTATTATTTTCGGATATATACGCTGTATCAACACAAAATGAATTGCAACTTGCAAAACATGCGGGAAGAAAATTATAGACGGAAGCGCAAAATTTCCAACTTTGTTCGACATTTGAAGCTGCACAAAGAACGGTATTTGAACTTGCAACCTTTCGATTGCTAGTCCAACGCTCTAACCGCTAGGCTACCCTGCGGTTAGAGCGTTGGACTAGCAATCGAAAGGTTGCAAGTTTAAATCCCCGAGCTGACAAGGTACAAATCTGTCGTTCTGCCCCTGAACAAGGCCGATAACCCACTGTTCCTAGGCCATCATTAAAAATAAGAATTTGTTCTTAACAGACCTGCCTACTTAAATAAAGGTAAAATAAAAAATAAAAAAATAAATAAATGATCAAGTTCCCGCAATGAAGAGTTGATGTGCTGCACACTTTTTTAAATAGCATCATTTTTAATATTTGGACTTGGGGAGGGTATCAAGTCAAGTCACCCAAGATTGAGCTACAATTGGCTAGGCAGTTGGTACCCTAAATCCTGCCCGATGTTACTACTGTTCCTAAAACCATTGACACACGTTAGCCTACTGTAACCACACAGAGAGAAAGAGTGTGTGTGTGTTAAGGTTGGGCGATTGTGTACAAGTCTACATCGCCTGATTGCGCCCCATAGCGATCGTCGATCACTATTCGGGGTGTCTTTCTCATGGCTACCCATGTATTTCCATGGAAATATAATGTTTATTTGGAAAGTAGTAAATATATAGATATTTTTAAAAGCATTCGTGATTTGCGTAAATGTAATATACTAACTATTACTCTTGTTAAAAATATGAAATGGTATTACATTTGGCGAAGAGCACATTATGACTTGTTTAGGACTCGAAACGCAAAGTTTAGGACTTGAGACTTGACTTGATACTTGACGGTCTTGACATGAGATTTGACTCGGACTTGCCTGTCTTGACTTGAGATTTGACTCGGACTTGCCTGTCTTGACTTGGGACTTGACTTGGAACTTGAGTGCCAAGATTTGTGACTTGTAAAACAATGACTTGGTCCCACCTCTGGTAAATGCCAACAAAATAACTTTCTGGTCAGTGTGGTGTGTGTGTGTAACCTTTATTTAACTAGGCAAGTCAGTTAAGAACAAATTCTTATTTACAATGACAGTCTACTCTGGCCAAACCCGGACGACGCTGGGCCAATTGTGTGCCGCCCTATGGGACTCCCAATCACGGCCTGGTGTGATACAGCCTGGATTCAAACCAGGGACTAGTGACACCTCTTGCACTGAGATGCAGTGCCTTAGACCACTGCATCCATGTGTGTGTGTTAACTATTTAACTGTACTATAATGCTTAAAACTAAAATGTTAAATATCGGTTATCGATATCGGGGTTTTTTGCAAGGAAAATATTGGATATCGGTATCGGCCAAAAATGGCATATTGGTGCATCACTATCTCTTTTCTCTTTTGCGAACTCTTATGGTCGGCAGGTAGCCTGGTGGTTAGAGCGTTGGACTTGTAACTGAAAACTGTTCACTGCTCTGGCACCCCAATGGTGGAACAAACTCCCTCACGACGCCAGGACAGCGGAGTCAATCACCACCTTCCGGAGACACCTGAAACCCCACCTCTTTAAGGAATACCTAGGATAGGATAAAGTAATCCTTCTGACCCCCCCCCCCCCCCCCCCTTAAAAGATTTAGATGCACTGTTGTAAAGTGGCTGTTCCTCTGGATATCTTAAGGTGAATGCACCAATTTGTAAGTCGCTCTGGATAAGAGCGTCTGCTAAATGACTTAAATGTAAAAATGTAAATGTAAATTGCAAGATTGAATTTGCCCCTGAATTTGCCCCTTGAATTGCCCCTGAACAAGGCAGTTATCCCACTGTTCCTAGGCCGTTATTGAAAATAAGACTTTGTTCATTACTGACTTGCCTAGTTAAATAAGGGAAGAAAAAAAATATATATATATATGATTAGGCAAGACATCACAAATCTGGGACCAGGCTAATATTGCACCTGGTAGGCAAATGTCCATGACAACACAGCTGCTACAGGGCCTGCATACCAGGGGCCATGAGAACCAACTGAGTGGAGTGAGCTAAAGCTCTGGGTTCTCCATAGCTGATCCCCATGCAGGCTCGTTTAGCCATAAAAAGGCAGGCTAGTCAACCACTGGTCACATTCCATCTGGAGAGAAGAGGGACAGTTTGATCCCTGCATGTGGGGCTACTTAGATAAGAGTAACACCGTTGGAGGTGGAGGACAAAGTCTGGTATGCTGACAGATGGGCACATTGTCTTTGCTCACACCAACGTATAACTTGAATGTACTTTTCCATAACGCCGATGGATAAGAATAATGTCCATAGTTAGGGACATATATTTACAACTAACTGTATGTACCTGCAACAAACATACTGCTTTCATTTCATTGTTTACGTTCTAGTCCACCAACCCAAATCTACAGTAAAACATAGCTGTGCCCATGAGCACTGTAATTGTTTGAATTTATGATAATGAAAACAAGTCCACATAGCTAAATTATCGTAAATTCCATGAATCTTTTTTTGGTCTGTCAGTACAGTAGGTCTATTCTTATTTAGATTCTGTTAATCATCAACAAGGAAAACTATTATGTATTGACGGGTGTGTCTAAGTAGAAACACGAGCAGCAATATCTGGTAGAAACAAAGAGACTAACATGCAGAACTCAGTTATTATTTTATATCAGACATGCCTACTGTCCAATCACAACTGTATATATCCTTTCCACCGAAGAAAAATCTTCGCAGACATAAAACAGATCAATCATTAAGTAAATATACTTACCAAATGTAACGTATTCTAGTCATCGAACGGGTTATAGTTTTAAACGTTTAAAAGTTGTTCACATTTCGTATCTGAAAATAAACGTTGATGTTGCTTCTCCAGTCATCTGCGTCATGATTCCGCGTCGTGTGAAGAATTGGTATAGCCTCTAAATGCTTCTCATTGGATACAGTAGTTGACACAGTGTGACGTCACAACTTTCAACGTGGTCTCAGATAATTTCGTATTATTCTGTAAGTAAATCGGGATATATTTTTAAACTAGGCAAGTCGGTTAAGAACAATTCTTATTTACAATGACGGCCTACCCGACCCAACCCGACGACCTGGGCCAATTGTGCACTGCCCTATGGGACTCCCAATCACGGCCAGATGTGTTACAGCCTGGATTCGAACCAGGTTCCATAGTGAAGCCTCTTGTACTGAGATGCAGTACCTTAGACCGCTGTGGTACTCCGATATACTCCAATTAAAATGATATGTTACATTTCATATGGTATGTGTTAATTTGTGGATGTCCATTGTCCATTTCGTATGGTATTGTAATGAAACAGCAGGGAGCAGGTCTCGAACACTAGACCTTCTAAGCCCGGAGCGGAGTCCAGCGCGCTATCGACTGTGCCGCAAAAGCATGCTCGAGAAAGTCGATATCCGTGCTTATAAACTCAGGGTCGTTACAGTACTCCATCCTTTCAAAGAGTGCGTCCTCGCGCTAGCTTGCGACTCAACGTCTTATAGGAACGCGCTCACCGGCCAAGCACACACGCTGTCGTGGATGCAAGGTCCGATCACTTCTGACACCAATGTAATGAAACAGACAGGGAGCAGGTCTCGAACCCTTGATATTCTAGCCCGAAGTCCAGCGCGCTATCGACTGTGCAGCAAAAGCATGCTCAAGCGGCAGAGTCAATATCCGCGCTTATAAACCCAGGGTCATTATACTATGTTATGATTTGGATTACAATTTGTGTGATATGTTCCGAATTTGCTAAATGTACAATATGTTCAAAATTCGCAAAACGTAAGATAAGTTACAAAATCCAATTTGGTTGTGGCTAACGTTAGCTAGGTGGTTAGGTGTCTAATGCTAACGCTAGCTAGCTGGCTAATGTTAGCTTTGTTAAGGAAAGGGTTAGCTAAAATGGTTAGGACTGGGGTTAGGGGAAGGGTTAGCTAACATGCCTAATAGTTGCAAAACCGTTAAAAAGTCAATTGCAAATTAGCTAAAATGCTAAAGTTGTCCGTGATGAGATTTGAACACGCAACCTTTTGGTTGCTAGACCATTATGCACCCACTCACCCCAACCAACCCACTTCTTTCATTTTTGTCGTAATTAACCTTCTATATAATGAAACCATACCAATTTGAGTGTCCCAGATTTACATTTAATTTGTTATGTGTAGTCTATGAGACCAGTCTGCAATTTGTTACAATGTAGTTACAATGTAGAAAGAACTGAAACCACTGGGAATTATTGAATTTTTTTCTAAATAGTAGGTTCTTGAACATTTTACCGTATGTTTCCTTGACAATTATGTTTTATGTTTGACCCTGGTTCGTTCCCAGGCTGTGATAGGGCGGCGCAGCGTTGTCCAGGTTAGGGGAGGGTTTGGCCGGGGGGGATAGGCCATCATTGTAAATAAGAATTTGTTTCCAAGTTAGATAAAAGTTAAATATATTTTTTAAGTATACACAGTAGCAATTTTTGTTTTTCATCAGTTGCTTTATGATTCTAAAACCTAATAAAATGCAATGTATTTGAACCAAAGTTCATATTCTATCAGGCAGATGGAGCTGACAGTGTATGGTTGTGACCATGGTGATTTCAATATTGTTTGTTTAAATCTGTCAAAAGTAGAGAACTTTACAGACCATGAGTGGTCTTGTTACACTACATGTAGTGAGGACATGAATAAGGGGTCCTGATGGAAAAGCTGACCCTGCTCATTGCTGATTAAAATATAGGATTTTAGACAAATCTGAGAGAGTTGGCCAAATCTATGGCCAAATCTTTTAGGAATCACAGTTTTGAGGGAAATATTCTTTAAAGTCACAGGGGCTGTTACAAGAAACTATATAAGCTATTTTTTTCAGTTAATATTTGTTATCTATTATTATTATTATTATTATACGTTAGAATGTTAAAAACTTTTTTCGAAAGTTTGAAATTGGGATCATTTCCTCCAGACAAGGGCATTTCCAGGCATAGAGCCGACATGGAAATTAATAATATTGAAAGTACAGTATTTTGACAAATGTTTCCTTATAAAATCCTCCCGCACACATTGTGTAATGAATGTCTGGATTGCAACTAAACCAGGCCTCATTATCATGGCTTTCTCCCAGCCAGGGCCCAGCTTGGAAAAAAATATTTACTCAGATAAAAGCTCTGCTTGAAGGCATATCCAACCCTATCTTGATTTTGGTAGAATTTTTTTAACGATATCACTACAGAAATTTGTATTACCATATCTTCAATTAGGATCACATCACAATTTAATGAATGGTTTAATGTTTTGACACTGATAGACACCGTTGATGGTCAATCAAAAGCTAATCCTCTTTGTAAACATCTCAGGAATCAAGAAATATAGCGTGTATAGGCTTCACTAGTCACTCAATTTTATTTTTTAAGCATATGAAGGACAACAATATGATAATAATGACCTCTATGCTTAATTTACAGAACTGCTTAAAATTCAGAGCATTCTTTGTACCACTACCACTCAATCATAAGTGAGCAAAAATAGTATAATGAGCGAAGAAAATGCATTCTTTAATCTAGAAAAAGTCTTCATGCGGGAAACCTTAGTTGCTACATCCATTTTTGGACTTATAAATTAATGATATATACCCATTGATTCTTAAAGAATATAACTTATAAATGCCTCTTGAGCTTAGTTCAACTGTCGTACCCCATCAGAACCTAAAATATAACCTTGTTTTACTCCAATGTTTGTAAATAACACTGTATAGCCTCAAAACATGATTCAAACTATACCTTTTGGTGTTATGGATGGTCAGTCCTTGCATCCATATCTCTGTCTATGAATTTGAGAGTGGTTACAATTCTCCAGGCCCATCCTTTCGCTTTAAAAAAAAACAGAGCCGGGGAGGACTTTTTGTTATTGTTTAAATGAAGTATTCTAGCTTTAAATCACCCCTTGCAGTGCAATTATAACTAGCCTCTCCATAAACCTCCTCTGGCCTCACTTGAGGATTCCTCAGGTCGTGTAGGCCAGGGAAATGCTGACCACAATACAGGCTCTACTTATAGAAGAAACATTGATTGCACTATCACTGCAGTTCCCAATCAATTACTTATGACACCTCAAGATACTGACAACAGATTGTAGTTTTTGTTTATTGCTGTTCTTCAATTTGTAAGATTCCTAATTAAAATCGTGGTTTAGATTTGCCTTTGGGAAAATATTTTCCAAATCCTATTTGTTCAAAGCATGTGTGTAATTTGTATCTGTGAGATTTACCTCATTATCTGCCTATTATGCTGACCCTTTGCATCATCCAAAATACTGAATTTTAGAGATTTGGACTGACAAACACTGTCCAGGGAATTTAGTAAATTAATAAACAAAATGTAATAATAGTAGATGTGATGAATTTTCTAAATGTTACCGTTCGGACACTAGATGGAGATATTCTTCACTTTGTGGTTTTTAACACCTTTGTCTCTCTTGACTGGTCAGGTTTGAATCAGGAGCTGTAAGAGAAGTATTTATTTCAAGCAGAAAATATATACGGCTGTGTTCAGTGAACTAAAATAATTCCCAAGTAGATTATATTATTTTCTTTTCCAATGGCTCATAATTTATTGTAGCAGTTGATTCGTGTCCAAAACTCACGTGCCCTAAAATTACATCTTTAAATTTTTCTTTCAAACGTATGGCTCATAAGTGTATGCCAATTATATTGATTTTATCTGTAAAGTGATGTATTTCTCTTAGTTTGCATTAGTCACATTCTACATAGAGTAGATGATAATAATTTATTCCGACAGCAGGATATTACCAGAGGTAAAAAGCCCATCATTAAGAACTTTGACTGATGTCCTCCTCACTAATCACCAGACACTCTGCAATATGTCTCTGTTTGATGGAAATGTACTAGAATACCTGACAAGGATCAAAGAGCATTTAATGAAAAAATATTAGTCCCTATTTAGTTAAAATTCAGTAAATGTCAGAAAAAGATGGAGTACCATGGCTAAGGGCTGTTCTTTTCCACGACGCAATGTGGAGTGCCTGGATACAGCCCTTAGCAGTGGTATATTGGCCATATATCACAAACACAGAGGTGCCTTTATGCTATAATAAACTGGTTAATAACGTAATTAGAGCAGTAAAAATAAAGGTTTTGTCATACCTGTAATTTACCATCTGATATACCACGGCTGTTAGCCAATCAGCATTCAGGGCTCGAACCACCTACTTTATAAACATCTGTAAACCACACATTACTCTGCAAGTAGTTGGATGGTCCAGCAGGACTGATTAATGTAAGTAAGGCTTGTTAGACATCCGTCCTCATGACAACTTTACACTGAGTCCAGACGTTTTAGAATTCAGCACACTCAATGTGTAAATTATTGATATGACGGTTCAAGTGTGGCTTTGAATATCAATAAACACCTCAGGAGGGGAGCGGAGAGGAGAGGTGGAGAGGGGAGAGGAGAGGAGAGGAACTAAGGAAGACACAGTATGGGGTAGGGACAGGGGACAGACAATCATAGCCTGCTTAGCTAGTAGTATACACAGAATGTGGCCATGCATGTTTCATCTGAGCACACTTTAATTTCAGACAATAATAATCATCTTCTTAATTATATTCCCTGCTAATTGTTTTATAGTATTGCTCTTCCATGGGGTGGAAGCTTTAGGGAGTTTAATAATAACACACCTTGACTTTCCTTTACCAGGCAGACAAAAAGGGGTGAATTCCTGTGAATTTCCACAGAAATGCTTATTATGTATGATCCCAAGTGTGGTGCATTTTAATGGCCTCCTACTGGAATTTAAGTGGTTAATTTCAGCGTGCATAAGCCTCATCCAGGCAGAACATATTTCTATGAGCTCCCATTCCAAGTAGAGAATCAATGGACCATTTTCACTATTCATCAAACCCAAACAATGCCTTGTTCAATTGGTCATGTTCAACTTTTACTGTAGTGGGCTAAATCAGGGTCACAGAGTGATTCTTGGTAGTTGAAGTTTATTTTTACAATTTTTACAGGGACAGTGCACATTAATCAACATCTTAAACAGATTTTACTTTGAAGCAAAAGTATACATTTCACACACATGGTTATGGGCTTAAAAAAAGAAGACAACTGTACCATGTCAGATATAGAGTTTACATTTATTCAATTTTGAGTTTGCATCCCAATAATACACTTTATATACATCACAGAAGACTGAAATATAACAAAACTGTTTGACATAAAAACACTTATTTGTATATTTTTTTTTTTATCTTCATGAATTAGGAAATTAGGAAAAATATTAACAACATTTCACCCATGAGGTTAAAGAGGGCACTTTTGGTCATTGCCTGCAGGAAAGTGCTACACCTGCCATCATAGATGCACATAGTGTCTTAGCTCAATATAGAAGAGGAATAAGCAGTGTGTGGATTTCCACCACAATTCTATGGCAGCCTCTGTAAACACATTGACAATCTGTGTAAAAGGTTAGATTGAATGTACACAGGGGGGAAGATTGAACAGATGATTGTGTTGTCTTTGACATTGAAACACTTAACATCAAATGCTAGGCCTACCAGTGGTTCCTTCTTTTGTCCATACAGTGTCATCTAAGCAAACCTGTTATTAGGATAACTTTCCAATTTTAATAAATACATAATTCTCTTCAAGAGAAGGCATTGGTGTTGGCTGCAACATTGGGCCAGTAATCGAATACCGGAGACTACAAGGTAAAAAATAATAATATCTGTTTCTGTGGCCCGAAGCCTCCAGTGATGATCCATGGCCCGAAGCCTCCAGTGATGATCCATGGCCCGAAGCCTCCAGTGATGATCCATGGCCCCAAGCCTCCAGTGATGATCCATGGCCCCAAGCCTCCAGTGATGATCCATGGCCCGAAGCCTCCAGTGATGATCCATGGCCCGAAGCCTGCAGTGATGATCCATGGCCCGAAGCCTCCAGTGATGATCCATGGCCCCAAGCCTCCAGTGATGATCCATGGCCCGAAGCCTCCAGTGATGATCCATGGCCCGAAGCCTCCAGTGATGATCTATGGCCCGAAGCCTCCAGTGATGATCCATGGCCCGAAGCCTGCAGTGATGATCCATGGCCCGGAGCCTCCAGTGATGATCCACGGCCCGAAGCCTGCAGTGATGATCCATGGCCCGAAGCCTCCAGTGATGATCCATGGCCCGAAGCCTCCAGTGATGATCCATGGCCTGAAGCCTGCAGTGATGATCCATGGCCCGAAGCCTCCAGTGATGATCCATGGCACGAAGCCTCCTGAGACGGTCCACAGTCCGGAACCTCCTGAGACGGTCCACAGTCCGGAACCTCCTGAGACGGTCCACAGTCCGGAACTTCCTGAGATGGTCCATAGTCCGGAACCTCCTGAGACGATCCACAGTATGGAACCTCCTGAGACGGTCTGCATTTCAGAGTCTCCAGCGATGATCCACGGTCCGGAGTCTCCGGCGACGATCCACGGTCCGGTTCCACGGAAGTGGAGGGATAAGCTTGCGGAGCGGGGGTTTGTCCCGACCCGGAGCCGCCACCGAGGATAGATGCCCACCCGGACCCTCCCCTATAGAGTCAGGTTTTGCGCCGGAGTCCACACCTTTGGGGGGGGTACTGTCACGCCCTGACCTTAGAGAGCCTTTTTATTTCTCTATTTGGTTAGGTCAGGGTGTGATTTGGGTGGGCATTCTAGTTTGTCTATTTCTTTGTTGGCCGGGTATGGTTCCCAATCAGAGACAGCTGTCTATCGTTGTCTCTGATTAGGGATCATACTTAGGCAGCCCTTTTTCCCACCTTCAGTTGTGGGATCTTGTTTGTGTGTAGTTGCTTTCAGCACTGCATATAGCTTTATGTTCGTTTTTGTTTTTTGTTGTTTTTCGGTGTCATTTTAATAAAGGAAAAATGTACGCCTACAACGCTGCACCTTGGTCTCATTCTCTCAACGAGCGTGACAGAGTTGGGATATGCAAAAAAATAAATGATAAAACATTTCCATTACACACTTGTTCTTAACGGGACAAATATAAGCACCCCAGAAAATATTATTATTATTAATAATAATAAGGCACTTACGTTTATACTTTACAATAGTCCTAATGTCTTCAATTACCATAGTTGCCATGTATGTATAAGAGGATAGCGCTCAGCCAGTGCTATTGACTAGCCTTGTGTGTATGTGCATTGTCTTAGCGCAAAGATTTCACTTGTAACTGTCGATTGAGGGACAAGCATTGCGTTGGAGTGACGCCACCTCACCTGAGTAAGACGATGACTGTATGTGCTGTTGAACTTTAGGGTCAGGTGGGCAACCTGCGTGCTCAATTGGTTGTTTGTTGATCCGTGCTGCCTTAGCCCATACTGCTAGCTTTCTGTCAAGCATGTCACAAATGATGTCTTTCATTTAGAGGGCAAAGCCACTGCTTTTGTTTCGCGTTGCCTCATTGGATGACAATCATAAGCCAAAGATCTGTACCCTTGTGGACTATTGCTGACTGTCAGCCCTTGGTTTTAAGGTCATTATTAACCTTTATTGCTCATTATTCCTAAAGGCAATAGACTGTACATGTTTCAATTCAAACTAGACACATCCACATGGGATGGAAATTATTTATCTCAGTACAACCATTCAACAATCTGGTTTAATGTTGTCTTTCATGAAAAAGGACACAAGTCTGCTTAATTATCATGATAAATCATATCTTATGTCAGATTTTCTGAACTCTGGACTCTAAAGGTGCACACAAGTTGATGTGCATTTCAAGACACTACTAATATTACCTCGTGTTACACCTCTGTGATATCATATTATACCACTAATATTACCTCTGCAATATCAACTTACACCTCTGTGATATCATATTACACCACTAATATTACCTCTGTGATATCATATTACACCTCTAATATTACCTCTGTGATATCATATTACACCACTAATATTACCGCTGTGATATCATATTACACCACTAATATTACCTCTGTGATACCATATTACACCACTAATATTACCTCTGTGATATCATATTACACCTCTAATATTACCTCTGTGATATCATATTACACCACTAATATTACCTCTGTGATATCATATTACACCTTGGGTATATATCCTCTGTGATATCATATTACACCACTAATATGATCTCTTTGATATCATATTACATCACTAATATTACCTCTGTGATATCGTTTTACACCACTAATATTACCTCCGTGATATCATACCAAACAACACTTTGGATATTCTCTGCTGGTACATCTGCAGCCACTGAGTCCTACTGCATAGAAGTAAAGAATAGATGGAATTAGTGAAAATATAGAGTACCAGTCAAAAGTTTGGACACACCTACTTATTCAAGGTAGTGAATACATCAAATCTATGGAATAACACATCTGGAATCATGTAGTAACCAAATAAGTGTTTTACAAATCTCAAAATATATTTTATATTTGAGATTCTTCAAAGTAGCCACCCTTTGCCTTGATGACAGCTTTGTCACACCCTGATCTGTTTAACCTGTCCTTGTGATTGTCTCCACCCCCCTCCAGGTGTCGCCCATCTTCCCCATTATCCCCTGTGTATTTATACCTGTGTTCTCTGTTTGTCCGTTGCCAATTCGTCTTGATAGTCAAGTCAACCAGCGTTTTTGTTATCAGCTCCTGCTTTTCCCAGTCTCTCTTTTTCTCACCCCTCTGGTTATGACCCTTGCCTGTCCTGACTCTGAGCCTGCCTGCCTGACCACTCTTCCTGACCTTGAGCCTGCCTGCCAACCTGTACCTTTGCCTCACCTCTGGATTGTTGACCTCTGCCTACCCTGACCCTGAGCCTGCCTGCTGACCTGTCTATTGCCTGCCCCTGTTGGAATATTAAACCATTGTCAATTCGATGTGTCTGCATCTGGGTCTTACCTTGATTCCTGATACTGCTTTATTATCATGAGGAATCATATCTTAAGTCACATTTTTTGGACTCTGATAGTACTCACATAAAATCAAAATATATTTTAGATTTTAGATTCTTTAGAGTAGCCACCCTTTGCTTTGACAGATTTGCACACTCTTGGCATTCTCTCAACTACCTTCACCTGGAATGCTTTTCCAACAGTCTTGAAGGAGTTCCCACATATGATGAGCACTTTTTGGCTGCTTCTCCTTCACTCTGTGGTCCAACTCATCCCAAACCATCTCAATTGGGTCTAGGTCGTGGGATTGTGGAGACCAGGTCATCTGATGCAGCACTCCATCACTCTCCTTCTTGGTCAAATAGCCCTTACATGGTGTTTTTTAATTATTTTATTTTATTTCAACAACAAAAAATTCCCCTTTATTTAACCAGGTAGGTCAGTTGAGAACAAGTTCTCATTTACAACTGCGACCTGGCCAAGAAAAAGCAAAGCGGTGCGACAAAAACAACAACACCGAGTTACACATGGGATAAACAAACGTCAGTTAATAACACAATAGAAAAATCTGTATACAGTGTGTGCAATGAAGTAAAGAGGTAAGGCAATAAATAGGCCAATAGTGGTGAAATAATTACAGTTTAGAAATTTACACTGGAGTGATATATGTGCAGATGAGGATGTGCAAGTAGAAATAATGGTGCGCAAAAGAGCAGAAAAACAAAAACAAATATGGGGATGAGGTAGGTAGTTGGTTGGATGGGCTACTTACAGATGGGCTGTGTAGAGCTGCATCAATCGGTAAGCTGCTCTGACAGCTGACGCTTAAAGTTAGTGAGGGAGACATAAGTCTCCAACTTCAGTGATTTTTGCATTTCGTTCAAGTCATTGGCAGCAGAGAACTGGAAGGAAAGGCAGCCAAAGCTGGTGTTGGTTTTGGGGATGACCAGTGAAATATACCTGCTGGAGCGCGTGATATGGGTGGGTGTTGCTATGGTGACCAGTGAGCTGAGATAAGGCGGAGCTATACCTAGCAAAGACTTATAGATGACCTGGAGACAGTGGGTTTGGCGATGAATATGTAGCGAGGACCAGCCAACGAGAGCATATAGGTAGCAGTGGGGGCTTTGGTGAGAAAACGGATGGCACTGTGATAGACTGCACCCAATTTGCTGAGTAGAGTGTTGGAGGCTAAATTGTTTAATGAGGGTAAGTTTGGTAGCATGAGCGGAGGAGGCTTTGTTGCGAAATAGGAAGCCGATTCTATATTTAACTTTGGATTGGAGATGCTTAATGTGAGTCTGGAAGGAGAGTTTACAGTCTAGCCAGACACCTAGGTATTTATAGTTGTCCACATATTCTAAGTCAGAACTGTCCAGAGTAGCGATGCTAGTCGTGCGTGCAGGTGCGGGCAGCGATCAGTTGAAGAGCATGCATTTCGTTTTACTAGCATTTAAGAGCAGTTGGAGGAGGGAGTGTTGTATGGCGTTGAAGCTCGTTTGGAGGTTTGTTAACACAGTGTCCAACGAAGGGCCAGAAGTATACAGAATGGTTTCATCTGCGTAGAGGTGGATCAAAGAATCACCCCGCAGCAAGAGCAACATCATTGATATATACAGAGAAAAGAGTCGGCTCGAGAATTGAACCCTGTGGCACCCCCATAGAGACTGCCAGTGGTCTGGACACCAGGCCCTCCGATTTGACACATTGAACTCTATCTGAGAAGGAGTTACTGAAGCAGGCGAGGCAGTCATTAGAGAAACCAAGGCTGTTGAGTCTGCCAATAAGAATACGGTGATTGACAGAGTCGAAAGCCTTGGCCAGGTCGATGAAGACGGCCGCACAGTACTGTCTTTTATCGATGGCGGTTATGATATCGTTTAGTACCTTGAGCGTGGCTGAGGTGCACCCGTGACCAGCTCGGAAACCAGATTGCATAGCAGAGAAGGTACGGTGGGATTCAAAATGGTCGGTGATCTGTTTGTTCACTTGGCTTTAAAAGACTTTAGAAAGAAAGGGCAGGACGGAAATAGGTCTGTAACAGTTTGGGTCTTGGGTCATTGTCCTGTTGAAAAACAAATGATAGTCCCACTAAGCACAAACCAGATGAGATGGCATATCGCTGCATAATGCTGTGGTAGCCATGTTAAGTGTGTCTTGAATTCTAAAAAAATCACCGACAGTGTGACCAGCAAAGCACCATCACACCTCTTTCTCTATGCTTCTTGGTGGGAACCACACATGCGGATTCACCTACTCTGCATCTCACAAAGACATGGCGGTTGGAACCAAAAATCTCAAATTTGGACTCCATTGCTCATGTTTCTTGGCCCAAGCAAATATTTTATTCTTATTGGTGTCCTTTAGTAGTGTTTTCTTTGCAGCTATACGACCATGAAGGCCTGATTCACACAGTCTCCGAACAATTGATGTTGAGATGTGTCTGTTATTTGAACTCTGTGAAGCATTTATTTGGGCTGCAATTTCTGAGGCTGGTAACTCTAATGAACTTATCCTCTGCAGCAGAGGTAACTCTGGGTCTTCCTTTCCTGTGGTGGTCCTCATGAGAGCCAATTTCATCATAGCACTTGATGCTTTTTACGACTGCATTTGAAGAAACTTTCAAAGTTCTTGGCATTTTCCGTATTGACTGTGCTTCATGTCCAAATAGAACTATCTTCTGTATACCAACCCTACCTTGTCACAACACAACTGATTGGCTCAAACGCATTAAGAAGGAAAGAAATTTCACAAATAAACTTTTAACAAGGCACCCCTGTTAATTGAAATGCATTCCAGGCAAAGCTCTCAAATATAAAATATATTTTGATTTGTTTAACACTTGGTTACTTCGTGATTCCATATGTGTTATTTCATAGTTTTGATGTCTTCACTATTATTCTATAATGTAGAGAATAGTAAAATAATAATAATAATAAACTTGAATGTGTTGGTGTGTCCACACTTTTGACTGGTATCCTATATATTTTTTACATTATCTCCAGTCCCAATCGCTTTATTCTGAAACCTCACCAAAATCTTTTCTCTTGTTTTAAAGACACATTTATCATAATAGCAATCATCTATACATGGGGATTAAAGAGTAACTGCTGCTCTCGTCCCGCCTCCCACCCACTACAGAGACTCAACAGACATCCATCGCTTACATTATCCCTATCTCCTCTCCCACAACACTGCACAATTAATCATCCATGTCACATAATTAATGCAACTGTAGTGGATGGCCCAGGGTAACCTAGCTCAGAGTGACACATTATACAACATAGTGAAGGGAGGTCAACCACTATAGTGACTATACCCTTAAGTGGAATTTAGTGTAGTGACTGTAACTTTAAAGGGGCAATCTGAAGTTGCTACATCCATTTTTACACATTTGAATTAATCATATTTACCCATTGATTCGTGAAGAATATAACTTATAAGTCCAATAAGCTTAGTTCAACTGTCATACCCCATCAGAACTCCAAATGTGAGGTTGTTTTACTCCTTTGTTTGTAAACAATGTAAATGTAATCAAAGACTTGTGTAACCTCAAAACATGGTTAAATCTATAATATTGATATCATGAATGGTCAGGCCTTGTATCCATAGCTCTGTCCATGAGTTTGAGAGGGGTTACATTTCTCCAGCCCCATCCCTCAGCTGTTTACCAAATCAATGGTGGGGTGTAGTTTGTTATTGTTCTAACTGCAGATTTCCCTTTTAAGAGTTACAATCTAATACAGTCTTGTATAGTTGTATGCAGTTTATGAAGTCAGTCATCATAATTTTCATAATTACATCCAATGTATTCATATTTATACATTTTGCCTTAAAGGGGCAATTCGCAGTTGATTGATACATTTTAGGATTTCTGAATTAATGAAATGTACCCATTTATTCTTGAAGAATATAACTTTTAAATGCCTCATGAGCTTAATTCAACTGCTGTATCCCATCAGATCCCAAAATATAAGCTTGTTACACTCCAATGTTTGTAAACAAAGTAAATGGAAACAAACACTCTATAGCCTTCAAAACATGGTTAAAACTATAATTTTGATATCACGGATGGTCAGTACTTGCATCCATAGCTCTGTCTATGAATATGAGAGTTGTTACATTTCTCCAGCCCAGCCCTCAGCTTTTTACAGAAACAGGGGCTGATTGACGCTTTAATGAGAGATAATGACTGAGGAGATTAATAAATGGAGACTCCGTCTCTGACCCGCCTCAGAATGTGGAATTTACAGAATTCAGAACACGGAACATTCAACAGTCAAGGTGAAAGAAAGTCAATTTTTTACATCAAACTCCATGAAGAAGTCAATCGACTGTATAATGAGAAGGAAGTTGACTGAAACAAAAGGAAAATGAAAGGAATCGCTGGGAGATGTGTGAGCTTCTAATACTCACCATGTTAAACCCACTTAGTAAGGTGCAGTGATGCATGGGGCTGAGCTCCAGCCTCTGCCATGACTCACCTGATGCAGAATAACGAACGTCCACTACAAAGGATGCTGACTGACTGACGTACTCTGACCCGGCCAATGACCTGGCCAAACACAGGGCATCAGTAAAGGTCAACAGACAGAGGGGTGTCATTATACTGTATGTCATTCTGACACTGGACAAGTACTGGTGTAAATCTCCACAGTGGAAAAGGGGAATTAGACACTACCATGGTACACTGTATTAAACTTTAGAGTCATTGGATGAAAGCTACTAGGTTGGTGGAATGTAGTGTGTGTTCTCAGTGGCTAACTATTAGTTCACAACAAATATCCCAGATTTTTATGTAAAACCACAACTCTGCTGGACCTCGTTATGCTACGTCAACCATATGAGCAGCTCATAATCACGAGGCAAATATGTTCCCTGCGTTCCTCCAAACAGATTAACTCCCTGCATGTGAAAGGAAGTGACGGCAACCTGACAGTGGCCCTGCTGCCAAAGTGTTCATTTTCGGTTCAGTCTGTGGAAAAAACCAAGACATTAAACCCCGGGAGGCGTCAAGAGCCATATGTTTCTGCTTCACAGCCTGTCTATAGACTGCAGCTTTGCCTCTTATCACCAGAGACGAACACACGCACCCTAAAGACACTTACCATTGTGGCTCCTGCCACATTGCAGAGGCAGCTGTGTTATTAGGATGGTGGATGGAGCTGGTTGAGTCTTGGTGGGTTGGAGACAGACTAAACTGGTCATTAACGAGGAACAAAAGAACACTGCTAATCTAAGTACTGGTGTGTTTTGTGATGAGGTGCTGCATGGGTACAATTAGCTTTCAAGGGCTCTCAGAAGAACTCTTATACACTCTTGGGAAAAAGGGTTCCAAAATGGTTCTTTGGCTGTCCCGATAAGATAACCATTTTTGGTTCCAGGTAGAACACTTTTGGGTTTCATGTAGAACGCTCTTGGGAAAGGGTTCTACGTGAAACCCAAAAGTGTTCTACCTGGAACCAAAAGGGTTCTTCAAAGAAGCTTTTTTTCTAAGAGTGTACCGTTGGAGATTACAATGTAGATATTTTACAACTGGTGTCAAACATGTGACTAGATGACAAAATTACAACTGACAATAGACTATTATGTCATGAAAAATGTATGACTGTTTGTTTTATAAGCAAGTCAATAATTAGTAGGCCAACATTAGGATATTGAATAGTTTCTCCCTTTTGTACCCTTTGGGTAGGTGCTTACAAATTCTTAGTACTACAGTATTGTAAAATGTTGCTCATGGCAAAACATTGCATATTTTGTTAGTACATGTGGAGCAGATTCATAATAAAACAATATTAAGGGATGACTAAGAGGCCAACTGGCTAGGCACAAAATACACATAATTTAATATTCAAATGAAAAAGTTGCAAAACAACATCACAATGACTAGGTGAGTTGTTTTCCTGCCTGTGGAAGATGTGATTATTTCCTGCCAAAATTGAAATTAAAGTGTTTGCAACAGTGTCAGACAACAGTGAGGGTTGTGTTTATCAACACAGAAACAAATCTCACACTTCTGCTTCAGAGCCAACCATCAAATCATTCTGCCAGAGTGATTTCACACACCGAAAATCAGAGATTACAAATGGTGCATCAGGTAGAGCTAGGGCAAGCAGGGTCTACACAAAGGAAGAACCAACCATAAAGGTTTATTCAGCATATCTCTGAAGAACCCTCTATGGTTCTAGGTACAGTATAATCCTTTCTCCCAGCAAAAACATGAACTTAGAACCTTTTTGTTTGATCCTTGTCCCTGTGGAAGAACCTTTTTCCCCCCAAGAGTGTACTCACCTCCCTCCCATGTATAGAAGGACTTGCAGTGTCTGTAAAACCCTCATAAAATACCTACCGCCTAACTATTTGCACAGTCTGGATTTCAGTGCTGCTTAGTTTTCTACAATGTTGTCATAACACTTCCTATTGGAAACTTGAATGAATCCAATATCTATTTGACTCACTTAATTCAAGGTCCAATGCAGCCATTATTTATCTCAATATCAAATTATTACTGGGTAACAATTAAGTACCTACTGTGATTGTTTTAAATTAAAATTGTCAAAAATAAACAAAAATAGATTCTAAGAGAAGCAATTTTGAAAGTATTTTTTTGCTAGGACTGTCATGGAGTGGAGAGAGGAAAACTGAAAACTATCTGTTATTGGCAGAGAGGTGAGGAACCAGGGCCGTAACCCAGGGTTGGAGTTTTTTTTCAGGCTGAAATCATCATAATTTTCACAATTTCACAGTATATTCCAACCTCATAGTGTTGAAATATACAGTACCAGTCCAAAGTTTGGACACACCTTCTCATTCAAGGGTTTTTCTTCATTGATAATATTTTCTACATTGTAGTAAAGTAGTGAAGACATCAAAACTATGAAATAACACATTTGGAATCATGTAGTAACCAACAAAAGTGAAAACAAAATATAGTTTATAATTGAGATTCTTCAAAATAGCCACCCTTTGCCTTGATGAAGGCTTTGCACACTCATGGCATTCTCTCAACCAGCTTTACCTGGAATGCTTTTCCAACAGTCTTGAAGGAGTTAATATGCTGAGCACTTGTTGGCTGCTTTTCCTTCACTCTGCACTCTCTCATCCAAAACCATCTCAATTGGGTTGAGGTCGGGTGATTGTGGAACCAGGTCATCTGATGCAGCACTCCATCACTCTTCTTCTTGGTCAAATAGCCCTTACACACCTGGAGATGTGTTGGGTCATTGTCCTGTTGAAAAACAAATGATAGTCCCACTAAGCTTAAACCAGATGGGATGGCCTATGACTGTAGAATGCTGTGGTAGCCATGCTGGTTAAGTGTGCCTTGAATTCTAAATAAATCTCAGACAGTGTCATCAGCAAAGCACCCCCACACCATCACACCTCCTCCTCCATGGTTCACGGTGAGAACCACACATGCAGAGATCATCCGTTGACCTACTATGGGTCTCACAAAGACACGGCGGTTGGAACCAAAAATCTCAAATTTGGACTCATCAGACCAAAGGACAAATTTCCACCGGTCTAATGTCCATTGCTCGTGTTTCTTGGCCCAAGAAAATATCTTCTTATTATTGGTGTGCTTTAGTAGTGGTTTCTTTGCAGCAAATTGACCATGAAGGCCTGATTCACACAGTCTCCTCTGAACAGTTGATGGATTTTATCTTTGCTTAATTGAGCTGTTCTTGCCATAATATGGACTTAGTCTGTTAGCAAATAGGGCTTTCTTGAGTATACCAACCCTACCTTGTCATAACACAACTGATTGGCTCAAATGCATTCAGAAGGGAAGACATTCCACAAATTAACTTTTAACAAGGCACACCTGTTAATTGAAATGCATTCCAGGTGACTAGCTCATGAAGCTGGTTGAGAGAATGCCAAGAGTGTGCAAAGCTGTCATCAAGGGTGGCGTTGCTTTCACCAAAGAATCCTCCAATTGCAGCAATTAAAGCCTTGCAGACCTTTGGCATTCTAGTTGACAATTTGTTGATGTAATCTGAAGAGATTTCACCCCTGCTTCCTGAAGCACCTCCCACAAGTTGGATTGGCTTGATGGGCACTTCTTATGTACGATACGGTCAAGTTACTCCCACAACAGCTCAGCAGGGTTGACATCCGGTGACTGTACTGGAAACTCCATTATAGACAGGATACCAGCTGACTGTGGTCCCGTGTGGCTCAGTTGGTAGAGCATGGCGCTGGCAACGCCAGGTTTGTGGGTTCATTTCCCACGGGGGGACCAGGGTTCAATTCCCACGGGGGGACCAGGATGAATATGTATGAACTTTCCAATTTGTAAGTCGCTCTGGATAAGAGCGTCTGCTAAATGACTTAAAATGTAAATGACTGCTTCTTCCCTAAAAAGTTAATGCATAGTCTTGAGCTGTGCTTTGGGTCATTGTCCTGTTGTTGGAGGAAATTGGTACCAATTAAACGCTGTCTACAGGGCATGGCGTTGCAAAATGGAGTGATAGCCTTCCTTCTTCAAGTTCCCTTTTACCCTGAACAAATCACTCACTTTTCCACCACCAAAGCACCGCCTGACCATCACATTGCCTCCACCATGCTTGACAGATGGCGTCAAGCACTCCTCCCGCATCTTTTCATTTTTTCTACGTCTCACGAATGTTCTTCTTTGTGATTCGAACACCTCAAACTTAGATTTGTCTGTCCATAATACTTTTTCCCAATTTTCCTCTGTCCATTGTCTGTGTTCTTTTGCCCATCTTAAACTTTTATTTTTATTGGCCAGTCTGAGATATGGCTTATTCTTAGCAACTCTGCCTAGAAAGCATCCCGAAGTCGCCTCTTCACTGTTGACATTGACACTGGTGTTTTGCGGGTACTATTTAATGAAGCTGCCAGTTGAGGACTTGTGAGGCATCTGTTTCTCAAACTAGACACTCTAATGTACTTGTCTTCTTGCTCGGTTGTTCACCGGGGCCTCCCACTCCTCTTTCTATTCTGGTTAAAGCCAGTTTGCGCTGTTCTGTGAAGGGAGTAGACACAGCGTTGTATGAGATCTTCAGTTTCTTGGCAATTTCTCACATGGAATAGCCTTTATTTCTCAGAACAAGAATAGACTGACGATTTTTAGAAGAAAGGTCTTTGTTTCTGGCATTTTGAGCCTGTAATCGAACCCACAAATGCTGATGCTCCAGATACTCAACTAGTCTAATGAAGGCCAGTTTTATTGCTTCTTTAATCAGCACAACAGTTTTTATCTGTGCTAACATAATTGCAAAAGGGTTTTCTAACGATCAATTAGCCTTTTAAAATGATAAGCTTGGATTAGCTAACACCACGTGCCATTAGAACACAGGAGTGATAGTTGCTGATAATGGACCTCTGTACGCCTATGTAGACATTCCATTAAAAAAAATCTGCCATTTCCAGCTACAATATTCATTTACAACATTAAAAATGTCTACACTGTATTTCTGATCAATTTGATGTTATTTTAATGGACAAAAAAATTAGCTTTCCTTTCAAAAAACAGGACATTTCTAAGTGACCCCAAACTTTTGAACAGTAGTGTATATCATGAGTAAGTAAAACAAAACAGCACATTTAGAACAAAAATATTTATCCTTTTTTTTATGAAGAGGGTATGAATCTTATTTTTCCATGTGATCATCTTTATTATCTAGTCTTTGCTGTTATCGTGGTGAATTATACATATTTTTTTAATTCTTGGACCTCTCATCCCCCTCTCTCCCTTCCCTGTTGGATCTGTTGCCGTGGTGACAACTTGAACACATTTCATCCTGATGAATGGAAAATAAGCTCATTTAGCCTCTCATTTCCAGGAAGGGCTGCTGGAAGTAGTCATTGGTATTAGGCCCCATACATCTCAAATCACTTGAGCAAACACAAGACTATCAGGCCATTTGTAGGTCGCCCGAGGTGGCCAAGAGAGGGGAGGAGACTAAAGAAGCTCTCTCCTAAAGATTAATTTATATGAGAGCTAAGCCTCAGCCCCTGCGTTGATCCTGTCCATGCTCTGCTAGAGTCAGGATTCTGGCTGACTGGGGTTGCTCACTGGAGTACTTTCATTGTTAATTATAGTTATTACATAATGTTGACGTGCATTTGGCTGTTGACAATGCATAGGCATATACTGTACAATGTTTTGTAGGCTTACCTTTTGTGTATTTGCCTGTCTGCACTTTACAGTTGTTCAAAGACGATAGTATCAAACCACTGAATTGATTCATGTATTTAGTGTTTTATGAATACTATATAGGGTATTCTGTCTGTATACAGCCTTGTGTTTTTGTTATTACCTTCAGGTTCCTTCAGCTTCCTGCTTTCAATACATCCGCGATAAGGGTTAGAATGAGAAATAGATTGTTAAATCCTGTAATAGGGACTTTGTATTGTAATATGGCTCCAAATGTTCCTAATGAGTTGACATTTAGCAGGAATAGGCAATAGCTACTTACCAGACAGATCATGAGTCTTTATCCTCGACAAATACGGAAACAAGGTTCATAATCATTCTAATCACTGCAAATCTGCTGTTACTGCAATCTGATGATATATACTTACTGCCTGCAGCAAGATATTATCAGTGTTGAGAAAGTTTTTAAAATTTTTAAAACATAAACAATACTGCCACTACCGTTGTTCTTACACCATGACGTTGTTCTCTGTCCTGGCACCCCTATATTGTGGAACAAGCTTCCCCCTAATGTCAGAACAGCTGAGTCCCTGTCAATCTTCAAAAAACATCTGAACCCCTACCTCTTCAAAGAGTATCTTGTAAAAATACCATGTACTTTTGCTACGATGGTGATATGTTGTTTTCTCACCTAGCTATCTTAAGATGAATGCACTAGTGTATACTGAACAATAATATAAACACTATATGTAAAGTGATTGGTCCCATGTTTCATGGGCTGAAATAAAAGATCCCAGAAATGTTCCATACGCACAAAAAGCTTTTTTCTCAAAAATATTTTGCACAAATTTACATCCCTGTCAGTGAGCATTTCTCATTTGCCAAGAAAATTCATCCACCTGACAGGTGTGGCATATCAAGAAGCTGATTAAAGAGCATGATCATTACACAGGTGCTCCTTGTGCTGGGGACAATAAAAGGCCAATGTTAATTTCTCTACAATAAGCTGTCCCCAACGTCGTTTTAGAGAATTTGGCAGTATGTCCAACTGGCCTCACAACTGCAGACCACGTGTAACGACGCCAGCCCAGGACCTCAACATCCGGCTTCTTCAACTACGGGATCATCTGAGACCAGGCACCCAGACAATTGATGAATCTGAGAAGTATTTATGTTTGTAATAAAGCCCTTTTGTGGGCCTGGCTCCCCAGTGGGTAGACCTAGCTCCCAAGTGGGTGGTCCTATGCCCTCCGAGGCCCACTCATGGCTTTGCCCCTGCCGAGTCATGTGAAATCCATAGATTAGGGCCTATTGAATTTATTTGAAATTGACTGATTTCCGTATATGAAGTAATGCTGTGAATGCCCATCCTGGTTTCATAGATTAGACGTAACATAATAAACATGCACTACAGTTCAAAAGTTTGTGGTCACTGAGAAATGTCCTGGTTTTTGAAAGAAAAGCAAATTTTTGGGCCCTTACAATAATATAAAATGAATCAGAAATACAGTGTAGACATTGTTAATGTTGTAAATGACTATTGTACTGTAGCTGGAAACTGCTTTTTTTAATGGAATATCTGCATAGGTGTACGGAGGCCCATTATCAGCAACCATCACTCCTGTGTTCCAATGTCACATTGTGTTAGCTAATCCAAGTTTATAATTTTAAAAGGCTAATTGATCATTAGAAAACCCTTTTGCAATTATGTTAGCACAGCTGAAAACTGTTGTTCTGATTAAAGAAGCAATAAAACTGTATTTCTGATCAATTTGATGTTATTTTAATTGACAAAAAGAATTGCTTTTCTTTCAAAAACAAGGACATTGAAAGGACCCCAAACTTTTGAACGGTAGTGTAAATCCGGGACACTCAAATGAGTATGATATGTTTGGTATGGTTACATAAGACAACAATGAAAGTAGAGTGATTGGTCGGGGTGAATGGGTGTAACGCGAACATCTAGCAACCCAAAGGTTGCATGTTTGAATCTCATCACGGACAATTTTAGGTAATTACCAACTTTTCAACTACTTACTACTTTTTAGCTACTTTGCAACTACTTAGCATGTTAGCTAACCCTTCCCCTAACGATAACTTTAACCCTTTAATTTAACTCTTAACCCTAACCTTAACCCCTATCCCTAACCCCTAGACTGGTAAATGGATGAAATGGATGATGGCCATCCACAAATTAATACATACCATACGAAACGTAACATATCATACTAATTGGAGTGTCCTGGATTTACATTTACTATGTTATGTCTACCCCTGAGTCCAGGTTGGAACGCCTCATGGACTGTGACTAATGTCATGTCTCTCTGGACACCAGGAGGTAATGCATCCCCCATACTGTACATCACTGTATACAGTCTCAGGCCTACATGTAATTTTACTTTATGAGTATTTTAGTTGCCCTGAGCAGTTCGCTGAAACAGTATGTCCGTATTCAACTTCATGTGTTCATAGATCCTTTCTCCCTCCCATTTGTCCTCTTTGAGAGTAGGTAATAACCAGAGAACTATAACACACACAGTCTGAGGGTGTCACTAATGAGCTTAACTGTGAGTCAAAATTGAAGTATTTTCAGCTTCCCCTAAAGATAAAGTTCAAAACCTATGATTAACATACTGTGACATAGAGTGACAAGCACGTGCACACACACAAACACACACACATTTCACTCTATATACAGAAATTGTCACTTCGCTGTCCCTCAGGTCAAGTTCATAGGAGTGCTGATGTTGATTAGCATAGCTTTGACTGAGCGATCCCTTTGTCATGCATTTGCCACTCTGAATCAAGTTCAACACCTGCAGCCACAGGCCTGTCAGAGCACACAGATTCACCAAAGATGATGTTGACACAAACCCTCCCCTCTCCTGGCCACCTCATGTGCAACAGCTTTCCTCATTTACTAGGAATAAATAATGCCCATGCACACCTGCTACAGTCAATATTAGTAACACCCCCACCCATTCTTATTATTTATAGATATCATCTACACTGTATAGATAGCAACTTGGCCGTTAACGTAAAATATGGTGTATGTGAGATTAGCAGGTATAATGACAATAATAGGCCTAATACATGGGTTTTATATAGCACTTTTCAAGGACCAAGACACGCTTAAGATTGGATGGTTTGATACCAAGGCTAACTGAATTAGCTGTGAGTGCTCTTAGCAGTGCAAACTAGATTAAAAACTTAATTCTACAGAAGCATACTTCATATTTACGTCTATTTCCCGTAATGCACTTCTGACGCTAAGTATTTCTAAGTTATTCAGAGACTAGAGTACAGTATCTACAGTCCAGTCAGCTGCTATACGACTTTGGTGCTATGTTTGATCTTAAAGATGGATGAATAATGAAGAAGCTGGTGGTATACAATTAAACCTGTGATGTTTAATAAATGTTGGATTCTGCTTAACAGGTGGATGGCCATCCCAGGGCTGGTGGTTCACAGGAGATGGAGAGGAAATGGGGAGAAAATTGTATGAAATGCATACAGGTAAGTTATACTTCAATTGTATTATGCTAAATTAGAAACTGGGTGGTTGAAAAGCACTCTGCGTTGCATCGTGCTTAAGAACAGCCCTTAGCCGTGGTATATTGGCCATATACCACATTCCCTCAGGCCTTATTGCTTAACTATACTATACTTACTATACATACCTTCATAGTATGCTCAAACCCTACATCCCAACCCGAGCACTCTGTTCCACCACCTCTGGTCTCTTGGCCCTCCCCCCACTACAGTTCCTGCTTAGGCCAGTTAAAGCTCTTCTCTGTTCTTGCACCCCAAAGGTGGAACCAGCTTCCCCCTAAAGTCAGTACAGCGGAGTCCCTGCCTCATCTTCAGAAAACGTCTGAAACCCTACCTCTTTGAAGAGTATCTTAAATAACTCTCACAGCCATTATCTTCTTTTAGACTATATTCTTGAAAAATTTGACTTAGAAATGCCTCGTGAGTTTAATTCAACTGTCATACCCCATCAGAACCCAAATATAAGCTTGCTTTACTCTGATATTTGTAAACAACATAAATGTAAAAAAACACTGTATAGCCTCAAATAATGGTTAAAACAAATGTTGATACCATGGATGGTCAGTCCTTGCATTTGAGATTGGTTACATTACTCCAGTCCCATCCCTCAGCTGTTTCCCGAAACAGTGGCGGGAAAACACTTTGTTATTGTTTCAACTGCTGATTGCCCCTACTGCCAGTCTGCCACGCAAATGCTCTTATGATGAAGTGCAAGGCTATAGGGCAGGCTGAACTGTCACGTCCACAAATCTATTTTTCTCTCAAGTGCATCAGCAAAATACTGTGCCGTCACACCGGTCTATCACCATGCCTACTGAGTGTTGGCAGAAGTGGCGGAAATCATGCTGCTCTGTCCCCACAGTCATAGTGTAATAATATTTATTTACTAAATGTTAATCCTTTAATTAAGTAGGGACAGACACAACTGTCTCCCCATTGATGCACTGAGTAAACAACAGTTGGATGCATTGCACCATCACATTTTTCTAACAACAGTTAGATGTATTGCACCATGAAGCAATTTCCAGTGCTTTCCCCGCAGTACATACAACCTTATGGCTTGGTGCAACAGGTGGCTGTTGATTGACCCTCCAGTTTTAGCCAGATACTCCACAGATAAATAAAGAGGACCGGATCAGCTAGAGCAGATGGAGAAAGTAATTGACTCCTTTGAAGAGGTGCAGCCAGAAATAATTTGTTGTCCGCCTGAGCAGATCCAATCCTCATTACCTGGGATCAACAGAGGACCAGAGGACCTGAGAGGGAATCCAACCAGGACCGGAGGAAACGAGGGGGCGAACACAGACCAAGATTAGCACCCAATTATCTCAGCAACCGTCTGAAGAAACTCCTCCCCCACCAAAATGGACACGGCTCCTCTTTCAACGCGGTCATCTCTGTCTCAGCTCAATTAAGTAAGGGAATCAATCGGGAATATGATTTTGTATGTAGAATAGAGAGGCATGAAGTCATTATTCCTACATCTTTATCTTTATTAGTTTGATTAAATTAAGTTGAATAATGTTAAAGTCAGTAAGAATGTAATTAAGGCTCAGGGTCAGGGAAGTTAATGCAGAGTTTTGTGTGGAAACTAACTCAAGTCAATTAAGCAAGTTTCTCCTGGCACTTTTCCCAGTGCATGCAACAGTCCTGAAGAGACTGCAGATTAAAGTCAATTAATGAATTAATATCAAATATATCTCAGGGTCCAACTGTTGTAATAATGATGATCAGAAACTAAATTCAGTATTGTGTTCACTCAACAGTTGAGCAAAATATTATCAAGCATTTTAATATACACCTGCACACACAAACACACTCACAAGATCATCTAGATGCAGATACACACATGTGCAGCCAAGAACACTCAAAAGGCTGTTAGGATGCAGCCACGTGCAAAAATCACTTCAAAGTCGATACAGACCGTGATTAGGTCCGGTCG